>NC_091285.1:635735271-636481937 GCF_032444005.1 Ranitomeya imitator
TAATGGATTGGATCAGGAGCAGGCGAGCGAGGGTATTGAATGAAGAGACCATCCCAACAGCTGCATACAGAAATACTTATTTGGCATCACTGCATCATTGTCCAAACTAATAAAACAACAACCTATTAATTAATAATTAACTCTCTGCTCCAGCTTTATTTCTCGCTTCATACTTTCAGTGTCACAATACTGAGGACCTCTGCACCCGTCTTGGTGCTGCTCCCTTGTTCTTGAGGCCTGAGCTCCAGCGCACAGTGACACAACCTCTGCTGGTCACCATTTCTGCTCCCACCCGTCCCCTGGTCCTGTCCAGCACAGGTCAGTAATGCCCCTGTAAGAGTGGTGGACTGTAGCACTGTGTTCTCACCCCTAAAGACACGAATCACGCTGGCATAGTGTGCAGCACGGCTGTAGGGAGTGTAAAGTATAAGATAACTGATATAATGCATAAGTTAGAATTTAGGACTCAAAATAGAGACCATAGGATAAGACTTTGGTAAGCAGTATAAATGTAATATGGTTACTGTATGCAAATGCCATGCATGTTTGTAAAGGTATATCTGTGAGCTACAGACATAAAGTTTGGGACCAGCCCATGGTGGGAGAGGAAAGCCCCAGTAAAAGGGACTGCTTTATGATAGCAAGATAAGTTAGGGAAGTACAGTAACCAAGTTGAAGTTGCAGTGAATGAGCATCTATCGTTCGGGGCAGTGGGAGGCCTTACTAGGATCCCTTGTGGATATTCGTGCAACGATGGAACTCAAGATTCGGTACAGGTACTACAGATAGTGCCTTATCCTCTGGCGTAGTGAGCAATGGACGTGGAACCGCATGAAGGGAGGGTAGCGGATCACGGGTGTGCTGCGGAATTGTATGGGAGATACCTGGGGCTGTAAATATAGGGATAGTCCAGGAGGAACGGATAGTGACGCTGAAGATGCGCCGTATCAAGGAAACAGGAACGAAGAAGTGTTGTGTTACAATATGATGAACTTGGACTGTTCACTAAAGTTTTGCTTGTTGAAACAAACCGGGTGTCCCCGGCCCCGAGTTATGTGAGGCGGCTCTGGAAGATGGAGGCCTGGAGAAAGCGGAGGCCTGCGGCCTACAAGTGGATGTGATGCACCGCACACCGGACCGCACACTGGGACATGATTTTCCTGTAAAATGCCAGCGCGTGGTGGATCAGCAGCTCGTCCGCGGCTACCGCCCTCGGTCACTGTACAGCCCCTGTATAATAGCGCCATAACCGAGAATGTTGCACCCTCACGTCTTGTCTCTATTTTAGGTCGTAAGAAAGTCCCAGTTTCTGATCATCAAGGTAAGAACGGACAACAAAAGTGGACGGAGTTTATTCAGAGAATGAGCCTGATCACAAAAGGGAGATGGGCAAAGCAAATTTGTAAAAACCTCGGTGTTTCGGGGTATTTCTTATTGGTGTGAGGGTGGGACTTGTATATTCTGTCATATAGTACAATATCCTTGGTGATACTAGTGCTTAAAAGTACTTGAGGAGCCACATGTAGGGGCCCAAGGGCCATGTGTAGATGCCCACGAGTCACATGTAACTGCCCAGGAGCCACATGTAGCTGCCTACGAGTCACATGTAACTGCCCGTGAGTCACATTTAGGGGCCCACGAGTCACATTTGGGAACCACGAGTCACATTTCGGCTATGTGCACACGCTGCGGATCCGCAGCGGTTTCTCATGTATTTACAGTACCATGTTAACCTATAGGAAACGCAATCCGCAGTGCACATGGTGCAGAAAAAAACGTGCGGAAACGCAGCGGTTTACATTCCGCAGCATGTGAATTCTTTGTGCGGAATCCGCAACTGTTTTACACCTGCTCCTTAATAGAAGACCGCAGGTGTAAAACCGCAGTGGAAGCCGCACAAAAACCGCAGTAAATCCGCAATAAAAATGCACCATTTTGCCCTGCGGATTTATCAAGTCCGCTGAGGAAAAATCTGCAGAGGCTCATTCTACGTGTGCACACACCCTTCGGGGCCCACGAGCCACATTTGGGAACCACAAGTCACATTTAGGGGCCTATGAGCCACATTTACGGACCCACGAGCCACATGTAGAGCATTTCTGTGCTTTAGGTGAAATAAAGGTTATTTTGATACTTTATTATGAGGATGTGCATACCATCATTGGTCTAGTCTGTTTCTCTTTTCCCCTTTTGTAGTATTTTATGCCAGACCAGGTTTTGCACCCTACTACTTACATTGTTTGATAATAGTGCACCCTCATTTTTTCATTATTACATGTAGAGGCCCACGAGCCACCTGTAGCTGCCCGCTAGTCACATTTAGGGGCCCACGAGCCACATGTAGCTGCCCGCTAGTCACATTTAGGGGCCTATGAGCCACAAGTAGAGGCCCACGAGCCACATGTAGCTGCCCGCTAGTCACATTTAGTGGCCTATGAGCCACAAGTAGAGGCCCACGAGCCACATGTAGCTGCCCGCTAGTCATATTTAGGGGCCTATGAGCCACAAGTAGAGGCCCACGAGCCACATGTAGCTGCCCGCTAGTCATATTTAGGGGCCTATGAGCCACAAGTAGAGGCCCACGAGCCACATGTAGCTGCCCGCTAGTCATATTTAGGGGCCTATGAGCCACAAGTAGAGGCCCACGAGCCACATGTAGCTGCCCGCTAGTCATATTTAGGGGCCTATGAGCCACATTTAGTGGCCCACAAGCCACATGTAGCTGCCCGCTAGTCACATTTAGGGGCCTATGAGCCACATGTAGAGGCCCACGAGCCACATGTAGCTGCCCGCTAGTCACATTTAGGGGCCTATGAGCCACATGTAGAGGCCCACAAGCCACATGTAGCTGCCCGCTAGACACATTTAGGGGCCTATGAGCCACATGTAGAGGCCCACGAGCCACATGTAGCTGCCCGCTAGTCACATTTAGGGGCCTATGAGCCACATGTAGAGGCCCACGAGCCACATGTAGCTGCCCGCTAGTCACATTTAGGGGCCTATGAGCCACATTTAGTGGCCCACGAGCCACATGTAGCTGCCCGCTAGTCACATTTAGGGACCTATGAGCCACATTTAGTGGCCCACGAGCCACATGTAGCTGCCCGCTAGTCACATTTAGGGGCCTATGAGCCACATGTAGAGGCCCACGAGCCACATGTAGCTGCCCGCTAGTCACATTTAGGGGCCTATGAGCCACATTTAGTGGCCCACGAGCCACATGTAGCTGCCTGCTAGTCACATTTAGGGGCCCACGAGCCACATGTAGCTGCCTGCTAGTCACATTTAGTGGCCCACGAACCACATGTAGCTGCCCGCTAGTCACATTTAGGGGCCTATGAGCCACATTTAGTGGCCCACGAACCACATGTAGCTGCCCGCTAGTCACATTTAGGGGCCTATGAGCCACATTTAGTGGCCCACAAGTCACATGTAGCTGCCCGCTAGTCACATTTAGGGGCCCACAAGCCACGTTGAGGCCCATTGGTCTATACAGGGGGAAAAACAAGTGTTTTATTGGTCAAGAGCCAGTTTGATCAAGGGATCTGTGGACAACAAAACAATCTTCAGACCTCATGTGCTTATTGCGCCACATTTTTTTTTCAAATTTTTTTTTTTTGTTGCCATAATTTAGTTTTTGTCGACTTTGTTGTATTTTTTTGTGCATAAAATCGGCTTGGACAGTTAAATGCAGCAAATCGGATGTGATTTCATGACAACCCCTGCCCACTGTCTAAAAAAATGTTGAACTGTGCTTTTTTTGGTGCGTTTTTTTTCTCTGTAGGCTTTTATGGGAAGCCTGAAAAAACGCAAACCGCATGTAAAGAATAAACAGTTGTGTTTTTACCAGCAGAATCAAAATGTTTCTGTACTAAAAATAAGAAGAGCATGAAAAAGTGCTGCTTCAAATTTGCAAAAAAAAAAAAAGCATTAATTAAAGAATATGACAAAAAAAACGCAATAATCAGAGAAGATTGTTATTGTGTATTTTGGTGTGAACAGTTGCAGAAAACGTGAGGATAAAAAGCGGCTGAAAAAAAAAATACAGCGTTCATCCTACCCGGGATAAAAAATTTGTAGATTTTTATTTTTTAGATTTTGATACTTAAATTTTTTTATTATTTTTGGTTTTTATGTCTCGATATCCTGAAACGCTTAACCTTATTTTTCCAATAATGGAGCCATATGAGGGCTGGGGTTTTTTTCTGTATGGATTTGATGTACATATTTAAGCCAAGGGCTTAAAGATAATCTGTCAGCAGGTTTTTGTTATGTAATCTGACAGCAGCATATTGTAGGGGCAGAGACTCTGATTCCAGCGATGTATCACTTAGTTTAATGGCTGCAACAGTTGTGATAGAATCACAGTTTTCTCTGCTGCAGATCTAGCAGTGCTCTAAATGCTGAGCTCTGTGTAACCTCGCCCACACCACTGATTGTATTTTGACAGCTGCCAATCAGTGGTGTGGGCGGGGTTGGACTAGAAGGCACGAGACACCTAGTCCCCTAGTGATAATCTCCTGCCGATAAAACACTGTATTGAAACAGCAAAAAACAGCCTGGTAAGTGATATATCGCTGGAATCAGGGTCTCTGCTCCTACATAATGCTGCTCTCAGATTACACAGAACGTGTTCCCTTTTGAAGGGAACCTGTTTAAAACTTATCACCTCCCCCAAATCATGTATAGGACTGTGTAGCCCTTGATAAGATAAGCCATTTGATCCTTTTATGACTCAAAAGTGCCGTTTCAAAAATCATGTTTAAGTTATGTCTGAAAGTGCATTGGGGCGTGTAGATGCACTTACAATTTCTAGGCCTCACATCGTTTCCTTCCTAGCAACACTCTCCCTTGGCTGATTGACAGGTCGTTGGTTGTGTACCAGTGCAAATTGTCTGTCAATCAACAAAGTGAGGGAGCTACTAGGTAGGAAATACAGTGCAAGGCTGAGAAGTGCACATGCACTTTAAGGCCAGTCTCACACGTCCAGATAATTCCGGTACCGAAAAAATGGGTACAGGAGTAATCCGTGTGTCCGTGAGCACACGTAGGCCATCCATGTCGCACACGTGTGCCGCCCGTGTGCCGACTGGGTACCACACGGAGCGTGCAGGAGACAGCGCTAGAGATAAGCGCTGTCCCCTGCATCTGGTGCTGAAGCCGCCATTCATATCTTCTCTCCAGCAGCGTTCGCTGGATAGAAGATATGAAAAATCCTTTTTGTGTGTGTTTTTTTTGTGTTTAAAATAAAGATCCCTGTCACCACCCCCCTCCCACCCCCTGTGCACCCGCCCGCTGGTAATAAAATACTCACCCGGCTCCCTCGCAGCGTCCGCCCATTACAGTCATGAATATGCGGCTCCTCTCCCATAGGGGTGGAGGGGGTTTGGGACAGGGATCTTTATTTTAAACACGAAAACACACACAAAAAAAGGATTTTTCATATCTTCTTTCCAGCGAACGCTGCTGGAGAGAAGATATGAATGGCGGCTTCAGCACCATGTGGGGGGGACAGCGCTTACTGTAGCGCTGTCTCCTGCACGGCACACGGACTGCACACGGACAGCGTCCGTGTGCGGTACGTGTTTTACACGGACCCATTGACTTTAATGGGTCCGTGTAATCCGTGTGCTCCCACGAACACTGACATGTCTCCGTGTTTTGAACACGGACACACGGTCCGTGAAAACACGCTGACATGTGCAGAGACACATTGAAATCAATGTGTCTACGTGAGTCAGTGTCTCCGGTACGTGAGGAAACTGTCACCTCACGTACCGGAGCCACTGACGTGTGAAACCGGCCTAACTGTAAGTGCACGTCACACCCCAATGCACTTAGTCACAACTTGCAATATTTTTTTCAGCTGATGGATAAGAACTTTGAGGTCATAAATGAATCGATTGGCTTATATTTCTTAAGGGTTACACAGTCATATAAATAATTTTGGAAAGGGGAGATAATTTTGGAAAGGGGAGATAAACTTTCTGACATGTTCCCTTTAAGACATATTTTAGAGCTGTTACTAAAAAAAAAATATCTGTATATAGTGAGCTCCCTCTAGTGGTGGCTGCAGGCAGCCAAACTTTAATGTGTGTGCAAATGAAATAAATGGCGGGTGACTCTATGTAGATGATGCACAAATTTCCTCTTACTGCAGAGTGTAAAGCAGACCTGGGGCAGACACAGCAGTCTCACCCGTCCATCACTACCCACCATACTTTACTTTGCAGTGTTCCTTTAAAAATCCATCTCACAGTATTGCTTCATTTACATGTCAGTATTTTTTCATATGAGAAAATACGATTTTTCGGAAGCGCACTGGATCCGATTTTCATCCATTTTTGGTCTTGTCCTCAGTGTGACCTCTGTTTTTCTTGTATGCAAAAAAAATAAAAAAAAATATCCAGGCTTCTCTTACCCAATGAACAGTAAAAAAATGGATGGTAAAGAGTACACATGATTGGCATGAATGCCGTCCGTTATTTATGAGCTTGTTCACTTGCATGGACGATTTTGGTCTGCAAATTTGATTAAGGGCTCGCTCACCCCCCGCATTAGACGAGTGCTGTCCGATGATTTGCCAGGTGGCACTCGAACCAATGTTATACTATGGGGCAGGACCTGGCAATGGTTTTCTCATTCTAGTCTATGGGTGCATAGTAAATCATCAGATTACACTTGGATGACATCTGAGTGCAGTCCGATTATCGCGAGACATTTTGTTCTCCATCTTCTCACTTGTGCTATGCCTCTCTCATCCGAGATGATTGGATCACACAGTACTGACACTTTGCTCAAATTCTGACAGAAGTGTCATTTGTATAATCGGCCCAATTTTTTTTTTTTTATAGAAAAAAATTGGAGTCCGACTCAACAGGACTGGATTTTACTTTTCTTTCCAAAAGAAAATATGGTGCATACTAAAGAAAAATGCACATGGTCGACATGACCCAGTCGATGTGTTTCGACTGCACTAGGCAGTCCTACTCATGATTAAGGCTACTTTCACACTAGTGTTTTTTGCAATACGTCGCAATGCGTCGTTTAGGGGAAATAACGCATCCTGCAAAGTTGTTTGCAGGATGCGTTTTTGCCCCATAGATTAACATTAGCGACGCATTGACACACGTTGCAATCGTCGTGCGACGGTTGCGCCGTCTTGTGGCGGACCGCTGGGAGCAAAAAACGTTACATGTAACGTTTTTTGCTGCCGACGGACCGCTTTTTCTGACCGCGCATGCGCGGCCAGAACTCCGCCCCCACCTCCCCGCACCTTACAATGGAGCAGCGGATGCGCAGGAAAAATGCATCCGCTGCCTCCGTTTCACTGCTAGCGTCGGAACCTCGGCCCGACGCACTGCGACGGGCCGAGTCCGACTCTAGTGTGAAAGTAGCCTAAGACTGCAGTCACTGTTGAGCCGGACTCCAATATTTTCTATCATCCTTGATGTGAGGCCGGAGTCTGGGCCCCGGGTGGATGAGCAAAGAGCAACTGGCTGAGCTGGAATCAAGTTTCTACAATTTTTTTTTAAACGAGAGAATATACGGCCGTCTGACCGTATCCTAAAAACAGATATTTCATTTTTTGTGGATAATCTGTCAAAACCATGTATGTGAAAAACAGATGTCCGAAGGAGTTCATCAAATTAAATGGTTTATCCAGGACTAAATTATTATTTTTTTACTATGAGCCAATAAACATACAGGCAGTTAGCTACTAACAACCTGCCTTTTCTACCCTTCGCCAGCTCGGAGCGGTCGCTCACTTTTCCTGCCGGTGATTCAGCTGCTTCGCTTGCATACAAAATAGGAGCATGTTCACATTGGCCACTAACCCCTTAGTGACAGAGCCAATTATGTACTTAATGACCGAGACCCTTTTTATAATTCTGACCACTGTCACTTTATGAGGTTATAGCTCTGGAGCGCTTCAACGGATCCCGGGGGAAGGGGGGGTATTGCTATAACCTTATTTCTCAGTGCTGTTAAAAATTGGCACTGAGGAATAAGTACCCTTAACTGCCGCCGTTAAAAGGCGTATCGTCAGTCGTTAAGGGGTTAATGGTAGAGGATAGGACCATCCCGATTGTGGTACACCTTAAAGGGAATCTGCCACCTCATTTTTCGCCTATAAGATGCGGCCACCGCCATCAGGGGCTTATCTACAGCATTCTGTAATGCATTCTGTAATGCTGTAGATAAGCCCCCAATGTAACCTGAAAGATGAGAAAAACAAGTTAGATTATACTCACCCAGGGGCGGTCTGGTCCGGTCCGATGGGCGTCGTAGTCCGGTCTGGGGCCTCCCATCTTCATACGATGTCATCATCATCCTTGCTTCTGTTGAGGCTGCGGCGCAGGCGTACTGATTTTCCCTCTTGAGGGCAGCACAAAGTACTGCAGTGCACAGGTGCTGAACCTCTCTGACCTTTCCCGGCGCCTGCGCACTGCAGTACTTTGCTCTGCCCTCAACAGGGCAAATCAGTACGCCTGCGCCAGAGCCGCGACAGAAGTAAGGAAGAGGACGTCATCGTATGAAGATGGGAGGCCCCGGACCGTGACTTCCATCGGACCAGACTGCAGCGGGACCGCCCCTGGGTGAGTATAATCTAACCTCTTTTTCTCATCTTTCAGGATACATCGGGGGGCTTATCTACAGCATTACAGAATGCATTACAGAATGCTGTAAATAAGCCCCTAATGGCGGTGGCTGCAGCTTATAGACCAAAAATGAGGTTACAGATTCCCTTTAATGCTGGTGGGATGGCTTTTAAGCCTCTTTCACAATTCCTTCTTTTTGCTCCCGTCGAAATCCGTCGATTTTTGAAAAAACAGGATCCAGCAAATGTTTCTGCTGGATCCTGTTTTTTTCTCATAGACTTCTATTAGCGACTGATTGTGACGGATGGCCTTCCGTTTCATCCGTCGTGCACTGGATCCGTCGGAAAACCGCTGTCCGTCGGACGTGGACAATGCACAGAGTAACGTTTTTTCTGCATGTCGGAAAATCGCTCAGCGACTGATCCTGCGCTGTCCGTCGTTGGATATAATGGAAGCCTATGGCGGCAGGATCCGTCGCTGACTGTGAAAAGCAGGAATCCAGTGACGGATGCCGTCTTTTCAAACTGAGCATGCGCGGAAGAATTTCCCGTCAGGGAATATTCTCACCATTTGGCGTCCCGCGCAGCGTTACCGATGCTTGCGATGCTCCCAGCAGCAGGCGTTTCCAGTAATGCATTGCAAAATGACCCGATGACGTCATCAGAGGTCATTGCACGCAAGACATTACTGGGAGCGCCAGCTGCCGGGATCATCGCGAGCATCGGTAACGCTGCGCGGGACGCCAAATGGTGAGAATATTGCGATTTTTTAAATTATTTTTAACCTGTGTTGTGTATGCGGAATACCGCAGTGAAGACGCATACACAACAGGTGCACAGAGCCTCGACGGGTCCGTCAGAAAAATGGTCCCAGTGCACCAGTTTTTTACAATCTGCACAGGATCCGTCATTTCAACATTTTGATGGATTCTGTGCAGATTGTAAAAATGGAAGTGTGAAAGAAGCCTTAGGCTAGGTTCACATTACGTTCTGGCAGTCCGTTACACGGACTGTGTTACAACGCGGCATAACGCGATGTAACGCAGTCCATTAACGCTGCCATTGAGCTCTATTTTGGGTGCATAGCTAGCGCACGCCCATGAAGGGCGTGTGCTAGCGATGTGCCGTCATTGAGTGCCGGACCCTGGGACGCGGGCTGCAGCATTTCCGGGTACGTCACCGCCAGTGCAGATAGAGCATCTGCTAGGAGTATCTGCGCTAGCAAGTCGGCACTTGCGTTAACACAGCCCATTTAACGCATGTGCTGAACGGGCTGCATTAACGCAATGTGAACCCGGCCTTACACTTTATCAAAAACAGTGTTTATTAAATACTCTATTTACATGCACTATTGCTTTTACTTATTTACTTACAGCAGGGTAGATGTTAATTTTGTTTCTGTCATGGGTGTTATCCAAAACAGAGCAGCTGCTGATGGAACGTGATGGCTGCCGTCATGCTGATTGACAGCTGGCTTCCCACAGTTATGTAGTGGGTGCTGGCTATCAATCAGCATGACATCGGCAGTCACACTGCGTCAACAGAGCGGAAGAGAAGCTACTGGTCTGTCAACTTAAGACGTCACTGGAAGCTGCAGAATCTCCAGCAGGAGCGGTCAGTGACTGCTTTGTGCCGGCAAAGATCTGTTCTGCGGTGGCAAGGACGGGTATGTAGTTAGCAACTAACTACCTGTTAGTTCTTAGGTCCACAGTAAAAAAAAAAAAAAAAAAAAAAAAATATATATATATATATATATATATATATATAGTCCTGGATGACCCTTTAAATGCATGCGTGTCAAACTCATCCTATAATCTGAATTAAGCGGGGGTCAATATTCTTCCAGAATCTGACGTACACGGGGTCGGAATAGCGGCAGCGGTTGGCGTCACCCTCAGCTCCTTCTTCGTTGGGGTGATATTGACAGCTGGACTGTGGTGTATTCACGGTAGGACAGGTGACTATAATCTCCTTCTGTATATATCCATCCTGACACTTCCATGTCTGACCATCTTGTGTCTTCTCTGCAGCCCCCGTCACTCAGACCTCGTGAGGACGTCAGTAGGACTTCTAGCAATGATGAACATGTGAACGCAGTGACAGGATTTGGTTCTCTGCAGTGATCCTGCAATGCTCCTTCCCTTGTAGCTATAGAATAAAGCAGATCGTCTATTTCAGAGCACATGGAACCTTAGTTTTTTTTTTTTAAGTATTGAAAAAAATATCCTAAACTATAAGGAATTAAAAAAAATGAAATACAAAAAGGGCGTAGTGACGGATAATGACCTCACTAACCCATATGTCCGGCATGCCCGGGCACCTTGCCATAATCTGCATACAGAACCGAAACTACACGATCCTTCTAGTTATCATGAGACGTTGAAGGTCAGAATGAATAACTTCTTGCAGCGGCATAGTCATAAGATCGCTAGAAATTGGCATAAATTACAGCCCAAATCTACATCTGATCATAGAAGATGTAGATTAGAATAATACTCTGTGACATCACTCTCTGCCGCTGATACATGTGCTCCTGCCATGTACTGTGTAATGGCCGTGTCTTACCGTACAGGGTACATACCACACCTAATAGGCAGGGGAGGAAGGAGAAGAGGAATCGCAGCTGATTTTTCTTCTGTGAGGTAATTTTTTTTTTTTAATGTGAGGTAAAACATTGTTTTTAAACAAGCAGGAAAATGTTTTACCTCACAGAAAGCAGCATCTCGGATCCTATGCTGTCCTATCTGCATACGCTCTTTTACTACGGTATGTGCAGACCATGTTCCTGCACGGTCAGACACAGCCATTACACAGTACACAGCAGAGGGACATTTATAACATTATCTCAGCACAGGAACACTTCTTTTTAACACAGCCAATAGTGGAACTTATTATTATTCCAAGATCTATTGATTAAAATGTACTTTGCTCATGGGAAAACCCCTCTAAGGCCGGAGAATGGGGGTCTCATTGTGTCTCTCAAGGACAAGCAAGTAAAAAAAAAAAAATCAAACTGATTTCGACCTTTTTCAAGCTGCTTGTTGTGATGTTACCCTGGAGGTCGCAGTGCAATCCCATTCACCTGCATTACTGCGCGATGTCACAATGGCCTCGAGTGATTTTTGGCCACGCGGCCTGCGCCGAGGTGAAAGCTGCCATGTGGTCACAGTCTTATTGTTTCAGCATATGGACCATCTGCTGCTGTAGTCATAAGTCACACCTGACAGGAACTCTATTTTCCACCCTTTACATACAGAATGTCGGTGAGGGTAGTCCATGGAGGCATTGTCCTTGAAAGTAGCATGGTGGCAAGTGACGGCACCATCCGGAGACCCATGAGGTGCCTACTTCTCCGCAGTACAGAGCCAGTAGACAGGACACTTGTAGACTTGGTGAGGCGAGTACGGGTAACTATAGCGTAGCTCAGTGCCTGACCCATCCTAGGCGCGGTCATACAGCTGGTTCTGCTGCCCCATGCAGGTTAATGAATCCCTGATAGTAAGCAGCACATAAAGAAAACAGAGTTTATTAGTATCAATGTATTTATTGAATACAGTGAAGCTGTGGCCCCCAGGGGTCACTACAATGATCCCCCACTAAGACTGGATCCTCCGGCCACATGGGTCATGTCAACCAGGAGAAAAGTGCAGAATGGGTGCGGTGTATGGCACTATTATAACACGACAGGTAGAAGTCGACAGAACTGCAGAGGACTCTGGAAATCCGTTCAGTAATACAGAGCAAAACTAAAAAGGTGCAAAGTGTTAAATCACTGTCTGCAGAACATTGCGTCTCACCAAACAGCCAAGATATGGCAGCAGAAGATCATCCTAATACCAGAGACCCCCGCATACAACCCTTCTCATGACTGAAGATCACACTTCATTCTTGTGTACTGCAAGGAACCAAAGTAAAGCCCAAGAGTCTGCAGAGCATCACACCAATGCGTTACATGTCTGCAGAGCATTGAGCCAACACCCCATGACTACAACTCTGCTATTCCCATGTACAGTCAGCCATCACTAATGTGCTTGAAAAGTCCTCAATTCCTCATGTGCCTTCAGAGCATCACTCCAGTCCCACAGCCCTGCAGAACATCACTCTTCCATGCCTGTAAAGCGACTTCCTCAATATCACAATCCCTACTAGTTACACAATGCCTTATGGTGCTGCAGAGCATCACTCTAGCCGCACAATGCCTTATGGCGCTGCAGAGCATCACTCTAGCCGCACAATGCCTTATGGCGCTACAGAGCATCACTCTAGCCGCACAATGCCTTATGGTGCTGCAGAGCATCACTCTAGCCGCACAATGCCTTATGGTGCTGCAGAGCATCACTCTAGCTGCATAATGCCTTATGGCGCTACAGAGCATCACTCTAGCCGCACAATGCCTTATGGTGCTGCAGAGCATCACTCTAGCCGCACAATGCCTTATGGCGCTACAGAGCATCACTCTAGCCGCACAATGCCTTATGGCGCTGCAGAGCATCACTCTAGCCGCACAATGCCTTATGGCGCTGCAGAGCATCACTCTAGCCGCACAATGCCTTATGGTGCTGCAGAGCATCACTCTAGCCGCACAATGCCTTATGGCGCTACAGAGCATCACTCTAGCCGCACAATGCCTTATGGCGCTGCAGAGCATCACTCTAGCCGCACAATGCCTTATGGCGCTGCAGAGCATCACTCTAGCCGCACAATGCCTTATGGTGCTGCAGAGCATCACTCTAGCCGCACAATGCCTTATGGTGCTGCAGAGCATCACTCTAGCCGCACAATGCCTTATGTTGCTGCAGAGCATCACTCTAGCCGCATAATGCCTTATGGCGCTGCAGAGCATCACTCTAGCCGCACAATGCCTTATGGCGCTGCAGAGCATCACTCTAGCCGCACAATGCCTTATGGCGCTGCAGAGCATCACTCTAGCCGCACAATGCCTTATGGCGCTGCAGAGCATCACTCTAGCCGCACAATGATTTATGGCGCTACAGAGCATCACTCTAGCCGCACAATGCCTTATGGCGCTGCAGAGCATCACTCTAGCCGCATAATGCCTTATGGCGCTGCAGAGCATCACTCTAGCCGCATAATGCCTTATGGCGCTGCAGAGCATCACTCTAGCCGCACAATGCCTTATGGCGCTGCAGAGCATCACTCTAGCCGCACAATGCCTTATGGCGCTGCAGAGCATCACTCTAGCCGCATAATGCCTTATGGCGCTGCAGAGCATCACTCTAGCCGCACAATGCCTTATGGCGCTGCAGAGCATCACTCTAGCCGCACAATGATTTATGGCGCTACAGAGCATCACTCTAGCCGCACAATGCCTTATGGCGCTGCAGAGCATCACTCTAGCCGCATAATGCCTTATGGTGCTACAGAGCATCACTCTAGCCGCATAATGCCTTATGGTGCTACAGAGCATCACTCTAGCCGCATAATGCCTTATGGTGCTGCAGAGCATCACTCTAGCCGCATAATGCCTTATGGTGCTGCAGAGCATCACTCTAGCCGCACAATGCCTTATGGTGCTGCAGAGCATCACTCTAGCCGCATAATGCCTTATGGCGCTGCAGAGCATCACTCTAGCTGCATAATGCCTTATGGCGCTGCAGAGCATCACTCTAGCTGCATAATGCTTTATGGCGCTGAAGAGCATCACTCTAGCCGCATAATGCCTTATGGTCCTGCAGAGCATCACTAACTGCATAATGCCTTATGGCGCTGCAGAGCATCACTCTAGCTGCATAATGCCTTATGGTCCTGCAGAGCATCACTCTAGCCGCACAATGCCTTATGGCGCTGCAGAGCATCACTCTAGCCGCACAAAGCCTTATGGTCCTGCAGAGCATCACTCTAGCCGCACAATGCCTTATGGCGCTGCAGAGCATCACTCTAGCCGCACAATGCCTTATGGTCCTGCAGAGCATCACTCTAGCCGCACAATGCCTTATGGTCCTGCAGAGCATCACTCTAGCCGCACAATGCCTTATGGTCCTGCAGAGCATCACTCTAGCCGCACAATGCCTTATGGTCCTGCAGAGCATCACTCTAGCCGCACAATGCCTTATGGTGCTGCAGAGCATCACTCTAGCTGCATAATGCCTTATGGCGCTGCAGAGCATCACTCTAGCTGCATAATGCCTTATGGCGCTGAAGAGCATCGCTCTAGCCGCACAACGCCTTATGGTCCTGCAGAGCATCACTCTAGCTGCATAATGCCTTATGGCGCTGAAGAGCATCGCTCTAGCCGCACAACGCCTTATGGCGCTGCAGAGCATGACTCTAGCTGCATAATGCCTTATGGCGCTGCAGAGCATCACTCTAGCCGCACAATGCCTTATGGTGCTGCAGAGCATCACTCTAGCCGCACAATGCCTTATGGTGCTGCAGAGCATCACTCTAATCTCACACCCTTGTACTGAACATCTCCGCACTCACACAAGTCCGATGCCGGCCCATTTCCAGACCCCAGAGAGCTGTCAGCCGCCGCCCCCGATGCATTTGGCACGCATAACGATTTACACATATACACAGCGGGGGTCCGAGCCGCCCCCATAATGTCGGGGTGAGGTCCGTCCGCTGCAGCGTCCGACACTGTACACAGCTCCTCGCAGCCGGCGGACGACATGTCAGAATCCCGTAATCTGCTCGTGGAATATAGAAAAACAGTGTCACCGAAGCGCTGCGGAGGGCCGCGGCGGGGGGCTTATTGCACGTGAAGGCAACAATATATATATCTGTACTCTATAGACTTTATACATTTTCAATACTTTGACTCTAGAAGGATCAAGGCCTCAGGCATCAGTCTTCCGTCATGTCACCACAAGCTCCATGTGGGGGAGACGTAAACCCCCCGGGTGGCTGCAAGTCGCCCATGTTGCTTTGGACCGTAAAAAATGAACACATATGAACATCAACATTGTACATGTAAAGCACTTAGAAGTGTCGATATATATATACATATATATATATATACACACAGCACTTGTCCAGTTCTGATCCTGGTAGAGTTTGTATTATACTCCAGAGCTGCATTCACAATTCTGCTGGTTGTCCGTGAAAACAATCAATCAATCGATCAATCGATAAACCGAAAAGACCGCTCTTTCCCAATTATCATCCAGTGCAAATTGCTCGCTGGTCTGATGATCGCATTGTACAAACCTCATCGTTATTGGCAGCACATCGCCCGCTGTAACCAGAGGTTGTGCTGCCAGTAACATGGCGCTGTGGGTGGACAGATTGTATTAATGATCCTTTTTGGGCAAATAAGCAAATGCTGAACAACTTCTATATAGATGAGCTGAGATTGTTAAAGGGAACCTGTCAGCAGGCTTTTTCTATGTAATCTGACAGCAGCATGATGTAGGGGCTGAGACCCTGATTCCAGCTATGTACCACTTTGTTTACTGGGTGCAGCATCACCGTTTTCTCTGCTGCAGATCTAGCAGAGCTCAGAATGCAGAGCCCTGTATAACCCCGCCCACACCCCTGATTGGCAGCTTTCTGCGTACACTGTGCAGTGACTGATAGCCGCTAATCAGAGGTGGGAGTGTGGTTGGATCAGGAGGCACGAGACACCTAGTCCTCTAATTATAATCTGCGGATAAAACACTGATTTTATAGAAACAGCAATATACAGCCCAGCAAGTGATACACCACTAAAATCAGGGTCTCTGCCCCTACATCATGCTGCTCTTGGATTACACAGCACAAACATGCTGACGAATTCCCTTTATAGGGTTATTTCTATTCTGGGTTTTTCAGGAGCATTCAGCTCCCCTACCTACCGACTTGCTACGAGCTGTTAATCTGAACAGTGCGCTCTCCGATGCACAGCAGTGCACGCAAGCTCTATACTAAAGAGCTTGTAAGTGCTACGCTGCTTTACTAGGAGGCTGGCCACCGCTAATACACTGCAGAGGTGGCTGGGAACCTAGACAACGAGCAGTAAAAAAATAAAATAGATGACGTGCTGTTTTTTTTTTTTTTTTTTTTTAAATGCGCAGAGTTAAAAACTCACCAAAAGCTCCTTGCGGGAATGTAGCCTAAAATGAAAAATCCCTCCTTTCTAGAGAACGGAGAAGAGATACATTCTTTTTACAAGAACTTTACAATTTTACCCCATTTGGGATGATGAGAAAAACCCTCAAATGTGTTCTAAAGGCCACTGGAAATTTGCTTGGAAGAAACAAGGATTGCTGGGGGCGTAAAAACTCTGCAGAATTATGAGTTCAGCTCTGGACTATAACAGGTTGTAGTTCAGAATCGGTTCATGGTGTGCTAACAAATGCTTGTGTATTTTTCATGGAATTATCTCTCTGTAAATGGTTAAAGTGATCGTCATTAGAAGGTATAGGATCTGCCAGCCGAACATGGCGCCGTAGGTAAGGGCCCAGTCTCTGTTCACATTCTGCAGACTTCGAGTATTTCCCCGCTGACTCAGTGTCTGCGCTGATTATTTCTATTTTTTTTTATGGTAGACACTCTACAATAAAAAAAATGTAGGAAAAAAACTAATAAATATATATATAAAAACAAAAGTAGTAAAATGACGTAATATATAGCAGCAAAAAATGCGAAAAATCAGCAAAATTAATGAACGTGCTGCGTTTTTTATGCGGAAAAAAAAACACATGTGCACAAAAAATGGCGGATTGCATTCTATTAATGGATGCGGTTTCTTTCGCGGTTTTATTGTGTTTTTATAGCAAAAAAAAGGCGAAAAATCCGGAACGTGTGCACACGGCCTCGGGGAACTTCCAATAGCAAGCAGCAGAATTGTGAATACAGCTCTGAAGTATTAGGGTCAGCACAAGCTACCGTAAGTATTGTAGTGCATTTACAAAGTGACTCAATTTTTTTTTTAACAACTGCGCAATATGAAGGCCATTAGTTTCCCACCAGTTAAAGGGACCTCTGCATTTTACACAATACACCAATGTGACTACTGACATTAAACATAAGGCTAGTGTAAATTTCATCTCTCGGACTCCTTGTAGGTAACGAGGAGAATATAAAACAAGCCACAGATCGCTCGTGTCATCATTGCGATCGGTCCGAAGCTTTTACAATAACCAAAATAGTCCTATAGAAGTATGTACAGTGTAACGCGGCTTGTCCTGGAGCGTCAGGAATACTGCAGGGAGGAGGAGGACATAGAACCGGCCGGATAGCGGCTTTCTTGGCAGAGTTTGGTTAAACCCTTAGAGGCACCCGATTCATGTCAGCTGCCATCTTTGTATGTTATACTCTATAGAAAAGGGGAAGCCAAAATGTTACAAAAATGGATGGCGGCGTCAACTTTTTAGACAACTCTTGGTCACATTCCCTTTTTAGTTCATGGACGCAGTGCCATGAGAACCGATGTACAGCCCTGAGGTCAGACGATGAGAGGTGGGTTCCCGGAAAAGGAGCCCCTGAGATTGGCTGTAGAGGGAAAACATCACACGAATACACAACAACAAAAATCTCCCATTTTTGGGAATCGTTTAAAAGGAGAACACCGGGGCGAAACGGAGGAATTGAAACAGTAAGAAATGCAGGGCCTGATGGGGCAGTAGTAGTTGTAGTGTCTGGACAGATCAGGACTAGCCTCGCTCATTCCCAGGGCTATCAGTGGGAGATTCTGAAGTGCCAGATAAAGGGACACTCCGCCTCATGAAAGAAAAAATGTCACAAAGTTAAAATATCTGGTGCTCTGATTTTTAGTCTTTCTGGCATAGTTCTTCTGATTCACAGTCCCTTTTCCTCTGTGCTCTGGAAGGCTGAGCCACTCCCTCTGCTCTGGATTGGTCCATGTGAGGCTGGAAGGGGGGGGGGGAATGTCTCATACTATCATAACAGTGTGCGTAATCTACACCGAGTCATCCCTCCCTGTTTTGGACTGGTCCATCAAAGCGCGCGGGGGGAGTGGGGGAGGAGGGTGGGGGTGGGAATGACTCATACTACGGAACAACGGTGTGAATAATCTACCTGAGGCACTCCCCTCCCCTGCTCTTAGGTGGACCAGCCCACAGGAAGGGGAGTGTCTTAAGTCTTCCAGAGCGCACTAGTCATACAGGAAACTGGCAGCCATTAGATCTACATGTAAAGGGGCCCAAAAATTAGAGGGAGAGCGTCAGAAAAAATAAAAAGGAGGACACCAGGTATTTTATTCATATATTATCCATTTATTGTGAGAGTTTTAGTGTGAGGTGGAGGGTCCCTTTAAGGGTCAGTATTGTATGTAATGCTAAATATTAAGCTTATCAGAAGTGCTCCCTTGACGTATATAGAGGTATATACTGCCATCTTGTTACTAGTGGTCTTGAAGAACTGTGCCTAGTAGAGGCAGTCATTACGTGGGCTTGAGTAGGATCACGGATTGTGACAGAGGCACTTCATGGAGCAAACAGCGGATGCCGCCATTTTTAAAAGGATGACTTGGTCACCTGTTACAGGGGTTTTCCCGGTTATTATAAATCAAGCCTGACACCGTATGTCCTGGACCTGGCACCGTATGTCCTGGACCTGGCACCGTATGTCCTGGACCTGGCACCGTATGCCCTGGACCTGGCACCGTATGCCCTGGACCTGGCACCGTATGCCCTGGACCTGGCACCGTATGCCTGGACCTGACACCGTATGCCCTGGACCTGGCACCGTAGGCCCTGGACCTGGCACCGTAGGCCCTGGACCTGACACCGTACGCCCTGGACCTGACACCGTACGTCCTGGACCTGACACCGTACGTCCTGGACCTGACACCGTACCTGACACCGTATGCACTGGACCTGGCACCGTATGCACTGGACCTGACACCGTATGTACTGGACCTAGCACTGTATGTACTGGACCTGGCCATGTTGACCGCACTGGTGACATACACTGGGTTCATGGATACCACTCTATCTAGCATGAATGGGTCCAAAATGTACATCTGTGATCACTAGGAGAACCATGAAAATAAGGACACCCCATGACATGAAGATGATTGCCCATGTAATGGTTGCCCGCTGTCATTAGGGGATGCTTTTAAGACATGTTTTGTATCATGTCTGTGACTAGAAGATGTAGAGAAACCTGCTAAATACGGTATAAAGGTGTCAGGAATACTGATCCATATATAGTTTACAAAGAATCACACTTAGAAAAACTGTAAATGGGTCACGGACTAATTTTCCATAAATGATAGGGCTTCTTTCCACCATGTAGTGCAAGTACGGGATTCAATATGGGACTGTAAATTGCCCTCTTTCCTCTCGACGCCTCAGAGGTGACTGTTAGGCAGGGGTAAAGCTTGTAGATGTAGCGTTGACCTTTAGATTAGTATCATAAACTACATTTGATGATGAGAACGACTTCATACAAGAGTCTTGTTCGATGCTCCTACCGACTGGCACAAGCCTGCGTCACGTGGTTCATACTCGCCCCTCGAGTTAGCAGCTCCTCTTTGGGGTAAGTAGGAGAAGTTCAAGCACCCATTACGTACCACAAGATTCTGAAGGGGGAAACTGAAGCTGTTAAGGTAGTTTCATCCCAAAGGTACCATGAATTATTTAATGCTGCTCTGCTTCAGTCTCCTCGCCCCCTGTGCTATTCCTCCTCTGCCGGCTCAGGGGGTGTATCGGATGTGGCTCCGTTGGTTTCAACTCCTTCTTCACTGTCAGAGCTGGCAGAACTTCTGAGAGGCCGAAGGAAGCAAGCCTTGTGCGGAGAATGAGGGTAAAGGGCATCCTGCAAGGCTCCGAGGGGCCGGGACAGAAGCTCTTCATCTGAAGACGGAAGTGAGTCTTCATCTTCTTGCCCTGAGCGAGAGGAGAGGTCCAGTCCATCAAAGGAGATGGGATCGGAGTACGGTTTATGACCTCGAATAATGAGGATCTTTGGAAATGCAGGAGAAAAAGAAAAACTGTGAAAATTCAACACCTATCGTACTGGAGAAACACAACCTAAAAATGAGAAGTTTTTAAAAATATATCTATAGAGGTTAAACGTAAACTGATCGTCGAGCGAGATGTGGAAATGGCATTTCTGATTTTGGACTGCCGATTGCTTTGTTCTTCCGGAGATAAGCAGAGGCCAGGCATTTTTGTTGGTGGCTTTCTCAAAGAGAACATAGGAGCGCTCGCCAGAGTCAGGGCTCCTGTGCATGGGCGAGACAGCTGTCGGCCAAAAGATCGGCAGAATCATCATTTGGCCAACAGCCATCTAATGTGTTTGCCCGGCTTAAAGAAGTTGTCCACTATACTTGACCCCGATAAAATAATAAAGCTTATACTCCCCTCCTGTGCCGCACTCGCTCTCCCCAGGGCTCTCATACAATGTTGTGACACAGGCGCCCCAATTAGCGCTGGCCTCACTGTCCTCGCCTCCTGTCGAATTGAGCAGGAAGAGGAGGTCCGAGATCAGCCTGGACTTCCTCCATGTTCGATTTGTCTGAAGGTGGAGACAGTGACACCAGACTAGGATCACGTGTCACAACATCGCACGATAGCCCTGGGGAGAGTGCGGACACTGCGGGAACGTCGCCGACACGGGAGGGGAATATAGGCTTTATTACTTTTTCGGCGCCAAACATTTTGATCAAGTAGGGGTTGCCCTAGTAGTGCAAATTGAGCCCTATTGCTAAATTATCCGACAGTGTTTTATTAGCTCTCCCGGGAACTCAGCATTGGGGCACAAGCCCCATTTAACTCTGTTCTTAATTTTTCCAGCCTCTGTACAAATGCTAAAAAAGAAATTCGTGCACCCTGAGGTACGGAATTCAGATTTAGCTGTGAGTAGTGCACATGAAATCAGCACAAGCCAAGTAAACTATGTGCTCGTCACTCAATGTTACCTCTAAATATGCGGTGTTTAGTTGTAGCCAAAGGTTTTGAGACCGACACAAATTTTGGTTTTCACAACGTTTGCTGCTTCAGTTTTTATAGTGTTAATTTGCATTAACTCTGGATTGTAATGAAGAGCGATCATATGAATTGCAAATATAAACATTTATCAGATCATGAAAAACTTCAAAAAGAGAGAGGTTCAACTGCTGTGAAGAAGGCTTCAGGGCACCCAAGGAAGTCCAGCAAGTGGCAAGTCTCCTAAAGAGGATCCCGCTATGGGACCAGTTCACCACCAGTGCAGAGCTTGCTCAGGAACGGCAGCAGGCAGGCAGTGCACAGTTAGGGGATGGCTCCTAGGGGCAGCAAAAAAACAAACAAAACATTTCTCTCCAAGAAAAACATCAAGGATAGACTGATGTTCTGCAGGGATTGGACTGCAGAGGACTGGGGTAAAGATATACTCTCTGATGAAGCCCCCTTCAGACTGCTTGGGACATCTGGACGAATGATTGTCTGGAGAAGAAAAGGTGAGCACTACCATGAGTCCAGTGTCATCCCAACAGTAAAGCATCCTGGCACCATTCATGTGTGGGGGGCTTTTCATCCATGGAGAGGGCTCACTCATAATTTTGCCTAAGAACACTACCATGAATAAAGCATGGGATCTAACCATCCTCCAAGAGCAACTTCTCCCAATGATCCAGGAGCAATTAGGTGGTGAGCAATGCCTTTTCCAGCTAGATGGAGACCACGTCACAAGGAAAAGGTGGTAACTACATAACTCGTTGAACAAATCATTGAAATTTTGTGTCCATGGCCAAGAACATCCCTACTGAGAACCTTTGGTCAATCCTCAAAAATCAGGAGGACAAAGAGAATCACATAAATTGTGATAAACCACAAGCACTGATTAATTGAGAATGGTTGATCAGTCAGGAGCCGATATCCAGCTGCCGGGGAGAAGGGCAGAAGTCTTCTAATATAAGGGTCAGCCTTATTGAGACTTTACATAAATTTGATGGATTTGTCAATAAAAGTGTAAAATCTTATGAAATGCTGATAACACTGGTCTACGAAAAAAAAATATTTCTAGCATGGACTTTAAGAACAGTTTTAGACTAATTTGAGGGTGCTGAATTCAAATCTGATCTTATAATTTCTCTATCACATCTCGTTTTTGCGCTATAGGTATACAGCCCATTTTCATGAATTCCATGATAAATATAAGTAGTGTATGAAAAGTGCCGGTTTATACGGTTCACTAAGATAAATTTAGTTTTCATTTAGTCTCCCAATAAATGTGAGAATATCTTTGTTTTCTTTGAACATGCATAATTCCCATTTGTTATGATAACACTCTTGTTTTCTGTGCTACTGGGACAGTAGAGCTACAGCAGAGCATTGGGTGAAAACTGAATGGCCTCAGCGACAGAGTTTGGCATCTGGCGATAAGAATGTCATCCATGATCCTCTAGTGGATAGGAAGGACATTGTCTTTCCTCCCTTACACATAAAACTTGGATTGATGAAGCAGTTCCTCAAAGCTCTCAATCATAGTGGAGAATGCTTTAACTATATATGTTCAACTTTTCCTGGTCTTAGTGAGGAGAAGAAAAAGGCTGGAATATTTGATGGACCTGAAATAAGAACACTTATGAGAGACCCAAATTTTATCACATCAATGAATGAGACAGAAGAAAGAGCTTGGAATGCATTTTGTAAGTTGGTGCAGAATTTTCTAGGGAATAAGAAAGCAGACAACTATGAAGAGATTGTGGAAGAGCTACTAATGAGTCTGCGAAATCTTGGATGTAGAATGAGGATCAAGATTCACTATTTACACAGCCACTTGGACTTTTTTCCAGAGAACCTTGGGGATGTGAGCGAGGAACAAGGGGAGCGTTTTCATCAGGACATTAAAACAATGGAAGAACGATATCAAGGCCGGTGGGACTCACATATGAAGGCTGACTATTGCTGGAGCTTGATGAGAGACAACCCAGAAGCCGTACATCACAGATCAGCCAAGAAAAGAAAGTTCAAATAACTGACATTTGTCATTCGTCTGTGTGCCATATATATGTGTTTTTATATTTTGTACTTTAATTCTGTAAGTATATTTGATTTGCTGTACACAGACTTTGTAATCTTTGTTATTCCTTGATTAAAAATATACAAAATGTAGTACCGAAAATCATGTGTTTTTATCATAAAACATCAGGAGTCATTTTCATCAAAAATTGAAAATATCTCGAAATTCTGATATGAGTTCATATTCGTAATCAGCAGCCAAAATTGACTTAAAATATGTTTTAAAACCTTTTGCCAGAAAAATTGCGTTGACCAGTGTTATTGATCTCCAGTGATCGTAGAAACAGCCGACTAAAAGATCTAAAAACATTGAAGCTGCAAACTGTGAAAACCAAAATTTGTGTCAGTCTCAAAACTTGGAGCCACCACTGTAGACCGGTTCTCCAGGTAACAACTTGCCTCCTGCCTCAGTTCCTCGATCTGGTCCTTCAGTTCTCGGATGTACTGGGAAGAATCGGAATCATTCAGTTTGCCTTTTATCACCCCCTCTTCTTTCTAAGTGGGAGACATAAAGCTCAATCCTAAGAATGTGACAGATCATATAGAGGTTGGTGGTCATACACAGAAGTCTAGGGGGTCCACAAACGGCGAGCGTCTCACCTGTATCTCCAGTTCTGCTATTCTCTGACGCATTTCAGCCACTGCCGCCATACTGTCTGCTTCTCTCAGCCGCACTGCCATCACCTCTTCTTTATTCTGAGGAAATGGATCTATTATTGTCAGGGGGTCCGAAGTCTGAGACCCCCACAACTGTCATGTGTATGTATGTCCACTGCCCAATTCTCTTGTATGGGTCTACATGAGCAGAACTGAGCATGTGCGACCACCACTCCCAGGCAGGTGGTCACACATGAGCAGTACTAGTCCATTCCCGCGGCAGTCTCAGGGCCGATGTGGTGGTGATCTGTGATGTTCGCAGCAGTTTGATCCTCACCATCATACACTATCTACGATGTGGATAGGTGATACATGTTGTAGGGGGGATAATTCCTATAAAGAGGACCTCTCGCTTGCCATAAATATGTAATATTTGTCACATGACGTAAATGTCGCTGTTCTCCTGACTCTAGTATTTCTTTCGCTCCTGTGCCTCTCCGTTCCTGAGATATGGCCTCCTCTTTCCTGCATGCAGTTTTGGTCTCACTAGCCAAAGGGGTGTGGTCCACAATAAGAAGCCCACATAAGGTTGATGACAACGCCCACTTGGCTAACTAGACTAGATTTGCATACGGAAATGGAGGCCACATCTCAGGAACAAAGAGGCTCTGGAACAAAAGAAATACAACGTCAGATTCTGTAGAACAGCGGCATTTCCACCAGGTATAAAAGGATATGTTCATGGCAAGTGACCGATCAATTACAATATCCCTTTATTGGGGAATCTGGTGATCTCAGGGGAATTTTCACTGGGTTGACAACAGTCAAAGAGAATCTCAGCCTCAAATGTATTTATCATTTACTGTCGCCCCAATGATCCGGATTGTGTCACCCGCTGAGCTCGTTAGATTCCAGACTCTATGATCGCCGCTTTCTGCTCTCACCTTACATTGGGTGACGGCGTGCCTCCGCTTGTCCTCGCTCATCTGAGACTGCAGGGCCTTGTACTGCGCCGCCTCGCTCTGCAGCCGCTCTCTCAGCTCCTTGCACTCTTTCTCCAGGCGGGACAGCTGCTTCTCGTGCAACACTTCCTGGAAGATGCAAAGCGTCAATGGACTGGATTCCCCTAAACTGGACCAGGACGGACAGGTTACACAGGCTGCTCTATATCACTACTGTACCTAACGTGCATCATCGGCAGAACCGGACAATTCTGGACAGATGGCGCATGTCGTCTGCTCATACTACACACCGGCGGCTATATGGTTGGATCAAAGCAAGTGAAAAGCGCACACTGCTTAGTCTCCAGAAGCAGATTCTGGTGGGAGGGTATAACATGCCGGGCATCCAGCTGGAAAGGACAACTGCGAGAAGAACTGAGAGCTGCTGTATCTACTCTCAACCAATCAGAATGGCTCAGAACAATCCTAGTGATACTGATTGGCTGAGATCAGTGGACAGACGTCAGCTGACAATTATCCTCCCAATTGTCCTTTTCAGTTGAATGCTGCTTCTGGGTACTAGACTGTGCAAACTTTTAGCACCCACTAGTGTAAAGGGAACCTGTTAACCGGTTTAACTCTTCTAGACTCTTCACTAGTGATGAGCGAACGTACTCGGGTAAGGTGTTATCTCAGCATGCTCATGTGCTAACCAAGTGTCTTCGGAGTGCTCGAAAAATATATTGAAGTCCCCATGGCTGCATGTCTCCCAGCTGTTTGACAGTCACAACACATGCAGGGATTCCCTAACAAACAGGCAAAACCCTGCATGTGTTGAAGACACTCGGTTAGCACATGAGCATGCTGAGATAACACCTTTTCCGAGCACGTTCGCTCATCACTACTCTTCAGCCTAAAAAAACACTAATCTGAGTGTTCATTTGACCCCTGCAGTCCAAGAAAACTGATAAAATCAACTTATTACTTCTCCCCTGCCGATTGGTCTGATGGAGCTGCCTCTCCGCCTGCTGTCAGTCTCAGAATTCAGGCCCTTTGCCTCTGATTCGTATAGATGTCTTCTGCGTCACCCCCACTGAGCTGCAGATCAGGACATACTCATTGCGCAGTACCGCGCTCAGCGCAGTGGAAACAACCGTCCTATGTGCAGGCGTCCGGCATTAGTTCAATGGCAGCAGCAAGAGACAACGTGTGTGGATGACGTAGGGGGCAACATCAACATCAATGAGAGGCTAAAGAGTAGGATTCTGGTCCGGGCCCGCTCCTCAGACTGCCACGCACTGATTGTATGCGATAAGCAACTTTATAATATATCTTATCAGAGAAATTTGCCTCTTTCTCCTCCCGGACTGATCATTCATTCTCAAATTCATGGGTAAAATCTGTGCTCGGTGAAGACAGATCTTCCCATTGCTGAGATAAGAGATGACAGTTGGTGCTTTTAACATTCTATGCAGAGGGGAGGAGCTAGCGGAACACAGACATTCTGCTGCAAGTTCTCCTTAAGTGACAGTTACAGGTCTCTATAGAACTTTATAAGCACCAACTGTCATCTCTCTCAGTAATGGGAAATCTGTATTCACTGAAGACAAATGTGGGAACGAAAGATCAGATCAGGAGGAGAAACAAACAGATTTCTCTGATTAAAAAAAATATTACAAATTGTCTTATTTTCATGTGTACTATTGATTTATAACATAAAAATAAAAGGTTACTCCTTCATGAATGGAAAAAAGATTGTTTTACATATCTGTACACATGAGTCTTGAACATCATTTTTTGTAGGTTTTATATACGCTGCTCAAAAAAAAATAAAGAGAACACAAACAATATAAAATATATATATATATATATATATATATATATATATATATATATATCGGCCTCAAGGACACCGTTCTCTCCTGGTTCTCCTCCATCTCTCTGACCGATCCTTCACTGTATGTTTTGCTGGTTCCTCCTCCTCTCACCTTCCCCTTACTGTTGGGGTTCCTCAAGGATCAGTCCTAGGCCCCCTACTCTTCTCGTTGTATACTGCCCCTATTGGACAAACAATCAGTAGATTTGGGTTCCAGTACCATCTCTATGCTGACGACACCCAATTATACACCTCTTCTCCTGTTGTCACACCGACCTTTTTAGAAAACACCAGTGATTGTCTTACCGCTGTCTCTAACATCATGTCCTCCCTCGATCTGAAACTGAACCTGTCAAAAACTGAACTCCTCGTGTTCTCTCCCTCTACTAACCTACCTTTGCCTGACATTGCCATCTCCGTGTGCGGTTCCACCATTACTCCAAAGCAACATGCCCGCTGCCTTGGGGTCATCCTTGATTCTGACCTTTCATTCACCCCCTACATCCGATCACTGGCTCGCTCGTCTTATCTGCATCTCAAAAACATTTCTAGAATTCGCCCTTTTCTTACTTTCGACTCTGGAAAAACTCTTACTGTTTCTCTTATTCATTCTCGTCTGGACTATTGTAACTCTCTACTAATCGGCCTCCCTCTTACAAAACTGTCCCCGCTCCAATCTATCCTGAATGCTGCTGCCAGGATCATATTCCTCACCAACCATTACACCGATGCCTCTACCCTGTGCCAGTCATTACACTGGTTACCCATTCACTCAAGAATCCAGTACAAAACTATTACCCTCATCCACAAAGCACTCCATGGCTCAGCACCACCCTACATCTCCTCCCTGGTATCAGTCTACCACCCTACCCGTGCCCTCCGCTCCGCTGATGACCTCAGGTTAGCATCCTCAATAATCAGAACCTCCCACTCCCGTCTCCAAGACTTTACACGTGCTGCGCTGATTCTTTGGAATGCACTACCTAGGTTAATACAATTAATCCCCAATCCACACAGTTTTAAGCGTACCCTAAAAACTCATTTGTTCAGACTGGCCTACCGCCTCAATGCATTAACCTAACGATCCCTGTGTGGCCTATTTAAAAAAAAAAAAAAAAAAATAAGGTTCCTCGCATCATGTTCTCTTTCACTTTATGCAGTTAATAGCCCTCTGTGTCAGTACTGTTACATACTTAGGCAGTTAACTGGTTCATGCAGCTTTACATGAACACCCGAGCCTTACACTATGGCCGGTCCGAATAACTAAAGCAATTGTTACCATCCACCTCTCGTGTCTCCCCTTTTCCTCATAGTTTGTAAGCTTGCGAGCAGCAGGGCCCTCATTCCTCCTGGTATCTGTTTTGAACTGTATTTCTGTTATGCTGTAATGTCTATTGTCTGTACAAGTCCCCTCTATAATTTGTAAAGCGCTGCGGAATATGTTGGCGCTATATAAATAAAAATTATTATTATTATTATTATAACTCCAAGTAAATCAAACTTCTGTGAAATCAAACTGTCCACTGATTGACAATCAATTTCACATGCTGTGGTGCAAATGGAATAGACAACAGATAGAAATTATTGGCAATTATCAAGACACCATCAATAAAGGAGTGGTTCTGCAGGTGGGGACCACAGACTACATCTCAGTACCAATGCTTTCTGACTGATGTTTTGGTCACTTTTGAATGTTGGATGTGCTTTCACACTTGTGGTAGCATGAGACGGACTCTATAACCCACATAAATGGCTCAGGTAGTGCAGCTCATCCAGGATGGCACATCAATGCGAGCTGTGGCAAGAATATTTGCTGTGTCTGTCAGCAAGTGTCCAGAGGCTGGAGGCGCTACCAGGAGACAGGCCAGTATACCAGGAGACGTGGAGGGGGCTTTAGGAGGGCAACAACCCAGCAGCAGGACCGCTATCTCTTCCTTTGTGCAAGGAAAAACAGGAGTAGCCCTGCAAAATGACCTCCAGCAGGCCACAAATGTGCATGTGTCTGCACAAACTGTTAGAAACCGTCTCCATGAGGATGGTCAGAATGCCCGACGTCCACAGATGGGGGATGTGTTCACAGCCCAACACCGTGCAGGACGCTTGGCATTTGCCACAGAACACCAGGATTGGCAAATTCGCCACTGGCGCCCTGTGCTCTTCACAGATGAAAGCAGGTTCACACTGAGCACATGTGACAGAGTCTGGAGATGCCGTGGAGAGCGATCTGCTGCCTGCAATATCTTTCAGCATGACCGGTTTGGCAGTGGGACAGTAATGGTGTGGGGAGGCATTTATTTGGAGGGCTGCACAGACCTCCATGTGCTCGCCAGAGGAAGCCTGACTGCCATTAGGTACCGAGATGAGATCCTCAGACCCCTTGTGAGACCATATGCTGCTGCGGTTGGCCCTGGGTTCCTCCTAATGCAGGACAATGCCAGACCTCATGTGGCTGGAGTGTGTCAGCTGTTCCTCCAAGATGAAGGCATTGCAGCTATGGACTGGCCCACCTGTTCCCCAGACCTGAATCCGATTGAACACATCTGGGACATCATGTCTCGCACCATCCACCAACGTCACTTTGCACCACAGACTGTCCAGGAGTTGGCGGATGCTTTAGTCCAGGTCTGGGAGGAAATCCCACAGGAGACCATCCGCCGCCTCATCAGGACCATGCCCAGGCGTTGTACAGTAGGGAGGTCATACATGCACATGGAAGCCACACACAATACTGAGCATCATTTCCTTGTCTTGAGGCATTTCCACTGAAGTTGGATCAGCCTGCAGTTTGATTTTCCACTTTGATTTTGAGCATCATTCTAACTCCAGACCTCCATGGGATATTAGTTGTGATTTACGTTGATAATATTTAGGTTTTAGTGTTCTCAACACATTCCACTATGTAATGAATAAAGATTTACAACTGGAATATTTCATTCAGTGATATCTAGGATGTGGGATTTTAGTGTTCCCAGTGTATTTTATTGTACAGGAGAAGTTAAAAAAAAAAAAAAAAAAAAAAAAAGGATTATATCAAGTGTTCAGGGCTGTGGGGTGTAATGCAAAGGCAATTACGGTACAAACTTAAAGAGGACCTGTTACCAGCTCAAAAGTGGCCAATTTTTGCTCTAATTTTTATTCCTGTTGCTCCTCTGAATAGTCAGTTCCTTCTTTTTTTATATCCACCATACAGTTCTGGAGGTGTGGGCATTTTTATTTTGTGAAATTTTTATGGTCTTTACCAGGGGGTGTGGATCAGAGTAATAATGCAGAGGAGCCAAAGGTCACGCCCCAGAGGATCCTATGAGCCATGCCCCCTTGATAAAGACTTTAAAAATTAACAGTAAAAAGACCCATATCCGTGGAACTGTATGGCAGATTTTTAAAGGGACTCTGTCAGCAGGTTTTTGCCATTTAATCTGAGGCTAGAATGAAGTAGGGTCTGAGACACTGATTTGAGTGATGTGTCACTTATTAGGCTGTGTGCTGTTTTTACAATGAGTGTTTTATCAGCAGGAGACTACAGCTCTCGTGCATCCTAGTCTAACTCCGCTCCCAGTACTGATTAGCAGCTTACTGTCAATATACAATGTACACAGAAAGTTGTGGTGTGTTCGGGGGCAGCTTTTGAGCTCTGCTACATCTAAAACCTTGGATAGTTTACTAGGTGAAGTAGTTGCAATATAAAGAGATAAATCACTGGAATCAGGGTCTCTTTCCCTACATTTTCCTGATCTTAGTTGAAGTAGCCAAAACCTTGTGACAGATTCCCTTTTAAAAAGGAAAAAAAAACAGAATACTGGCCAGGTTCTCTTTAAAGGAAAAGCAATAGGGTGACAACCATATAGAAGGGGAAACCTGATGACAGCGTCTTATACATCTCAATATTAGAACGCTGTCGGTGGCGCAGGGAAGAGCAGACCCAGTTTTAATAAAGGCATTTGAGGCCGGTCTTTCCTGGCCCTAGTTTATAGGTCTGACCGATCCATCTGAAGTCCATGAGTCTACAATCTACCACTCAATACACAACACAGAAGACAATCACAGATGGAAAGTACACCTGACTTTCCAGAATAAGAACCCTCTGCCGAAGTTCACGTGTTTCGCTTTGAGCCATGACTTCTCGTAACCGGCAAGACATGACCTCGTCCTGCAGGTCCCCAGTCGCACTCTTACGCGGCGAGTCTTTCCAAATACCTCCACCGCCACCCTGGGAAGACAAGGACTGCATAATGAAAGATAGGAAGGATCGTTACTACAAGTGCCGGACAGACTAGATAAATAACAGGAAAAGGAATGTACGCTTAACATGTGGCTCCTACCTGCCAGCGGTCACTCAGCTCTGTCACTTGCTTCTGACCTTCACGCATAACCTGCAGAGCATGAGATTCTCTCTTCCTCAGAGACAGAAGCTCCTCCTGGAGAAGGGCGACGTTGCTTTCATCGGGGAGAGAACTGTTTCTCTAAGAATGAGAAACCAGTCCATTAACCTCTTCTTCCCTACTCACATGCAGGATAATCGTACAGTCCTTTTCATTTTCCATATGTCTGATGGTTCCCCGGTCGCTTCTAGGCACAGCACCATCAGCCCCGTACTGTGACAGCTGACCAATATACACTTTAAGAATCCCTCCTCCTCATATTATACAGTCGTCATATTGTATAGCCCTGTGTACTTACAATTGCTCATTTCTCCCTTCTACCCAATTGCTTCTCTTTTCCTTTAGGTCTATGACATCACATGATTAAAAACCGACTAGCCTTAAAAACGGACTACCTTCTAAGCTCTATGTAGAAACAGGAAGTCAGTTTTTCCTGCAAAAGTCAGTGGAAGCTGGGTCAGGAGTTGAAGAGGGGAATGATAAATGCAAGGACAAGAGACTTCCTGTTTCTACAAAGAGCAGAGAAAAATCTAGGTAGAAAGGAAAAATGAGCAATTGTTAAGTACACAGCGCTATATAATATGATGACGTCCCACAAACAACATTTATCACCTATACATGGGATAGATGATAAATGTAAGATTGTTGGGGGTCGAGCTGCTGAGACCCCAAGTGCAGAGGCCCCCAAACACATTAGATATCCATCGGCTGAAGAGTGGTTCATCCAGGAGCTGTCTTGTCTGCTCTCCCATACACTCTGCCAAGCGCCCTAGATCCTATGCCAATATGTAGTAGGTATAATAATAACAACATAAGCAAATACCTCCAATTAGAAATGAAGTATAGTCTTCACATTCTCTATGTCACTTACCCTGGATGCAGAGCATTGCAGTAACAGGTATCCATGGTTACGACCAATAACAACTAACAGTCACTATATGAGTGGTCGTAACCATAGATACCCAAACTACTGCAATGCCCTGCTCATGGAGTAAGCGACATAGCGAATCAGAAGAACTATACTACATTTCCAATTGGAGGTATTTGCTGATATTCTTATTACACCTACTACATATTGGGATAGGATCTTTGAGATGGGAATATCCCTTTTCGTCTCCTATGTGCATGAAATGAGCATGTGCGACCACTGCTCCAATACATTTTTAAAGAGTGGTCGTCGCACATGCTTCCATTCACAGAGAGAAATTTGGGACCCCCGTTATCATGATCAGGAGGTTCTCAGAGGCACAGTGATCACCTATTTTGTTCATATGTGTATTTAGATTTTCTAGTAAGGTACCACTTTTCTACAAGCCTTCAAATGTAAGACGTAGAAGAGTTTTTTCCTCTCTCAGGAACAGCGCCACCCTTGTCCATTGGCTGTATCTGGTATTACAGCTCAACCACACTGCAGTAAATGACTCCAAACCTGTTCCCAGCGCTCCCTTTCATGATGTAAACTGCAGCTTCTCTTCTTCTCCAGCTGGTGAGGACCATGGCTGACAACTCACCTTTTCCAACTCGACTACTTTATCTTGCATTTCCTTTAATGCTCCCAAGGTCTCCGTTTCCCTAAGGCGCGACTGTTCTAGTTCGGACTCGAGGTGACTGACTAGCTCTTCTGTGGCATGTGGATCATTCTGCAAGAAAAGACGTGGTGGTTGGATGGGTGGTCTGCATGGAAAACAAGAGAGACCTCCACTTTGGTGGTCAGACTATTGGCATAAATCAGGCATCTTGAAGCTCTACCTGGCTTGACATTTCCTCTACGGTGACCTCAATACAGAAGATATATAGTATTACATGGCAGCCAATAAAAGTGGGTCTGTCACCACATCTCACAATATAAACAGCATACAGTATTAAATAGATATTTCGGACCTGATGAGGTTGGTGTACTTAATTTTGGACATCCATATTAGAATAGCTGTACAATCCTTTTATTGCTTAGCATTAAAATGTTCATATTTATTTGGGTATTTTACAGCCAGCCTGACTCCCCAGCCTCATCAGGCCAAAGATACAGGTACTTCTCACATAATTAGAGTGTCATCAAAAAGTTTATTTCAGTTCTTCAATAAAAAAACAGTGAAACTTCCATATTATAGAGTCATTACACACAGAGTGATCTATTTCAAGTGTTTATTTCTGTTCATGTTGATGATTATGGCTTACAGCCAATGAAAACCCAAAAGTCATTATCTCAGTAAATTAGAATACTTTATAACACCAGCTTATTGATTTTAAAATCGGAAATGTTGGCCTACTGAAATGTATGAGCAGTAAATGCACTCAATACTTGGTCGGGGCTCCTTTTTCATCAATTACTGCATCAATGCGGCGTGGCATGGAGGTGATCAGCCTGTGGCACTGCTGAGGGGTTATGGAAGCCCAGGTTGCTTTGATAGCAGCCTTCAGCTCGTCTGCATTGCTGGGTCTGGTGTCTCATCTTCCTCTTGACAATACCCCATAGATTATCTATAGGGTTAAGGTCAGTCGAGTTTGCTGCCAATCAAGCACAGTGATACTGTTGTTTGTAAACCAGTTATTGGTACTTTTGGCAGTGTGGACAGGCGCCAAGTCCTGCTGGAGAATCACATTTCCATCTCTAAAAAGCTTGTCGGGAGAGGGAAGCATGAAGTGCTCTAAAATTTCCTGGTAGACGGCTGCACTGACTTTGGTCTTGATAAAACACAGTGGACCTACACCAGCAGATGACATGGCTCCCCAAACCATCACTGATTGTGGAAACTTCACACTAGACCTCCAGCAGCTTGGATTGTGGCCTCCACTCTTCCTCCAGACTCTGGGACCTTGATTTCCAAATGAAATGCAAAATTTACTTTCATCTGAAAACAACACCTTGGACCACTGACAACAGTCCAGATCTTTTTCTCCTTGGCCCAGGTAAGACGCTTCTGGCGTTGTCTATTGGTCATGAGTGGCCTGACACAAGGAATGTGACACTTGTAGCCCATGTCCTGGACACGTCTGTGTGTGGTGAAGCAATGACTCCAGCAGCCGTCCACTCCTTGTGAATCTCCCCCAAATTCTTGAATGGCCTTTTCTTAACAATCTTTTCAAGGCTGCGGTTATCCCGGTTGCTTGTGCACCTTTTCCTATCTCACTTTTTCCTTCCACTCAACTTTCCATTAATATGCTTGGATACAGCACTCTGTGAACAGCCAGCTTCTTTAGCAATGACTTTTTGTGTCTTACCCTCCTTGTGGAGTGTGTCAATGACTGCCTTCTGGACATCTGTCAGGTCAGCAGTCTTCCCCATGATTGTGGAGCCTACTAAAACAGCCTATGGGACCTTATTAAATGCTTAGGAATCCTTTACAGATGTTTTTTGTTAATTATTTTAATTTACTGAGATGACTTTTGGGGTTTCATTGGCTGTAAGCCATAATCATCAACATTAACAGAAATAAACACTTGAAATCGATCACTCTGTGTGTAATGACTCTACTGTATATAATATACGAGTTTCATTTTTTCTATTGAAGAACTGAAATAAATTAACTTTTTGATGACATTCAAATTTAGTGAGAATCACCTTTATCTCTCTAATAATGTATGTAGCTTGTATTGTGAACTCTGGGGACAGTATATAGAAACACACGGCACTCTGTATATTATAAGCGTAGGTGCTGAAGTAGGGTATCCAACCTGTAGTATCAAATGTATAGAAGAACTTGGCACTCAATAGTTTATAAAGAAAAATAAGGTCATTTATTTCACATCCAGACAAACAAGTCAAATTGCTGAACGTTTTCGGTCCCAGTTGGACCTTCCTCAGAGCAATTAAGCTTATCTTGAGTACAGGATCAGTATGCGTGCCCTTATGATGCACCCTGCGGTCACCAGCCTTGTGTACGGTGTAGAGGGCTGGTAGCTAAAAGCATGCTATATCGCTTGAGTATGCAGTTTGCCCACACTGTGCTCGGAGTGAAGCTCCAGCGCTGGTGGCGTTCTAAGTCGCTTCTCAATCTGCACTGTCTGGGGACAGAGCGGCTTTAAAAAAAAATGGCCAACCATGTACCACAAAGATGGGCTAGATTCAACAGGGCATAAGCCACTTTCAGCAATTCTCTCTAATAAAGGCACCAGGTCCTTCGAAAATTTAGCAGGTTTCCAATTTGCAGACCAAAGTTACCCATATCAGGGTCTCAAGAGGTGAGGGTACGACATATGTTCCAATCCTTCCAAAATCAATTCTAATAGGCAGTCCACTATGGAAACAGTGGCTCTGCTACAAGGAGCGCAAGAATCAGCCGTTAAGGTGATGGCTGTGACATCCGCCTCAGCCATTAAGAAGACGGCCGCTGCATCCGCCTCTGCCATTAAGATGACGGCCGCTACATCCACCTCAGCCATTAAGATGATGGCCGCTACATCCGCCTCAGCCATTAAGATGACGGCCGCTACATCCGCCTCAGCCATTAAGATGATGGCCGCTACATCCGCCTCAGCCATTAAGATGACGGCCGCTACATCCGCCTCAGCCATTAAGATGACGGCCGCTACTTCCGCCTCAGCCATTAAGAAGAAAGCCGCTACATCCACCTCAGATATTAAGATGACGGCCACTACATCCACCTCAGCCATTAAGATGACGGCCGCCGCATCCGCCTCAGCCATTAAGATGACGGCCGCCACATCCGCCTCAGCCATTAAGATGACGGCCGCTACATCCGCCTCAGCCATTAAGATGACGGCCGCTACTTCCGCCTCAGCCATTAAGATGACGGCCGCTGCATCCGCCTCAGCCATTAAGATGACGGCCGCTACTTCCACCTCAGCCATTAAGATAACGGCCGCTACTTCCACCTCAGCCATTAAGATAACGGCCGCTACTTCCGCCTCAGCCATTAAGATGACGGCCGCTACTTCCACCCCAGCCATTAATGATGACGGCCGCTACTTCTGCTTCAGCTATTAAGATGACGGCCGCTACATCCACCTCAGACATTAATGATGATGGCCGCTACATTCGCCTCAGCCATTAATGATGACGGCCGCTACATCCACCTCAGACATTAATGATGATGGCCGCTACATTCGCCTCAGCCATTAATGATGACGGCCGCTACTTCTGCCTCAGTCATTAAGAAGACAGCCGCTACTTCTGCCTCAGCTATTAAGATGACGGCCGCTACTTCTGCCTCAGCTATTAAGATGACGGCCGCTACTTCTGCCTCAGCTATTAAGATGACGGCCGCTACATCCACCTCAGACATTAATGATGATGGCCGCTACATTCGCCTCAGCCATTAATGATGACGGCCGCTACTTCTGCCTCAGTCATTAAGATGACGGCCGCTACTTCTGCCTTAGCTATTAAGATGACGGCCGCTACTTCCGCCTCAGCTATTAAGATGACGGCCGCTACTTCCGCCTCAGCCATTAAGATGACGGCCGCTACTTCCGCCTCAGCCATTAAGATGACGGCCGCTACTTCCGCCTCAGCCATTAAGATGACGGCCGCTACATCCGCCTCAGCCATTAAGATGACGGCCGCTACTTACGCCTCAGCCATTAAGATGACGGCCGCTACTTCCGCCTCTGCCATTAAGATGACGGCCGCTACTTCCGCCTCAGCCATTAAGATGACGGCCGCTACTTCCGCCTCAGCCATTAAGATGACGGCCGCTACTTCCGCCTCAGCCATTAAGATGACGGCCGCTACTTCTGCCTCAGCCATTAAGAAGACAGCCGCTACTTCTGCCTCAGCCATTAAGAAGACAGCCGCTACATCTGCCTCAGCCATTAAGATGACCGTGGCTACATTCATCTCAGCCATTAAGATGACAGATGCTACTCCCACCTCAGCCATTAAGATGACGGCCGCAACTTCCGTTTCAGCCACTAAGACGATGTCCGATACTTCCACCTCTGCTATTAAGATGACGGCCGCTACATCCGCCTCAGCCATTTAGAATGACGGCCGCTACATCCGCCTCAGCCATTTAGAATGACGGCCGCTACATCCGCCTCAGCCATCAAGATGACGGCCGCTACTTCCGTCTCAGCCACTAAAATGACAGCCACTACATCTGCCTCAGCTATTAAGATGAACGCCGCTACATCTGTAAGAATGGAAACAAAGGTTCTCTGTAAGTGGAACTAAAGCAAAGTAAAAAAAAAGTGATATTAGGGCAATTGTGGTGGTAGGAGAAATTACTAGTGACCCTTAAAGGGGTGATCCTATCTCGTACATTTATGGATATTCTGTAGATGTATACTTGATGCAGATCCCACCAATGGGACCAGCATTTATTTTGCAAACGGGGCTGACACATGGATGCAGCTCCCATTAGTGATATGTATCTATGGCATATCCCTTGTATTTTCCATAAATGTATGATAAGGAAATATCCCTTTAAAAACCACCTGTAAATGCGAACAATCAGCTCATTACTGGTGGAAGTGTGAACGCCATCACACGTTACAAAGTAATGGGAGAATATATATATATATATATATATATATGGTCAAGCTAAGTCCTGAAGAATATTTTGAACACTACCCCAACAATTTCCCTTAAAGGCAAAGTGAGAAAGCCTCTATGCCATCTGTGACGAGCCTCCGGAGCCCGGGCACGGAGCTCTTACCTGCTTATCTTGCAGCTGGCGGATGAGATTTTGGGCGCTCTGTAGATTTTCAGTCGCCGTATAGTATTGCTGTTTTACTACAGCCAGCTCTCTTTTTATGGCGTAGTTTTCTTCAGCTTCTTGGGCCCGTGTCACCTGACCCTAAATGTGAGAGGCCGAGAAACAAATAATTTCTATCTGGCTCCTTACTTCCTGCCAAATAATGGGCCCGAGTGGTTTCTCCACTCAGGGACTGGAAATACAGGTATATGGCAATTCTCCTCACTGTCTTATTGAATAATCACATTCTTCATGCAAGAACAACTCTGGAAAATATTTTATTCGGTGAGCTGCCCCTCTGTTATTCCACCTGGTAATTTCTAAATGTGCTATTGACATGAAATTCTCATTAGACGTCAGTAACAACCCATCCAATCTGGTAGAAGGTTTACACAGTAAAATATCGATATTTGCAGATGATACAAAACTATGTAAAGCAGTTAATACAAGAGAAGATAGTATTCTGCTACAGATGGATCTGGATAAGTTGGAAACTTGGGCTGAAAGGTGGCAGATGAGGTTTAACAATGATAAATGTAAGGTTATACACATGGGAAGAAGGAATCAATATCACCATTACACACTGAACGGGAAACCACTGGGTAAATCTGACAGGGAGAAGGACTTGGGGACGATAAACTTACCTGGAGCAGCCAGTGCCAGGCAGCAGCTGCCAAGGCAAACAGGATCATGGGGTGCATTAAAAGAGGTCTGGATACACATGATGAGAGCATTATACTGCCTCTGTACAAATCCCTAGTTAGACCGCACATGGAGTACTGTGTCCAGTTTTGGGCACCGGTGCTCAGGAAGGATATAATGGAACTAGAGAGAGTACAAAGGAGGGCAACAAAATTAATAAAGGGGATGGGAGAACTACAATACCCAGATAGATTAGCGAAATTAGGATTATTTAGTCTAGAAAAAAGACGACTGAGGGGCGATCTAATAACCATGTATAAGTATATAAGGGGACAATACAAATATCTCGCTGAGGATCTGTTTATACCAAGGAAGGTGACGGGCACAAGGGGGCATTCTTTGCGTCTGGAGGAGAGAAGGTTTTTCCACCAACATAGAAGAGGATTCTTTACTGTTAGGGCGGTAAGAATCTGGAATTGCTTGCCTGAGGAGGTGGTGATGGCGAACTCAGTCGAGGGGTTCAAGAGAGGCCTGGATGTCTTCCTGGAGCAGAACAATATTGTATCATACAATTATTAGGTTCTGTAGAAGGACGTAGATCTGGGGATTTATTATGATGGAATATAGGCTGAACTGGACGGACAAATGTCTTTTTTCGGCCTTACTAACTATGTTACTATGACATTGCTCAGGTGTGAATATGGCCTATTCTTTTACACAAACACTCTTCGCATCCTGAAGGTCCCATGGGTTCAATTGTATTCAGATCAGGTGATTGGCTAGGCCATTCTAGCAGCTTTATTTTCTTCCTCTGAAACCAATTGAGCGTTTCCTTGGCTGTGTGTTTGGGATCATTGGCTTGCTGATAAATCCACCCTCATTTCACCTTCATCATCCAGATAGATGGCAGCAGATTTTTTATCAAGAATGTGTCGGTACATTTATCCACTCATCCTTCCTTCATTCACATGAAGTTTGCCAGTGCCATATGCTGATAATCAGTCCGACAACATTATGTTCTCACAGAGTTTCACTGTTGGTATGGTGTTTTTGGGGTGATAAGCAGTGCCTTTTGGCCTCCAAATATGGAGTGTATTATGGCATACAAATAGTTCTCGTCTGACCAGACTATATTCTCCCAGTATTTCACAGGCTTGTCTAAATATTGTTGAGATAACTTTAAACATGCTTGAACATGCTTTTTGTTCAGGTATGGAGTCTTGTGTGGTGAGAATGCATACAGGCCATCGAGGCTGAGTGCATTACTTATAGTCTCCCTTGAAACAATTGTATCCGCTGATTCCAGGTCTTTCTGTAGCTCTCCACAGGTGTTCCTCGGCTCTTGGACAATTCTTCTGATAATTCTTTTCACTCCTCTGTCTGAAATCTTGTGAGGAGCACCAGGTCGTGGCCAGTTTATGGTGAAATGATATTCCTTGCACTTCCAGATTATGGCCCCAACATTGCTCACTGGAACATTCAGCAGTTTAGAAATTTTTTTGCAACCAATGACATCAGTATGTTTTGCAACAATAAGGTTGCGAAGGTCTTGAGGCAGTTCACTGGTTTTACCCATCATGTTTCTTGTGTGGCACCTTGCTAATGTGACACCTTTTTATAGGCCATCAGTTGAACCAGCTGATATTATCTTTCACTTAGTGGCAGGATTGCTTTCTAACTACTGATAAATTTCAGCTGGTGTTATGACTTTCCATGACTTTTTGCATTTATCTTTTTTTCATGTGTTCAATACTTTTTCCCTGTGTCATTTCTCATTGTTACACATAACTTAATTTATGGACATCTATGATTTGATTTCTTTGCCTGTGTGCATTGGATGGGTTGTTACCGACATCTGGAGAGAACTTCATGTCAATAGCACCTTTAAACTGGTGACGTATGCAATACTTATTTCATGCGCTATATAAAAAACATACACACACTAGTATGTAGTCAAGAACATACGTGTGTGTACAGTACAATACAAGTATTTGATCCCTTGCTGATTTTGCAAGTTTGCCCACTGACAAAGAGATGAACAGTCTATAATTTTAAGGGTAGGTTAATTTTAACATTAAGAGATAGAATATCAAAAATGAAATCCAGAAAAATTACATTGTATAAATTACATAAATTTACTTGCATTTTGCAGAGAGAAATAAGTATTTGATCCCCTGCAACCATTAAGAGTTCTGGCTCCTATAGACCAATTAGATGCTCCTAATCAACTCGTTACCTGCCTTAAAGACAGCTGTCTTACATAGTCACCTTTATAAAAGACTCTTGTCCACAGACTCAATTAATCAGTCAGACTCTAACCTCTACAACATGGGCAAAACCAAAGAGCTTTCTAAGGATGTCGGGGACAGGATCATAGACCTGCACAAAGCTGGAATGGGCTACAAAACCATAAGTAAGACGCTGGGTGAGAAGGAGACAACTGTTGGTGCTATAGTAAGAAAATGGAAGAAATACAAAATGACTGTCAATCAACATCGATCTGGGGCACCATGCAAGATCTCACCTCGTGGGGTACCCTTGTTCATGAGGAAGATGACAGATCAGCCTAAAAGTACATGGGGGGAACTTGTTAATGATCTCAAGGCAGCTGGGACCACAGTCACCAAGAAAACCATTGCTAATGCATTACGCCGTAAAGGTTTAAAATCCTGCAGTGCCCGCAAGGTCCCCCTGCTCAAGAAGGTACATGTGCAGGCCCGTATGAAGTTTGCCAATGAACACCTGGATGATTCTGTGAGTGATTGGGAGAAGGTGTTGTGGTCAGACGAGGCAAAAATTGAGTTCTTTGGCATTAACTCAATTCGCCGTGAAGAGAAATGCTGCCTATGACCCAAAGAACACCATCCCTACTGTCATGCATGGAGGTGAAACGATTATGTTTTGGGGATGTTTCTCTGCTAAGGGCACAGGACTACTTCACCACATCAGTGGGAGAATGGATGGAGCCATGTACTGTAAAATCCTAAGTGACATCTTCCTTCCCTCAGCCAGGACATTAAAAATGGGACGTGGCTGGGTCTTCCAGCAAGACAATGACCCAAAACATACAGCCAAGGCAACAAAGGAGTGGCTCAAAAAGAAGCACATTAAGGTCATGGTGTGGCCTAGCCAGTCTCCAGACCTTAATCCCATAGAATAAAGAGAGTTGAAGCGCCGAGTTGCCAAGTGACAGCCTCAGAATCTTAACGATTTAGAGATGATCTGCAAAGAGGAGTGGACCAAAATTCCCCCTGATATGTGCGCAAACCTCATCATCAGCTACAATAACGTCTGACTGCTGTGTTGCCAACAAGGATTTTGCCACAAAGTATTAAGTCTTGTTTGCCAGAGGGATCAAATACTTATTTCTCACTGCAAAATGCAAATGAATTTATATAATTTATACAATGTGATTTTCTGGATTTTATTTTTCATTTTCTAGCTCTCAATGTTAAAATTAACCTGCCCTTAAAATTATAGACTGTAAGTTTGTCTACTGACAAAGACAACAACAAAATCAGCAATAGTGCAAGTTCCACCACTTAAAAAGATGAGAGGCGTCTGTAATTTACATCATAGGTAGACCTCAACTATGGGAGACAAACTGAGAAAAAAAAATGAAGAAAATCACATTGTCTGTTTTTTTAACAATTTATTTGCATATTATGGTGGAAAATAAGTATTTGGTCAGAAACAAACAATCAAGATTTCTGGCTCTCACAGGCCTGTAACTTCTTCTTTAAGAGTCTCCTCTTTCCTCCACTCATTACCTGTAGTAATGGCACCTGTTTAAACTTGTTATCAGTATAAATAGACACCTGTGCACACCCTCAAACAGTCTGACTCCAAACTCCACTATGGTGAAGACCAAAGAGCTGTCAAAGGACACCAGAAAAAAAAATTGTAGCCCTGCACCAGGCTGGGAAGACTGAATCTGCAATAGCCAACCAGCTTGGAGTGAAGAAATCAACAGTGAGAGCAATAATTAGAAAATGGAAGACATACAAGATCACTGATAATCTCCCTCGATCTGGGGCTCCACGCAAAATCCCACCCCGTGGGGTCAGAATGATCACAAGAACAATGAGCAAAAATCCCAGAACCACGCGGGGGGACCTAGTTAATGAACTGCAGAGAGCTGGGACTAATGTAACAAGGCCTACCATAAGTAACACACTACGCCACCATGGACTCAGATCCTGCAGTGCCAGACGTGTCCCACTGCTTAAGCCAGTACATGTCCGGGCCCGTCTGAAGTTTGCTAGAGAGCATTTGGATGATCCAGAGGAGTTTTGGGAGAATGTCCTATGGTGTGATGAAATCAAACTGGAACTGTTTGGTAGAAACACAACTTGTCGTGTTTGGAGGAAAAAGAATACTGAGTTGCATCCATCAAACACCATACCTACTGTAAAGCATGGTGGTGGAAACATCATGCTTTGGGGCTGTTTCTCTGCAAAGGGGCCAGGACAACTGATCTGGGTACATGAAAGAATGAATGGGGCCATGTATCGTGAGATTTTGAGTGCAAACCTCCTTCCATCAGCAAGGGCATTGAAGATGAAACGTGGCTGGGTCTTTCAACATGACAATGATCCAAAGCACACCGCCAGGGCAACGAAGGAGTGGCTTCGTAAGAAGCATTTCAAGGTCCTGGAGTGGCCTAGCCAGTCTCCAGATCTCAACCCTATAGAAAACCTTTGGAGGGAGTTGAAAGTCCATGTTGCCAAGCGAAAAGCCAAAAACATCACTGCTCTAGAGGAGCTCTGCATGGAGGAATGGGCCAACATACCAACAACAGTGTGTGGCAACCTTGTGAAGACTTACAGAAAACGTTTGACCTCTGTCATTGCCAACAAAGGATATATTACAAAGTATTGAGATGAAATTTTGTTTCTGACCAAATACTTATTTTCCACCATAATATGCAAATAAATTGTTAAAAAAACAGACAATGTGATTTTCTGGATTTTTTTTTCTCAGTTTGTCTCCCATATTTGAGGCCTACCTATGATGTAAATTACAGACGCCTCTCATCTTTTTAAGTGGTGGAACTTGCACTATTGCTGACTGACTAAATACTTTTTTGCCCCACTGTATATATATATATATACATATATATATATATATACACTCTTCCTGTATGGAGAAACTAGTTGCAGACATTGCTCAGGTGTGATTACAGCCTATTCTTTTACACAAACACCCTTCGCATCCTGAAGGTCCCCTGGGTTCAATTGTTATATATATATATATATATATATATATATATATATATATATATATATATATATATATATATATATATATATATATATATATATATATATATATATATATACACACACACACACACACACATACACACACACACACAATGGGGAAAGTAAAATACAGAGCCAATTCTACAAGTTTTCCCACCTACAAAGAATGCAGAGGTCTGTAATTTTTATCGTAGGTACCATTTCAACCGTGAGAGGCTGAATCTAAAAATAAAAAGCAAAAAAAAAAATCACATTGTAGGATTTTTAAATGGTCAAGACCAAAGAGCTGTCTAAGTACACAGGGAAAAAATTGTAGACCTGCACAAGGTTGGGATGGGCTACAGGACAATAGGTAAGCAGCTTGGTGAGAAGGCAACAACTGTTGGTGCAATTATTAGAAAATGGTAGAAACACAAGATTACTGTAAATCTTCCATGATCTGGGGCTCCATGTAGGATCTCTCCTCGTTGGGTAAGGATGATTCTGAGGAAAGTAAGGAATCAGCCCAGAACTACATGGGAGGACCTGGTTAATGACCTGAAGAGAGAGCTGGGACCACAGTCTCAAACATTATCGTTACTAACACACTACACTAAAAATTCTGCAGACCTGTTTGAAGTTTGCTAATGACCATCTGCATGATCCAGAGGAGGAATGGTAGAAGGTCATGTGGTCAGATGAGACCAAAATAGAACTTTTTGGCATCAACTCCAGTTGCCGTGTTTGGTGGAAGAAGAAGGATGAGTACAACCACAAGAACACCATCCCAACCATAAACCATGGTGGTGGAAACATCATACTTTGGGGGTGCTTTTCTGCAAAGGGGACATGACGACTGCACCGTATTGAAGGGAGGATGGATTGTATCATGTATTGCGAGATTTTGGCCAAAAACCTCCTTCCCTCAGTAACATGACAATGATCCGAAACACAAAGCCAGGACAACAAAGGAGTGGCTCTGTAAGAAGCATTTCAAGGTCCTGGAGTGGCCTAACCAGTCTCCAGGCCTGAACCCAATAGAACATTTTTGGAGGGAGCTGAAACTCAGTGTTGCCCAACGACAGCCCTGAAACCTGAAAGATTTGGAGAAGATCTGTATGGAGGAGGGGGCCAAAATCCCTGCTGCAGTGTGTGCAAACTTGGTCAAGAACTACAGGAAACATCTGACCTCTGTTATTGGAAACAAAGGTTTCTGTACCAAATATTAAGTTCTGCTTTTCTATGGTATTAAATACTAATTTCATGCAATAAAATGCAAATTATGTAAAAATCATACAATGTGATTTTCTGTATTGTATTTTTATGTTATGTCTCACAGTTGAAGTGTACCTACGATAAAAATTATAGACCTCTGCATTCTTTGTAGGTGGGAAAACTTGCATAATCGGCAGTTTATCAAATTATTATTTTCCCTGCTGTATACTACAAGCATTCTATACACACATACACATTGTACAGAGATCTATACAACTATATATATATATATATATATATATATATATACAGTGGGGCAAAAAAGTATTTAGTCAGTCAGCAATAGTGCAAGTTCCACCACTTAAAAAGATGAGAGGCGTCTGTAATTTACATCATAGGTAGACCTCAACTATGGGAGACAAACTGAGAAAAAAAAATCCAGAAAATCACATTGTCTGTTTTTTTAACATTTTATTTGCATATTATGGTGGAAAATAAGTATTTGGTCAGAAACAAACAATCAAGATTTCTGGCTCTCACAGACCTGTAACTTCTTCTTTAAGAGTCTCCTCTTTCCTCCACTCATTACCTGTAGTAATGGCACCTGTTTAAACTTGTTATCAGTATAAAAAGACACCTGTGCACACCCTCAAACAGTCTGACTCCAAACTCCACTATGGTGAAGACCAAAGAGCTGTCAAAGGACACCAGAAACAAAATTGTAGCCCTGCACCAGGCTGGGAAGACTGAATCTGCAATAGCCAACCATTTTGGAGTGAAGAAATCAACAGTGGGAGCAATAATTAGAAAATGGAAGACATACAAGACCACTGATAATCTCCCTCGATCTGGGGCTCCACGCAAAATCCCACCCCGTGGGGTCAGAATGATCACAAGAACGGTGAGCAAAAATCCCAGAAACACGCGGGGGGACCTAGTGAATGAACTGCAGAGAGCTGGGACCAATGTAACAAGGCCTACCATAAGTAACACACTACGCCACCATGGACTCAGATCCTGCAGTGCCAGACGTGTCCCACTGCTTAAGCCAGTACATGTCCGGGCCCGTCTGAAGTTTGCTAGAGAGCATTTGGATGATCCAGAGGAGTTTTGGGAGAATGTCCTATGGTCTGATGAAACCAAACTGGAACTGTTTGGTAGAAACACAACTTGTCGTGTTTGGAGGAAAAAGAATACTGAGTTGCATCCATCAAACACCATACCTACTGTAAAGCATGGTGGTGGAAACATCATGCTTTGGGGCTGTTTCTCTGCAAAGGGGCCAGGACGACTGATCCGGGTACATGAAAGAATGAATGGGGCTACGTATCGTGAGATTTTGAGTGCAAACCTCCTTCCATCAACAAGGGCATTGAAGATGAAATGTGGCTGGGTCTTTCAACATGACAATGATCCAAAGCACACCGCCAGGGCAACGAAGGAGTGGCTTCGTAAGAAGCATTTCAAGGTCCTGGAGTGGCCTAGCCAGTCTCCAGATCTCAACACTATAGAAAACCTTTGGAGGGAGTTGAAAGTCCGTGTTGCCAAGCGAAAAGCCAAAAACATCACTGCTCTAGAGGAGATCTGCATGGAGGAATGGGCCAACATACCAACAACAGTGTGTGGCAACCTTGTGAAGACTTACAGAAAACGTTTGACCTCTGTCATTGCCAACAAAGGATATATTACAAAGTATTGAGATGAAATTTTGTTTCTGACCAAATACTTATTTTCCACCATAATATGCAAATAAAATGTTAAAAAAACAGACAATGTGATTTTCTGGATTTTTTTTTCTCAGTTTGTCTCCCATAGTTGAGGTCTACCTATGATGTAAATTACTGACGCCTCTCATCTTTTTAAGTGGTGGAACTTGCACTATTGCTGACTGACTAAATACTTTTTTGCCCCACTGTATATATATATATATATATATATATATATATATATATATATATATATATATATATATACATACATATATATATATATATATACATATACATACATACACACACATACATATACACACACACACACTTTGCTCAAAAGTTTACATACCCCGGCAGAATTTTTACTTTCTTAGCCTTTTTTCCGAGGATATGAATGATAACACCAAAACCTTTTCTCCACTCATGGTTAGTGGTTGGGTGAAGCCATTTATTGTCACTACTGTGTTTTCTCTTTTTAAATCATAATGACAACCCAAAACATCCAAATGACCCTGATCTAAAGTTCACATACCCCATTTCTTAATACCGTGTATTACCCCCTCTAACATCAATGACAGCTTGAAGTCTTTAGTGGTAGTTGTGGATGAGGGTCTTTATTTTATCAGATGGTAAAGCCACCCACTCTTCTTGGCAAAAAGCCTCCAGTTCCTGTAAATTCCTGGGCTGTCTAGCATGAACTGCGCGCTTGAGATCTCCCCAGAGTGGCTCAATGATATTGAGGTCTGGAGACTGAGATGGCCATTCCAGAACCTTCACTTTGTTCTGTTGTATCCAATGACAGGTCGGTCTACTTGGCCTTGTGTTTTGGATCGTTGTCATGTTGGAACATCCAAATACGTCCCATGCGCAGCTTCCGGGCTGATTGCAAATTTGCCTCCAGTATTTGTTAATAATGTGCTGCATTCATCTTTCCTTCAACTTTGACCAAGTTTCCTGTGCCTTAGTAGCTCAAACATCCCCAAATCATTAGCGATCCTCCTCTGTGCTTTACAGTAGGAATGGTGTTCCTTTCATCATAGGCCTTGTTGACCGCTCTCCAAATGTAACACTTATGGTTGTGGCCAAAAAGTTCAATTTTGGCCTCATCACTCCAAATTACCTTGTTCCAGAAGTTTTGAGGCTGGTCTCTGTGGTGTTTTGCGTATTGTAGGCGAGATACTTTGTGGCATTTGTGCAGTAATGGCTTTCTTCTGGCGACTTAACATTGCAGCACATTTTTCTTCAAGTGCTTCCTTATTGTGCATTTTGAAACAGCCAGACCGCTAGTTTTCAGAGAGTCCTATATTTCAGCTGATGTTATTTGTGGGGTTTTCTTTGCATCTCAAATAATTTTCCTGGCAGTTGTGGATATTTTTGTTGGTCTACCTGGCCGTGGTTTTGTTTTTACAGAGCCCCTAAATTTGTTAATCAGAGTTTGAACGCTGCTGACTGGCATTATCAATTCCTTGGATATCTTTTTGTATCCCTTTCCTGTTTTATACAGTTCAACTACCTTTTCCCGTAGATCCGTTGACAATTCTTGTGCTTTCCTCATGACTCACAATCCAGAAATGTCAGTGGCTGGATGAAAGATGCAAGAGTCTGGCTGGATCCCAGAAACTCACTCAGCTTTTATGCACACACAATTACAAGCAAACAGGTCACAGGTGAGGATGTTACCTTTAGTAGCCATTCAAACCCATTTGTGTCAACTTCTGTGCATGTTATCAGGCCAAAATCACCAGGGTATGTGAACTTTTGATCAGAATCATTTGGATGTTTTGGGTTGTCATTATGATTTAAAAAGAGAAAACACAGTAGTTTGACAATAAATGGCTTCACCCAACCACTGACCATGAGTGGAGAAAAAGTTTTGGTTTTATCATTCATATTCTCTGAAAAAAGGCCAAGAAAACAAAAAATTGTAAACTTTTGAGCACAACTGTATATACCGGTGTATTGTATCTGTATACACTCAGTACAACGTACAATACAATGAGGCCATTTCCTTTTGAAATGCGTGTATTTTTGTCTAAAAAAAAAAATCAATTTTGTAATTAAGTTTCATTGACAACGTTGCACCATTTTCCTTGTACACTGTGGGCAGAATTATTAGACATGTGAGGATTTAGACCAAAATTTTGCGTTTCCGCACACGTCAAAATCGCTGCATGCGGACGCATCCGCATACAACGCATGTCCCTGCATACCCAATGTTAAAGATAGGTACACAAGGAAACGCAGGATGCATACAGAAGTAGGCAGAGCTTCAGGGAGGAAGTACGCAGCAATCCGCAGCCCTCATGAACGAAAAGGTGACCTAGCCTAAGATATTGGGATGATCAGAGAATCATCAGAAGTTTTGTTGAGAAAAAAAGCTGCAGATAAACTGACCAAGATGTGAGAAGAATCAAACATGAAGCTACCAGGAGCCATTATCCTCCAGTGCTGTCATGTTCCAGAGCTGCAGCCTGAGCAAGACACAGAAGTACAAGGTGTTCAGTGCTCAGAGCCATGGCCGAGGTGAGGAGGCTGACACCCGACCACCACTGAGCAAGACACAGAAGTACAAGGTGTTCAGTGCTCAGAGACATGGCCGAGGTGAGGAGGCTGACACCCGACCTCCACTGAGCAAGACACAGAAGTACAAGGGGTTCAGTGCTGAGAAACATGGCCGAGGTGAGGAGGCTGACACCCGACTACCACTGAGCAAGACACAGAAGTACAAGGTGTTCAGTGCTCAGAGACATGGCCGAGGTGAGGAGACTGACACCCGACCTCCACTGAGCAAGACACAGAAGTACAAGGGGTTCAGTGCTCAGAAACATGGCCGAGGTGAGGAGGCTGACACCAGTCACCACTGAGCAAGACACAGAAGTACAAGGTGTTCAGTGCTCAGAGACATGGCCGAGGTGAGGAGGCTGACACCAGTCACCACTGAGCAAGACACAGAAGTACAAGGTGTTCATTGCTCAGAGACATGGCCGAGGTGAGGAGGCTGACACCGACTACCACTGAGCAAGACACAGAAGTACAAGGGGTTCAGTGCTCAGAGACACGGCCGAGGTGAGGAGGCTGACACCCGACCACCAGTGAGCAAGACACAGAAGTACAAGGTGATCAATGTTCAGAGACATGGCCGAGGTGAGGAGGCTGACACCCGACCACCACTGAGCAAGACACAGAAGTACAAGGTGATCAATGCTCAGAGACATGGCCGAGGTGAGGAGGCTGACACCCGACCACCACTGAGCAAGACACAGAAGTACAAGGTGATCAATGTTCAGAGACATGGCCGAGGTGAGGAGGCTGACACCCGACCACCAGTGAGCAAGACACAGAAGTACAAGGTGATCAATGTTCAGAGACATGGCCGAGGTGAGGAGGCTGACACCCGACCACCACTGAGCAAGACACAGAAGTACAAGGTGATCAATGCTCAGAGACATGGCCGAGGTGAGGAGGCTGACTCCCGACCACCACTGAGCAAGACACAGAAGTACAAGGTGATCAATGTTCAGAGACATGGCCGAGGTGAGGAGGCTGACACCCGACCACCAGTGAGCAAGACACAGAAGTACAAGGTGATCAATGCTCAGAGACATGGCCGAGGTGAGGAGGCTGACACCCGACCACCACTGAGCAAGACACAGAAGTACAAGGTGATCAATGCTCAGAGACATGGCCGAGGTGAGGAGGCTGACACCCGACCACCAGTAAGCAAGACACAGAAGTACAAGGCGTTCAGTGCTCAGAGACGTGGCCAAGGTGAGGAGGCTGACACCCGACCACCACTGAGCAAGACACAGAAGTACAAGGTGTTCAGTGCTCAGAGACATGGCCGAGGTGAGGAGGCTTACACCGACCACTACTGAGCAAGACACAGAAGTACAAGGTGTTCAGTGCTCAGAAACATGGCCGAGGTGAGGAGGCTTACACCGACCACTACTGAGCAAGACACAGATGCACAAGGTGTTCAGTGCTCAGAGACATGGCCGAGGTGAGGAGGCAGACACCCGACCACCACTGAGCAATACACAGAAGTACAAGGTGTTCAGTGCTCAGAGACATGGCCGAGGTGAGGAGGCTGACACCCGACCTCCACTGAGCAAGACACAGGAGTATAAGGGGTTCAGTGTTCAGAGACACGGCCGAGGTGAGGAGGCAGACACCCGACCACCACTGAGCAAGACACAGAAGTGCAAGGTGATCAATGCTCAGAGACATGGCCGAGGTGAGGAGGCTGACACCCGACCACCACTGAGCAAGGCACAGAAATATAAGGTGTTCAGTGCTCAGAGACACGGCCGAGGTGAGGAGGCTGACACCGACCACCTCTGAGCAAGGCACAGAAATATAAGGTGTTCAGTGCTCAGAGACACGGCCGAGGTGAGGAGGCTGACACCGACCACCTCTGAGCAAGACACATGAAATAATGATATGATCAAAATACTCACTTGTCTAATAATTCTACATACAGTGTGTTGCACTTCCAATTGCGGACTGCAGAATGAGTTAATTGAGGATCGGTCAGTGAGCATGTTCTGATGGCTCAAAGGGAAAGTTTTTAATTAAAGTACCCAAAAGTGGGACACCCTTTCATTTCCCACCTACAATTTCCTCCACTGTTCTTTTCTTTCTTCAGTCTGCCACTGACATATGCGGTGCATGAGCATGCTTTAACCTCTACAACTGACGTGCGTTTCTGGAGCATGCTTTATCCTCTGCGACTGACATGTGCGGTGCTGGAGCAAGCTTTATCCTCTGCAACTGACGTGCGGTGCTGGAGTATGCTTTATCCTCTGCAACTGACATGTGTAGTGCTGGAGAATGCTTTATCCTCTGCAACTGACGTGTGGTGCTGGAGTATGCTTTATCCTCTGCAGCTGACATGTGTAGTGCTGGAGCATGCTTTATCCTCTGCAACTGGCATGTGCGGTGCTGGAGTATGCTTTATCCTCTGCAACTGACATGTGTAGTGCTGGAGAATGCTTTATCCTCTGCAACTGGCATGTGCGGTGCTGGAGTATGCTTTATCCTCTGCAACTGACATGTGTAGTGCTGGAGAATGCTTTATCCTCAGTAACTGACATGTATGATGTGTGAGCATGCTTTATCTTCTGTCACTGACATGTGAGGTGCTGGAGCATGCTTTATCCTCTGCCACTGACATGTGCGGTGCTGGAGCATGCTTTATCCTCTGTCACTGACAAGTATGATGCGTGAGCATGCTTTATCCTCTGCCACTGACATGTGAGGTGCTGGAGCATGCTTTATCCTCTGTCACTGACATGTGCGGTGCTGGAGCATGCTTTATCCTCTGCAACTCACGTGTGGTGCTGGAGTATGCTTTATCCTCTGCAGCTGACATGTGCGTTGCTGGCGCATGCTTTATCCTCTGCCATTGACATGTGTGGTTCTAGAGCATGCTGCATCCTCTGCCACTGACATGTGCGGTGCGGGAGCATGCTTTATCCTCTGCCACTGACATATGCGGTGCATGAGCATGCTTTAACCTCTACAACTGACGTGCGTTTCTGGAGCATGCTTTATCCTCTGCGACTGACATGTGCGGTGCTGGAGCAAGCTTTATCCTCTGCAACTGACGTGCGGTGCTGGAGCATGCTTTATCCTCTGCAACTGACATGTGTAGTGCTGGAGAATGCTTTATCCTCTGCAACTGACGTGTGGTGCTGGAGTATGCTTTATCCTCTGCAGCTGACATGTGTAGTGCTGGAGAATGCTTTATCCTCTGCAACTGACATGTGCGGTGCTGGAGTATGCTTTATCCTCTGCAACTGACATGTGTAGTGCTGGAGAATGCTTTATCCTCAGTAACTGACAAGTATGATGCGTGAGCATGCTTTATCCTCTGCCACTGACATGTGAGGTGCTGGAGCATGCTTTATCCTCTGTCACTGACATGTGCGGTGCTGGAGCATGCTTTATCCTCTGCAACTCACGTGTGGTGCTGGAGTATGCTTTATCCTCTGCAGCTGACATGTGCGTTGCTGGCGCATGCTTTATCCTCTGCAATTGACATGTGTGGTTCTAGAGCATGCTGCATCCTCTGCCACTGACATGTGCGGTGCGGGAGCATGCTTTATCCTCTGCCATTGACATATGCGGTGCATGAGCATGCTTTAACCTCTACAACTGACGTGCGCTTCTGGAGCATGCTTTATCCTCTGCGACTGACATGTGCGGTGCTGGAGCAAGCTTTATCCTCTGCAACTGACGTGCGGTGCTGGAGTATTCTTTATCCTCTGCAACTGACATGTGTAGTGCTGGAGAATGCTTTATCCTCTGCAACTGACGTGTGGTGCTGGAGTATGCTTTATCCTCTGCAGCTGACATGTGTAGTGCTGGAGAATGCTTTATCCTCTGCAACTGACATGTGCGGTGCTGGAGTATGCTTTATCCTCTGCAACTGACATGTGTAGTGCTGGAGAATGCTTTATCCTCAGTAACTGACATGTATGATGTGTGAGCATGCTTTATCCTCTGTCACTGACATGTGAGGTGCTGGAGCATGCTTTATCCTCTGCCACTGACATGTGCGGTGCTGGAGCATGCTTTATCCTCTGTCACTGACAAGTATGATGCGTGAGCATGCTTTATCCTCTGCCACTGACATGGCCGAGGTGAGGAGGCTGACACCCGACCACCACTGAGCAAGACACAGAAGTACAAGGTGATCAATGTTCAGAGACATGGCCGAGGTGAGGAGGCTGACACCCGACCACCAGTGAGCAAGACACAGAAGTACAAGGTGATCAATGCTCAGAGACATGGCCGAGGTGAGGAGGCTGACACCCGACCACCAGTAAGCAAGACACAGAAGTACAAGGTGATCAATGCTCAGAGACATGGCCGAGGTGAGGAGGCTGACACCCGACCACCAGTAAGCAAGACACAGAAGTACAAGGCGTTCAGTGCTCAGAGACATGGCCGAGGTGAGGAGGCTTACACCGACCACTACTGAGCAAGACACAGAAGTACAAGGTGTTCAGTGCTCAGAAACATGGCCGAGGTGAGGAGGCTTACACCGACCACTACTGAGCAAGACACAGATGCACAAGGTGTTCAGTGCTCAGAGACATGGCCGAGGTGAGGAGGCAGACACCCGACCACCACTGAGCAATACACAGAAGTACAAGGTGTTCAGTGCTCAGAGACATGGCCGAGGTGAGGAGGCTGACACCCGACCTCCACTGAGCAAGACACAGGAGTATAAGGGGTTCAGTGTTCAGAGACATGGCCGAGGTGAGGAGGCAGACACCCGACCACCACTGAGCAAGACACAGAAGTGCAAGGTGATCAATGCTCAGAGACATGGCCGAGGTGAGGAGGCTGACACCCGACCACCACTGAGCAAGGCACAGAAATATAAGCTGTTCAGTGCTCAGAGACACGGCCGAGGTGAGGAGGCTGACACCGACCACCTCTGAGCAAGGCACAGAAATATAAGGTGTTCAGTGCTCAGAGACACGGCCGAGGTGAGGAGGCTGACACCGACCACCTCTGAGCAAGACACATGAAATAATGATATGATCAAAATACTCACTTGTCTAATAATTCTACATACAGTGTGTTGCACTTCCAATTGCGGACTGCAGAATGAGTTAATTGAGGATCGGTCAGTGAGCATGTTCTGATGGCTCAAAGGGAAAGTTTTTAATTAAAGTACCCAAAAGTGGGACACCCTTTCATTTCCCACCTACAATTTCCTCCACTGTTCTTTTCTCCCTTCAGTTCCTCCCAATTACAATGTCATAGGAAAAATATGACAGGAAAAACCAGGAACGATCCTGAAGACAAATAAGGCAAGAAGATAGGTGACTGTACCTGGATGAGCCTGTCCGCTAACGCAGCGCTTTCCTATGAGGTGGTCCACAAACACGAAGGACAGGACGAGATAAAGAGACACAGAGCGAGAGAAACAAAGACAGAGCAGGAAGGAGAGGGGGAGAGAAAGAAAAAGGTAACCACCACCGCACTACAAGAGGCAGGACAGAATTCCACAGGTTTCATAAATGACATAACTTCTATAGCAAGAAATTACCCAAAGAGGAGAGAAAAATAGCTGCCAAGGCAAAAGCTCAATGTGCACTACATCAGATAACCTCTGCAACTGACGTGCGGTGCTGGAGCATGCTTTATCCTCTGCGACTGACATGTGCGGTGCTGGAGCATGCTTTATCCTCTGCGACTGACATGCAGTGCTGGAGTATGCTTTATTCTCTGCAACTGACGTGCGGTGCTGGAGCATGCTTTATCCTCTGCAACTGACGTGCGGTGCTGGAGCATGCTTTATCCTCTGCGACTGACGTGCAGTGCTGGAGCAACCTTCATCCTCTGCAACTGACGTGCAGTGCTGGAGTATGCTTTATCCTCTGCAGCTGACATGTGTAGTGCTGGAGCATGCTTTATCCTCTGCAGCTGACATGTGTAGTGCTGGAGCATGCTTTATCCTCTGCAGCTGACATGTGTAGTGCTGGAGAATGCTTTATCCTCTGCAGCTGACATGTGTAGTGCTGGAGTATGCTTTATCCTCTGCAACTGACATGTGCGGTGCTGGAGTATGCCTTATCCTCTGCAACTGACATGTGTAGTGCTGGAGAATGCTTTATCCTCTGCAACTCACATGTGCGGTGCTGGAGTATGCTTTATCCTCTGCAACTGACATGCAGTGCCGGAGTATGCTTTATCCTCTGCAACTGACGTGCGGTGCTGGAGCAACCTTTATCCTCTGCGACTGACATGTGCAGTGCTGGAGTATGCTTTATCCTCTGCAACGGACATGCGGTGCTGGAGCAACCTTTATCCTCTGCAACTGACATGTGTAGTGCGGGAGAATGCTTTATCCTCTGCAACTGACATGTGTAGTGCCGGAGTATGCTTTATCCTCTGCAACTGACATGTGTAGTGCTGGAGAATGCTTTATCCTCTGCAACTGACATGTGTAGTGCTGGAGAATGCTTTATCCTCTGCAACTGACGTGTGGTGCTGGAGTATGCTTTATCCTCTGCAGCTGACATGTGTAGTGCTGGAGAATGCTTTATCATCTGCAATTGACATGTGCGGTGCTGGAGTATGCTTTATCCTCTGCAACTGACATGTGCGGTGCTGGAGAATGCTTTATCCTCTGCAACTGACATGTGTGGTGCTGGAGTATGCTTTATCCTCTGTCACTGACATGTGCGGTGCTAGAGCATGCTTTATCCTCTGCAACTCACGTGTGGTGCTGGAGTATGCTTTATCCTCTGCAGCTGACATGTGTAGTGCTGGAGCATGCTTTATCCTCTGCAACTGGCATGTGCGGTGCTGGAGTATGCTTTATCCTCTGCAACTGACATGTGTAGTGCTGGAGAATGCTTTATCCTCAGTAACTGACATGTATGATGTGTGAGCATGCTTTATCTTCTGTCACTGACATGTGAGGTGCTGGAGCATGCTTTATCCTCTGCCACTGACATGTGCGGTGCTGGAGCATGCTTTATCCTCTGTCACTGACAAGTATGATGCGTGAGCATGCTTTATCCTCTGCCACTGACATGTGAGGTGCTGGAGCATGCTTTATCCTCTGTCACTGACATGTGCGGTGCTGGAGCATGCTTTATCCTCTGCAACTCACGTGTGGTGCTGGAGTATGCTTTATCCTCTGCAGCTGACATGTGCGTTGCTGGCGCATGCTTTATCCTCTGCCATTGACATGTGTGGTTCTAGAGCATGCTGCATCCTCTGCCACTGACATGTGCGGTGCGGGAGCATGCTTTATCCTCTGCCACTGACATATGCGGTGCATGAGCATGCTTTAACCTCTACAACTGACGTGCGTTTCTGGAGCATGCTTTATCCTCTGCGACTGACATGTGCGGTGCTGGAGCAAGCTTTATCCTCTGCAACTGACGTGCGGTGCTGGAGTATGCTTTATCCTCTGCAACTGACATGTGTAGTGCTGGAGAATGCTTTATCCTCTGCAACTGACGTGTGGTGCTGGAGTATGCTTTATCCTCTGCAGCTGACATGTGTAGTGCTGGAGAATGCTTTATCCTCTGCAACTGACATGTGCGGTGCTGGAGTATGCTTTATCCTCTGCAACTGACATGTGTAGTGCTGGAGAATGCTTTATCCTCAGTAACTGACAAGTATGATGCGTGAGCATGCTTTATCCTCTGCCACTGACATGTGAGGTGCTGGAGCATGCTTTATCCTCTGTCACTGACATGTGCGGTGCTGGAGCATGCTTTATCCTCTGCAACTCACGTGTGGTGCTGGAGTATGCTTTATCCTCTGCAGCTGACATGTGCGTTGCTGGCGCATGCTTTATCCTCTGCCATTGACATGTGTGGTTCTAGAGCATGCTGCATCCTCTGCCACTGACATGTGCGGTGCGGGAGCATGCTTTATCCTCTGCCATTGACATATGCGGTGCATGAGCATGCTTTAACCTCTACAACTGACGTGCGCTTCTGGAGCATGCTTTATCCTCTGCGACTGACATGTGCGGTGCTGGAGCAAGCTTTATCCTCTGCAACTGACGTGCGGTGCTGGAGTATGCTTTATCCTCTGCAACTGACATGTGTAGTGCTGGAGAATGCTTTATCCTCTGCAACTGACGTGTGGTGCTGGAGTATGCTTTATCCTCTGCAGCTGACATGTGTAGTGCTGGAGAATGCTTTATCCTCTGCAACTGACATGTGCGGTGCTGGAGTATGCTTTATCCTCTGCAACTGACATGTGTAGTGCTGGAGAATGCTTTATCCTCAGTAACTGACATGTATGATGTGTGAGCATGCTTTATCCTCTGTCACTGACATGTGAGGTGCTGGAGCATGCTTTATCCTCTGCCACTGACATGTGCGGTGCTGGAGCATGCTTTATCCTCTGTCACTGACAAGTATGATGCGTGAGCATGCTTTATCCTCTGCCACTGACATGTGAGGTGCTGGAGCATGCTTTATCCTCTGTCACTGACATGTGAGGTGCTGGAGCATGCTTTATCCTCTGCCACTGACATGTGCGGTGCTGGAGCATGCTTTAGCCTATACAACGGACATGTGAGGAGCCGGAGCATGCTTTATAGGAAACAAGGCAGCCACTTTAAACCCTCCTGCATAGGAAAGAAAAGAATGGATCTACAGATGAGAAAATGGGGTGATAACACTGGACATCAGACATTTCTTACCTTTTCTAGAGTTTCGATTCGTTGCTTCAGAAGTCTGTTTTCTGTTCGTAAGCGCTGCATAAAAGATAGTGAGAAAAGTGAGATACAATGAACCACCTGCAGGAGGAGAAAAATGGGGTCTTCACTAACAGGGCCCCCAGTAGTCGTCACTACCTGTATGCGCAGAGTCGTCTCGTACATCAGTGAGCACAAGCTCCCAGTAAAGCAGCCACATAGGAAAAATCTTCTGGACATCAGGTCTATAAATGCCACAAATGACTGATAATGCTTGGCTCATGATCGTGACCAGCACCCATCTCAAGAATGGGCGTCCCCAAGAATTGTTGGTGACCACCAGGTCAAATGAGGGGTCCAGAGACCATCATTCTGGAGATATGTGTGAATATGCCATAAATATCTAAGATAACAACACCGTTAAATAACTGAAAGGGGCAGACATGCTTGATGTGAATGGCTGAGACAAAGCAGACTTAAAGCTTCCTCAAACCTATGTTCACATAGACTTAAAGGGGTTGTCTGGCCATAGAGTGACTACAGACATGTAGACTATGTCACTGCAGACTTGTGAATCCTCACATTGTGCGCACTGTGAGGATTCTCCGATTCCAGCTCTGAGATTTGCATACATGCAGTCACATGCCGACTAGACGTGAGTGGCCGAGGCTGGACACGTCTAGTTGGAATGTGGCCAGAAGTATGCAAACCACATACTACGGTCACATGACAGCTTGCTCCTAGCGCCATGTCTGATGATCTGCTCATTAGTTCCTGTCTGCAAATCTGCTCATTAGCTCCTGTCTGCCGATCTGCTCATTAGCTCCTGTCTGCCGATCTGCTCACTAGCTCCTGTCTGCTGATCTGCTCATTAGCTCCTGCCTGCTGATCTGCTCATTAGCTCCTGTCTGCTGATCTGCTCATTAGCTCCTGTCTGCCGATCTGCTCACTAGCTCCTGTCTGCCGATCTGCTCATTAGCTCCTGCCTGCTGATCTGCTCATTAGCTCCTGCCTGCTGATCTGCTCATTAGCTCCTGCCTGCTGATCTGCTCATTAGCTCCTGCCTGCTGATCTGCTCATTAGCTCCTGTCTGCTGATATGCTCATTAGCTCCTGCCTGCTCTTCTGCTCTTTAACTCCTGCCTGCTGATCTGCTCATTAGCTCCTGTCTGTTGCAGTGTTTAAGGGTCTATTGAGCAATTCGTAGGGGTCTTAGGATACAGACCCCCCCCCATCCATCTGCAGGCAATTAAAGTACTTGCTAAATAGTAAAAAAAAAAAAAGCAAAGAAACAAAAGTTTACTCTCTAACTTTTGTGTTTAGCGTCGACTCCCTATAGAAAGACCTCACGGTGCACACCTTGATTTCGATTTGCTCTTCCATCTCTTTGCTCTTAATGGCAGCGTATTCTTTTTCTAACCTAGAAGAGAAAACCATCAACATGTCTCAACATTAAAGGGGTACAGTCATCCTTAAGAGAAGAAAGCGATGGGACTCTTCGTACCGTTTCATCCTCTTGGGGTTGTACTTGACTTGATATGCCTTATGGATCAGCTTATCTGGGCAGCTGTCAAACTGATGGGGGATCACCTTCTGAAAATACTGAGAAAGGCCAGTACAGACATATTACTAAAGAGAGGCCTCCGGGAACAAATCATTGCGGAAGCTTGACATCTGACACTCTACCGTAAAAGCCAGAATCCAATCTCGGACATTAAAAGGGGTGATCCCAGAAAAAAAAAAAATCATACATCCGGAGGATAGGTGAAAAATGTATAATCACTGGGGGCCGAATTGGAGTGGAGTGGCAATTTTGTTGCTCTATTTAATGACCATGGGACTTCATATCAGATATCGGGAGCAGTGGCAGGCACAGCACTGGACCCAGGAAGGATGAATAAAGCGTGATTTGTCTGTTTTTGTTTTTAATAAATTGGGTCTACGGATTGAGATCTCTGAAAGGGCACAACTCCTTTAAATAAAAAATAAATAAAGAAAAAAAAAAAGGTATTTATGACCACAAAAAATAAAAATTAAAACAACATATTTGGTACCACTGGAGTCATAGTGACCTGCAGATAAAGTAGAACTTATTATACTTCACTGTTTACAGCGAGAAAAAGGAAAAAAAAGTGCCCCAACCCCTTCACTAAAAAAAGGAACAAATATGTGTACCCCAAGGACTTATGAGAGACCACCCTGCCACTGTTCAGCACCCGCGATGTTAGACCGACATGACATTGTTTAGCCTTGCTTGCTGCCGATTATAGACATGGTTATGAATGATCGCCATAGACGGCGGCCATATTTCTTACCTGAGACATGCCTTCCATATCCAGCTGCATCAGCTCGGTCTGGTTCACGGTCAGCAGGGCCATCCCTACCCGGAATATGACTTCCAGGCCCTGAAAGGTGACAGCAAAGAGATCGGAGCATTCACGACCAGGACTGGAATTGCAATAGGCAGCACAGAGACAGCAGAAATCGGCAGCACATGGACAGCAGAAATCGGCGGCACATGGACAGTAGAAATCGGCGGCACAGAAACAGCAGAAATCGGCGGCACAGAGACAGCAGAAATCGGTGGCACAGAGAGCAGAAATCGGCAGCACAGAGACAGCAGAAATCGGCGGCACAGAGAGCAGAAATCGGCAGCACAGAGACAGCAGAAATCGGCGGCACAGAGACAGCAGAAATCGGCGGCACAGAGACAGCAGAAATCGGCAGCACAGAGACAGCAGAAATCGGCAGCACAGAGACAGCAGAAATCGGCGGCACAAAGACAGCAGAAATCGGCGGCACAGAGACAGCAGAAATCGGCAGCACAGAGAGCAGAAATCGGCGGCACAGACAGCAGAAATCGGCGGCACAGAGACAGCAGAAATCGGCGGCACAGAGACAGCAGAAATCGGCAGCACAGAGACAGCAGAAATCGGCGGCACAGAGACAGCAGAAATCGGCAGCACAGAGACAGCAGAAATCGGCAGCACAGAGACAGCAGAAATCGGCAGCACAGAGACAGCAGAAATCGGCAGCACAGAGACAGCAGAAATCGGCAGCACAGAGGCAGCAGAAATCGGCGGCACAGAGACAGCCGCTACTCACCTCGTAAATGAAGATATCAAACACACGAGTGGCTATAGGCAATGGGAACGTCGTGAGAAAAAGGGTCAAAAACCAGGACGAGGAGTACATAGACGTGTGGAAGCAGTGAGAGCGAAAGTGGAGGTTTAACTCTGGGAGCTGGTCCTGAAAAGGGAATATCAGGCGTTTATGTAATAATCCATCCCGTAGCGATACTTTTTTTTGGATACACCGTGCTTAGTTATCATCATATGAGACCCCATGACAACACTTCTTAGCTTGTCGGCCTCATCGCAGGAGCGTTTTATGAATCAGTCACTAGTCTGCATAATAACTGGCCGGGACAGTGATACTTATTTACGTACATTCATGTGAACTGTGACTTAGGTGTTAGGCCATAATTTGTGCCCATGATAGGGGAGAACTAAGGCGGGAAGGGTTGTCATGGGTGCCCAGAAGCAAAGCGCCTGCAGCCGTGGAGCCTGTAACTTCAAGCAGCAGCTGTTGGTGATTGACTGCAGCGCTCACTTGATGCAACAAGCTCAACGAGCGATGGCAGTCTGGGGACTTGGCCATTTAAGGGTTTCACTAATGTAACTGAAGGGTAACACCCTATGTAATGAGGGGTCCCAATTGGCCTGTCCCACTCCTAAGCCTCCCACCATTTACACGTGTCATCATTATATTCATAGATCAGGATAGGAAAGCTGATAATCTCTACTGAACTCCCTCTGGATTAGAAAGCCCCGTGGAGGGCGACGTACCTGTAACATAAAGCCCCGCGGAGGGCGACGTACCTATAACATAAAGCCCCGCAGAGGGCGACGTACTTGTAACATAAAGCCCCGCGGAGGATGACGTACCTGTAACATAAAGCCTCGCGGAGGACGACGTACCTGTAACATAAAGCCCCGCGGAGGATGACGTACCTGTAACATAAAGCCCCGCGGAGGACGACGTACCTGTAACATAAAGCCCCGCGGAGGGCGACGTACTTGTAACAAAGCCCCGTGGAGGACGACGTACCTGTAACATAAAGCCCCGCGGGGGGCGACGTACCTATAACATAAAGCCCCGCAGAGGGCGACGTACCTGTAACATAAAGCCCCGCGGAGGGCGACGTACCTATAACATAAAGCCCCGCAGAGGGCGACGTACTTGTAACAAAGCCCCGCGGAGGGCGACGTACCTGTAACATAAAGACCCGCGGAGGGCGACATACCTGTAACATAAAGCCCCACAGAGGGCAACGTACCTGTAACATATACTCCAGCTGGTATATACATAAGCCGAGCTCAGCCATACTGGGCTTAAAGAGCTCTCGTAACCGGTACTCCTGCATCAGCCGGACAAACACACAGAAGGCTTCCTCCTCCGGCATCTAATGGAGCAGAGAGCAATGGGCATAGTGTAAGAACGGCCATATAATAAAGGTGACGGCCATACAAGACAGATGTGGAGGAAGCGGCTCACCTGCATGAGAAGAAGGCCCACAATGAAAGCGCTGCCCTGACAGTAGCCCACCTCTCGGTCTATCAGCGAGTATGCCTGGGGGGAGAGAGAAGAAGCTCTGTATAATGTAAGGAGGACTGTGGCTCCATCCATCCTCCATGGAACTGACGGAGACACGCCTCCTCCTGGTTAATGATGATGCCGCCTCGGCTATCTCTGTCAGTCCCGTAGACAATGATTGAAGCGGCAGCAGTTATGCAAGACCAAAATCCACAGCTAGGAGGAATGGGGGGCTCTAGTGATTGGTGGGGGACAAGAGGGGAGTCAGCTATCCTGCGGACACATGATGAATGCGATTGGTAGGCACCAAGTAGGAGGATTGATAAGACTGATTACGACATGTCAAAAGTTTTAAATCAAAAGGGTGTGGAAAACTTTAAAAGGGTTTATTCAGAACTATATTTTTTTACTACGAGTCAAAAAACTAACAGGCAGCTAGCTACTAACTCCCCGCCTGTTCTATGCGGCGCCGACTCAGAGCAGTCATCGTCCACTCCTTCCGAGGATTCAGCTGCTCCTCATCATCAGTGCTGCTCTGTTGACGGGGTGTGACTGTCGACATCATGCTGATTGAGAGCCAGCGTCCTGCAGTTAGGTAGCGGGGAGCCAACTGTCAATCAGCATGATGTCGGCAATGATGCCCTGTCAACAGAGCAAAGCGGAGAGGAAGCCACTGCTCTGTCGACATGATATCAGAAGAAGCAGCAGTCGCCGGCAAGAGCGGTCTGTGACAGCTCTGTGCCAACAGAGATCGGCGCTGGGCACAACAGGCAGGTAGTTAGCGACTACCTGCCCGTTAATTTTTAGGCTCACAGTAACAAATTAATATAGTCCTAGATAACCCCTTTAACATTATTTTTATTATTCAGACCCAAATTGAAAGTACCAAGGAACGATGATTATTATGTTCTGAGGACTCTCCGGACTTTGACGTATAATAAAGCAGGGAAGGGGTTAAAAAATAGCACAAGATTATACTCCCCTTGTCCTCGCCAGTCCGGTGGCCGCAGCTCTACCTGGTCTTCACGACAGGTCCTTAGCCTCTCAGCACTGAGTGTCAGAGATGTGAGGCCTCCTCAGACCTGGACGACCTTTTAGCCTCTTCCCTGATTTCCTAGGCTTCTGTAGAGTCCTCAACATTTCAACACTTCAATTTTGGGTTGAATCAGTTTTTCTTGCTGATTCAGATGAATCAAACCTATGAGTGGCACGAGGCCTAGTCATCTCTGTGCTGAAGGACCTAAGCACAGACCATAGCTTTCAGGAGAGGTGGTATGACAGGTGAGGGGTGAGTCTTGGCCGCAGGAGTAGAATCTTTGAAACTCCCTTACCAGCGGTCAAAAGAAATCCAGCAAACAAGTCACAAAAGATTTGGACCTTACCAAATCCTAATTCTTGGGGAATCCAACTGGTTGCGAATCAATTCACTCATCTCAGATAGGGGCCCTCTAATAAACCTACACTTGGCACCCGGGGGCGGAGATCTTTAGGGTCTGTGCACGTGTTGTGTTTTTGACGTGGTTTTTTTTCAATGCATTTTTGCAGCCAAAAACGCCGCAGCATTTAACTGTCCCAGCAGAGTGAATGAGGTTTCTGAAGTCTTGTGCACACGCTGCTTGTTTTTTCCTTGCAGATTTTGAAGCAGTTGCCAGCTTTTTCTTAGCGTTTTGCACTCATTCCAATGACTTGGAAAAATTGCGGCAAACTTACGCTGCGTTTTTCCTGCCAATACTTTAGCATTTGTCGGCACAAATGCTTAACGGGTGCACGTACCCTAAATGGGTCCTTACACCACCTGTGCCGCTCTCCGGTCAGAGATGAAGGGGCACAGTGCTCAAATGGAGGTCCTGCTCCTACTTGTAAGTGATCAGTGGAGGCACCAAGACCCTCAACGATCAAAATGTCTCGTGCGCCAAGAGTTTTTAACATGTACCCTTTTACATGGTGACTTTCATTCAAGTGCATTGTTTCATTCATTCATTCATTCATTCATTCATTCATTCATTCATGCCTTTATGATTACGTAATCCTCCCATATTGTCTTTTTCTTTACCTTCATGACATTGAACAGTCCCTCCTGCCCCAGGCTGTCCTGACCCCTGAAGAAGTCGTGCTCGGGGTAGGTACGAGCGATGTCCCTCCGGATCAGCTTCTCACAGGGCGAGGACATCTTTAGAAGATCGGAGTATTGCTTTCCCACTGGCATGTCTGTTGCGTTGCACAACATCTGCCACACTATGGCGCGAAAGTGGTGAGGGATCCCCTTCCGTATGAGCTCCTGCAGGACACACGAGGAAGCAGATGGCAAACGGGAGATGTCTTTAAGAAGTGCAAGTACTACAGCTGTAGAGAGGAAAGTGACGCTAACAACATGTGCCGGCATCTAAGAGGCAAGTGCGCTGAGATGGCATAGGGAGACTTATCAGCCAGGCAAGGGTCCAAGCAAAAAGCTATTAGCCATTTTCCGTGAAGACCAAAACGTCACCCTAGCACCACCTACTTTGGGTAGGTACCCTGTAAGCAGGGCTCTGGAGTCGGAGCCCATTTTGGTGGAGTCGGTGTCATGGAAATTGAGGAGTCGGAGTCGGAGGTTTGGCTTTCCGACTCCACAGCTCTGTCAGGGCTGTGGAGTCGGAGTCCATTTGGGTGGAGTTGGAGTCATGGAAACTGAAGAGTCGGAGGAGTCAATATTGATCCTACTCTGAGTACTGCCATAGGACTTTTCGAAATTCAGCCAAACCAAAGTCTTCTCTAAAAAAAAGGAGACAGCCTCCCTCTGCTGCAGCTGTACCCAGGTTCTTGCCTCCGGTCGGTGCACAGAAGGAGCAACACTTGGCTTGAAAGTCTCTTTATGCCATCTTAGCAACCTCCTCAAGAAAAATTTTGCCCCGTAGACCTCTGCCGCAGGCCTCTCACCCAGGAAAGTAGTAACCTACTTTGCTCAGGTGCGGGACAAGAACCCAGAAACATTTGGCTACAGATGGAGGTCTTTTCCTTTTGGCTAAGGTTTCTTAAAGGTAAACGGTCAGCAAGTTGAACCCACCCCACTCCTTTTAACCATTTATATGCTCATGTAGGTCACTGAAAGCTAAATGCCCCGCTACGTTATTCCGAACACGTCCTAGATTTAAAAAATATGTCAAAGAGGCATCAGGTGCTTTGTCCCGCCCAGGGCACCTAACGAAAGTCTGCCTCCGCGGGTCATTTACACCCTTAGAGCCTGCTTTCTTATGCTGGTGGCTGGCTGACCCACTGACGCAGCAGACATCACACCCGCTCACATCACTCCTGCACTGTAAGGTGCCCTTCTGGGGGCACTGGCTTCATCGTGCTGCTCGTCGGTGCTGTAGACCCAGAAAAATACCACATGGCAAATGCCATAAGCAAAATAAAAAAAAAAAAATTGACCAGCACCTCCGGCTATAGAAAATAATGTTAAAAAAATAAGGTACTTAGGGCACAAATTAGTCAATTTGTGAGAGACCGTTAGTCGCGACAAGACTTCCCCCTGTGATGGGACCCTAACCTTACACGCCTCTCCCTGGCTGAAAGCCTATAAATTCATCCCACCCAGAGGAACACACAGCAAAGTGGAAGGTGTCAATGCTTTTAATGACCTATACAGTGGTTTGTGAAAGTATTCACCCCCCTTGCCTTTTTACCTATTTTGTGACATTACAACCTGTGTTTAAATATTTTTGTAAGCTCATCTCATCACCCAAAGAACACAATCCCCACAGTGAAACACGGTGGCAGCAACATGTTGTGGGGATCTTTTTTGGCAGCAGGGTCAGGGAAAATTGTCCGAGTTGAGGGGAAAATGGATGGTGCAAAATACAGGGATATTTTTGAGCAAAACCTGTTTAAATTCTGTCAGTGATTTGAGACTGGGACAGAGGTTCACCTTCCAACAAGACAATGACCCAAGGCATACTGCTAAAGCAACATTCTAGTGGTTTGAGGGAAACATGGAAATGTTTTGGAGCTGCCTAACCAAAGCCCCGACCTGAATCCAACTGAGAATCTGTGGTCAGACTTGAAGATTACTATTCATCAGAGGAAACATCTAACTTGAAGCAGTTGGAGCAGTTTTGCTTTTAGGAATGGGCAAAAATCACAGTGGCAAGATGTGGAAAGCTCATAGAGACTTATCCAAAGCGACTTGCAGCTGTATAAAAAGAGGCTCTACAAAGTACTGACTTTAGGGGGGTGAATAGTTTTGCACGCAGAAGTTTTCAGTTACTTTGTACTATATGTTGTTTGCTTCACAATAAACAGAAAAACAAACGTTCACAGTTTTAGGCATGTTCTTTACATCAACTGATGCAAACCCTCCAAAAAACTGTGAAATTCCAGGTTGTGACTTGGGAAAACATGAAAAATGCCAAGGGGGTGAATTTCAAAAGCCACTGTAGATGGACTTAACTTGCTGACAGATTTTATTTAAAGGGAATCTGTAAGATATTTTTTACTATTTAATCTAAAAGCAGAACGAGGTAGCGGCTGAGACGCTGATTCCAGGGATGTGTCACTTTCTCAGCAACCTGTGGTAGTTTCAGTATTATCAATGATTTATTAGAAGGAGATTATCACTGCAGGACTAGGTGTCCTGTACAAAGCAGTCCAGCTAAACTGTGTAACTCCGCCCCCACCACTCATTGGCTACTTGCTGAGAATGGACTCAGGAAGCTGCCAATCAGTGGTGTGGGTGGGGCTATACACAGCTCAACATTTTTAGCACTGCTACAGCTACAGCAGAGAAAACAGGGATTCTATCAAAACTACACCAAGCAGCCCAGTAAGTGATACATCATTGGAATCAGGGTTTCTGTCCCTACAATATGCTGCTATCAGATTACATAACAAAACCCGCTGTCAGATTCCCTTTACAAGGTTGACGCAGACTAATAAGACGGCTTCCTCCAGTAGGTGGCATTAGAGAACCAGCTTTATTCCTCCAGCTAATCTGCATAACTGGCATCTTACAAACATGCCAACTCTGAGATAATTAGCAAGTGACAGCAATGTCACTAGATAATTACAAGAGTGTACAGAAGCATGTGAAGGTATTGCAGGCAGAGCAGCTGTCACATGTGGGGAGCAGAGCCTGCGCTGCCAGCACCAGCAGAGGTAACCATTAACACAGGAAGCAGCAGATAGGATTTCAGCTGATGAAGTGCATGTCCGTCTGCTCAGTAATAGGACAATCAGTGTTAATGATTGCCAGCAGTGTAATACATGGTCCTGTAATGTAATATACCCGAATAACAGCACATAATGGAACTTTTTCCCTCTAGAGGCCGGTAACCTGACCTCGCGTGGTCATACATAAGCTCGTCTTCGTCATCTCTGCCTCTCACTGACCTTCAGAAGCTTCTCCTTCCTCCTGGTCCATTCCTCCCAGTGAGTGACAATGCGTCCCCAAAGCTCCCAGCTGTCCTGATCCAGAGGTGGTGGCCCCGGGGAGGTGACACTGGTTCTGCAGGATCCGGAAACGCTGCGTAGGGATTTGGAGTCTGCTTCCAGGAGCCTGAGATAGGAAGACCATACACATCAGACAAAGGCAAAGAAATGCTCCGACCATACTTTGTGCTATGCCTAGGGCAAACAGGGATATGGTAAGGAGCACCGTGCACTTGCGGTGTCATGATCGGGATCATGGACCAGAAATATGGCAATAGATAAGTGTCATAGAAAATATCAAGATCCATAACACCGCTCCAGTGAGGGGGCATTCACCCCCCTCCTCACTCACACAGAATTGCAGTTGGAGAAAGAATTTACAATCTAAAAATCTTCTTTTGGTAACAGGACCCCATGTTTAACATGGGAAGAGAGTAAATTACGAACGTCTGAGAGGTTAGGAAACTACTCAAAACTCCCTTTTAAGTGGAGGATCTCTGCAGTACCAACCAGAATGTATATTGTGAGGAAGACTGAAATTTATAGATTGGAGAGGAAGAGAAGCAGGAAATCTAACAACGTTACACAGAAATTTTGTTCTATTTCCTCTGAAGGAAACATTAACAGCTAAACACTGGGGTACCGGTGGAAAGTTATGAATATTGGGGTTTGTATCACTCCTATATTTGAGATATAGATTTTCGGCATCATAGCAAGGGTACGGACGTGACGCACTCACTCACTTCATCATGGGTTCGCTAGAATCCCTCCAATTAAATAACCGCCTGATAGATGATGCGAACCGAATCGTGTTTGGTCTCTGGGCAACGGTAAAATCATGATAAAAAAATATGTCCATAATTTATCCCGCATGTGACCCCAGGGGCGAAAATATCTTGAAAATTGGAAATCTCATAATCTTCTGAAACTGAAGCCACATGCCAGGACCAGCCCTGTTATGAGTTATCAAGGGGAGGTGTGCGGGTGTAACTTAGGTATTGATCAAAGGAGAAGGTGAGTTATGATCTGTGTTCCTGCAGAGAGACACATATCAGTGTATGCATGATTCCTGTTCACTGCACGTTTCCAACTAAAGTGCTCTCCTTCGCTAGCTGAGCATCTCTGTGGCCAGCGTAGAAAGTTTCTTATGTTTTATTCTTTTATTTTATGAAATTGTATATTCTGTATTGTTTTGTTCCCATGGAATATGTATATTTTTTATAAACACTGCGTATCATTTTCAATTAAAAATAAAATGTAATAGGTCTGTTCCTTTTGTTCTGTAAACCACAATCCTGAAAGCCATGCGCTACCAGAAACTAGGCGTCCGATTGGCCTGTAAAAAACGATTGGTGGTGGCAGCGAGTAGTTCTTTGGTTAACGTGGAGTTAGCAGTGACCGTACTGGGGTATATATATATATATGTATATATTCCATGTGTTGGAATAGGAGGTGTATATACCAAACGCTCACTATTAGTTCTCCAATAATTGGCCTATTAGTGGTTGGCCAAACGTGCAATTGTCCTGATGATAGGGGGTAGCAGAGGGCTGTTTGCGACAAAAAGGTAACAGAGGGATGGTTTAGCGTGACTCCCTTGGCTGTGACCTTTGACAATTGGTGGCAGGGGTGGGACCAGCATGACCCCTCCGCTGTCAACTTTGAAAATAATGGCAATCACGTTTCTTAAGGCGGTTATAACTTGATGATCACTGAGGGGAATCCGGGTGTTGGGATCCCCAGTGACTCCTGGTGCAGGGCTCTAAAGTACTCCATTTGAATAAAGCTATGGCTACATATTCATGGCCACTACATGAGGAACTGCAGAACCTCTTTGCAAGTGGTGGAACAGCCATTAATGTCTTATCACCTATCCCACCATCTTGTTAAGATTGGACGTCTCATGAAGGCAACCTCTTCTTAAAGGCTTTTTCATCAGGAGCACGCCGCTCCCCTGCCTCCCAGCTTCTTGCACTCTTGAAGATTGACATTTCCAGTTAGCACCATGGTCGCAAACTACATTCTTTCCAATCGTTCCATAGGAGGCAGCTTTCCCTCTATAGCATCAGAGCAGAAGTGGACGGACCCATGATGATGGGAGTTGTATGTATTCAGCACCCACTGTGTACATCGTGTGTAGAATAAAAAATTATTTTAAAAAATGGCGTGGGCTGCAGCATAATTTTCATAACCAGCTGAGGGAAAGCCGACCGATGAATAATCTGGGAAAAGAGGAGACAATATTGCAAAAGGTTCCCAGGCTATTACCGTACATTTCCCACGGTGCTAGCGTTGATTTCATGAAAGTTACACCAGTTCATCGGCCAGCTCACACTGAACTGAGCGTGGGAACAGATGGCAGTGACTGGCGGTAACCTCTATGACGTTACCGCCCATCATTGAAGCTGCGCCCCAAGTTCAGCTCAGTGTGTCCTGGATTCATAGCTGAGCAGTCGCATCATGCCACCGCTCAGTCATGCGATCTAGATGTAACAGAGATCGACTTCTTCGTGGGTCAAATGGATTGTCGTCAGGCAGGTGAGGAATATGGTGTTTTATCATTTTAATTTTTACAGTAATAAATGGGAAATAGAGGGTGGGGTGTGTATATTTCATATAAATGAGTCTGTGTCTTTCATTTCTGGCTGTGTATTTTTTACAATATGACTATGGGGTTACTAATGGAAGATTCTTATACACGCCTCTACATTACTAACCCCTGGGCTTGATGTCAGCGGCCATAAAACAGCTGACATCAACCACAAACCTATTGCCCACCAGGGCAAGTGGGAAGAGCGAGGCTAAGCGGCAGATTTTGCGCATCGTATGAAAGCGCCATTTCTGTGGAGTTTGAGGGCTGATGTTGGTAGCCTAGGAGAGGGCGCAATATCCCTGGCCCCTTCCTAGACTATTAATATCAGTACATAGATGTCCGTTTAGCCTTTGCTGGTTAGAAATTATAGGGGGATCCCAATTTATTTTTTTTCTGGGGGCTCCTGTAAACTAACCAGTAATTGCGAAGAATACAGCAGGGAACCTTTTGGGATATTGTCATCTCTTCCCAGGTTTGTAGCATCAGCCCCCAACCATGGGTTGGGTAGACCACGCCATTTAAAATATTATATATATATATATATATATATATATATATATATATATATATATATATATATATATATATATATATATATATATATATATATATATATATTTTAAACACAATGTACTCTGCGTGTGCTGAATACAACCCCCATTATTGTCGCCTGGTCGCACTGATCTTAGGGAGACCAGGCGACAATGATGAGAGCGGCCTTCAGCACCCTGCGCCTGGGAACAGCGCAAACTGTACAGCTTTTCCCAGGCTCCGGTACGTGTCACACAGACGGCACACGGATGCCACATGTATGTAACATTCGGACAGCTCTGGTACTAGTTTTTCCAGTCCCGAAAATATCCAGATGTGTCAAAGCAGTTCACTCGTTGCTTCGCAAACCAGCCATTTCTGTTACAGTGCAGAGGTGGCCGGTAACCTTGGCAAGTGGAATTAACCTATTTAGGAGACCAGCATCTTCGGTTTGGTAATTGAGTATATCCTGCCGTCTTGTTGTGCCATTTCCATTCCATGTATTACATATACGGCTTGTGGATTTCTATCCCCCACTCTGCCTTGTACATGGTAATGAATGCTAGATTTAATTAGTGTGAATTAAATCGGAAAAGAAGCCAGTCTGCGCTATTCACCCGGCACCGTGCGTCTGAAAGAGGCCATTGTACGGAGGATGAAAGCCGCCTGGCTCCACTATCTATGCTGCATTGTCCCGCGGTGAGAATTGCAGCTGACTTTCCCAGACACGCAGCAATGGAGGGTTTTTTCAGTGCCAGGGATCTCGGCACATTTTAATGAGCTCTGTGCAGAAATGATCAAACATATCACTCATACCAGCTAGGGGCGAGCTCAGAGTGTGCCAGCTTCATGCCACATGGGCAATTCCTACCGCAATGTAACATCCTGCAGAACGTTCACCCGCTTCTCAATCTTAGTTGCTGACCTATGATATGTGTAATCGATACACACAGACGGTGCGGGTGACACTGGTATCGATAAGGGTTTATTCTTTAATCCATATGCAAATAAGGCTGAAGTGCTCTGGGCGTGACCGGAGCACTTCCCAAGTCTTTGCCTCCCCAGCTCTAGTGTAGCGTAGAGTCAAGCTACATGGGGGACCCTCACCTCTCCCCTCAGCTTGAGTTGGCTGAGTGATAGGCTGGAAACACATTGCAAGACCACTTAAAGGGTTTTTCCACCTTTTTTTTGCATTTGGGGCTAAAAAAAAAAATCATTTTTTCATTAAAAGCATTGCACCATTTGGCATTTACAGGCTCTTTATTTCCCGGCACAGTCAATTTTGATGTAATTTGTAGTCATGAAATAGATGAGAGAAGCTCAGAAACAGAAAGATAAAGAGAGTTTAAAAAAACCCTCCCGTCATAGCTCGCTGACTGACAGATTCCCAGTTAACTCATTCTGCAGCCAGCAATAGACAGTGCAGCACAGAGGCTACAGAAAGCAAACCGAGAAACATTTTTAAGGAAACCCATTTGCAAAAATGCTTTTTTTTTTAGCCCCAATTACCGTACATGTAAGACAAATAATTGTCCCCAAAGATGGACAACCCCTTTAAGTTGTTATTATTATCTGAATAAGGATAGGCTATAACTTGGTGATTGTTGGGGGTCCAAATGGGTAGGACTCCGACCGATCCCGATAATGGGGCTCTGCGGAGCCTTGTCTATGTGGTAGGACACATGTCCATCCACCGCTCCATTCATTGTCTACGGGACTGCCGTAGATAGGCGAGTACAGCTTTTTCCGGCTAGTGGTCCCACCAATCAATGAGTTAGGTGTTAATTTCTACCCTTTAAAAAAAAATCACCTAAAAATCGACAGCGTTTGTCCACAAAGTCTTTTCCTCTCTTCGGGTCTTCGTTTTTCCTTGCCCATGTTCACGATTCATGACTGCTCTGTCTCCATCTTTGTAAATCGGGATGACAGATGACGTTACTTGCGTGGATGGATTTTTACCTTTTAGAATGGACGTATGTATGATTTTATTCTGTACAATATACTGTACATTCAACGCGTTTCAGGACCATGTATCAGGGTTGTGGAGTTGGAGTAGGAGCCCATTTTGGCGGAGTCAGAGTTGGAGTCGGTGTCATGGAAATTGGTGGGTTGGAGGTTTGGCTTACCGACTCCACAGCCCTGCCATAAATCACCACATCAGCATCATTGCAGCGATGTCGTTGCGGACTCACCTCACCTTGACTGTAGCAATCACGTGACATGACAATCAGGAATCGCTGATCGGCTGCAGCTCATCAATATTCCATCAATGTAGAGGTCAGCAGCTGCCGACTGGCTGCAGCGCTCTCGATTTTGATATTTCAGATGTAGACCACCCCTTTAAGCGCAGACCTGGCCAGTCCTATATTACATGGTGGCCATGTAGTACTACATTTCCCCTACAGTGGATGATGTCCAATCTGATCCTCAGTATGAACATCAGTCAGACCAGGGGCTACTTCTACAGAAAACATTGAGCCAAATCATCACTTTCCTATTTTTTTCTGTATATCAAATTATTTTTTTTTAAAAAGGGATCATGGGGTTCATGATTTTTTTTTCGCAAAAATAAAAATGGTCTTTATTTTTGTCTTTAACCTTTCCTTAGTGCAAGAATATAATTTCTTTAGGCAAAAAGAGCTGTGTTGCTCCTGCTTTCTGTGAGGTAAAACATGTTTTTAAACAGGCAGGGAAATGTTTTACCTCACAGAAAGCAGCAGCTGCAATCCCATGCTGTCCTGTCTGTATACTCTTTTCCTCCTTATCCTACCCAGGAGCTGTGGTACGATCAGACCATGTTACTGTACAGTCAGACACGGCCATTACACAGCACACAGCAGGGGCACATTTATAAGATTATCTCAGCACAGGAACATTTATTTTTAAACACATCCAATTGTCGAACTTATTATTATTCCAAGATCTATTGATTAAAATGTACTTTGTTTGTGGGAAAACCCCTTTAATTACTTACGGTATTTATTTGAGATTTTAAGGATGGGGGGGCTCTTTAAAACGTCACCTCACTTCACATTGTTCCTTTCTTAAACAGGAGAATAAAAAAAGCTGAGATCAAGCTAACAGCTGACATATTGATTTCCACCCAATAAAAAGTGTTGCTCAGTAACGGAGATACATCAGATGATGCATAAAGACGACGACTCCGGCTGCATCATTGATTTCTCATAATCCCTCCGCTGTAAAGTATTCAGTTTCTTTTATTTTTTTAAAGCAAGAAAATCAATGGACCTCTTTTATCAAAAAAATAACACTAGATTTGTTGCCCATAACATCCAATCACAGTGCAGCTTTCATGTTAACAAAGCAGTTTAAGAAATTAAAGCTGAGCTCTGATTGGTCGCTATGGACAATGAGGAGAGTAATTCTCTTAGTGATCATTGGGGCGATCAACTGATTACACCAAGTCCCACTATCTATGCACAGAATTTTATTTTGCTTATTCATTTGTTCCCCAACTTAAGAAACTTTCTGAATGGTCCATATTGCAGCAGAAAAGTCTGGAAGTCCTTTATCTAGCCAAGAGACCTGCAAAACAAGACACAGTAAGGGCTCCTGACAGTTCCCTCTTCTCCTTTATTTCAGTGTCAGATAAAGCAGCAGGGAGAAATAAGAGAATATACACAGATCTCCAAAATGTGGACATGGAAGAAAGCATGTATAGTCTCTGGGAGGGCAGAGAACACGAGCCGTAGACAAGGAGGAAAGCATATCAAGGTGGAGGATAGAAGCCGTGCTGATATAGGAGCTAATGAAGACGTCATCCTCCCCCCGGGGGCATACAGATCTGACACCCAGAGAAAATATGAAACTCAGAACAGTCTGCATATCAGGTAAAGATGGAAGAATCAAACTTACTGGATTTTTATAAACTAAAGGCAACCACATGTGTCATATCAGAGGTGTCCTTCACTGACATAAATGGCCTTACGCACACTATACGTGCTAACATTATACGCCGTGTACCTGTTCTGCTCCTCCAGTTTGCTGAGCAGCTCCAGTTCATCCGGACTGAGGTTCTCAGAGTCTGAGGGCGAGATGCTCACCGCCGCCGACAGGGACGAATCATCGGGACTGAGAGCCGGGCTGGCCATGTCTGCGAGATGGAGGGGGGCCAGAGTGCTCATCTGAAACGAGAAAACGGGGAACAGAACTGAGCATGTGGAGGGCACCACGGGTGTAGGAACGGCTTACCTTCATTTACACCATACCAAGACTACACGGGAAGGGCACAATGGAGCGATCATCGTTTACAACCAATCAGCTCACTGCTTTCATTTCCCAAAGGTCCTCTTCCCAAAGGTCCTCTAGATTATGAAAGCTCACTTTTGATTGGTTTCCATGGACAACTACACATTCCCCCCCTTCCCATGCACTTCTACTATATAATTGTCTAAGGGTCACTTCCGTCTTTCTGTCGGTCTGTCTTTCTGTCACAGATATTCATTGGTCGCAGCCTCTGTCTGTCATGGAAATCCAAGTCGCTGATTGGTCGTGGCTGTTTTGCCGCAACCAATCAGCGACGGGCACAGTCCGGCGGCAAAACGGCCGCTCCTTCCTCCCCGCAGTCAGTGCCCGCACCGTACTCCCCTCCAGTCAGCCCTCACACAGGGTTAATGCCAGCGTTAATGGACCACGGTGTAACACACTCCATTAATGCAGCTATTAACCCTGTGTGAGCAAGTTTTTACTATTGATGCTACGTATGCAGCATCAATAGTAAAAAGATCTAATGTTACAAATAATAATAATAAAAAAAAAACGTTATTCTAACCCTCCATCGTTGCGTTCTCTCCTCGGCAGTGCAAGCGGCAGGTTCCGGTGCCAAGGATGCTATGCGAGAAGGACCTGCCATGTGACCGCGACGTCATCACAGGTCCTGCGCTCATACCAACCCTGGGACCGGAAGCTGCCGCGTGTAATGCACACAGGTGCCAGGACTACAAGGGGCCCCTCGGAAGGTATATGTTTATTTTTTATTTTAAGTCTTTTTTAATCTGTTACATACGTGACTGGGCAATATACTACGTGGCTGGGCAATATACTACGTGGCTGGGCAATATACTACGTGACTGGAGAATATACTACGTGGCTGGGCAATATACTACGTGGCTGGAGAATATACTACGTGGCTGGGCAATATACTACGTGGCTGGGCAATATACTACGTGGCTGGGCAATATACTACGTGGCTGGGCAATATACTACGTGGCTGGGCAATATACTACGTGGCTGGCCAATATACTACGTGGCTGGCCAATATACTACGTGGCTGGCCAATATACTACGTGACTGGCCAATATACTACGTGACTGGCCAATATACTACGTGACTGGCCAATATACTACGTGACTGGCCAATATACTACGTGACTGGCCAATATACTACGTGACTGGCCAATATACTACGTGACTGGCCAATATACTACGTGACTGGCCAATATACTACGTGACTGGCCAATATACTACGTGACTGGCCAATATACTACGTGACTGGCCAATATACTACGTGGCTGTGCAATATACTACGTGGCTTGGCAATATACTACGTGACTGGGCAATATACTACGTGGCTGGGCAATATACTACGTGGCTGGGCAATATACTACGTGACTGGGCAATATACTACGTGACTGGCCAATATACTGCGTGGCTGGCCAATATACTACGTGACTGGCCAATATACTACGTGACTGGCCAATATACTACGTGACTGGCCAATATACTACGTGACTGGCCAATATACTACGTGACTGGCCAATATACTACGTGACTGGCCAATATACTACGTGACTGGCCAATATACTACGTGACTGGGCAATATACTACGTGGCTGTGCAATATACTACGTGGCTTGGCAATATACTACGTGACTGGGCAATATACTACGTGGCTGGGCAATATACTACGTGGCTGGGCAATATACTACGTGGCTTGGCAATATACTACGTGACTGGGCAATATACTACGTGGCTGGGCAATATACTACGTGGCTGGGCAATATACTACGTGACTGGGCAATATACTACGTGACTGGCCAATATACTGCGTGGCTGGCCAATATACTACGTGACTGGCCAATATACTACGTGACTGGCCAATATACTACGTGACTGGCCAATATACTACGTGACTGGCCAATATACTACGTGACTGGCCAATATACTACGTGACTGGCCAATATACTACGTGACTGGGCAATATACTACGTGGCTGTGCAATATACTACGTGGCTTGGCAATATACTACGTGACTGGGCAATATACTACGTGGCTGGGCAATATACTACGTGGCTGGGCAATATACTACGTGACTGGGCAATATACTGCGTGGCTGGGCAATATACTGTGTGACTGGGCAATATACTGCGTGACTGGGCAATATACTACGTCGCTGGGCAATATACTACGTCGCTGGGCAATATACTACGTCGCTGGGCAATATACTACGTGGACATGCATATTCTAGAATATCCGATGCGTTAGTATCGGGCCACCATCTAGTGTTTTGATAAATCTCCAAAATCCATAAATCCCACTAATAAAGAGCACTTTATGACCTCCTCAGGATCACCATGAACCTGCAGTGAAGGGAGTCTTCTGGTTTCGGAACAACCTTTGTTCCCTGGCTGTAGGGAACAATAGGGGCTTCATCAGAGAGAACAGATCTCCAGGGAGTACAGGGATTGGGCAGGTGAGGAATTGGGGTACAGTTATTTTCTCAAATGAAGCCCTCTTCATACTATTTAGGACATCAGGAAGAATGAATGTCCGGAGGAGAAAAGGTGAGTGCCACCATGAGTCCTGTGTCTTCCTACAGTAAAGCATCCTGACAGCATTCATATGTGGGGGCTTTTCACACATGGAGGGGGCTCACTGAAAATTTTGCCAGGAACAAAGAATGGGATCTAAACCTCCTCCAAGACCAGCTTCTCCCAACCATCCAGGACCAATATGGTGATGAACAATGCTTTCTCCAGAAAGATGGAGTCCACGTCACAAGATAGAAGTGACAACTATGTGGCTCGGTGAGCAAAACATTGACATTTTGGATCCCTGGCCAGGTGATTCCACAGATCTCAATCCCATTGAGAACCTGTGGTTGATCCTCAAAAAGCTGGAGGACGTTCTTGCGGTTTTTCACTTAACCATTATGGTCTATGGAGCTGTTCACATGTCCGTGTTTTTTTGTGGGCCAAATGACTGTGAAAATGATGTGATGTACGGCCTGGGACCCTGATCTCAGCAATGTATCACTTACTGGGCTGCTTGCTGCAGTTTTGATAACATCACTGTTCTATCTGCTGCAGATCTTCTAGTCCTCTCAATAGTGAGCTCTGTATAATCCCGCCCACACCACTGATTGGACAGTGTACACAGAAAGCTGCCATAGGCAGAAAGCAGCCAATCAGTGTTGGGGGCGGGGTTATGCAGAGCTCAGCATTCAGAGGACTAGCAGAGCTGCAGGTTAGCTAGTCTTCTCTACTGATAATCTCTTGCGGATTAAATAATCTTTTAATCAAAACTACTGTAAGCAGCCCAGTAAGTGATACATTGCTGGAATCGGGGTTTTGGCCCTCACGTTATGCTGCTCTCAGATTAGGTAGGTTTTCAATGACGACACCTGCTTTTGTCAAGGTGATAGGTCCTGTTTATTATAGGCACACACGTTTTAGGCAGAGGTGCAGAACCCTGGAGGTATACAGTAAGGGCGCAGTCAGACGGCCATATTACTCGCGTAAAGATAACACCGCAATGCTTGGACTGGCCGTCGGCTCTCCTCACCTGAGTGTGACAGCTGCATAGAAATACATGCCGTCCCGCTCAGGTGAGGAGAGCCGACAGCCAGTCCGAGCATTGCGATGTGATCCTCGCATGAGTAATATGGCCGTCTAATTGAGCAGGAGTCCGGTGTGCCCCGGGGAAGTGGCAGCCATATAAAAAAATCACTTTCACTGGAGCCGGTTTTTCTTCTTCTGACGGATTACGAAAGCTGGTGTGAAATTCCAGTACCTGCTGGTCCTGAGGCAGGATGTGAGGCACCGTCATCGCCTGTCCTGTTGGACTGGTTCACACGCGGTCATGTTTTGTGTGGATAGCCTGAAATAGCTTAGCACCCTGAACTATGTCACACTGCAGACTACAGGGGAAAAAGGACACCGTGCACAATATGTTCTTATTAAAGGGGTTGCCTCGTCTTAAATACGAGAAACCTAGAAAATGTGCAATTTTCCTCTTCATTCTGATGGATTTTTAATTTTTATTCTTTATAGCTGGTTGCCAAAGTTACTAGCCATCTCCGAGGTGGCGGATTCCTAGGCAAGGAGAGCTCTGCAGCTGGCCGGATTGCTGGATCCAGTCGGTGTCCTTGGGCTTCTTCAACGCGGCCTCTGCAGACCCCCGGCTCAGCCATGCGGTGGAGCTGAACTGCCAATCTTCAGGAGTGCGCTGCCCCTCACCATGGGGAGCAGGAAGTCACGAGACAGAGGAACGGCGCGCGCTCCTGAAGATAACAACTTGGGAGAATATCCCTTTAAATGGGGGACTAAGGGTGACGCAGACAACTGTAAAAGGTGGTCTCAGGGATTTTAAGGCACTTTTCCAAGATAAAATAAAGGGATACCTACTAGTGATGACTAGTGCCTATGCTCCGATGGTTTTCGCCAGTCTGTCAGTGGTAACCAGTCACATGACTGCTACAGCCAATTACAGGCCTCGGCAAAGAAGCTTGGGTGCATGGCATGTGGTGGCTGAGGCCGGTGATTGACTGCAGTGGTCATGTGTATGACGGATGGGATTGTCAGCACTGCAGGACTGGTGGAGAAAACTAGAGCAGACGAGACGCAGTGACCATTCTGGAGGTTTCCTTATTTTAGAACATTGCCTATAAGTAAAAATTCCTTTAAGTGTATACGTCATGAGCTTCCAATAGGCATTATAGCCTACGGGTGATGGACGCCACAATGAATCGTCCATCACGCCCTCCGTTTATTGCACCGTACACATGAAAGGGAATATCATAGCGGGTCCACCTCCCCAAACTGTATTTTTCCATATGCAAATGAAGCTAAAGTGCTCTGGTCGTGATTGTAGCACTTCCCAAACCTCTGCCTCCCTGGCTCTATTCCTTGACTGACAAGGGGAAGGTCGCGCTGCTGGATTCCCTTTAAATCGCAGCCTTAGTCATGTGCGTAGAACAAATTAGATTGATTTTTCATCTAAAATATGAGATAGATAGAGGTAAAGACACTGATTTGCATAGGAGCTGTATACACTAAACAGTAAAAGATGATTTTCAAATATTTTATATGGAGTAGAATAATACAAAATTACACATACCCTGAGACTTATACTGAATTTAACTCATGACCGGGGGATTTTTCGTTTTTCCGTGTTCGTTTTTCGCTCCCCTCCTTCCCAGAGACATAACTTTTTTACTTTTCCGTCAATTTGGCCATGTGAGGGCTTATTTTTTGCGGGACAAGTTGTACTTTTGAACGACATCATTGGTTTTAGCATGTCGTGCACTAGAAAACGGGAAAAAAATTCCAAGTGCGGTGAAATTGCAAAAAAAGTGCAATCCCACATTGGTTTTTTGTTTGGCTTTTTTGCTAGGTTCACTAAATGCTAAAACTGACCGGCCATTATGATTCTCCAGGTCAGTACGAGTTCATAGACACCAAACATGACTAGGTTATTTTTTATCTAAGTGGTGAAAAAAAATTCCAAACTTTGCTAAAAAAAAAAAAATTGCGCCATTTTCCGATACTCGTAGCGTCTCCATTTTTCATCATCTGGGGTCGGTTGAGGGCTTATTTTTTGCGTGCCGAGATGACGTTTTTAATGATAGCATTTTGGTGCAGATACGTTCTTTTGATCGCCCGTTATTGCATTTTAATGCATGTCGCGGCGACCAAAAAAACGTAATTCTGGCGTTTCGAATTTTTTTCCCGCTACGCTGTTTAGCGATCAGGTTAATACTTTTTTTTAATTGATAGATCGGGCGATTCTGAGCGCTGCGATACCAAATATGCGTAGATTTGATATTTTTTTTATTGATTTATTTTGATTGGGGCGAAAGGGGGGTGATTTAAACTTTTATGTTTTTTTTATTTTTTTCACATTTTTTTAAACTTTTTTTCTTAACTTTTGCCATGCTTCAATAGCCTCCATGGGAGGCTAGAAGCAGGCACAACTCGATCGCCTCTGCTACATAGCAGCGATCTGCTGATCGCTGCTATGTAGCAGAAATGGAGGTGTGCTGTGAGCGCCGACCACAGGGTGGCGCTCACAGCGACGGGCAATCAGTAACCATAGAGGTCTCAAGGACCTCTATGGTTACCATTCACAAGCATCGCCGACCTCCGATCATGTGACGGGGGTCGGCGATGACGTCATTTCCGGCCGCCCGGCCGGAAGCGGTAGTTAAATGCCGCTGTCTGCGTTTGACAGCGGCATTTAACTAGTTAATAGGTGCAGGCAGATCGCGATTCTGCCCGCACCTATTGCGGGCACATGTCAGCTGTTCAAAACAGCTGACATGTCCCGGCTTTGATGCGGGCTCACCGCGGAGCCCTGCATCAAAGCAGGGGAGCCGGCATTGGACGGTATAGTACGTCCGATGCCGGTAAGGGGTTAAAGGGGATCTGTCCCGAAATTTTGCCACTTTATCTGAGAGCAGCATAATGTAGGTGCAGAGACCCTGATTCCAGTAATGTATCACTTACTAGGCTGCTTGCCGTACTTTCAATAAAATCACTGATTTATCAGCAGGAGATAAACTAGGGTAAACCTGCTGCCATGTAGTCCTCCACATACATGAGCTCTGTATAACCCCGCCCCCAACACTGATTGGTAACTTTCTGCCTTTGCACACAGAAAGCAGCCAATCAGTGGTGTGGGCGGGGTTATACAGAGCTCAGCATTTAGAGAACTGGCAGATCTGCAGTAGAGAAAACGTAATTTTTATTAAATGTGCATCAAGCAGCCCGGTAAGTGACACATCACTGGAATCAGAGTCTCCTCCTCTACATCATGCTGCTCTCAGATGGGGTAGCAAAAACTTGCTGACAGATTCCCTTTAATAATGAGCTCCTGACACTGCTATACCCTGCACTAAATCCAGAATAAGATCCGGTAACAGCAGTAACACCTGCTTGCTGATTGTTTCCACGTGGGAACAAGTGAGAACAAAGTGAGCAAATACCAGAAAGGCTAAAAACAAGCCATGGCCTACATTTTGCTCCCTCCGGGTGAATGCAGACATTTATAACCTCCAGTTACAGAACATCATTGAATGTTTTTTTTGTTTTTTTTTACATTCTTATGAAATCCGACTAAACCAGGCTCCAATCGGAGGCCGCAGAGGAGCAGTCGCGGCCTTTATGGGTGGCTTGTTACCGCTCCGCACGGCCTAAAAGTGACACTTAAGGGAATTCTTAGCATAGTCCGGAACATAACTTTAGGCTAAAGTTTAACTTTAAAACCCTCACATAACAACGTGACCATTAGAGCAGCGTAAAAGACGGGGGTCACTTAAAGGAGTTGCGCACCAATAAAATCATTCACCCAAATCAAAATAGTCATATGATAGATATCCAAAAAGTGGGACCCCCATGCATTTGTGAGCTATTATCCTGATTAGACCCCAATTTTCGTCACCCGGTAGTTTACTGATCATTATCTGGTCACTTCATGGATTCATCGCTCTACTCCCACTTTTTGTGACTTCTCTATAAAGCTGAAGATAAAGCTAAAAGAAATCTGTCACTGGTTTTTTTTTTGCTATTTAATCTGAGAGCACCATACTGTAGGAGCTGAGACCCTGATTCCAGCAATGTGTCACTTATTGGGCTGCTTGGTGCAATTTTCATAGAATCCCTTTTTCCTCTGCTGCAGATATAGCAGAGCTCAAGAATGCTCAGCTGTGTATGACCCCGCCCACACTACTGATTGGCAGCTTTCGATCAATGCACCCAAAAAGCTGCCAATCAGTAGTGGAGGCAGGATCATACAGAGCAGCTGACTAGAAGGCACCAGACACCTAGTCCTGTAGTGATAATCTCCTGCTGATAAAACACTGATTTTATTGAAACAGCAATATACATCCCAGAAAGTCAAACATTGCTGGAATCAGTGTCTCAGACCCTACACCATGCTGCTCTCAGATTGCATAGCAAAACTCTGCTGACAGATTCACTTTAAACAGTTGGCTGATAGTCATCGGCTAGCTGAACAATCTCTCAGGGCCACATGCATAATCAATTTGTCAGAGCATGAATGCGCTCTGAACAGGGGGAGAGGAGTAAATTACTACCAGAGACCCCAGGGAAAACAAAAATATTGGATGCTAAAACTCAACATGTCTAATCTTTCATTCTCCCAATATCATCTACTGGGGAAGATTTGGAAGGTCGCCCCTCAAACACAAATAGTGGCCCAGCTCTTTCAAAATCAGTGAGTTTGGTCAAAGTTAAAGCGTGTGCACTAAGTTTCTACTGATTCCTGGGGTTCTGACCGCTGCGGGCGGGTGCTGGGGCAAAGAGCGGGCGGGTGCCGGGGCTAAGAGCGGGCGGGTGCCGGGGCTAAGAGCGGGCGGGTGCCGCGGCTAAGAGCGGGCGGGTGCCGGGGCTAAGAGCGGGCGGGTGCCGGGGCTAAGAGCGGGCGGGTGCCGGGGCTAAGAGCGGGCGGGTGCCGGGGCTAAGAGCGGGCAGGTGCCGGGGCTAAGAGCGGGCAGGTGCCGGGGCTAAGAGCGGGCGGGTGCCGGGGCAAAAAGCGGGGTGGGGGGGTGTGAAGGGGCAAAGAGCGGGTGGGTGCCGGGGCAAAGAGCGGGCGACTGCTGGGGCAAAGAGTGGGCGGGTGCCAGGGCAAGCTCTGTGTTATACAGCAGACTTCTTCCTCCAGCTCCATTCGCCGCTGTTTAACCACTCACTGACTGCGGGATTTAGGTTGAACTTCATGATGGATTAGTATTATATGCTGCAATACTCAAGCACTGCAGTATACAGTATATAGTTCTCACTTTTCCAAAAGGGGATGTTCTCCAGCACCAAAGGAAATAGCTAAAACTTAGCCTTTATTCATAAAGGAGAAAAAATTGGGAGAATGTGCACATATTAAAGAAGAAAACCCACAATGCTTACACGTTTTGGGTGAAAAATCTCAACCATACAGTACAATACTTAAGTATTGCACAAACAATCAAATGAGTCCCCTAAACAGAGTATAAAAGAGTGGTTAGGCAGAAAAAACATAATACCCCCCCCCCCCAAAAAAAAAAAATCATTCTAGTCGCTGCACTTTTCCGACATTAAAAGTAAAAAAAAAAAACATAAAATAAAAATAAAAAGTGCTGCTTACAAAATTAGAATATCATCTAAAAGTTAATTTCAGTTCTTCAATACGAAAACTGAAACTCCTATATTATATAGAGTCATTACAAACAGAGTGATCTATTCCAAGTGTTTATTTCTGTTAATGTTGATGATTATGGCTTACAGCCAATGAAAACCCAAAAGTCATTATCTCAGTAAATTAGAATACTTTATAACACCAGCTTTAAAAATGATTTTAAAATCTGAAATGTTGTCCTACTGAAATGTATGATCAATAAATGCACTCAATACTTGGTCGGGGCTCCTTTGGCATAAATTACTGCATCAATGCGGCGTGGCATGGAGGCGATCAGCCTGTGGCACTGCTGAGGGGTTATGGAAGCCCAGGTTGCTTTGATAGCGGCCTTCTGCTCATCTGCATTGTTGGCTCTGGTGTCTCTGATCTTCCTCTTGACAATACCCCATAGATTCTCTATGGGGTTAAGGTCAGTCGAGTTTGCTGCCCATCAAGCACAGTGATACTGTTGTTTGTAAACCAGGTATTGGTACTTTTGGCAGTGTGGACAGGTGAGAAGTCCTGCTGGAGAATGACATTTCCATCTCCAAAAAGCTTGTCGGGCAAAGGGAAGCATGTGGGGCTCTAAAATTTCCTGGTAGACGGCTGTGCTGACTTTGGTCTTGATAAAACACAGTGGACCTACACCAGCAGATGACATGGCTCCCCAAACCATCACTGATTGTGGAAACTTCACACTAGACTTCAAGCAGCTTGGATTGTGGCCTCTCCACTCTTCCTCCAGACTCTGGGACCTTGATTTCCAAATGAAATGCAAAATTTACTTTCATCTGAAAACATCACCTTGGACCGCTGACAACAGTCCAGTTCTTTTTCTCCTTGGCCCAGGTAAGACGCTTCTGGCGTTGTCTATTGGTCCTAAGTGGCCTGACACAAGGAATGTGACGCTTGTAGCCCATGTCCTGGATACATCTGTGTGTGGTGAAGCAATGACTCCAGCAGCCGTCCACTCCTTGTGAATCTCCCTCAGATTTTTGAATGGCCTTTTCTGCGGTTATCCCGGTTGCTTGTGCACCTTTTTCTACCACACTTTTTCCTTCCACTCAACTCTCCATTAATATGCTTGGATCCAGCACTCTGTGAACAGCCAGCTTCTTTAGCAATGACCTTTTGTGGCTTACCCTCCTTGTGGAGTGTGTCAGTGACGGCCTTCTGGACATCTGACAAGTCAGCAGTCTTCCCCATGATTGTGGAAACAGACATAAGGTACCGTCACCCTAAGGCTACGTTCACATTTGCGGCGCAGCCGCGGCGACGCACGCGCCATGCGCCCCTATATTTAACATGGGGGCGCATGGACATGCGTTGCATTTGCGTTTTGCGACGCATGCATCGCTGCAGCGCATGCATCAGGGCGCAGGGAACGCTGCATGATGCAGTTATTCCTGCGCCCAAAACCATGCAAAAAGCGACGTATGCGTCGCAAAACGCAGCGTTTGTGCATGCGTTCATATTTGCGTTGTGTCGCCGACGCAGCGCCGCACAATGCAAATGTGAACATAGCCTAAGCGACACTGCAGCGATACCGACAACGATGTCGGTCGCTGTTTGGTCGCTGGAGAGCTGTCACACAGACAGCTCTCCAGCGACCAACGATCCTAAAGTCCCCGGGTAACCATCGGGTTACTAAGCGCAGGGCCGTGCTTAGTAACCTAATGTTTACCCTGGTTACCGTTGTAAATGTAAAAAAAAAAAAAAACACTACATACTTACATTCCCGGTGTCTGTCACGTCCCTCGCCTTCAGCTTCCAGCACTGACTGAGCGCCGGCCATAAAGTACAGCGGTGGCGTCATCACTGTGCTCTGCTTTACGGCCGGCCGGCGCTGACAGTCAGTGCGGGAAGCTGAAGGCGAGGGACGTGACCAAACACCGGAATGTAAGTATGTAGTGTTTGTTTTTTTTACATTTACAATGGTAACCAGGGTAAACATCGGGTTACTAAGCGCGGCTCTGCGCTTAGTAACCCGATGTTTACCCTGGTTACCAGTGAAGACATCGCTGAATCGGCGTCACACACGCCAATTCAGCGATGTCAGCGGGTGATCCAGCAACAAAATAAAGTTCTGGACTTTCCCCAGCGACCAACGATCTCCCAGCAGGGGCCTGATCGTTGGTCGATGTCACACAGAACGATTTAGTTAACGATATCGTTGCTACGTCACAAAAAGCAACGATATCATTAACGATATCGTTCAGTGTGACGGTACCTTAAGGGACCTTAATAAACACTTAGGAAGCCTTTGTAGGTGTTTTTTCTTAATTATTCTAATTTACTGAGATGACTTTTGGGTTTTCATTGGCTGTAAGCCATAATCATCAACATTAACAAAAATAAACACATGAAATAGATCACCGTTTGTAATGACTATATATATAATACAAGTTTCACTTTTTGTATTGAAGAACTGAAATACAACAAAATGTTGGAGCCAGATTGATGAAGAGTCCTGTGTGACCCTCAGTAAGTCCAGGCCTCAGAGACTGCAAGCTGTTATAAAAGCCACAGGTGGTGCAACAAAATACTAGTGATGTGTCGGAGTGTTTTTTTGTTTGGTTGTTTTTCATGATTCCATAATTTTTTCCTCAGAATTGAGCGATTCCATAATTTTTCCCCTATACTTGGTTAAAAAAAGTAACCATTACTGACTACCACATTTTTTGTTCTTGATTTCTTTTAGTGCTTTATGACTTTAGTTTTGTGCCACGTCTGTGATCTGCTTTTTTTCTACAAAATTAAACAACTGAATGCACATCCTCCAGGGCCGGTGATTCCATAATCTTTGCCAGGGGTTGTACATTTATTTTTGTATGATATTCTAATTTTTTGAGAAGCACCTGTATTTGGTGTTGCCGAATCCGTCAAAGTCCGATCTATTAAATTATAACATTTTTTTTACTGTAAGCAAACAAAAAAGTCTAAGGCCATGTTCACACAGTGCGTTTTTTACCGCGGAACCGCGGCGGTTTTGCCGCTGCGGTTCCGCAGCTGTTTTCCATGCAGGGTACAGTACACTGTACCCTATGGAAAACAGGACACACTGTGCACATGGTCCGGAAATTGTAAAAAAAAAGACGCGCTGAATAGCTCCCGGAAAAAAGAAGGAGCATGTCAATTCTTTTTCCGGAGCCGCAGCGGTTCTGCACCCATAGACCTCCATTGTGAGGTCAAAAATCGCAGTAAAACCCGCAGATCAAAAATATATCTGCGGGTTTTACTGCGGTTTGATGTGCAGAACCGCTGCAGCAGGAAGTGCGGGGAGCGGGCGGAAGTGCGTGGGCGGAGTGTGGCTGCCCCCCCCCGTGTTCCGATCCCGCCCCCCCCGTGCTCCGATGCCCCCCCCCAGTGCTCCGATGCCCCCCCCCAGTGCTCTGATGCCCCCCCCGTGCCCTAATCTCCCCCCCTTATACTCACCCGGCGTCCCGGTGTCCGTCCGGCCGTCTTCTCCCTGGGCGCCGCCATCTTGCAAAATGGCGGGCGCATGCGCAGTGCGCCCGCCGAATCTGCCGGCCGGCAGATTCGTTCCAAAGTGCATTTTGATCACTGAGATATAACCTATCTCAGTGATCAAAATAAAAAAATAGTAAATGACACCCCCCCCCCCTTTGTCACCCCCATAGGTAGGGACAATAAAAAAAATAAAGAATTTTTTTTTTTTTTTTTTCACTAAGGTTAGAATAGGGGTAGGGGTAGGGTTAGGGTTAGGGGTAGGGTTAGGGTTAGGGGTAGGGGTAGGGTTAGGGGTAGGGTTAGGGGTAGGGTTAGGGGTAGGGTTAGGGGTAGGGTTAGGGGTAGGGTTAGGGGTAGGGTATTTTCAGCCATTTTAACCCTAAAAAATTCCTAGAAAACACACAGACTCTGGCTAGAAAACTGCATCAAAAAAACGCATCAAAAAACGCATCAAAAAACGCATCAAAAAACGCATAAAAAACGGACCAAAAAAGGACCAAAAAAAGGACCTGCGTTTTCTGCCAAGAGCTGCAGTTTTTTAAAAAACAGTCAGGAAAAAAAAAGGATGGAAATCCTGAACGTGTGAACATACCCTAAATGGCAAAAGTGAAAAATAAACAAACAACAAAGCAGCACCAAGCCTCCAATGCGGATCCATCGGCAATCAGATCCCAAAATACAAGTAGCAAAAATAAAAGCGCCAACATTGACGTTTTTGAGTCGCCGCATCTTCAGCCCCAAAGACAGCAATAAAAAAAAACAACCACCACGTTGTATATACCCCAAAATGGTATCAAGCCAATCTACAGCCCTCACCCTGCTCCGTGACCGAAATAATACAAGGTTATGGGTCTCAATCAATGGTGACACAACCAATATTTTTTAAAACAAAGTATACAATGTTTTAAGCCAAACATAAATAAAAGACACTAGTTGGACCGTGCGAAATTTTCACACATTGGTTATCGGGGGTGCAGGCAATTTCAGGAAAATCAAGCTGGTTAAATGTTAATGTATTTAATGAGATGATGAACACAGAGAGGTATTTATATGTGTAGATTGGTAATACAATAAATTGGTTTGATAAGTAGAGGCTAAAAAAAATGTATTGAGGTTGTGGTGCCACCTGCAGGTTATTGTTTTTTCTGCAGGTTTCTGAAAATGAATGTTTAAACTGTATTTATTGATCAAATTGTGAATGTGTGGTTTTTGTTTGTGTCTTTTCTTGCTGAAGGGGGCAAGTTTAACTTTCAAATGGTGTATTATTTGTGTGTGTGGGGCGAAGTAATCACGGAAAAAGCAGTGCATGTTTACAAATGTGTTTGCATATGTGACTCACCATTTGTGTGTGTGGGGCGAAGTAATCACGGAAAAAGCAGTGCATGTTTACAAATGTGTTTGCATATGTGACTCACCATTTGTGTGTGTGGGGCGAAGTAATCACCGAAAAAGCAGTGCAGGTTTACAAATGTGTTTGCATATGTGACTCACCATTTGTGTGTGTGGGGCGAAGTAATCACAGAAAAAGCAGTGCATGTTTACAAATGTGGTTGCATATGTGACTCACCATTTGTGTGTGGGGGGCGAAGTAATCACCAAAAAAGCAGTGCATGTTTACAAATGTGTTTACATATGTGACTGACCATTTGTGTGTGTGGGGCGAAGTAATCACTCACCGAAAAAGCAGTGCATGTTTACAAATGTGTTTGCATATGTGACTCACCATTTGTGTGTGTGGGGCGAAGTAATCACCGAAAAAGCAGTGCAGGTTTACAAATGTGTTTGCATATGTGACTCACCATTTGTGTGTGTGGGGCGAAGTAATCACCGAAAAAGCAGTGCATGTTTACAAATGTGCTTGCATATGTGACTCACCATTTGTGTGTGTGTGGGGCGAAGTAATCACCGAAAAAGCAGTGCATGTTTACAAATGTGTTTGCATATGTGACTCACCATTTGTGTGTGTGGGGTGGATTAATCCCTAAAAAAGCAGTGCATGTGTTTGCATACGTGACTCACCTGCAGTGAAGTGTGCAATCCTCCAATGTGCCTGAAATCGTCTGGGCAAGGAGTTCGGCAAGCTGAAAAGCCCCAAGGCAAATGTTAGCATTTGTTTGTGATGTCTGTAAGCAGCTTTGTGGTAGTGTGCTGCCACCTGCAGGTCATTTTTCCTTACTGCAGGTTTATGAATATTAATGTTTAAACTGCTTTTTGTGATCACATCGTGGATGTGTGATTTGTTTGGCTATTTTCTTGCTTAAGGGGGCAAGTTTGTCTTTCAATTGGTGTATAATTTGTGTGTGTGGGTGCAGTATGAATGGAGATACAAAGTAATCACTGAAAAAGAGTGTTTAGAAATAATATATAAGGATTACTGCCCTGAAGAATCAGGTTTCACCACCAAGGACAGACCTAACGGGAGTTCCGCAACAGCATCATCTGGGGTGCAAGACACAGACAAGGCCGGTGCGAAACATTCACTGCTGTATTTTCTGGGTCTAATGTACTTTTGGGAGTTTTTAAACCAAATTTGAATAAAATCTGGTTGGATAAAGACCTGAGCAGCAATCAGACTTCTGGGCTCAGCTGAGATGGCGATGCATTGGGGCTTGTTCCTTAGCCACTTGTTACATGATCGGACTCGCACACAAGGGGTTAATCTATCTGATGTTCCTATAGAGGATTTAGCCTAAAGTTTTGTCCCAGGACCGGAGTGTCCGCTCCCACCGCGATCAGTCAGACGTGACTCATTACATCGCAGAAACTAACACATTCATCACATTTTCCTAAGAAGTCAATGAGTTCATCACGTCGGTGACCGAGATCAGAAATGGAGATTTCAAGAGAGGATGGGGAGAGTAGTACTAGACATGGGGGGAGAGGATGGGGAGAGTAGTGCTAGACATGGGGAAGAGGATGAGGAGAGTAGTACTAGAGGGGAGAGGATCGGGAGAGTAGTACCAGACATGGGGAATAGGATAAGGAGAGAAGTATTAGACATGGGGGAGAGGATGGGGAGAGTAGTACTAGACATGGGGGGAGAGGATGGGGAGAGTAGTGCTAGACATGGGGAAGAGGATGGGGAGAGTAGTGCTAGACATGGGGAAGAGGATGGGGAGAGTAGTGCTAGACATGGGGGGAGAGGATGGGGAGAGTAGTGCTAGACATGGGGAAGAGGATGAGGAGAGTAGTACTAGAGGGGAGAGGATCGGGAGAGTAGTGCTAGACATGGGGAATAGGATAAGGAGAGAAGTATTAGACATGGGGGAGAGGATGGGGAGAGTAGTACTAGACATGGGGGGAGAGGATGGGGAGAGTAGTGCTAGACATGGGGAAGAGGATGGGGAGAGTAGTGCTAGACATGGGGAAGAGGATGAGGAGAGTAGTACTAGACATGGGGGAGAGGATGGGGAGAGTAGTGCTAGACATGGGGGGAGAGGATGGGGAGAGTAGTACTAGACATGGGGGGAGAGGATCGGGAGAGTAGTACTAGAGAGGAGAGGATGGGGAGAGTAGTGCTAGACATGGGGGGAGAGGATGGGGAGAGTAGTACTAGAGGGGAGAGGATCGGGAGAGTAGTACCAGACATGGGGAATAGGATAAGGAGAGAAGTATTAGACATGGGGGACAGGATGTGGAGAGTAGTACTAGAGAGGAGAGGATGGGGAGAGTAGTACTAGAGAGGAGAGGATGGGGAGAGTAGTGCTATAGGGGAGAGGATGGGGAGAGTAGTACTAGAGGGGAGAGGATGGGGAGAGTAGTACTAGACATGGGGAAGAGGATGGGGAGAGTGGTACTAGAGGGGAGGATGGGGAGAGTAGTACTAGAGGGGAGAGGATGGGGAGAGTAGTACTAGACATGGGGAAGAGGATGGGGAGAGTGGTACTAGAGGGGAGGATGGGGAGAGTAGTACTAGAGGGGAGAGGATGGGGGAGTAGTACTAGAGGGGAGAGGATGGGGGAGTAGTACTAGACATGGGGGAGAGGATGAGAAGTATTAGACATAGGGGGAGAGGATGGGGAGAGTAGTACTGGAGAGAAGACGATGAGCAGAGTAGTACTAGATTTGGGAGATTGGGAGAGTAGTGCTGCACACATGTACAGGACTAGGGAGGAGAGGATGGGGAGAGTAGTACTGGCCATGGGGGAGAGGATGGGGAGAGTAGTACTGCACACGGTGGTGATGGGGGTAGTACTGGCCACAGAGGACCCGTCTGGGTGCAGGGAGGGTGGGCTCAGGACAGGTGGGCAGATGATGGACAGGTGGATGAGGCTGTGACGTCAGAAGGAGATATCTAAAGAACAATCATGACCTCATTACTGAATGACGTAACAACACTGCGTCTATTCCGCACACACCTGCCTGCAGCACCTGACCCTATGATGATGTCACCAGCGCCCGGGACACGCCTTCTCCGGGGTCACCGTGACGTCCAGTATCGCCCCAGAAGGAAAATGCCTCCATTACAGTCCAGACTAGTGCGACATGTACCGTACAGCGAGCTCTCACCTCAGGCCCCCGGCGCTGTCACGCAGCTCCTCCCTCCCCGGGGCTCTCCAGCACCGAACGGCGGAGAAATCAGACCCACGGCATAGTCCCGCCTTCTTTTTACGCCAACACAGACCCAGGCAATGGGGATGCGACCTTCGCACGATTGACTTACGGCGCAGCCAGTCAGAGTCTGAGCCGGTGACAGTTAGGCGGAGAGAGCTACAGTGTCTAAGGAAAGGAAGCCTAGCCAATCCGAGAAGAAGACAGCGAGAGAAGAACCAATCCGGAGGCGAGAAAATGACAGCTGGGTGGGACTTGCTAAGTGTGTTACTAGCGGCTTACCTTCCTGAAGAAGGCGGGGCTTGGTAGGAAGTGTTTAGCCAATAGGATAATAGATATTTTTCTTCTTCTTGGCAGATAAGTGGACCAATAGAGAAGCGAGATGGAAATATTGCCTTTTAGCTATAATAATAGAGTCAGACAAGTGCATGTTCTGTGTGCAGCAGCCGAGTACACACCGAGTACACACCAGACACACACCTCCTGTATAACAGCAGTCGGGAGCCCTCTATAACAGCAGTCTGGAGGTGTAGTCTGGAGCCCCTATAACAGCAGTCTGGATGTGTAGTCTGGAGCCCCCTATAACAGCAGTCTGGAGGTGTAGTCTGGAGCCCCTATAACAGCAGTCTGGATGTGTAGTCTGGAGCCCCCTATAACAGCAGTCTGGAGGTGTAGTCTGGAGCCCCCTATAACAGCAGTCTGGAGGTGTAGTCTGGAACCCCCCTATAACAGCAGTCTGGAGGTGTATTCTGGAGCCCCCTATAACAGCAGTCTGGATGTGTAGTCTGGAGCCCCCTATAACAGCAGTCTGGATGTGTAGTCTGGAGCTCCCTATAACAGCAGTCTGGATGTGTAGTCTGGAGCCCCCTATAACAGCAGTCTGGAGGTGTAGTCTGGAGCCCCCTATAACAGCAGTCTGGAGGTGTATTCTGGAGCCCCCTATAACAGCAGTCTGGATGTGTAGTCTGGAGCCCCCTATAACAGCAGTCTGGATGTGTAGTCTGGAGCTCCCTATAACAGCAGTCTGGAGGTGTAGTCTGGAGCCCTCTATAACAGCAGTCTGGAGGTGTAGTCTGGAGCCCCCTATAACAGCAGTTTGGAGGTGTAGTCTGGAGCCCCCCTATAACAGCAGTCTGGAGGTGTAGTCTGGAGCCCCTATAACAGCAGTCTGGATGTGTAGTCTGGAGCCCTCTATAACAGCAGTCTGGAGGTGTAGTCTGGAGCCCCTATAACAGCAGTCTGGATGTGTAGTCTGGAGCCCCCTATAACAGCAGTCTGGATGTGTAGTCTGGAGCCCTCTATAACAGCAGTCTGGAGGTGTAGTCTGGAGCCCCTATAACAGCAGTCTGGATGTGTAGTCTGGAGCCCCCTATAACAGCAGTCTGGAGGTGTAGTCTGGAGCCCCTATAACAGCAGTCTGGATGTGTAGTCTGGAGCCCCCTATAACAGCAGTCTGGAGGTGTAGTCTGGAGCCCCCTATAACAGCAGTCTGGAGGTGTAGTCTGGAACCCCCCTATAACAGCAGTCTGGAGGTGTATTCTGGAGCCCCCTATAACAGCAGTCTGGATGTGTAGTCTGGAGCCCCCTATAACAGCAGTCTGGATGTGTAGTCTGGAGCTCCCTATAACAGCAGTCTGGAGGTGTAGTCTGGAGCCCCCTATAACAGCAGTCTGGATGTGTAGTCTGGAGCCCCCTATAACAGCAGTCTGGAGGTGTAGTCTGGAGCCCCCTATAGCAGCAGTCTGGATGTGTAGTCAGAAGCCCCCCTATAACAGCAGTCTGGAGGTGTAGTCTGGAGCCCCCCTATAACAGCAGTCTGGATGTGTAGTCAGAAGCCCCCCTATAACAGCAGTCTGGAGGTGTAGTCTGGAGCCCCCCTATAACAGCAGTCTGGAGGTGTAGTCTGGAGCCCCCTATAGCAGCAGTCTGGATGTGTAGTCAGAAGCCCCCCTATAACAGCAGTCTGGAGGTGTAGTCTGGAGCCCCCCTATAACAGCAGTCTGGAGGTGTAGTCTGGAGCCCCCTATAGCAGCAGTCTGGAGGTGTAGTCTGGAACCCCCCTATAACAGCAGTCTGGATGTGTAGTCTGGAGCCCCTATAACAGCAGTCTGGAGGTGTAGTCTGGAGCCCCTATAACAACAGTCTGGAGGTGTAGTCTGGAGCCCCCTATAACAGCAGTCTGGATGTGTAGTCTGGAGCCCCCTATAACAACAGTCTGGATGTGTAGTCTGGAGCCCCCTATAACAGCAGTCTGGAGGTGTAGTCTGGAGCCCCTATAACAGCAGTCTGGAGGTGTAGTCTGGACCCCCTATAACAGCAGTCTGGAGGTGTAGTCTGGAGCCCCTATAACAACAGTCTGGAGGTGTAGTCTGGAGCCCCCCTATAACAGCAGTCTGGAGGTGTAGTCTGGAGCCCCCTATAACAGCAGTCTGGAGGTGTAGTCTGGAGCCCCTATAACAGCAGTCTGGATGTGTAGTCTGGAGCCCCCTATAACAGCAGTCTGGAGGTGTAGTCTGGAGCCCCCTATAGCAGCAGTCTGGAGGTGTAGTCTGGAACCCCCCTATAACAGCAGTCTGGATGTGTAGTCTGGAGCCCCTATAACAGCAGTCTGGAGGTGTAGTCTGGAGCCCCTATAACAACAGTCTGGATGTGTAGTCTGGAGCCCCCTATAACAGCAGTCTGGAGGTGTAGTCTGGAGCCCCCTATAGCAGCAGTCTGGAGGTGTAGTCTGGAGCTCCCTATAACAGCAGTCTGGAGGTGTAGTCTGGAGCTCCCTATAACAGCAGTCTGGATGTGTAGTCTGGAGCCCCCTATAACAGCAGTCTGGAGGTGTAGTCTGGAGCCCCCTATAGCAGCAGTCTGGAGGTGTAGTCTGGAACCCCCCTATAACAGCAGTCTGGATGTGTAGTCTGGAGTCCCTATAACAGCAGTCTGGAGGTGTAGTCTGGAGCCCCTATAACAACAGTCTGGAGGTGTAGTCTGGAGCCCCCTATAACAGCAGTCTGGATGTGTAGTCTGGAGCCCCCTATAACAACAGTCTGGATGTGTAGTCTGGAGCCCCCTATAACAGCAGTCTGGAGGTGTAGTCTGGAGCCCCTATAACAGCAGTCTGGAGGTGTAGTCTGGACCCCCTATAACAGCAGTCTGGAGGTGTAGTCTGGAGCCCCTATAACAACAGTCTGGAGGTGTAGTCTGGAGCCCCCCTATAACAGCAGTCTGGAGGTGTAGTCTGGAGCCCCCTATAACAGCAGTCTGGAGGTGTAGTCTGGAGCCCCTATAACAGCAGTCTGGATGTGTAGTCTGGAGCCCCCTATAACAGCAGTCTGGAGGTGTAGTCTGGAGCCCCTATAACAGCAGTCTGGATGTGTAGTCTGGAGCCCCCTATAACAGCAGTCTGGATGTGTAGTCTGGAGCCCCTATAACAGCAGTCTGGATGTGTAGTCTGGAGCCCCCTATAACAGCAGTCTGGAGGTGTAGTCTGGAGCCCCTATAACAGCAGTCTGGATGTGTAGTCTGGAGCCCCCTATAACAGCAGTCTGGAGGTGTAGTCTGGAGCCCCTATAACAGCAGTCTGGATGTGTAGTCTGGAGCCCCCTATAACAGCAGTCTGGAGGTGTAGTCTGGAGCCCCCTATAACAGCAGTCTGGAGGTGTAGTCTGGAACCCCCCTATAACAGCAGTCTGGAGGTGTAGTCTGGAACCCCCCTATAACAGCAGTCTGGAGGTGTAGTCTGGAGCCCCTATAACAACAGTCTGGAGGTGTAGTCTGGAGCCCCCCTATAACAGCAGTCTGGAGGTGTAGTCTGGAGCCCCCTATAACAGCAGTCTGGATGTGTAGTCTGGAGCCCCCTATAACAACAGTCTGGATGTGTAGTCTGGAGCCCCCTATAACAGCAGTCTGGAGGTGTAGTCTGGAGCCCCTATAACAGCAGTCTGGAGGTGTAGTCTGGAGCCCCTATAACAGCAGTCTGGATGTGTAGTCTGGAGCCCCCTATAACAGCAGTCTGGAGGTGTAGTCTGGAGCCCCTATAACAGCAGTCTGGATGTGTAGTCTGGAGCCCCCTATAACAGCAGTCTGGAGGTGTAGTCTGGAGCCCCCTATAACAGCAGTCTGGAGGTGTAGTCTGGAACCCCCCTATAACAACAGTCTGGAGGTGTAGTCTGGAGCCCCCTATAACAGCAGTCTGGATGTGTAGTCTGGAGCCCCCTATAACAACAGTCTGGATGTGTAGTCTGGAGCCCCCTATAACAGCAGTCTGGAGGTGTAGTCTGGAGCCCCTATAACAGCAGTCTGGATGTGTAGTCTGGAGCCCCTATAACAGCAGTCTGGAGGTGTAGTCTGGAGCCCCTATAACAGCAGTCTGGAGGTGTAGTCTGGAGCCCCCTATAACAGCAGTCTGGATGTGTAGTCTGGAGCCCCTATAACAGCAGTCTGGATGTGTAGTCTGGAGCCCCCTATAACAGCAGTCTGGAGGTGTAGTCTGGAGCCCCCTATAACAGCAGTCTGGAGGTGTAGTCTGGAGCCCCCCTATAACAGCAGTCTGGAGGTGTAGTCTGGAGCCCCCTATAACAGCAGTCTGGAGGTGTAGTCTGGAGCCCCCTATAACAGCAGTCTGGAGGTGTAGTCTGGAGCCCCCCTATAACAGCAGTCTGGAGGTGTAGTTTAGAGCCCCCTATAACAGCAGTCTGGATGTGTAGTCTGGAGCCCCCTATAACAGCAGTCTGGAGGTGTAGTCTGGAGCCCCCTATAACAGCAGTCTGGAGGTGTAGTCTGGAGCCCCCTATAACAGCAGTCTGGAGGTGTAGTCTGGAGCCCCCTATAACAGCAGTCTGGAGGTGTAGTCTGGAGCCCCCTATAACAGCAGTCTGGAGGTGTAGTCTGGAGCCCCCCTATAACAGCAGTCTGGAGGTGTAGTCTGGAGCCCCCTATAACAGCAGTCTGGATGTGTAGTCTGGAGCCCCCTATAACAGCAGTCTGGAGGTGTAGTCTGGAGCCCCCCTATAACAGCAGTCTGGAGGTGTAGTCTGGAGCCCCCTATAACAGCAGTCTGGAGGTGTAGTCTGGAGCCCCCTATAACAGCAGTCTGGAGGTGTAGTCTGGAGCCCCCTATAACAGCAGTCTGGAGGTGTAGTCTGGAGCCCCCTATAACAGCAGTCTGGAGGTGTAGTCTGGAGCCCCCTATAACAGCAGTCTGGAGGTGTAGTCTGGAGCCCCCCTATAACAGCAGTCTGGATGTGTAGTCTGGAGCCCCCTATAACAGCAGTCTGGAGGTGTAGTCTGGAGCCCCTATAACAGCAGTCTGGATGTGTAGTCTGGAGCCCCCCTATAACAGCAGTCTGGATGTGTAGTCTGGAGCCCCCTATAACAGCAATCTGGAGGTGTAGTCTGGAGCCCCTATAACAGCAGTCTGGATGTGTAGTCTGGAGCCCCCTATAACAGCAGTCTGGAGGTGTAGTCTGGAGCCCCCTATAACAGCAGTCTGGAGGTGTAGTCTGGAGCCCCCTATAACAGCAGTCTGGATGTGTAGTCTGGAGCCCCCTATAACAGCAGTCTGGAGGTGTAGTCTGGAGCCCCCTATAACAGCAGTCTGGATGTGTAGTCTGGAGCCCCCTATAACAGCAGTCTGGAGGTGTAGTCTGGAGCCCCCTATAACAGCAGTCTGGATGTGTAGTCTGGAGCCCCCTATAACAGCAGTCTGGAGGTGTAGTCTGGAGGCCCCTCTAACAGCAGTCTGGAGGTGTAGTCTGGAGCCCCCTATAACAGCAGTCTGGATGTGTAGTCTGGAGCCTCCTATAACAGCAGTCTGGAGGTGTAGTCTGGAGCCCCCTATAACAGCAGTCTGGAGGTGTAGTCTGGAGCCCCCTATAACAGCAGTCTGGATGTGTAGTCTGAAGCCCCCTATAACAGCAGTCTGGAGGTGTAGTCTGGAGCCCCCTATAACAGCAGTCTGGAGGTGTAGTCTGGAGCCCCCTATAACAACAGTCTGGATGTGTAGTGTGGAGCCCCCTATAACAGCAGTCTGGAGGTGTAGTCTGGAGCCCCCTATAACAGCAGTCTGGATGTGTAGTCTGGAGCCCCCTATAACAGCAATCTGGATGTGTAGTCTGGAGGCCCCTATAACAGCAGTCTGGAGGTGTAGTCTGGAGCCCCCTATAACAGCAGTCTGGAGGTGTAGTCTGGAGCCCCCTATAACAGCAGTCTGGAGGTGTAGTCTGGAGCCCCCTATAACAGCAGTCTGGAGGTGTAGTCTGGAGCCCCCTATAACAGCAGTCTGGAGGTGTAGTCTGGAGCCCCCTATAACAGCAGTCTGGAGGTGTAGTCTGGAGCCCCCTATAACAGCAGTCTGGAGGTGTAGTCTGGAGCCCCCCCTATAACAGCAGTCTGGATGTGTAGTCTAGAGCCCCCTATAACAGCAGTCTGGAGGTGTAGTCTGGAGACCCCTATAACAGCAGTCTGGAGGTGTAGTCTGGAGCCCCCTATAACAGCAGTCTGGAGGTGTAGTCTGGAGCCCCCTATAACAGCAGTCTGGATGTGTAGTCTGGAGCCCCCCTATAACAGCAGTCTGGAGGTGTAGTCTGGAGCCCCCTATAACAGCAGTCTGGAGGTGTAGTCTGGAGCCCCCCTATAACAGCAGTCTGGATGTGTAGTCTGGAGCCCCCTATAACAGCAGTCTGGATGTGCAGTCTGGAGCCCAGTATAACAGCAGTCTGGAGGTGTAGTCTGGAGCCCCCTATAACAGCAGTCTGGAGGTGTAGTCTGGAGCCCCCCTATAACAGCAGTCTGGATGTGTAGTCTGGAGCCCCCTATAACAACAGTCTAGATGTGTAGTCTGGAGCCCCCTATAACAGCAGTCTGGAGGTGTAGTCTGGAGCCCCCTATAACAGCAGTCTGGATGTGTAGTCTGGAGCCCCCTATAACAGCAGTCTGGAGGTGTAGTCTGGAGCCCCCTATAACAGCAGTCTGGAGGTGTAGTCTGGAGCCCCCTATACCAGCAGTCTGGAGGTGTAGTCTGGAGCCCCCTATAACAGCAGTCTGGAGGTGTAGTCTGGAGCCCCCTATAACAGCAGTCTGGAGGTGTAGTCTGGAGCCCCCCTATAACAGCAGTCTGGATGTGTAGTCTGGAGCCCCCCTATAACAGCAGTCTGGATGTGTAGTCTGGAGCCCCCTATAACAGCAGTCTGGATGTGTAGTCTGGAGCCCCCTATAACAGCAGTCTGGAGGTATAGTCTGGAGCCCCCCTATAACAGCAGTCTGGATGTGTAGTCTGGAGCCCCCTATAACAGCAGTCTGGATGTGTAGTCTGGAGCCCCCTATAACAGCAGTCTGGAGGTGTAGTCTGGAGCCCCCTATATCAGCAGTCTGGATGTGTAGTCTGGAGCCCCCTATAACAGCAGTCTGGAGGTGTAGTCTGGAGCCCCCTATAACAGCAGTCTGGAGGTGTAGTCTGGAGGCCCCTATAACAGCAGTCTGGATGTGTAGTCTGGAGCCCCCCTATAACAGCAATCTGGATGTGTAGTCTGGAGCCCCCTATAACAGCAGTCTGGATGTGTAGTCTGGAGCCCCCTATAACAGCAGTCTGGAGGTGTAGTCTGTAGCCCCCTATAACAACAGTCTGGAGGTGTAGTCTGGAGCCCCCTATAACAGCAGTCTGGATGTGTAGTCTGGAGCCCCCTATAACAGCAGTCTGGATGTGTAGTCTGGAGCCCCCTATAACAGCAGTCTGGAGGTGTAGTCTGGAGCCCCCCTATAACAGCAATCTGGATGTGTAGTCTGGAGGCCCCTATAACAGCAGTCTGGAGGTGTAGTCTGGAGCCCCCTATATCAGCAGTCTGGAGGTGTAGTCTGGAGACCCCTATAACAGCAGTCTGGAGGTGTAGTCTGGAGCCCCCCTATAACAGCAGTCTGGATGTGTAGTCTGGAGCCCCCTATAACAGCAGTCTGGAGGTGTAGTCTGGAGCCCCTATAACAGCAGTCTGGATGTGTAGTCTGGAGCCCCCTATAACAGCAGTCTGGAGGTGTAGTCTGGAGCCCCCCTATAACAGCAGTCTGGAGGTGTAGTCTGGAGCCCCCTATAACAGCAGTCTGGAGGTGTAGTCTGGAGCCCCCTATAACAGCAGTCTGGATGTGTAGTCTGGAGCCCCCTATAACAGCAGTCTGGAGGTGTAGTCTGGAGACCCCTATAACAGCAGTCTGGAGGTGTAGTCTGGAGCCCCCTATAACAGCAGTCTGGAGGTGTAGTCTGGAGCCCCCTATAACAGCAGTCTGGAGGTGTAGTCTGGAGCCCCCTATAACAGCAGTCTGGAGGTGTAGTCTGGAGCCCCCTATAACAGCAGTCTGGAGGTGTAGTCTGGAGCCCCCTATAACAGCAGTCTGGAGGTGTAGTCTGGAGCCCCCCTATAACAGCAGTCTGGAGGTGTAGTCTGGAGCCCCCTATAACAGCAGTCTGGAGGTGTAGTCTGGAGCCCCTATAACAGCAGTCTGGAGGTGTAGTCTGGAGCCCCCTATAACAGCAATCTGGATGTGTAGTCTGGAGCCCCCTATAACAGCAGTCTGGAGGTGTAGTCTGGAGCCCCCTATAACAGCAGTCTAGATGTGTAGTCTGGAGCCCCCCTATAACAGCAGTCTGGATGTGTAGTCTGGAGCCCCCTATAACAACAGTCTAGATGTGTAGTCTGGAGCCCCCCTATAACAGCAGTCTGGATGTGTAGTCTGGAGCCCCCTATAACAGCAGTCTGGAGGTGTAGTCTGGAGCCCCCTATAACAGCAGTCTGGATGTGTAGTCTGGAGCCCCCTATAACAGCAGTCTGGAGGTGTAGTCTGGAGCCCCCTATAACAGCAGTCTGGAGGTGTAGTCTGGAGCCCCCTATACTAGCAGTCTGGAGGTGTAGTCTGGAGGCCCCCTATAACAGCAGTCTGGAGGTGTAGTCTGGAGGCCCCTATAACAGCAGTCTGGAGGTGTAGTCTGGAGCCCCCTATATCAGCAGTCTGGAGGTGTAGTCTGGAGACCCCTATAACAGCAGTCTGGAGGTGTAGTCTGGAGCCCCCCTATAACAGCAGTCTGGATGTGTAGTCTGGAGCCCCCTATAACAGCAGTCTGGAGGTGTAGTCTGGAGCCCCTATAACAGCAGTCTGGAGGTGTAGTCTGGAGCCCCCTATAACAGCAGTCTGGAGGTGTAGTCTGGAGCCCCCCTATAACAGCAGTCTGGAGGTGTAGTCTGGAGCCCCCTATAACAGCAGTCTGGATGTGTAGTCTGGAGCCCCCTATAACAGCAGTCTGGATGTGTAGTCTGGAGCCCCCTATAACAGCAGTCTGGAGGTGTAGTCTGGAGACCCCTATAACAGCAGTCTGGAGGTGTAGTCTGGAGCCCCCTTTAACAGCAGTCTGGAGGTGTAGTCTGGAGCCCCCTATAACAGCAGTCTGGAGGTGTAGTCTGGAGCCCCCTATAACAGCAGTCTGGAGGTGTAGTCTGGAGCCCCCTATAACAGCAGTCTGGATGTGTAGTCTGGAGCCCCCCTATAACAGCAGTCTGGAGGTGTAGTCTGGAGCCCCCTATAACAGCAGTCTGGAGGTGTAGTCTGGAGCTCCCCTATAACAGCAGTCTGGATGTGTAGTCTGGAGCCCCCTATAACAGCAGTCTGGAGGTGTAGTCTGGAGCCCCTATAACAGCAGTCTGGAGGTGTAGTCTGGAGCCCCCTATAACAGCAGTCTGGAGGTGTAGTCTGGAGCCCCCTATAACAGCAGTCTGGAGGTGTAGTCTGGAGCCCCCCTATAACAGCAGTCTGGAAGTGTAGTCTGGAGCCCCCTATAACAGCAGTCTGGAGGTGTAGTCTGGAGCCCCCCTATAACAGCAGTCTGGATGTGTAGTCTGGAGCCCCCCTATAACAGCAGTCTGGAGGTGTAGTCTGGAGCCCCTATAACAGCAGTCTGGATGTGTAGTCTGGAGCCCCCTATAACAGCAGTCTGGAGGTGTAGTCTGGAGCCCCCTATAACAGCAGTCTAGATGTGTAGTCTGGAGCCCCCTATAACAACAGTCTAGATGTGTAGTCTGGAGCCCCCTATAACAGCAGTCTGGATGTGTAGTCTGGAGCCCCCTATAACAGCAGTCTGGAGGTGTAGTCTGGAGCCCCCTATAACAGCAGTCTGGATGTGTAGTCTGGAGTTCCCTATAACAGCAGTCTGGAGGTGTAGTCTGGAGCCCCCTATAACAGCAGTCTGGATGTGTAGTCTGGAGCCCACCTATAACAGCAGTCTGGAGGTGTAGTCTGGAGCCCCCTATAACAGCAGTCTGGAGGTGTAGTCTGGAGCCCCCTATAACAGCAGTCTGGAGGTGTAGTCTGGAGCCCCCTATAACAGCAGTCTGGAAGTGTAGTCTGGAGCCCCCCTATAACAGCAGTCTGGAGGTGTAGTCTGGAGCCCCCTATAACAGCAGTCTGGAGGTGTAGTCTGGAGCCCCCCTATAACAGCAGTCTGGATGTGTAGTCTGGAGGCCCCCTATAACAGCAGTCTGGAGGTGTAGTCTGGAGGCCCCTATAACAGCAGTCTGGAGGTGTAGTCTGGAGCCCCCTATAACAGCAGTCTGGAGGTGTAGTCTGGAGCTCCCCTATAACAGCAGTCTGGATGTGTAGTCTGGAGCCCCCTATAACAGCAGTCTGGAGGTGTAGTCTGGAGCCCCTATAACAGCAGTCTGGAGGTGTAGTCTGGAGCCCCCTATAACAGCAGTCTGGAGGTGTAGTCTGGAGCCCCCTATAACAGCAGTCTGGAGGTGTAGTCTGGAGCCCCCCTATAACAGCAGTCTGGAAGTGTAGTCTGGAGCCCCCTATAACAGCAGTCTGGATGTGTAGTCTGGAGCCCCCCTATAACAGCAGTCTGGATGTGTAGTCTGGAGCCCCCCTATAACAGCAGTCTGGAGGTGTAGTCTGGAGCCCCTATAACAGCAGTCTGGATGTGTAGTCTGGAGCCCCCTATAACAGCAGTCTGGAGGTGTAGTCTGGAGCCCCCTATAACAGCAGTCTAGATGTGTAGTCTGGAGCCCCCTATAACAACAGTCTAGATGTGTAGTCTGGAGCCCCCTATAACAGCAGTCTGGATGTGTAGTCTGGAGCCCCCTATAACAGCAGTCTGGAGGTGTAGTCTGGAGCCCCCTATAACAGCAGTCTGGATGTGTAGTCTGGAGTTCCCTATAACAGCAGTCTGGAGGTGTAGTCTGGAGCCCCCTATAACAGCAGTCTGGATGTGTAGTCTGGAGCCCACCTATAACAGCAGTTTGGAGGTGTAGTCTGGAGCCCCCTATAACAGCAGTCTGGAGGTGTAGTCTGGAGCCCCCTATAACAGCAGTCTGGAGGTGTAGTCTGGAGCCCCCTATAACAGCAGTCTGGAAGTGTAGTCTGGAGCCCCCCTATAACAGCAGTCTGGAGGTGTAGTCTGGAGCCCCCTATAACAGCAGTCTGGAGGTGTAGTCTGGAGCCCCCCTATAACAGCAGTCTGGATGTGTAGTCTGGAGGCCCCCTATAACAGCAGTCTGGAGGTGTAGTCTGGAGGCCCCTATAACAGCAGTCTGGAGGTGTAGTCTGGAGCCCCCTATAACAGCAGTCTGGAGGTGTAGTCTGGAGCCCCCCTATAACAGCAGTCTGGAGGTGTAGTCTGGAGCCCCCTATAACAGCAGTCTGGATGTGTAGTCTGGAGACCCCTATAACAGCAGTCTGGAGGTGTAGTCTGGGGCCCCCCTATAACAGCAGTCTGGATGTGTAGTCTGGAGCCCCCTATAACAGCAGTCTGGATGTGTAGTCTGGAGCCCCCTATAACAGCAGTCTGGAGGTGTAGTCTGGAGCCCCCTATAACAGCAGTCTGGAAGTGTAGTCTGGAGCCCCCCTATAACAGCAGTCTGGAGGTGTAGTCTGGAGCCCCCTATAACAGCAGTCTGGAGGTGTAGTCTGGAGCCCCCCTATAACAGCAGTCTGGATGTGTAGTCTGGAGGCCCCCTATAACAGCAGTCTGGAGGTGTAGTCTGGAGGCCCCTATAACAGCAGTCTGGATGTGTAGTCTGGAGACCCCTATAACAGCAGTCTGGAGGTATAGTCTGGGGCCCCCCTATAACAGCAGTCTGGATGTGTAGTCTGGAGCCCCCTATAACAGCAGTCTGGATGTGTAGTCTGGAGCCCCCTATAACAGCAGTCTGGAGGTGTAGTCTGGAGCCCCCTATAACAGCAGTCTGGAAGTGTAGTCTGGAGCCCCCCTATAACAGCAGTCTGGAGGTGTAGTCTGGAGCCCCCTATAACAGCAGTCTGGAGGTGTAGTCTGGAGCCCCCCTATAACAGCAGTCTGGATGTGTAGTCTGGAGGCCCCCTATAACAGCAGTCTGGAGGTGTAGTCTGGAGGCCCCTATAACAGCAGTCTGGAGGTGTAGTCTGGAGCCCCCTATAACAGCAGTCTGGAGGTGTAGTCTGGAGCCCCCCTATAACAGCAGTCTGGAGATGTAGTCTGGAGCCCCCTATAACAGCAGTCTGGAGGTGTAGTCTGGAGCCCCCTATAACAGCAGTCTGGAGGTGTAGTCTGGAGCCCCCTATAACAGCAGTCTGGAAGTGTAGTCTGGAGCCCCCCTATAACAGCAGTCTGGAGGTGTAGTCTGGAGCCCCCTATATCAGCAGTCTGGAGGTGTAGTCTGGAGACCCCTATAACAGCAGTCTGGAGGTGTAGTCTGGAGCCCCCTATATCAGCAGTCTGGAGGTGTAGTCTGGAGCCCCCCTATAACAGCAGTCTGGAGATGTAGTCTGGAGCCCCCTATAACAGCAGTCTGGAGTTGTAGTCTGGAGCCCCCTATAACAGCAGTCTGGAGGTGTAGTCTGGAGCCCCCTATAACAGCAGTCTGGAAGTGTAGTCTGGAGCCCCCCTATAACAGCAGTCTGGAGGTGTAGTCTGGAGCCCCCTATATCAGCAGTCTGGAGGTGTAGTCTGGAGCCCCCTATAACAGCAGTCTGGATGTGTAGTCTGGAGCCCCCTATAACAGCAGTCTGGAGGTGTAGTCTGGAGCCCCCTATAACAGCAGTCTGGAGGTGTAGTCTGGAGCCCCCTATAACAGCAGTCTGGAGGTGTAGTCTGGAGCCCCCTATAACAGCAGTCTGGAGGTGTAGTCTGGAGCCCCCTATAACAGCAGTCTGGAGGTGTAGTCTGGAGCCCCCCTATAACAGCAGTCTGGAGGTGTAGTCTGGAGCCCCCTATAACAGCAGTCTGGAGGTGTAGTCTGGAGCCCCTATAACAGCAGTCTGGAGGTGTAGTCTGGAGCCCCCTATAACAGCAATCTGGATGTGTAGTCTGGAGCCCCCTATAACAGCAGTCTGGAGGTGTAGTCTGGAGCCCCCTATAACAGCAGTCTAGATGTGTAGTCTGGAGCCCCCCTATAACAGCAGTCTGGATGTGTAGTCTGGAGCCCCCTATAACAACAGTCTAGATGTGTAGTCTGGAGCCCCCCTATAACAGCAGTCTGGATGTGTAGTCTGGAGCCCCCTATAACAGCAGTCTGGAGGTGTAGTCTGGAGCCCCCTATAACAGCAGTCTGGATGTGTAGTCTGGAGCCCCCTATAACAGCAGTCTGGAGGTGTAGTCTGGAGCCCCCTATAACAGCAGTCTGGAGGTGTAGTCTGGAGCCCCCTATACTAGCAGTCTGGAGGTGTAGTCTGGAGGCCCCCTATAACAGCAGTCTGGAGGTGTAGTCTGGAGGCCCCTATAACAGCAGTCTGGAGGTGTAGTCTGGAGCCCCCTATATCAGCAGTCTGGAGGTGTAGTCTGGAGACCCCTATAACAGCAGTCTGGAGGTGTAGTCTGGAGCCCCCCTATAACAGCAGTCTGGATGTGTAGTCTGGAGCCCCCTATAACAGCAGTCTGGAGGTGTAGTCTGGAGCCCCTATAACAGCAGTCTGGAGGTGTAGTCTGGAGCCCCCTATAACAGCAGTCTGGAGGTGTAGTCTGGAGCCCCCCTATAACAGCAGTCTGGAGGTGTAGTCTGGAGCCCCCTATAACAGCAGTCTGGATGTGTAGTCTGGAGCCCCCTATAACAGCAGTCTGGATGTGTAGTCTGGAGCCCCCTATAACAGCAGTCTGGAGGTGTAGTCTGGAGACCCCTATAACAGCAGTCTGGAGGTGTAGTCTGGAGCCCCCTTTAACAGCAGTCTGGAGGTGTAGTCTGGAGCCCCCTATAACAGCAGTCTGGAGGTGTAGTCTGGAGCCCCCTATAACAGCAGTCTGGAGGTGTAGTCTGGAGCCCCCTATAACAGCAGTCTGGATGTGTAGTCTGGAGCCCCCCTATAACAGCAGTCTGGAGGTGTAGTCTGGAGCCCCCTATAACAGCAGTCTGGAGGTGTAGTCTGGAGCTCCCCTATAACAGCAGTCTGGATGTGTAGTCTGGAGCCCCCTATAACAGCAGTCTGGAGGTGTAGTCTGGAGCCCCTATAACAGCAGTCTGGAGGTGTAGTCTGGAGCCCCCTATAACAGCAGTCTGGAGGTGTAGTCTGGAGCCCCCTATAACAGCAGTCTGGAGGTGTAGTCTGGAGCCCCCCTATAACAGCAGTCTGGAAGTGTAGTCTGGAGCCCCCTATAACAGCAGTCTGGAGGTGTAGTCTGGAGCCCCCCTATAACAGCAGTCTGGATGTGTAGTCTGGAGCCCCCCTATAACAGCAGTCTGGAGGTGTAGTCTGGAGCCCCTATAACAGCAGTCTGGATGTGTAGTCTGGAGCCCCCTATAACAGCAGTCTGGAGGTGTAGTCTGGAGCCCCCTATAACAGCAGTCTAGATGTGTAGTCTGGAGCCCCCTATAACAACAGTCTAGATGTGTAGTCTGGAGCCCCCTATAACAGCAGTCTGGATGTGTAGTCTGGAGCCCCCTATAACAGCAGTCTGGAGGTGTAGTCTGGAGCCCCCTATAACAGCAGTCTGGATGTGTAGTCTGGAGTTCCCTATAACAGCAGTCTGGAGGTGTAGTCTGGAGCCCCCTATAACAGCAGTCTGGATGTGTAGTCTGGAGCCCACCTATAACAGCAGTCTGGAGGTGTAGTCTGGAGCCCCCTATAACAGCAGTCTGGAGGTGTAGTCTGGAGCCCCCTATAACAGCAGTCTGGAGGTGTAGTCTGGAGCCCCCTATAACAGCAGTCTGGAAGTGTAGTCTGGAGCCCCCCTATAACAGCAGTCTGGAGGTGTAGTCTGGAGCCCCCTATAACAGCAGTCTGGAGGTGTAGTCTGGAGCCCCCCTATAACAGCAGTCTGGATGTGTAGTCTGGAGGCCCCCTATAACAGCAGTCTGGAGGTGTAGTCTGGAGGCCCCTATAACAGCAGTCTGGAGGTGTAGTCTGGAGCCCCCTATAACAGCAGTCTGGAGGTGTAGTCTGGAGCTCCCCTATAACAGCAGTCTGGATGTGTAGTCTGGAGCCCCCTATAACAGCAGTCTGGAGGTGTAGTCTGGAGCCCCTATAACAGCAGTCTGGAGGTGTAGTCTGGAGCCCCCTATAACAGCAGTCTGGAGGTGTAGTCTGGAGCCCCCTATAACAGCAGTCTGGAGGTGTAGTCTGGAGCCCCCCTATAACAGCAGTCTGGAAGTGTAGTCTGGAGCCCCCTATAACAGCAGTCTGGATGTGTAGTCTGGAGCCCCCCTATAACAGCAGTCTGGATGTGTAGTCTGGAGCCCCCCTATAACAGCAGTCTGGAGGTGTAGTCTGGAGCCCCTATAACAGCAGTCTGGATGTGTAGTCTGGAGCCCCCTATAACAGCAGTCTGGAGGTGTAGTCTGGAGCCCCCTATAACAGCAGTCTAGATGTGTAGTCTGGAGCCCCCTATAACAACAGTCTAGATGTGTAGTCTGGAGCCCCCTATAACAGCAGTCTGGATGTGTAGTCTGGAGCCCCCTATAACAGCAGTCTGGAGGTGTAGTCTGGAGCCCCCTATAACAGCAGTCTGGATGTGTAGTCTGGAGTTCCCTATAACAGCAGTCTGGAGGTGTAGTCTGGAGCCCCCTATAACAGCAGTCTGGATGTGTAGTCTGGAGCCCACCTATAACAGCAGTTTGGAGGTGTAGTCTGGAGCCCCCTATAACAGCAGTCTGGAGGTGTAGTCTGGAGCCCCCTATAACAGCAGTCTGGAGGTGTAGTCTGGAGCCCCCTATAACAGCAGTCTGGAAGTGTAGTCTGGAGCCCCCCTATAACAGCAGTCTGGAGGTGTAGTCTGGAGCCCCCTATAACAGCAGTCTGGAGGTGTAGTCTGGAGCCCCCCTATAACAGCAGTCTGGATGTGTAGTCTGGAGGCCCCCTATAACAGCAGTCTGGAGGTGTAGTCTGGAGGCCCCTATAACAGCAGTCTGGAGGTGTAGTCTGGAGCCCCCTATAACAGCAGTCTGGAGGTGTAGTCTGGAGCCCCCCTATAACAGCAGTCTGGAGGTGTAGTCTGGAGCCCCCTATAACAGCAGTCTGGATGTGTAGTCTGGAGACCCCTATAACAGCAGTCTGGAGGTGTAGTCTGGGGCCCCCCTATAACAGCAGTCTGGATGTGTAGTCTGGAGCCCCCTATAACAGCAGTCTGGATGTGTAGTCTGGAGCCCCCTATAACAGCAGTCTGGAGGTGTAGTCTGGAGCCCCCTATAACAGCAGTCTGGAAGTGTAGTCTGGAGCCCCCCTATAACAGCAGTCTGGAGGTGTAGTCTGGAGCCCCCTATAACAGCAGTCTGGAGGTGTAGTCTGGAGCCCCCCTATAACAGCAGTCTGGATGTGTAGTCTGGAGGCCCCCTATAACAGCAGTCTGGAGGTGTAGTCTGGAGGCCCCTATAACAGCAGTCTGGATGTGTAGTCTGGAGACCCCTATAACAGCAGTCTGGAGGTATAGTCTGGGGCCCCCCTATAACAGCAGTCTGGATGTGTAGTCTGGAGCCCCCTATAACAGCAGTCTGGATGTGTAGTCTGGAGCCCCCTATAACAGCAGTCTGGAGGTGTAGTCTGGAGCCCCCTATAACAGCAGTCTGGAAGTGTAGTCTGGAGCCCCCCTATAACAGCAGTCTGGAGGTGTAGTCTGGAGCCCCCTATAACAGCAGTCTGGAGGTGTAGTCTGGAGCCCCCCTATAACAGCAGTCTGGATGTGTAGTCTGGAGGCCCCCTATAACAGCAGTCTGGAGGTGTAGTCTGGAGGCCCCTATAACAGCAGTCTGGAGGTGTAGTCTGGAGCCCCCTATAACAGCAGTCTGGAGGTGTAGTCTGGAGCCCCCCTATAACAGCAGTCTGGAGATGTAGTCTGGAGCCCCCTATAACAGCAGTCTGGAGGTGTAGTCTGGAGCCCCCTATAACAGCAGTCTGGAGGTGTAGTCTGGAGCCCCCTATAACAGCAGTCTGGAAGTGTAGTCTGGAGCCCCCCTATAACAGCAGTCTGGAGGTGTAGTCTGGAGCCCCCTATATCAGCAGTCTGGAGGTGTAGTCTGGAGACCCCTATAACAGCAGTCTGGAGGTGTAGTCTGGAGCCCCCTATATCAGCAGTCTGGAGGTGTAGTCTGGAGCCCCCCTATAACAGCAGTCTGGAGATGTAGTCTGGAGCCCCCTATAACAGCAGTCTGGAGTTGTAGTCTGGAGCCCCCTATAACAGCAGTCTGGAGGTGTAGTCTGGAGCCCCCTATAACAGCAGTCTGGAAGTGTAGTCTGGAGCCCCCCTATAACAGCAGTCTGGAGGTGTAGTCTGGAGCCCCCTATATCAGCAGTCTGGAGGTGTAGTCTGGAGACCCCTATAACAGCAGTCTGGAGGTGTAGTCTGGAGCCCCCTATATCAGCAGTCTGGAGGTGTAGTCTGGAGACCCCTATAACAGCAGTCTGGAGGTGTAGTCTGGAGCCCCCTTATAACAGCAGTCTGGATGTGTAGTCTGGAGCCCCCTATAACAGCAGTCTGGAGGTGTAGTCTGGAGCCCCTATAACAGCAGTCTGGAGGTGTAGTCTGGAGCCACCTATAACAGCAGTCTGGAGGTGTAGTCTGGAGCCCCCCTATAACAGCAGTCTGGATGTGTAGTCTGGAGCCCCCTATAACAGCAGTCTGGATGTGTAGTCTGGAGCCCTCTATAACAGCAGTCTGGATGTGTAGTCTGGAGCCCCCCTATAACAGCAGTCTGGAGGTGTAGTCTGGAGCCCCCTATAACAGCAGTCTGGAGGTGTAGTCTGGAGCCCCCCTATAACAGCAGTCTGGATGTGTAGTCTGGAGGCCCCCTATAACAGCAGTCTGGAGGTGTAGTCTGGAGGCCCCTATAACAGCAGTCTGGAGGTGTAGTCTGGAGCCCCCTATAACAGCAGTCTGGAGGTGTAGTCTGGAGCCCCCCTATAACAGCAGTCTGGAGGTGTAGTCTGGAGCCCCCTATATCAGCAGTCTGGAGGTGTAGTCTGGAGACCCCTATAACAGCAGTCTGGAGGTGTAGTCTGGAGCCCCCTTATAACAGCAGTCTGGATGTGTAGTCTGGAGCCCCCTATAACAGCAGTCTGGAGGTGTAGTCTGGAGCCCCTATAACAACAGTCTGGAGGTGTAGTCTGGAGCCCCCTATAACAGCATTCTGGAGGTGTAGTCTGGAGCCCCCCTATAACAGCAGTCTGGATGTGTAGTCTGGAGCCCCCTATAACAGCAGTCTGGATGTGTAGTCTGGAGCCCTCTATAACAGCAGTCTGGATGTGTAGTCTGGAGCCCCCTATAACAGCAGTCTGGAGGTGTAGTCTGGAGACCCCTATAACAGCAGTCTGGAGGTGTAGTCTGGAGCCCCCTATAACAGCAGTCTGGAGGTGTAGTCTGGAGCCCCCTATAACAGCAGTCTGGAGGTGTAGTCTGGAGCCCCCTATAACAGCAGTCTGGAGGTGTAGTCTGGAGCCCCCTATAACAGCAGGCTGGATGTGTAGTCTGGAGCCCCCCTATAACAGCAGTCTGGAGGTGTAGTCTGGAGCCCCCTATAACAGCAGTCTGGAGGTGTAGTCTGGAGCCCCCCTATAACAGCAGTCTGGATGTGTAGTCTGGAGCCCCCTATAACAGCAGTCTGGAGGTGTAGTCTGGAGCCCCTATAACAGCAGTCTGGAGGTGTAGTCTGGAACCCCCTATAACAACAGTCTGGAGGTGTAGTCTGGAGCCCCCTATAACAGCAGTCTGGAGGTGTAGTCTGGAGCCCCCCTATAACAGCAGTCTGGATGTGTAGTCTGGAGCCCCCTTTAACAGCAGTCTGGAGGTGTAGTCTGGAGCCCCTATAACAGCAGTCTGGATGTGTAGTCTGGAGCCCCCCTATAACAGCAGTCTGGATGTGTAGTCTGGAGCCCCCATAACAGCAGTCTGGAGGTGTAGTCTGGAGCCCCCTATAACAGCAGTCTGGAGGTGTAGTCTGGAGCCCCTATAACAGCAGTCTGGAGGTGTAGTCTGGAGCCCCTATAACAGCAGTCTGGATGTGTAGTCTGGAGCCCCCTATAACAGCAGTCTGGAGGTGTAGTCTGGAGCCCCCTATAACAGCAGTCTAGATGTGTAGTCTGGAGCCCCCCTATAACAGCAGTCTGGATCTGTAGTCTGGAGCCCCCTATAACAACAGTCTAGATGTGTAGTCTGGAGCCCCCCTATAACAGCAGTCTGGATGTGCAGTCTGGAGCCCCCTATAACAGCAGTCTGGAGGTGTAGTCTGGAGCCCCCTATAACAGCAGTCTGGATGTGTAGTCTGGAGCCCCCTATAACAGCAGTCTGGAGGTGTAGTCTGGAGCCCCCTATAACAGCAGTCTGGAGGTGTAGTCTGGAGCCCCCTATACCAGCAGTCTGGAGGTGTAGTCTGGAGCCCCCTATAACAGCAGTCTGGAGGTGTAGTCTGGAGCCCCCTATAACAGCAGTCTGGAGGTGTAGTCTGGAGCCCCCTATAACAGCAGTCTGGAGGTGTAGTCTGGAGCCCCCCTATAACAGCAGTCTGGATGTGTAGTCTGGAGCCCCCCTATAACAGCAGTCTGGATGTGTAGTCTGGAGCCCCCTATAACAGCAGTCTGGATGTGTAGTCTGGAGCCCCCTATAACAGCAGTCTGGAGGTATAGTCTGGAGCCCCCCTATAACAGCAGTCTGGATTTGTAGTCTGGAGCCCCCTATAACAGCAGTCTGGATGTGTAGTCTGGAGCCCCCTATAACAGCAGTCTGGAGGTGTAGTCTGGAGCCCCCTATTACAGCAGTCTGGAAGTGTAGTCTGGAGCCCCCCCCCATAACAGCAGTCTGGAGGTGTAGTCTGGAGCCCCCTATAACAGCAGTCTGGAGGTGTAGTCTGGAGCCCCCCTATAACAGCAGTCTGGATGTGTAGTCTGGAGCCCCCTATAACAGCAGTCTGGAGGTGTAGTCTGGAGCCCCCTATAACAGCAGTCTGGAGGTGTAGTCTGGAGCCCCCTATAACAGCAGTCTGGAGGTGTAGTCTGGAGCCCCCCTATAACAGCAGTCTGGATGTGTAGTCTGGAGCCCCCCTATAACAGCAGTCTGGATGTGTAGTCTGGAGCCCCCTATAACAGCAGTCTGGATGTGTAGTCTGGAGCCCCCTATAACAGCAGTCTGGAGGTATAGTCTGGAGCCCCCCTATAACAGCAGTCTGGATTTGTAGTCTGGAGCCCCCTATAACAGCAGTCTGGATGTGTAGTCTGGAGCCCCCTATAACAGCAGTCTGGAGGTGTAGTCTGGAGCCCCCTATTACAGCAGTCTGGAAGTGTAGTCTGGAGCCCCCCTATAACAGCAGTCTGGAGGTGTAGTCTGGAGCCCCCTATAACAGCAGTCTGGAGGTGTAGTCTGGAGCCCCCCTATAACAGCAGTCTGGATGTGTAGTCTGGAGCCCCCTATAACAGCAGTCTGGATGTGTAGTCTGGAGCCCCCTATAACAGCAGTCTGGAGGTGTAGTCTGCAGCCCCCCTATAACAGCAGTCTGGATGTGTAGTCTGGAGCCCCCTATAACAGCAGTCTGGATGTGTAGTCTGGAGCCCAGTTTAACAACAGTCTGGATGTGTAGTCTGGAGCCCCCTATAACAGCAGTCTGGAGGTGTAGTCTGGAACCCCCTATAACAGCAGTCTGGATGTGTAGTCTGGAGCCCCCTATAACAGCAGTCTGGAGGTATAGTCTGGAGCCCCCCTATAACAGCAGTCTGGATGTGTAGTCTGGAGCCCCCTATATCAGCAGTCTGGAGGTGTAGTCTTGAGCCCCCTATAACAGCAGTCTAGATGTGTAGTCTGGAGCCCCCTATAACAGCAGTCTGGAGGTATAGTCTGGAGCCCCCTATAACAGCAGTCTGGATGTGTAGTCTGGAGCCCCCTATAACAGCAGTCTGGATGTGTAGTCTGGAGCCCCCTATATCAGCAGTCTGGATGTGTAGTCTGGAGCCCCCTATAACAGCAGTCTGGATGTGTAGTCTGGAGCCCCCTATAACAGCAGTCTGGATGTGTAGTCTGGAGCCCCCTATATCAGCAGTCTGGAGGTGTAGTCTGGAGCCCCCTATAACAGCAGTCTAGATGTGTACTCTGGAGCCCCCCTATAACAGCAGTCTGGATGTGTAGTCTGGAGCCCCCTATAACAGCAGTCTGGATGTGTAGTCTGGAGCCCCCTATATCAGCAGTCTGGAGGTGTAGTCTGGAGCCCCCTATAACAGCAGTCTAGATGTGTACTCTGGAGCCCCCCTATAACAGCAGTCTGGATGTGTAGTCTGGAGCCCCCTATAACAGCAGTCTGGAGGTGTAGTCTGGAGCCCCCTATAACAGCAGTCTGGATGTGTAGTCTGGAGCCCCCTATAACAGCAGTCTGGAGGTGTAGTCTGGAGCCCCCTATAACAGCAGTCTGGAGGTGTAGTCTGGAGCCCCCTATACCAGCAGTCTGGAGGTGTAGTCTGGAGCCCCCTATAACAGCAGTCTGGGTGTGTAGTCTTGAGCCCTCTATAACAGCAGTCTGGATGTGTAGTCTGGAGCCCCCTATAACAGCAGTCTGGATGTGTAGTCTGGAGCCCCCTATAACAGCAGTCGGGATGTGTAGTCTGGAGCCCCCTATAACAGCAGTCTGGATGTGTAGTCTGGAGCCCCCTATAACAGCAGTCTGGATGTGTAGTCTGGAGCCCCCTATAACAGCAGTCGGGATGTGTAGTCTGGAGCCCCCTATAACAGCAGTCTGGATGTGTAGTCTGGAGCCCCCTATAATAGCAGTCTGGAGGTGTAGTCTGGAGCCCCCTATAACAGCAGTCTGGAGGTGTAGTCTGGAGCCCCCTATAACAGCAGTCTGGAGGTATAGTCAGAAGCCCCCCTATAACAGCAGTCTGGAGGTATAGTCTGGAGCCCCCCTATAACAGCAGTCTGGATGTGTAGTCTGGAGCCCCCTATAACAGCAGTCTGGATGTGTAGTCTGGAGCCCCCTATAACAGCAGTCGGGATGTGTAGTCTGGAGCCCCCTATAACAGCAGTCTGGATGTGTAGTCTGGAGCCCCCTATAATAGCAGTCTGGAGGTGTAGTCTGGAGCCCCCTATAACAGCAGTCTGGAGGTGTAGTCTGGAGCCCCCTATAACAGCAGTCTGGAGGTGTAGTCTGGAGCCCCCTATAACAGCAGTCTGGAGGTATAGTCTGAAGCCCCCCTATAACAGCAGTCTGGAGGTATAGTCTGGAGCCCCCCTATAACAGCAGTCTGGATGTGTAGTCTGGAGCCCCCCTATAACAGCAGTCTGGATGTGTAGTCTGGAGCCCCCCTATAACAGCAGTCTGGATGTGTAGTCTGGAGCCCCCTATAACAGCAGTCTGGAGGTGTAGTCTGGAGCCCCTATAACAGCAGTCTGGAGGTGAAGTCTGGAGCCCCCTATAACAGCAGTCTGGAGGTGTAGTCTGGAGCCGCCTATAACAGCAGTCTGGAGGTGTAGTCTGGAGCCCCCCTATAACAGCAGTCTGGATGTGTAGTCTGGAGCCCCCTATAACAGCAGTCTGGAGGTGTAGTCTGGAGCCCCTATATCAGCAGTCTGGAGGTGTAGTCTGGAGCCCCCTATAACAGCAGTCTGGATGTGTAGTCTGGAGCCCCCTATAACAGCAGTCTGGAGGTGTAGTCTGGAGCCCCCTATAACAGCAGTCTGGATGTATAGTCTGGAGCCCCCCTATAACAGCAGTCTGGATGTGTAGTCTGGAGCCCCCTATAACAGCAGTCTGGATGTGTAGTCTGGAGCCCCCCTATAACAGCAGTCTGGATGTGTAGTCTGGAGCCCCCTATAACAGCAGTCTGGAGGTGTAGTCCGGAGCCCCCCTATAACAGCAGTCTGGAGGTGTAATCTGGAGCCCCCTATAACAGCAGTTTGGAGGTGTAGTCTGGAGCCCCCCTATAACAGCAGTCTGGATGTGTAGTCTGGAGCCCCCTATAACAGCAGTCTGGAGGTGTAGTCTGGAGGTGTAGTCTGGAGCCCCCCTATAACAGCAGTCTGGAGGTGTAGTCTGGAGCCCCCCTATAACAGCAGTCTAGAGGTGTAATCTGGAGCCCCCTATAACAGCAGTTTGGAGGTGTAGTCTGGAGCCCCCCTATAACAGCAGTCTGGATGTGTAGTCTGGAGCCCCCTATACCAGCAGTCTGGATGTGTAGTCTGGAGCCCTCTATAACAGCAGTCTGGAGGTGTAGTCTGGAGCCCCCTATAACAGCAGTCTGGAGGTGTAGTCTGGAGCGCCCTATAACAGCAGTCTGGAGGTGTAGTCTGGAGCCCCCTATAACAGCAGTCTGGAGGTGTAGTCTGGAGCCCCCTATAACAGCAGTCTGGAGGTGTAGTCTGGAGCCCCCTATAACAGCAGTCTGGAGGTGTAGTCTGGAGCCCCCCTATAACAGCAGTCTGGAGGTGTAGTCTGGAGCCCCCCTATAACAGCAGTCTGGAGGTGTAGTCTGGAGCCCCCCTATAACAGCAGTCTGGAGTTGTAATCTGGAGCCCCCTATAACAGCAGTTTGGAGATGTAGTCTGGAGCCCCCCTATAACAGCAGTCTGGATGTGTAGTCTGGAGCCCCCTATAACAGCAGTCTGGATGTGTAGTCTGGAGCCCCCTATAACAGCAGTCTGGAGGTGTAGTCTGGAGCCCCCTATAACAGCAGTCTGGAGGTGTAGTCTGGAGCCCCCCTATAACAGCAGTCTGGAGGTGTAGTCTGGAGCCCCCCTATAACAGCAGTCTGGAGGTGTAATCTGGAGCCCCCTATAACAGCAGTTTGGAGGTGTAGTCTGGAGCCCCCCTATAACAGCAGTCTGGATGTGTAGTTTGGAGCCCCCTATACCAGCAGTCTGGATGTGTAGTCTGGAGCCCCCTATAACAGCAGTCTGGAGGTGTAGTCTTGAGCCCCCTATAACAGCAGTCTGGAGGTGTAGTCTGGAGCCCCCCTATAACAGCAGTCTGGAGGTGTAGTCTGGAGCCCCCCTATAACAGCAGTCTGGAGGTGTAATCTGGAGCCCCCTATAACAGCAGTTTGGAGGTGTAGTCTGGAGCCCCCCTATACCAGCAGTCTGGAGGTGTAGTCTGGAGCCCCCTATACCCGCAGTCTGGATGTGTAGTCTGGAGCCCCCTATAACAGCAGTCTGGAGGTGTAGTCTGGAGCCCCTATAACAGCAGTCTGGAGGTGTAGTCTGGAGCCCCCTATACCAGCAGTCTGGATGTGTGGTCTGGAGCCCCCTATAACAGCAGTCTGGAGGTGTAGTCTGGAGCCCCCTATAACAGTAGTCTGGATGTGTAGTCTGGAGCCCCCTATAACAGCAGTCTGGAGGTGTAGTCTGGAGCCCCCTATAACAGCAATCTGGAGGTGTAGTCTGGAGCCCCTATAACAGTAGTCTGGATGTGTAGTCTGGAGCCCCTATAACAGCAGTCTGGATGTGTAGTCTGGAGCCCCCTATAACAGCAGTCTGGATGTGTAGTCTGGAGCCCCCTATAACAGCAGTCTGGAGGTGTAGTCTGGAGCCCCTATAACAGTAGTCTGGATGTGTAGTCTGGAGCCCCTATAACAGCAGTCTGGATGTGTAGTCTGGAGCCCCCTATAACAGCAGTCTGGATGTGTAGTCTGGAGCCCCCTATAACAGCAGTCTGGAGGTGTAGTCTGGAGCCCCATATATCAGCAGTCTGGATGTGTAGTCTGGAGCCCCCCTATAACAGCAGTCTGGAGGTGTAGTCTGGAGCCCCCTATAACAGCAGTCTGGATGTGTAGTCTGGAGCCCCCTATAACAGCAGTCTGGATGTGTAGTCTGGAGCCCCCTATAACAGCAGTCTGGAGGTGTAGTCTGGAGCCCCTATAACAGCAGTCTGGAGGTGTAGTCTGGAGCCCCCTATACCAGCAGTCTGGATGTGTGGTCTGGAGCCCCCTATAACAGCAGTCTGGAGGTGTAGTCTGGAGCCCCCTATAACAGTAGTCTGGATGTGTAGTCTGGAGCCCCCTATAACAGCAGTCTGGAGGTGTAGTCTGGAGCCCCCTATAACAGCAATCTGGAGGTGTAGTCTGGAGCCCCTATAACAGTAGTCTGGATGTGTAGTCTGGAGCCCCTATAACAGCAGTCTGGATGTGTAGTCTGGAGCCCCCTATAACAGCAGTCTGGATGTGTAGTCTGGAGCCCCCTATAACAGCAGTCTGGAGGTGTAGTCTGGAGCCCCATATATCAGCAGTCTGGATGTGTAGTCTGGAGCCCCCCTATAACAGCAGTCTGGAGGTGTAGTCTGGAGCCCCCTATATCAGCAGTCTGGAGGTGTAGTCTGGAGCCCCCTATAACAGCAGTCTGGAGGTGTAGTCTGGAGCCCTCTATAACAGCAGTCTGGAGGTGTAGTCTGGAGCCCCCTATAACAGCAGTCTGGAGGTGTAGTCTGGAGCCCCCTATAACAGCAGTCTGGAGGTGTAGTCTGGAGCCCCCTATAACAGCAGTCTGGAGGTGTAATCTGGAGCCCCCCTATAACAGCAATCTGGAGGTGTAGTCTGGAGCCCCCCTATAACAGCAATCTGGATGTGTAGTCTGGAGCCCCCTATAACAGTAGTCTGGATGTGTAGTCTGGAGCCCCCTATAACAGCAGTCTGGATGTGTAGTCTGGAGCCCCCTATAACAGCAGTCTGGATGTGTAGTCTGGAGCCCCCTATAACAGCAGTCTGGAGGTGTAGTCTGGAGCCCCCTATAATAGCAGTCTGGAGGTGTAGTCTGGAGCCCCCCTATAACAGCAGTCTGGAGGTGTAGTCTGGAGCCCCCTATAACAGCAGTCTGGAGGTGTAGTCTGGAGCCCCCTATAACAGCAGTCTGGAGGTGTAGTCTGGAGCCCCCCTATAACAGCAGTCTGGAGGTGTAGTCTGGAGCCCCCCTATAACAGCAGTCTGGAGGTGTAATCTGGAGCCCCCTATAACAGCAGTTTGGAGGTGTAGTCTGGAGCCCCCCTATAACAGCAGTCTGGATGTGTAGTCTGGAGCCCCCTATACCAGCAGTCTGGATGTGTAGTCTGGAGCCCCCTATAACAGCATTCTGGAGGTGTAGTCTGGAGCCCCCTATATCAGCAGTCTGGAGGTGTAGTCTGGAGCCCCCCTATAACAGCAGTCCGGAGGTGTAATCTGGAGCCCCCTATAACAGCAGTTTGGAGGTGTAGTCTGGAGCCCCCCTATACCCGCAGTCTGGATGTGTAGTCTGGAGCCCCCTATAACAGCAGTCTGGAGGTGTAGTCTGGGGAGCCCCCAATAACAGCAGTCTGGATGTGTAGTCTGGAGCCCCCTATAACAGCAGTCTGGATGTGTAATCTGGAGCCCCTATAACAGCAGTCTGGAGGTGTAGGCTGGAGCCCCCTATAACAGCAGTCTGGAGGTGTAGTCTGGAGCCCCCTATAACAGCAGTCTGGAGGTGTAATCTGGAGCCCCCTATACCAGCAGTCTGGAGGTGCAGTCTGGAGCCCCCTATAACAGCAGTCTGGAGGTGTAGTCTGGAGCCCCCCTATAACAGCAGTCTGGAGGTGCAGTCTGGAGCTCCCTATACCCGCAGTCTTGATGTGTAGTCTGGAGCCCCCTATAACAGCAGTCTGGATGTACAGTCTGGAGCCCCCTATAACAGCAGTCTGGATGTGTAGTCTGGAGCCCCCTATAACAGCAGTCTGGAGGTGTAGTCTGGAGCCCCCTATAACAGTAGTCTGGAGGTGTAGTCTGGAGCCCCCCTATAACAGCAGTCTGGAGGTGTAGTCTGGAGCCCCCTATAACAGCAGTTTGGATTTACAGTCTGGAGCCCCCTATAACAGCAGTCTGGATGTTTGGTCTGGAGCCCCCTATAACAGCCAGGGCAGTGGGGTGCTCGGTACCAGGTCCGGTCGCTCTTAAAGGGGATGTCAAAGTGACTGCAACCCAGTCTGTGGCATTGGGACTCAATTAAAGGGGGATAGTCTTTTAAGTGGTGTTGTGAAAGTCTATTTTCGTGACGCCACCTGTGGTTCTCGGTCAGTAGGGACCGACGCCGCTTAAAGGGGTCCTCTGGGGTGTTGGTATGGCGGCTGGATGGTGACGCTTCCCACAGGTGAAGGGGGGTCCCCAGGGCTCCCAAGGTATATAGCAGGGATGATGTGTTGCCAGTAAATAACAGAGGACTCAGGGTTGCAGTCTTTACCTGGTTTACTGTTGCTAGCAGGCCACAGTCCAGGGCATCGGCAACAGGTATAGAAGGAGTCCAGGCAGCCCGGAAACAAGAAGTCCCCTTGGCAGGTCAGGTTGGGAGCCTTCCTCTTTGCGCTGGGTTTCTAGTACCTTGCTGTTGTGAATTCCGTTCTGGAGCTCCCTCCTGTGGTTGCTAATGGTATTTTTGTGAGTTCTGCCCTTGGGCTCCCTCTGGTGGTTTCGAGTGGAACTGCTGCTCCTTTAGGTAGCTGTAGCAGCTGCCTTCACTAATGGCCTTGCCTGTTTTTGTTATTTAAACCTGCTCTGGGCTTTAGTCCATGCCTGCTGTCAATGTTGTTGGTTGGATTTGGTTCTTTCCTTGGAATTCTCATATGGCCAGTCCTTGTCTGCAAAAGATAAGTTTTTGCTAGTTTTTGTTTGTCCATTTGTTTTGGACTCTATTGCTTTGCAAATATGTCTCTTTTTGTCCAGCTTGTCACTATGTGTTATTCAGGCTAGCTGGAAACTCTGGGAAAGCAGATTTGCCCCTCCATGCCGTGAGTCGGTGTGGAGTTCATTTTTGTAAACTCTGCGTGGATTTTGTAGTTTTTATACTGACCGCACAGTATCCTTTTCTCTCTATCTATCTAGTTTAGTATTGGCCTCCTTTGCTGAATTCTGATTTCATTTCTTTGTACGTCATTTCCCTCTCCATTCACAGTCAATATTTGTGGGGGGGCTATCTTTCCTTTTGGGGGTTTTCTCTGAGGCAAGATAGCTTTCTATTTCCTTCTTTAGGGGTAGTTATTTCTTAGGCTGTGAAGAGGTGTCTAGGGAGAGTCAGGAACATCCCACGGCTATTTCTAGTGTTGTTGTTAGGATTAGGGACTGCGGTCAGTAGAGATACCACCTTCTCAGAGCTCACTCCATGTTGCTTTTAGCCACCAGGTCATATCAGTGTGGCCTGTTAACCACCAGGTCATAACACCTTGCTATCTGTGGTTTGCTGGCAAAGTACTCCTTTCTCCTGTCCTGGGACAGAACCTGCACGGCAGCCAGCTTGTACTCTTGGGGGTCTCTGACACGGTGACTCTAGGCTCTATCTGCTGCTTTGCCTCAGGTATCATATGGGCAGTATACTTATAGTCCTATGCGCTCCAGCTCTGCTGTTGACATTGCAGCTATCCACAACCTCGGGCCCCTGGTGCCCGGTTTCTGCGCTCTGGCTCTTAGGGGCCTGATCGTCGCCTCTTTGAGCCCTCAATCTGTCCTCTGCTCCTTTCCTGTCTGCTCCAGGCTGAACTGAACTCTCTGGTCTCTCTGGACCAACTGTCTGACTCCTCCTCCAGACCAGGATCCTTATTCAGGGAAGCTGCCCTAAAACCGGGTTTTGAGCTCCCCCTCCTGGCCTGGATTCAGAAAGTGTTGTGTGTGAGATTACCTGCCAAAGGGATCCCTCTTGTCTCCAGGCATAGCACTACCCTCCCCGAGAGGAAGGCAGCACTACTGTGGTACCCGAACTCCTGTGGCCCCACACTCGCAGTTGACATGATGTTCTGTGTAATTTCGTAAGCCCAGGTAGGGTGCAGAGTACTCTCACAGAGATGAGTCCAGAGTACCTCTACACAGGCTGCTTTGCAGAGTACCTCCACACAGGCTGTTTTGCAGAGTACAGAACCACACTGTCCCTCACTGGACCAGTGTCCTGTCTCTACGCTAGTAAGAGCAGAATGGTGACGCAACCCGTGATCCGGCGGTTATACAGACCAGGTCAAAGTGGTGCACTGGCCAATCTCAGCCATGACAATACTCGGCATGGCTGTGATGGCTGCGGAAGTGCCCACAATCTAAAAACTTGTTGATTGGCTGCGCTGCTGCCTTTCAACAAGCTTTATTCAGCATCCAAACTCTGAACACTAAAACGGACTTCTGGGAGAAATCTGTGTTCGGAGTTCAGCAGCGGAAACTAGATGTCCGGTACGAATCCCGAAGTTTACAGTTTGGATTTGCTCATCCCTTGTCAGAAGGGTTTTTTTTTTTTTTACAGTATTTCAGTCAGTGATATAAATGAGTTTCAAAGAGATAAAAAATGACAGAAGTGAAAGAAAACATTACTAGTTTTGCTGCCTACACGCGCTGGGACCAAGCGTCCTTAGGGACGTCTTCTTACTTGTTGGGTGTGATCGGCATTGCTCTGTTGGTCTTTATGAGGAAGAAAAATCAAAGTGAGAAGAATCATCTCTCCTCTAGAAGGACACTTCCACCACGTATGTCAACGACTCTGGAAGAACACAACGTGCACTCAAGTGAGTCCGTGGGCTGGCAGGACTATTTCACTCCATTACACCGCGTCAGGACAGAGCCCACTTGTGGTCTTCTAGACGAGAAGCTGTGAGAGATATGTGGAGGCTAGAAGGAAGATAACGGACTGAAGAGATTGATGTATAGAAGTTCCTCTGTACGTGAAGACAAGATGCAGAACGTTTATGGAACCTCATCAGGGAACAGAGTCAAAACAGGTGAGTACAAAGTATGGATTATTCAGGAAGACAGAAATATACTTGAGCTAAGAGGGTCTTCCTTCTAGCAGCTGATCGCTTAGGTGTAGTGATGAGCGAGCGTGCTCATCACTACTCGTTACTTGAGCATCAATGCGGGAGCTCGAGTTCCCGCCCCGCATATTTGGCGCTTTTTAGAAAGCCAATGAACATGCAGGGATTGCCTGCCAGTCAATGTAATGCCGTAGCCATCTTGGTTGTGGCATTACTGTGATTGGCTGGCCACATAGCGTCATCAGGTCTATATAAGACTGGTGACTGTACCCTGGAAACAAGTAGAGCAGGGAGAGGTGCCAGTGAAAGATGGACAGGATTGTAGCTGTGCATTAGCCAGGGATTCAACCACATTTACATTTCTTTTAAGTACAACAACATACCTTCTTAGGGTTAATAATAATAAATAGTAATACTGCTGTTAGCTGCATAGGGAGAGATTGTGCTGAAAGGATCGTGTAGGACAGGACAGGGTGAATTGCACGTCCTTTATGCTACAGCCTGCAACTCAGACCAAAACCCTTTCTCGGGGCTAATAATATTCTTTTTGCTCTTAATCTTGATGTACAATAACAAATTTTATTGTGGTACCGTGTTAGCCAGAAAAATTGATGTGAATACTTTTCTGCCCAACGATGACAAAAGTATTCTCGGAGTGATACCTTTATTGAATAACCAGAAAATAAAATGTTTGCAAGCTTTCAGAGCACAGAGGCTCCTTCTTCAGGCAGGATTACAAATAGATTAATAAGAAAAAAGCACAACATGTAACCCCTTTCTGACATATGACGTTCTATCCCGTCGAGGTGGTCTAGGCCCGTATGACCACCGACGCTATAGTACGTCTAATGCGATCAGCCGCGCTCACGGAACGCTCCTGGCACATTAACCCCCGGAACACTGCGATCAAACATGATCTCAGTGTTCCGGCGGCATAGGGAAGCATCGCACAGGGAGGGGGCTCCCTGCGTGCTTCCCTGAGACCCTCGGAGCAATGCAATGTGATCGTGTTGCTCCGAGCATCTCCTCCGTCCTCCTCCCTGCAGGCCCCGGATCCAAGAGGGCTCCTTCCGGGTCCTGCAGGGATGTGATCTCAGAGCAGGCGCCGGCAAGCCTCGTGCAGTGCCTGTCAGATCTCTGATCTGACACAGTGCATTGCAAAGTGTCAGATCAGCGATCTGACACTATAACATGATGTCCCACACTGGGACAAAGTAAAAAAGTAAAAAAAAATATTTACATGTGTAAAAAAAAAAAAAACCTAAATAAAAAAATATTGTTCCAATAAATACATTTCTTTATGTAAATAATAAAAAAACAATAAAAGTACACATATTTAGTATCGCCGCGTCCGTAACGACCCGACCTATAAAACTGTCCCACTAGTTAACCCCTACAGTGAACACTGTAAAAAAAAAAAAAACTAGGCAAAAAATAACGCTTTATCATCATACCGCCAAACAAAAAGTGGAATAACACACGATCAAAAAGACAGATATAAATAAACATGGTACCGCCAAAAACGTCATCTTGTCCCGTAAAAAACGAGCTACTATACAGCATCATCAGCGAAAAAATAAAAAAGTTATAGTCCTCAGAATAAAGCGATGCAAAAATAATTATTTTTTCTATAAAATAGTTTTTATTGTATAAAAGCGTCAAAACATAAAAAAAAGATATAAATGAGGTATCGCTGTAATCGAACTGACCCGAAGAATAAAACTGCTTTATCAATTTTACCAAACGCAGAACGGTATAAACGCCTCCCCCCCCCAAAAGAAATTCATGAATAGCTGGTTTTTCTTCATTCTGCCTAACAAAAATCGGAATAAAAAGCGATCAAAAAATGTCATGGGCCCAAAAATGATACCAATAAAAACTTCAACTCGTTCTGCAAAAAACAAGACCTACATGACTGTGTGGACCAAAATATGGAAAAATTATAGCTCTCAAAATGTGGTAATGCAAAAAATATTTTTTGCAATAAAAAGCGTCTTTTAGTGTGTGACAGCTGCCAAACATTAAAACCCGATGTAAATAGTAAATCAAGCCCCCCATTATCACCGCCTTAGGAAAAAATAATAAAATAAAAAAATGGATTTATTTCCATTTTCCCATTAGGGCTAGGGTTAGGGCTAGGGTTAGGGTTGGGGCTAAAGTTAGGGTTGGGGCTAAAGTTAGGGTTGGGGCTAAAATTAAGGTTGGGGCTAGAGTTGGGGTTAGGGTTTGGATTACGTTTACTCTTGGGTTAGGGGTGTGTCAGGGTTAGGGGTGTGTCAGGGTTAGGGGTTTGGTTAGGGTTGGAATTAAGGTTAGGGGAGTGTTGGGGTTAGGGGTGTGTTGGGTTGGGATTAGGGTTAGGGGTGTGATGGGGTTAGGTGTTGTGAATTCTGCTTTTGGGCTCCCTCCGCTGGTTGAAGGTGGTAATGCAGTTGTCCCTGGGTTGCAGTCTTGGACAGGTGTATCTACTGATTGCAATTCTGACTGGGGTATTTAGGATTGCAGGACTCATTGGTCCTTGCCAGTTGTCAATGTTTCTTGGGAAGTGTTGGATCTTTGTCTGGCTTCTCCTGCTTAGCTGCCAATTCAGCAAAGATAAGTGTCTGTTTCTTTTTCTGTGACACACAAGCTGTGTGCTTATATTCTGTGCTATTCATTTGTTTTCTCTTGTCCAGCTTAGACTGTGTCAGTGTTTTCTCAGTCTTGTTGGATTCTCTGGAGTTGCAGATATACGCTCCACATCTTTAGTTAGATGGTGGAGTTTTTGTATTTTCTGCTGTGGATATTTTTGGAAGGATTTTAATACTGACCGCTTAGTATCCTGTCCTATTCTTTCCTATTTTAGATAGAGTGGCCTCTTTTGAATAATCCTGTTTCCTGCCTGCGTGTGTCTTTTCCTCTACTACTCACAGTCAATATTTGTGGGGGGCTGCCTGTCCTTTGGGGTTCTGCTCTGAGGCAAGGTAGAATTCCTATTTCCATCTATAGGTGTATTTAGTCCTCCGGCTGTGTCGAGGAGTCTAGGATTTGTTAGGCACACCCCACGGCTACTTCTAGTGGCGGTGTTAAGATCAGGATTTGCGGTCAGTATAGTTACCACCTACTCCAGTGAAAGTTTTCATGCTGCTCCAAGGTCACCTGATCATAACAGTACAACTGGCCCATAATGAGTTAAATGCATCTCAGAAGAAGGGAAGAAAGGTCTTGAGCCATTTTTTTTTCTTCAGTCTGCTTTGTCTTCTCCTCCCTCTTAATCTCTGGGTGGCTGAGGAGCCTTGTGCTAGCATGAATGTTCAGGAATTAGCTTCTCGTGTAGACCAGCTTGCTGCTCGGGTACAGGGTATTTCTGATTATATTGTTCAGACTCCTGTTTTAGAACCGAAGATTCCTACTCCTGATTTGTTTTTTGGTGACAGGTCCAAATTTTTGAGTTTTAAAAACAACTGTAAACTGTTTTTTGCTCTGAGACCTCGATACTCTGGTGATTCCATTCAGCAGGTTAAAATCATCATCTCCTTGCTGCGTGGCGATCCACAGGATTGGGCATTTTCCCTGGAATCTGGAAATCCGGCTTTGCTTAATGTAGACTCCTTTTTTCAGGCTTTAGGATTATTATATGATGAACCTAATTCTGTGGATCAAGCTGAGAAGACCGTGTTGGCCCTGTCTCAGGGTCAAGAGGCGGCAGAATTGTATTGTCAGAAATTCAGAAAATGGTCTGTGTTGACTAAATGGAATAATGATGCTTTGGTGGCAATTTTCAGAAAGGGTCTTTCTGAATCCGTTAAAGATGTTATGGTGGGGTTTCCCACGCCTTCCGGTCTGAGTGATTCTATGTCTCTGGCCATTCAGATTGACCGGCGCTTGCGGGAGCGCAGAACTGTGAGCGCTGTGGCATTATCCTCAGAGCAAATTCCTGAGCCAATGCAGTGTGATAGGATTCTGTCTAGAACGGAACGACAAGGTTTCAGACGTCAGAATAGGTTGTGTTATTATTGTGGCGACGCTTCTCATGTCATTGAGTTTGCCAGGCATTGTGATTTTCCCTTGCAGCCTTTGCAGAACCCTATTCCTTTAAGGGGCATTGATGCTACACCCTTGGCTAAAAATAAGCCCCAGTTTTGGACACAGGTGACCATGCGCATGGCGCCAGCCCATCAGGAAGATTGTCGATTTCTGGTGTTGCATAGTTTGCATGATGCTATCGTGCTGGGTTTTCCGTGGTTGCAGGTACATAATCCTGTGTTGGATTGGAAATCCATGTCTGTGACTAGTTGGGGTTGTCAGGGGGTTCATAATGATGTTCCTTTGATGTCAATCTCCTCTTCTTCCTCTTCTGAAATTCCAGAGTTTTTGTCTGATTTTCAGGATGTATTCGAAGAGCTCAAGTCCAGTTTCCTTCCACCGCACAGGGACTGCGATTGTGCTATTGACTTGATTCCAGGCTGTAAGTTTCCTAAGGGCCAACTTTTCAACCTGTCTGTGCCTGAACATACCGCCATGCGGAGCTATATTAAGGAGTCTTTGGAGAAAGGGCATATTCGACCATCTTCTTCACCGTTGGGAGCAGGGTTCTTTTTTGTTGCTAAAAAAGATGGTTCCTTGAGACCCTGTATTGATTATCGCCTCTTGAATAAAATCACGGTCAAGTTTCAATACCCTTTACCTTTGCTTACCGATTTGTTTGCTAGGATTAAGGGAGCTAGTTGGTTTACGAAGATTGACCTTCGGGGGGCATATAATCTTGTTCGTATTAAGCAGGGTGATGAATGGAAAACTGCGTTTAACATGCCCGAAGGCCATTTTGAATACCTTGTGATGCTATTCGGGCTCTCTAATGCTCCATCTGTTTTTCATTCCTTCATGCATGATATCTTCCTGACTTATCTTGATAAATTCTTGATTGTATATTTGGACGATATTTTGATTTTTCCGATGATTGGGAGTCTCATGTGCAACAGGTCAGGATGGTATTTCAGATCCTTCGTGACAATGCTTTGTTTGTGAAAGGGTCTAAGTGTCTCTTTGGGGTGCAGAAGGTTTCTTTTTTGGGCTTTATTTTTTCTCCCTCGTCTATAGAGATGGATCCGGTTAAGGTTCAGGCCATTCATGATTGGATTCAGCCCACATCCATGAAGAGCCTTCAGAAATTTTTGGGTTTTGCAAATTTTTATCGCCGTTTCATTGCTAATTTTTCCAGCGTGGTTAAACCATTGACCGATTTGACGAAGAAAGGCGCTGATGTGGTGAATTGGTCCTCTGCGGCTGTCTCTGCCTTTCAGGAGCTTAAACGTCGATTTACTTCTGCTCCGGTGTTGCGCCAACCGGATGTTTCTCTTCCGTTTCAGGTTGAGATTGACGCTTCTGAGATTGGGGCAGGGGCCGTTTTGTCTCAGAGGGATCCTGTTGGTTCCTTAATGAAACTGTGTGCCTTCTTTTCCCGTAAGTTTTCGCCTGCTGAACGCAATTATGATGTCGGCAATCGGGAGTTGTTGGCTATGAAGTGGGCATTTGAGGAGTGGCGACACTGGCTTGAGGGAGCTAAGCACCGTATTGTGGTCTTGACCGATCATAAGAATTTGATTTACCTCGAGTCTGCCAAACGGCTGAATCCTAGACAGGCTCTATGGTCCTTGTTTTTTTCCCGTTTTGATTTCGTGGTCTCGTACCTTCCGGGTTCTAAGAATATTAAGGCTGATGCCCTCTCTAGGAGTTTTTTGCCTGATTCTCCTGAGGTCTTAGAACCGGTCGGTATTCTGAAAGAAGGGGTGGTCCTTTCTGCCATTTCCCCTGATTTACGACGGGTTCTTCAGGAATTTCAGGCTGACAAATCTGACCGCTGTCCTGTGGGGAAAATGTTTGTTCCTGACAGATGGACTAGTAGAGTGATTTCTGAGGTTCACTGTTCCGTGTTGGCTGGTCATCCTGGCATTTTTGGTACCAGAGACTTGGTTGGTAGGTCCTTTTGGTGGCCTTCTTTGTCGCGTGATGTGCGTTCTTTTGTGCAGTCCTGTGGGACTTGTGCGCGGGCCAAGCCTTGTTGCTCCCGTGCTAGTGGGTTGCTTTTGCCATTGCCGGTCCCTGAGAGGCCCTGGATGCATATTTCTATGGATTTTATTTCTGATCTTCCTGTTTCCCAGAAGATGTCTGTTATCTGGGTTGTTTGTGACCGATTCTCTAAGATGGTTCATTTGGTGCCTTTGCCTAAATTGCCTTCCTCTTCGGATTTGGTTCAGTTGTTTTTTCAGCATGTGGTCCGTTTGCATGGTATTCCGGAGAATATTGTGTCCGACAGAGGTTCCCAGTTTGTTTCTAGGTTTTGGCGGGCCTTTTGTGCTACGCTGGGCATTGATTTGTCTTTTTCTTCTGCATTTCATCCTCAGACAAATGGCCAGGCTGAGCGAACTAGACTTATCAGACTTTGGAAACTTATTTGAGATGCTTTGTGTCTGCTGATCAGGATGATTGGGTGGCTTTCTTGCCATTGGCCGAGTCTGCCCTTAATAATCGGGCTAGTTCGGCTACTTTGGTTTCGCTTTTCTTTTGTAATTTTGGTTTTCATCCTCGTTTTTCTTCTGGGCAGGTTGAGCCTTCTGACTGTCCTGGTGTGGATTCTGTGGTTGACAGGTTGCAGCAGATTTGGGCTCATGTGGTGGACAATTTGGTGTTGTCTCAGGAGGAGGCTCAACGTTTTGCTAACCGTCGTCGGTGTGTTGGTTCCCGGCTTCGGGTTGGGGATCTGATCTGGTTGTCTTCCCGTCATGTTCCTATGAAGGTTTCTTCTCCTAAGTTTAAGCCTCGGTTTATTGGTCCTTATAGGATTTCTGAGATTATTAATCCGGTGTCTTTTCGACTGGTGCTTCCGGCCTCTTTTGCTATCCATAATGTCTTCCATAGATCTTTATTGCGGAAATATGTGGAGCCCGTTGTTCCCTCTGTTGATCCGCCGGCACCTGTGTTGGTTGATGGGGAGTTGGAATATGTTGTTGAGAAGATTTTGGATTCCCGTTTTTCGAGGCGGAAGCTTCAGTACCTTGTCAAATGGAAGGGTTATGGCCAGGAGGATAATTCTTGGGTTTTTGCCTCTGATGTCCATGCCGCTGATTTGGTTCGTACCTTTCATCTGGCTCATCCTGATCGGCCTGGGGGCTCTGGTGAGGGTTCGGCGACCCCTCCTCAAAAGGAAGGTACTGTTGTGAATTCTGCTTTTGGGCTCCCTCCGGTGGTTGTAGGTGGTAATGCAGTTGTCCCTGGGCTGCAGTCTTGGACAGGTGTATCTACTGATTACAATTCTGACTGGGGTATTTAGGTTTGCAGGACTCATTGGTCCTTTCCAGTTGTCAATGTTTCTTGGGAAGTGTTGGATCTTTGTCTGGCTTCTCCTGCTTAGCTGCCAATTCAGCAAAGATAAGTGTCTGTTTCTTTTTCTGTGGCACACAAGCTGTGTGCTTATATTCTGTGCTATTCATTTGTTTTCTCTTGTCCAGCTTAGACTGTGTCAGTGTTTTCTCAGTCTTGTTGGATTCTCTGGAGTTGCAGATATACGCTCCACATCTTTAGTTAGATGGTGGAGTTTTTGTATTTTCTGCTGTGGATATTTTTGAAAGGATTTTAATACTGACCGCTTAGTATCCTGTCCTATTCTTTCCTATTTTAGATAGAGTGGCCTCTTTTGCTAAATCCTGTTTCCTGCCTGCGTGTGTCTTTTCCTCTACTACTCACGGTCAATATTTGTGGGGGGCTGCCTATCCTTTGGGGTTCTGCTCTGAGGCAAGGTAGAATTCCTATTTCCATCTATAGGGGTATTTAGTCCTCCGGCTGTGTCGAGGTGTCTAGGATTTGTTAGGCACACCCCACGGCTACTTCTAGTGGCGGTGTTAAGATCAGGATTTGCGGTCAGTATAGTTACCACCTACTCCAGTGAAAGTTTTCATGCTGCTCCAAGGTCACCTGATCATAACAGTTAGGGGTGTGTTGGGGTTAGGGGTGTGGTTAGGGTTGGGATTAGGCTTAGGGATGTGTTGGGGTTAGGGTTGGAGTTAGAATTGGCAGGTTTCCACTGTTTAGGCACACCATGGGCTCTGCAAACGCAACATGACGTCCGATCTCAATCCATACAATTCTGCGTTGAAAAAGTAAGACGGTGCTCCTTCCCTTCCGAGCTCTGCCGTGCGCCCAAACAGTGGTTTACCCCCACATATGGAGTATCAGCGTACTCAGGACAAATTGACAATAACTTTTGGAGTCCAATTTCTCCTGTTACCCTTGGGAAAATACAAAACTGGGGGCTAAAATATAATTTTTGTGAAAAAAAAAGATTTTTTATTTTCACAGCTCTGCGTTATAAACTTTAGTGAAACACTTGGGAGTTCAAAGTGCTCACCACACATCTAGATAAGTTCCTTGGGAGGTCTAGTTTCCAAAATGGGGTCACTTGTGGGGGGTTTCTACTGTTTAGGTACATCAGGGGCTCTGCAAACGCAACGTGACGCCTGCAGACCATTCCATCAAAGTCTGCATTCCAAAACGCCACTTCTTCTCTTCCGAGCTCTGCCATGCGCCCAAACAGTAGTTTTCTCCCACATATGGGGTGTCAGTGTACTCAGGACAAATTGAAGAACAACTTTTGAGGTCCAATTTCTCCAGCTACCCTTGGGAAAAAACAAAATTGGGGGCTAAAAACCATTTTTGTGGAAAAAAAGGATTTTTTAAATTTTCATGGCTCTACATTATAAACATCTGTGAAGCACCTAGGGGTTCAAAGTGCTCACCACACGTCTAGATAAGTTCCTTAGGGGGTCTACTTTCCAAAAGGGGGTCACTTTTGGGGGGTTTACACTGTTTAGGCACATCAGGGGCTCTCTAAACGAGACATGGTGTCCCATCTCAATTCCAGCCAATTTTGCATTGAAAAGTCAAATGGCGCTCCTTCCCTTCTGAGCTCTGCCATGCGCCCAAACAGTGGTTTACCCCCACATATGGGGTATCAGCGTACTCATGACAAATTGTACAACAACTTTTGAGGTCCAATTTCTCCTGTTACCCTTGGGAAAATAAAAAATTAGGGGCGAAAATATCATTTTTGTGAAAAAAATAAGATTTTTTAATTTTACGGCTGTACATTATAAACGTCTGTGAAGCAGTTGGGGGTTCAAAGTGCTCACCACACATCTAGATAAGTTCCTTAGGGGGTCTGCTTTCCAAAATGGTGTCACTTTTGGGGTGTTTCCACTGTTTAGGCACTTCAGGGGCTCTCCAAACGCGACATGGCGTGCTATCTCTATTCCAGCTAATTTTGCATTGAAAAGTCAAATGGTGCTCCTTCCCTTCCGAGCTCTGCCATGAACCCATACAGTGGTTTACCTCCACATATGGGGTATCGGCGTACTCAGGACAAATTTCACAACTATTTTTGGGGTCCAATTTCTCCTGTTACCCTTGGTAAAATAAAACAAATAGGATCAGAACTAAATTTTTTGTGAATTTTTTTTTTAAACATTCCAAAAATTCCTATGAAACACCTGAAGGGTTAATAAACTTCTTGAATGTGGTTTTGAGCACCTTGAGGGGTGCAATTTTTACAATGGTGTCACACTTGGGTATTTTCTATCATATAGACCCCTCAAAGTGACTTCAAATGTGATGTGGTCCCTAAAAAAAATGGTGTTGTAAAAATGAGAAATTGCTGGTCAACTTTTAACCCTTATAACTCCCTAACAAAAAAAAATTTTGGTTCCAAAATTGTGCTGATGTAAAGTAGACATGTGGGAAATGTTACATACTAAGTAATTTTTGTGAAATATCTCTGTGATTTAAGGGCATGAAAATTCAAATTTAGAAAATTGCAAAATTTTCAAAATTTTCGCCAAATTTCCATTTTTTTCCACAAATAAACTCAAGTAACGTCAAGGAAATTTTACCACTAACATGAAGTACAATATGTCATGAGAAAACAGTGTCAGAATCACCAGGATCCGTTCCAGAGTTATAACCTCATAAAGGGACAGTGGTCAGAATTGTAAAAATTGGCCCGATCATTAACATGCAAACCACCCTCGGAGTTAAAGGGGTTAATTGATACAATGGGACATTTGATCAGGGGGTGGGAGGTGTGATGCCTCCTAAAGATAAGCCATGGCTGACTGTGAGCACAAAGGTCAAGACCGTGGGCAAGGTGACACTGCCTGCCTTGGGAGCACTACAAACACACACATAATTTCGATCTAGCTTCCTGTCCCACTTTGTAGAGGGGCGCGGACCACCGCTCTTGAAGCCAGACCAGTGTGAAAAGATTGTTGAATGGATAGCCCATAATGCTTCCAGTCACTTTGCTAGTGCCACCCTGTCTACCACACAGTCCAGTCTCAGTAGCCATGATTCTGGACCATATAATCCTCACCCTGATCCTCCTCCCTCACACCAAGCCGAGTGCCCGTAGACAAGTGATCCCACACTTGGACACTCCAAGGAGCTGTTCACATTTCCATTTATCGATTCTGACCTCTCGCCCTGACCGTTTCAAGCAGGACACGAGGAGATTGCATGTAGTGATGCCCAAATATTTGAGCAGCCACGCGGCGATGGTGGGGAAATGCAATTGCTGTCGCAAGAGATCGATGATGAAGTTACTGATCCAACCTGGGAAGGTGACATGCAGAGCGAGGACAGCAGTGCACAGGGGGAGGGATCCGCAGCACCACAACAGGCAAGAAGAGGCAGTGACTTGGCCAGAGACACAAGGCGAGCAACTGTTCCTCAGAGAACCAACATGGTTGAAGTTGCCATGCCAAGGTTTAGGTGTTCACGAGTCTGGCACTTTTTTAAAGACAGTACAGTTAAGCCAAAAAAAGGCCACTTGCAATATCTGCCATGCCAGCATCAGCGGGGCAGCACAATTACAAGACTGATCACCGCCTTCATGCTCAGGCACATGCAAGCAAAGCACTAGTACTTGGTCCAGAAACAATGTCTGTGGGTGACACCGCTGCCTCTTTCCCTGTTCTACTTGCACGTCCATCAGGGGATCAATGATGTCGGTGAAGATGCCTCCCACTTGGCACCTGTCGTTGCACACTTGCAACCACTGTCAGCAGCCACATCCATTTCCTTGTCCCAGAACAGCGTTAAGTTGTCCCTAGCCCAGTCCTTGGAACGCAAACGTAAACATGCAGTCACCCACCCAGAGGCTACAATACTAAATGGCCATATTTCCAGACTGCCCTGGAAATGTTGCTGTTTAGGCTTGTGGAGCCACAACCTCATGGCGGCGGCCGTCCCTCGGTACTCGGTCCCCAGCCGCCACCATGTTTCCCGGTGTGCCGTCCCTGCCTTACACAAGTATGTGTCCCATAACCGTGCCCTGCCGTGCCCCGATCAATGCTGTGACTGGGAAGTTCCACTTAACCACGGACACATAGATAACTGCTTGTGGTCAGGGCCACGACATTTCCCTAATGGCACACTGGGTGATCATTGTGGCAGCCAGGACCCAGTCGGACCGAGAATGCGGGCCCGGGTTCAATCGCGGTTGTTCCCACCTTCTACAGCAGTTACTGCACCTCCTCCACATCACAAACATCAACATTTGTCGCAATCTGGAAGCACTGCCTCGGCTAAGCAGCAACAAGCTCTGCTGAAACTAATCTGCTTAGGTGACAAACTGCACACCGCCTCAGAGTTGTGGAAAGGTGTAACAGACCAGACTGATCTGTGGCTCTCACCCCTGTACTTACAACCAGACATGGTTGCATGTGACAATGGCTGTAACCTAATGGCAGCTCTGAAGCTTGGCAACCTCGCACACGTACCATGCCTGGCCCACGGGCTCAACTTAGTGGTTCAGTGGTTTCTCAAAACCTACCCAGATCTGCCTGAGCTACTTCTGAAAGTATGCAGCGTGTGTGCCCATTTCTGCAAGTTGGCTATAGCTGCTGCTGACGCCCTGGCGGTGCTGCAGCAGCGTTTGCAACTTCCAGCTCACCGACTGGTGTGTGATATCAACATGCGTTGGAACTCAACGTTTTATATATTGGCAAGGCTTTTGTGAGCAGTACAGGGCAGTAAAATTAATTAAATTGCACCAAGTTTCAGTCTTCATTTAATCTTCATTCCTTAATTCATTTTCAGATCCTCTGATGTACAGTTTGCAACTGCCTCTTTCTGAAATACATGCTGGATGTGAGGTCTATGTGTAATGAAATTGTTGCTGTCTTCACTTGCTATCATGTATCAGCACAGCTCTGAAACATATTTAGTCTTTATGTAATCCTTTTCCACGACTTGTTTTATCTGCCCTCCTTGAGACTTTACATGCTTTCTCCCCTATCCAAACTCTGAAGATCTGTATACAAACACTTCCCCTCCTGCTGATATCGCTAATACTGAGAGGGAGGCAGAATTCTGTCAAAACTAATCAGGAGCTCTGATGGATTGCTAACATTTTTGCAGATCTCTCAGCTAGATAAAGAATAATAATAATCTTTATTTTTTATATAGCGCTAACATATTCCGCAGCGCTTTACAGTTTGCTCACATTATTGTCGCTGTCCCCGATGGGGCTCACAATCTAAATTCCCTATCAGTATGTCTTTGGAATGTGGGAGGAGACCGGAGAACCCGGAGGAAACCCACACAAACTCAGGGAGAACATACAAACTCCTTGCAGATGTTGTCCAAGGTGGGATTAGAACCCAAGGCTCCAGCGCTGCAAGGCTGCAGTGCTAACCACTGAGCCACCGACAGAACTTACAGACTCTTTGCAACAGCAAAATAATTGATTTTTTTTATTTTAATGAAGAATATTTAGAAAGTTGCTTAACTCAGTAAATAAAATTAACAATAAAAAGAAAATCTGTGTGATGGTATACATAGTTTGTAAGATAAGTTCTGCAACTTTCCAAATTGGGTTTCCATTTTTCTCCATTCTTGAGATCTTTTCTTGCTGTCATTGAATGGAAACATCCTTTTGTGCATTAAGACGCTAAAATCCCATCCTTCCTGATCCTATTCCGCTAACAGAGGTGCACGGCTTATCAAAATCTCACCTCTAACAATCCCCCCCCCAAAAAAAAAAACGGGGCAAAAACAGTATAAGCTCCGCCATACAACAACTACAGAAACCCAAAGGAAGAAGGACACTAGAGATATTAAAATATTAGAAAATTCTTTTATTGGAAAATATTTTTAAAAGTCGTATTCAGACAATAATACCACATTTTATAACTAAACAAGACGCAATAGACAAGAGATAAACAACAATCCTAGTACCGAGCACAGGAAGAGAGCAACGCAGGTTAAATATGTACAACATATAAACTACACCAATAAATATATAGATAGTCTAAAATAATACCATTAAAGGTTGGTGAAAAATAAATTGAAGAATACTATACGTGGATTAATGGTTCAAAGCATCATACCAGGTCTATATGTGTCATCAACTACTAAAAATATGCCTAAAAAGTGCCAATAGTGCAAATAATATGAGATACAAATAAATGCTACCACATACATTGTCAATGTCCCACAAGAGGCACGCAATGCAAAATTAAATATATCAGCAGACACATGATTGTTTTCAAAGACATATTAGTAGAACATATACTGATTAAATAGTCCCATATTAGTCCCATATCTTACAAGGGTTATAAATGTATGGAAGATCCGATATATATATATATATATATATATATATATATATATATATATATATATATAAAAGTACCAGTAGTGCAATATATAATCCAAATGAACGCTACAATGGCGATTACACTCTATCAATATCCCATTAGGGGCACACAATATCAAGGTACCGTTACCATAAATAAGGACCGAATAATGGATCTAATCACCTATGTACTCCTATCGATATCCATGTGGGCTAACAAAGGTAGCATGACAGGATTAATCCACAAGACAACAGTGAAAAGAAAGAGAGTCCCATAGCAAAGGGGAGGGAAGAATAACCAATATGACAATTGAACCAACCTGCTCCTGAACCTGGGATAAAGGAACCCCGACGCGCGTTTCGCACTTGTAGCTTCCTAACAATCCCCGCATCATTTGGACATTATCAAGTTTTCATTCCCTGGATGTAATAAAGAAGGGTTATATTTTCTGACAGCATGTATGAGTCTTTGAATCCTGAAAGAACTTATAATACGTATGTTTTATTGGCATGAAATTATGTATCGAATACCTTTGTACAGAAATTAAAATACTTAGAAACTAATCTGACTCTTAAAGGGAATCTGTTAGTAAGATCAACTTCCCCAAACTGCTTACGTGGCGCACAGGTCTTTGAAAGCTAAATCAACTGACACCTTTATATCGTCTATCTGTTGCTGCATTCCCAAGAAATCAGTGTTTTGATTCATGTGTAAACAAGGCATTAAGTGCTCTGGACTTAACAGAGCACTTCCTGGACCTTTGTCTCCCCGGGTTGTTTTCCTGCTTAGTATCGGCCTCTTTAGCTTTATTGATGTGTCCTGATCTGATTTTCTTCCTTGGCGCCTCATGTCACACAGACAATGAGCTAGCAATCAACCTAAAGAGACTGGTGCTAGGCAAGGAAAAAACCTCAGTGGCAGAGGCTCAGTAAGTGATCTATCACACCCAGAACATTTAATGCTATATTTGCAAATGAATGAAAATGTTGATTACTTCGGAATGCAGCAACAGATAGAAGATATAAAGGTGTCGATGGATTTTGCTGTCAAAGGCTTGTATGCCCATATATGCAATTTGGGGGAGGGGTTTGATCTTACTGACAGATAAAAAGACACACACATATGCAAAAACATAAAATAAAAAGGTGGAAATAACAGAAAGTACCTAGTTGTTTTTCTTTTGCCTTGGGTGTGGAGAAAATGAATTATGGATCATAACCAGCAATGGCTGACCCCCACATGTGAACACCTATCCATTCTGTTGCCCAACTTTTATACGCCGGGCACTGGGCTTGGGTTTCCAGGACGGCCTGAATTGGACTATTTAAAAATTGCAGTTTGTGCCTGGATGGTGAGCGAATTTAGGGGCCAGGACTTTGTATTTAAATATCCCGAGTCTCTATCTACTCCCTATGACCATCTGTTTCCCTGTGAAGCTCAGACTGACCAGGGTGGGCTGTCTATTTGGTGTAGATGGCAGACTCAACCCCATGTAAAAGGATTTTCAGTCCCTACAGTGGTCTACTGTGCCGAATGTCATCACAGAAAGCGATGGTGACCTAAACTCAAGGCACTAGAGCAATAAGAGTTCCGGGCATTGAAACGTTAATCCAAAGCTTAAAAAGTGGCTAAATGAGGTTGTCAGAAACTGACCTACTGTAACTCCTTCATCAGGTTTCATAATGTGAATGTGTCTTCTTGTCCTCAGTATGTGGAATATCTGATGACGACGCCGATGACTATGAGAATGTGATTGACAACAGGAAGGGGCTTGCTGTACCAGAACGCTTAAAGAAGGGGAACAAAACCACAGGCAAAAAAGACCTGCAACTAAAATGTAAAAAAAAAACACCTCAAAAATTGTACAACTGAAAGTGGATCTGTGACCAGATTTCACAATACAAGCTGTATACATTACATAGGTTTGATGAGATTGGTGCACTTACTTACACAATCTATGTCAGAATAACTGTATAATCCTGATATTAAGATGAACATTTTACGAGTCCATCTAAAGAGAAAGCTCATGAGTCCAAGAGTATTCGGTTCTCTCCCACCCTGTCCTGACAGACGATGCAGCTGGAACGGAGCAGTGTGAGATCTCAACAGAGAGGAGGGACACTGAGGAGCTGTCAGTCAGGAAAGGCAGAAGGAGATTAAATGTAAACTATAATTAAGGATTATATATCCATTCTGGCATGGGTAGCCATCCTAATCTCTACGCAGTTGTGCTCCGTCTTCTGCAGAACTGAATGCTAGCTGTCAGGTCATGCAGGAAACACCACAGCTTGTACATCACTGTAATATGATATGTCTACTTTTTCATATACTGTATGTACACCATTAAGTATGGCTTCCTTGACTGTAAGATTAAATAAACCAAAACCAAATAAATTGAGCCAGAGCATATGTTGGTATAAGTGCAGTGTGTAGGTGCGCATTCACACTGTGGCCATTTAACAAACAGAACCTAAGATAAAAAAAATGAAAAAATACCCTGTAGTAAGTAAATAGTAATAGTACAAGTAAATGATACAGGGTACTTAGTTAAAACTGTTTTGTTAAAAAAAGAGCGTAAAAGCCATCCCACCATGATAAAGTGTACCCCAATCGGGATGGTACCTGTTGTGAATTCTGCTCTTGGGCTCCCTCCGGTGGTTATGAGTGGTAGTGCTGCGGTAGTTGGATCGCAGCATTTATCAGGTGTATCTATTTTTTGCAATTTGGGCTGGGCTATACAGCCTTGCAGGATCCTTTAGTCAGTGCCAGTTGTCCATTGTTTTTGGAGGATTCACATCCCTTCTGGTCTCTCCTGTTTGCTGTGCTTTTCTTCAAAGATAAGTCCTGGCTTTGTTTTTGCTGTCCACCTGCTGTGGACCTTATAGTTCTGTGCATTTTCATGTTTTTGCCTTGTCCAGCTTAGTCTGTGAAGGATTTTTTGCAGCCTAGCTATTTCTCTGGAGATGCAGATATACCCTCCATGTCTTTAGTCAGATGTGGTGTTTTGTATTTTTCTGTGGTGGATATTTTCTAGTGTTTTTATACTGACCGCATAGTACTCTGTTCTATTCTTTCTTTTTAGCTAGTAGGGCCTCCTATGCTAAATCCTGATTTCATTTCTGCGTATGTTATTTCCCTCTCCTCTCACAGTCAATATTTGTGGGGGGCTGTCTTTCCTTTGGGGATTTTCTCTGAGGCAAGATAGGTTTCCTGTTTCTGTCTTTAGGGGTAGTTATTTCTTAGGCTGTGCCGAGGGGTCTAGGGAGTGTTAGGTACCCCCCACGGCTACTTCTAGTTGTGCTGTTAAGTTCAGGGTTTGCAGTCAGTACAGGTTCCACCTTCTCCAGAGTACGTCTCATGCTGCTCCAAGGCCACCAGGTCATAACAGGTACCTAACTCTTGTATGTATCAGCAGATGTAAAAAAGATTGATAAGGGCAGAGTAGCACTTGGGTTAAGACACCCGCCTGTGGGAAGCGATGTAACCAAAATGAACAGCCCAAAAAAGGGAAGTCACGCCCCTGTTTGTACAGAGTGCAAAAAATGTCAAGTAAAACCAAGAAATTGAGCTAGAGCATATGTTGGCACTGTATAAGTGCAATGCATAGGTGTGCAAGTTCTTCTGATGGCCATTTTATCTATTCTAGAAATGAGCTGCCGACAGCTAAAATCTCCAATTTTTCTAAGAAGGGTGGGAAGGGGCAAAGAAAAAGCTATGAATAAAGATGTGGCCACGTAAAACATTAACAGGACAGGCCCGTTTTGCTTTTAGCCAATGGCCCTATTTCTATTAATTTATTCCTGGTCATTGTCAAATATTGCTTTCAGATATGGATCAGGCTCCAAACAGTTTTGATAGATCAAGAAATACAACTCATGGTAAGAATTTATATTTATCCTCTCTACCCACCATGATTTACTGAGACTGCACGTACTCTATAGGCAAATATACCGTAATACCCTGTGTGATCCCTATGGTGTGGCAAACTCAGCAATGGCCCAGCGCAGTATCCCATGGGCACCCTAAGGACTGGACCTTCATGGGCAACGTGAATGTGCAGCATGTAAATCTTCACAGCCTGGGACCACCAGGGACTTTAGCATTAATTTCTTTACAGTTCTTCAGTAATTTGGCATTATGTAGTGGTAGTATTATTGGGCACTTATTGCGGGTCTGCTTGGACCTTAAATGGCAGTATTGGGAAATAAATAATCCCAGCAGTACAGAATAATCCACGGCACTCCACCACTTGACATTTGGAATTGGTAATTAAATGACTGCCCTAAGTGGACATTATATGGTAGTATTATTTGCATATGGTATGAGGTTAACATTCGGGCATTGTATGGCAGTAGGATTTGGACATGTTATGAAGGTATTAGGAAATACAAGACTGTCCTATGTGGACATTATACGGTAGTATTATTTGTTTTCGGTATTAGGTTGACATTCGGGCATTGTATGGCAGTAGGATTTGGACATAATATGACAGTATTGGGAAATACATGACTGTCCTATGTGGACATTATACGGTAGTATTATTTGCATATGGTATGAGGTTGACATTTGTGCAATGTATGGCAGTAGGATTTGGACATGTTATGAAGGTATTGGGAAATACATGACTGTCCTATATGTGGATATTATACGGTAGTATTATTTGCATACCAAATGAGGTTGACATTCAGGTATTGTATGGCAGTAGGATTTGGACATGGTATGACAGTATTGGGAAATATCTGAATGTCTTATGTGGACACTATATGGCGGCATTATTTTAATACTATGAGTAGTGAGGACCATTGCATGAAAAAAAAATTTGGCTTTGTATTAAAATGTTCATGTGTGTCCGTGTTGTTTTTTATATACTGTATATATAGATTTTTTTTTATAAAAGTGTCAAGTGTGAGAGGGAACAAGGCTCTTTGTCAAGGGTTCCGTTTTTTTGTAAACCCGCCTTACATGATGGTACATGATCTTTTGTGTTGCTTGCGCCAGGCACCCTGTAGTGTATCAGCTTTGCTGGAAATGTCCCTTTAATTAATAAGCCTATTGATAACATTTTAACTCTAAAGTCGCTGACTTATGTGTGCTCTTTACCATCAGGACTAGGAACTTCTCCACCATTTCAGCCACCACGAATAGGTAAGTGAACAGGACCACCCAGCAGAAGATATACCGTATGCTGTATGTATTTCCCATGTCTATGGACTACGGCCAGTCCCATTCATATGTTAGGACATTTTTCAATCTTCTTCCCTTAGGTCTCGACTTCTCGTCCGCAGCGGTAAATGCAGCATTCAGAGATCAGGAGACAGGTAAGCAGCCGCAGGAATCTGTATGTGACCTTCTAAAAGAGGAAGCGGTCGATGCAAAGGTCCACATTTAAATAGTGTGGGTATTGAGCGTGTTAATGTTTCCCCCTCACAGGGAACTACCAGAATATCTCTGTATTAAGGGGATTTCCAAGAACAAAAACAAAGTGTTCCGATTATTGTGGGTTCAGTTGTTGGGACCCCCACAGAACACAGAAATTGGGGTCCTTTATCCCACAGAGATAGCTTGCTTATCTGTATGAGCCCTGTACACTCAGAATGGCGTTTTATGCACCACGGCAGTGCCAGTAAAACGGGACACAGGACCACTTTCTTGTGATCAGTGGTGGTCCAAGCAGTCAAGTCTCCGCAATCCGACACTTGTCATTGATCATGTCGCTAGGTGTTAAATTTTATTTCTGGGAGAATTGGAACGCCCTACCAGGGCCGTGGGGTACTCGGCACCGGGTCCGGTCTTAAAGGGGAAGTCACGGTGGCTGCGACCTGGTCCATGGCCCTGGGCGCACAATTAAAGGGGAAAGGTCTTTAAAGGGGATATGGTATAAAGTCTATTGTTCGTGATGCCACCTTTGGTTCTCGGTCAGTAGGGACTGACGCCGCTTAAAATGGGTCCTCTGAGGTGATGGTATGGCGGCTGGATGGTGACGCTTCCCACAGATGAAGCATGGTCCCCAGGGCTCCCAAGGTGTGTGGCAAGGATGTTGTATGCTGACGAATAAGTGGAAGACAGAAGTTAAAAAAGTCTTTACTTGGTTTACTGATGGTGGTAATCCACAGTCCAGGGTACCAAGTGCAGGGGTAGCTATGGTCCAGCCGGCTTGAAGGCAAAGGTGATCCCTCTCCCGGGTGAGGTCCGTAAGCCTTTCCTACTTGCGCTAAGATGGCGAGGTCCCTGCTGCTTGTAACTTGCTGGCAAGGAATCCTCTCTCTCCTGTCCTGTGACAGTTGCCTGCACGGTAGGCAATTTGAGCCTTTTTATAGGGTCTCTACCATGACCCGGGCTCTTAGTGTACTGCTGTACCTTAGGCTTGGTGCGGGCAGTTAACATGTAGTCTAGTGCCCTCCGGTTCTGCTATGTGTCTTAAAGTCCCACAAAAGCCTCGGGCTCCCGGTACCCGGTTTCTGCACTTCGGCTCAGAGGGTGGCCGGCCACAGTTCCCCTCTGAGCCCTGCTCCACTCCTGTGCTCCTTTCCTCAATGCTTCACTGCATGCAACAACCTTTCAGGTTCTCCTCTTCCCAGGAGCTGCAGCACAGTCCTGGCTGCACGGCTCCGCTGTCTGCTCTCTCAGACTTCCTTCTTCTAGGTATCTCTGGACCAACTCGCTTCCTCCACTCTCTCCCTCCAACTGGCTAACTCCTCCTCCAGACCAGGATCCTTAAAGCTGGAGAAGTTCCCCTGAATCCAGGTCCTGAGCTCCCCCTCCTGGGCTGGATTCAGAATGTGTTGAATGTGTGTGCTTACCTGGTAAAGAGAATCCTCCTTGTCTCCAAGCATGATATCGCCCTCCCCGAAAGGAAGGCAACATCACTGTAACAACCGGTTACCTGGGGTGTTACAGAATCTGATGTGATGCGTCTGATTGAAATATGTATAAAAAGATAAATATCTTATTCTTATGCCAATGTCAAAATCACAGGTGCCCTCTGAAAATAAAACTTCTGGGCCCCATGACAATAATTCCTGAGCTCTTGCTGCTTTTTCTTAGAGTAACATGCTCCCCAGTCCCGACCCCCATATCGCCTTCCTACGTTGTCTGGTGCCGATGTGTGGACGGTGCTGACATCAGAGGAAGAGGTTGTGATGTCATCTCTGGGTGGTGGCACTCAGCCATCCAGCCCACACAACTTCTCCTTCCTCCGAAAGTAAACCGTCCCCTCCTGCATTCATATTAATTTCAGAGATCAGAATATTGAAGATCCAGCTGATTGGCCAATGCTGATGCTGGGTATTGGACCTATGGTAGGTTGGGTTTGGCCACCAATGGAAGTGCTTGGCTCATTATTTCCATCTCCTTGTGACATCCTGCTATTGCCAGTTATTGCTCGATATGATCTGCTCCTGAGGCAATTATATTTGGTTGACCCTTTATATTCTTATATACCTTTACAACTCTGCTGATTAACCTCTTAGATGACCTCTGGATCTCACCCTGGACTCTTGGCTTCTGCTTCAGGTCTTCACTCTCTAAACTTGACCTCTATTCTTCCCTATGTCTTTGGTATTTGATTCTGACTTGGCTTGTTGATCATTCTACCTTTAACTCTCTACAACGCCCTTCAGCTACTTAGTGGACACAACCCAGGTGTCTACAGCTAAGGCCAGATCCCGATACGGGGATACAAGGGTGAAAATCAAGAGTGTCCTTGGGACCCGCTGAGGAAACTGGTTTACTCCAACTTTGTGCATAGAAGCCCTTTCGTGCTGATACTTTGATTACACTTATTATATCGATCACTGGGCCTCGTCTCAACCAGTTAAATTTCTTCAATTAGCAGTGGAAGAAAAAAATGAAAACTGGTTGATTTATTGGAAAAGGATCAATAAAAGATTTTTTCTGTTTGTGCAGGTGACAGATCCTTGTCATCTGTATAGTGTGCCATGGAAGAGTTGCCAATGTTTTTGGACAACACTACCGGATTTCTTTGAGCTAAAAACTCTCTGCACTATTAGACCATACGGATAGGACTCTAAAAGACTACTAACGGGAAAAGATTAAATTGATGCTTGTTGACTTTCGTGCCCCTCGTAATGATCTATTACACTTTTCTACTTCAACTTTTCTTCTAAAAATCATAGATATCAGGAAAATGAAGGAAAAAATGTAAGACAATAGATGGTTTCCTAGTGATCTGTCCTTCTATTTTATTTTTCACCAAACTTCTGATCGATCTCGAGCCATGGTGACTTGATGAACGATCTGTAGGGAGATCAATCTTGTGCAAGCCCAGATAGGTCCACCAGGGTCTTCACCACTGTTACCTAGATGGTATCAATCCATCGAGTTGCTGGTCTTCCTTTCGCCTTATTCCTTCTATTCATCCAACCAAGATGTCCTTCTCCAGTGATTGCTCTCTTTGCATGATGTGTCCAAAGTAGACAAGTCGTATCGTAGCTTGGTCATCTTTGCTTCAAATGACATGTCTGGCTTGATTTATTCCAAAAGTGATTCTATTATCAGTTGATTATCTTGTCTTTTAGTGGAACAAATCACTGGACCAGCTGAGAAGCGAGTATGCCGTTGGAAGAAGATGGTTCTGATATTCTACCTGCTTCTCACGTTTCTCTTCTTCATTCTTCTGACAAGCATCATCTTCATCTATTGTGAGTACTTTTTCACATTCACTCCATATTTCTAAATCGAGATGAAACGGCAAAATTCTCCAGTTTTCCCATATATGAAATTTTGATAATTTCCTACATCATTTATGTCAAACATTTTGACTATAATCATACTCCTGGTGCTTTGCCTAATATTTCTAAAGGTCAAAGGTTTACCCCTGAAGGTAGAGAATTGTTTGTCTAGGTTCTCACTCTGAAAAGGTATTCTAGCTTCCTGTTTCTAAACGACTGAATTACGGTATTATTATTTATTATTATAGCGCCATTTATTCCATGGCGTTTTACATGTGAGGAGGGGTATACATAATAAAAACAAGTACAATAATCTTGAACAATACAAGTCACAACTGGTACAGGAGGAGAGAGGACCCTGCCCGCGAAGGCTCACAATCTACAAGGGATAGGTGAGAATACAGTAGGTGAGGATAGAGCTGGTCGTGCAGCGGTTTGGTCGATCGGTGGTTACTGCAGGTTGTAGGCTTGTCGGAAGAGGTGGGTCTTCAGATTATTTTTGAAGGTTTCGATGGTAGGCGAGAGTCTGATGTGTTGGGGTAGAGAGTTTCAGAGTAGGGGTGATGTGCAGCACGGTGGCGCAGTGGTTAGCATTGCAGCCTTGCAGTGCTGGGGTCCTGGGTTCTAATCCCACCCAGGACAACATCTGCAAAGAGTTTGTATGTTCTCTCCGTGTTTGCGTGGGTTTCCTCCGGGCACTCCGGTTTCCTCCCACATTCCAAAGACATACTGATAGGGATTCTAGATTGTGAGCCCAATTGGGGACAGCGATGATAATGTGTGCAAACTGTAAAGCGCTGCGGAATATGTTAGCGCTATATAAAAATAAAGATTATTATTATTATTATTATTATGTGCGAGAGAAATCTTGTATGCGATTGTGGGAAGAGGAGATAAGAAAGAACATGGTTAACACTGCCATATTGTTCGCTGTAAGAAAATTAATCAATAGTCATTGTTTACAGAAATAGTCAGTTTTTGGATCCAAAAGTCCTAAAAGTGTGCATGTCATTTCATCCAAAATCAGATTAGAAGCTGGGTCTTCCTACCTTTATCCCCATATCCTTATCTTATATTAATGCTGCTTTTTCATGCACATATCAGTGTAGGAACTGTCCCGATTCTTATGATCTGTAACTTTCCTACAACTCTCTTCAGTTTTCAGCCAGCACTATAGGATCTAGAACTTCCTTTCCTTCATTTCACAGCATGCACTGCGTCCGCTATGGTCCTATGGCCTGCTCTGAAAGGAAAGCCTCTTGAGTGTTCCAGGATGCAGTGTGACAATTAAGAGAGCAGAAATAATAAGAAAAGAAACTCATCCTTAGTTTCTACAGATACAAGACCTTCATGTAGGGAGACAAAGACCCTCCCTACACCCTGTAATCCGCCTTCGTGTCCCTTCTGCTACAGCTGGATTACATTTAGCATAAGTCAGTGGATAGCACTTTAGAGAGTAGGGAGAGAACCTGTGATGGGCCCTTCGGAGTGAGTTTTTTGGGCCACCAAAGCCATTTTAGGTAAATAAATAGCTTTGCAATTATTTTGTTAATGCATTGACCATCAAAGCTGATGTTTATTGGTTGGAAGAGTAACTATTGTAATTATATTCAGATTTTGTATGGGTCGTGTGGACCTTGTTGTCCCGGCCGTGTGTTGCTCCCGGCGTATTTTAATATAGGAATTTTTTCTGTTGTTTGTCTATTTTATCTTTTTCAATAAATTTTGTACTTTTCAATCTTTCAGTGATAGCCTCTTTTTTCTATAGTATTTTGTTATGGAAAGGTGGTTTTGATATGTAAGACCAGGGTTGCAAAGAGCTATTCTGTGTTTTTTTTAAGAATTGAACCGCACTAAAAAAAAAAGTTTAGCTTTTTCCCTCTTAGGAACACCAACATTAACCACAGGCTTTGTTTGCAGTTGAGGCTCGTACACATTACCAGACAGAGTCCATGGATATGAATGGTACTGTATGTGTTAAGGGTTTATTACGACAGAGGAGCCAGAAGACTGCAGCGACTGATTTCTCCTTCTCCTGCACTGATTAGAAGCACCTCACCTTCATATTATTAATGGTGCAGGTTTCTTTTAGCATTGCAATGGTTAATCTGCTAAATTGAGAGCTCTTGGAAGCTTTCCTGCATTAAGGCTTAGCTGTTCACTGTTAGCCACTCCTATCTCCTATATACACTAGGCCTTGTAAGCACACATTGCCAGAGTTAGCTTATGCTGCATGGCTGGAGGTCGTTGGTTTTTTGTGATAACGTTTGGTGGATTTATCTGTGACCGTTGCTAGGTTTTGGGTGTGGGCTAATTCCCTTCTCCTAGTTTGGTTTTATCCCATCCGCAGCGTGTACCCTTGTTGTTTGTGTGATTATATTTATATGATTGGTATTTTCCTTTTATCCCTGTTTAAATTACCTTGTTAGCCTGGTTGTTGTATTACGGTACACTACTACTCCCCTCTTTCCTTGGTGAGGGAATGATACAGACTTAGGGTGAATTCAGGAGCTAAGGCAAGGTACATGGCCCCGGCATCTTCACCATCAGAAGTAATCGGGGGAACAGAGCGAGCAAGGGCTCTCCGGCGTTAGGGACAGGGAAGGATCCCCTGGTCCTGGAACACCCAACAGCAGAGTCGTGACAGTATGGGGGCCATTATGAGGATGGGATAAGCAGACATAATTTTTGAATCCTATACAGCCATTATATCACAGGTTATCTCTTAGTTTGAAGGACCTGATCTAATCTCTATACACATAGTAATGTAATGTCGGTTTTAACTGGATCTGATGCCAAATTCTAATTCTATTTCAGACTCCAATATCTCCAATCAACTGGCTGAGCTGAAGAAAAATGGTGACTAACATGTAAAAGGGATTGGAAATACATGGTTGCCTTTCTAAGTGTTGTATTGCAGCCCAGCTCCATTTATTGCAATGTAGTAGTCACAATCCATAGAGAGGTGTGGAGGTTTTCCTGGAGAAAAGCAGTCATAGTTTTCTAATCTTAGACAACCCCTTCAATTCTTAATGATATTTATGTAACCAGTGCTACAGTCTTGTAATAACCTGAATTTAATTCCTACTCAGCATCCTGGGTCCAGGACTCAATCAAGAATGAAAGAGAAACTTTGAAGGAAAACTTGATGTCTATCAACAAGACGTTGGGTAAGCAAAGCCTTGCAACACAATTTAGTTTACTTCCAAAGTGCAATGACCAAATATACATGGCGCACGTTTTCATACAGAGATGGGGCAAGTGATCCGCCTGGCCGCATGTGATTATAACTCTGGTCATTACCGTGGCCAGTAGAAAACTTTGTTATACATCTTAACATAGAATTTTGCCTCTTTCTCAACTTATGAGCTACTTCTTCCCCTTCCCTCTGCCTTCTGAGCTCATCATCCTATCTGGAAAACTTCTAAAGTCAGTCAGTCTTTGGATAAGAGAGGGAAGAGCAGATTAAAAAGGGCACAAACATACACAAACCTGTGCTGCTGCTTAATAGTAAGTCTTTATCTCACCTTATGGATGGATTCACAGGTACACTGCTCAGTCCTTAATTCTTCATAGATTGTAAGCTTCCAAGCAGGGCCCTCACTTGTCACGTAGCATCAAAAGACTGTGGTAACCTACCAGATGACTCAAACTAGGGGCACCATAGTTTACCCTGTCCCCCGATTACCCCAGAGAGTGGAGAAGCTAGGGTCAGTTATGCTCCTAACTTAACGCTTATCTAATCCCTCCCCTAACCAGGGAGGTAAAGGCTGAATTTTGTAGGAAAACACTAACCAAACAGACAGAAGTAAACAGACAGTTGTAAAAGAAAACTACCATCAAACAAATACACTCACAAAACAACATAGTGGGAAACAAAGGAGTTATAGGAAGGGGAAACTAAATGGGAGAGGATAAGGATAAAAGGGCAAACCAACTCCACACAGCAATCTCCAGAAAATCTCTCCAACCTCCAAACACTGAATTCTCTCTATCACCACCAAACCAGGAAGAAGAACTATCACTGGCAACTCCCAAGTGCCAGTGGCAAGCATATTTACCAGGGAAGGGGAGTGGCCAACACAGAACAGCTGAGACAATTCAGCATGGCGAGTTCTTGGAGATCAACTGAACTCATTAACCCTTGCTATGACAGAGCAAGGAAAACCTACACTGATTAATATGATGGTGAAATAGTTCTAATAGGTGCAGGAGTTTGTGTAACCGGACGTTGTGAACTTCTGGCCACTCTCTATCGCGATATCCCCTTGGCATCACTCCTCTTGGTATCTGTTGAACTATATGTTACTCTGTAATGTCTTATCTTGTTTGTATCCTCTGAATTACAAAGTGCAGAGGAATTTGTTTGCGCTATAGAAATAAAAATAATAATTATATTGTCCTCCATGCTGAACTGCTTCTGAATATGTGCAACATAAAGATAAGAGTGTGTGTATTGTGTATGAAAGACATCCTAAGAGCTAGTCTTCACCCTCCAGCTCAGAGACAACTGAAAATTAGTATTTGGAGAGGAGAGAGAAAGGCAGATTAAAAAAGGCACACACATAAACAGACCTATGCTCCTGCTTTATAGTAAGTGTATATCTCACCTCAAAGCTGGAATCACAGCTGCACTGCTCAGCTATTCTGTATAATGTCCTCTATGCTGCTGCTGCTGCTTCTGAACATGTGCAACATAAAGACAAGAGAACAAGATTACTTCATGTCTGTGTATACTGTATATTAAATGCATCCTAGCAGCTAATTGTCGTTAACAGCTCAGAGACAACTGAAAATTAGCGATAAAGTATGCAGAACGTTCTACATATTTTTTCCTTCTCCTCTGTCTTTATTTGGCATTGAGGCACCAGAAGCCGCCCATGGACAGAATGTATATAAATACTAACTCTGTTACGGGCTCCGACATTTCCAGTCCGCTGTCTGAAAACAATAGTGACTGGCATATTAACCAATCAGAATTTATACTTATGATTAACCGAGACTACTTTCTTCATAGTATCGCCGGTCCAGGACTCAATCAATAAAGAAAAAGAAACTTGGAAAGAAAACTTGATGAAGATGAACCAAACATTGGGTGAGTGAATCTCGGATCCTTAATTTCCAGGATGGGTGCCTTCATTTGCCACTACAAACATATGTTAGGGGCCCTGCTTAGCGGGTATGGTGGCACCTGCTCATATGATTTGATGAGACATCTAAAAAATTGATTATGGCTTCTCTGTCCTGTTTGCACTCCTGACTTTACATTAAGGAAAAAAATACACAGAAAATAAATAAATTGCACAGAGAAAATGGATATAATATTGTTTTATAAGTAATACTTCTAAATAGCAATCATTCGGTTAATGAATAACATATTCACATAATCACCATATTGTTACTGAATATATCCGCTATACCAAAACTAATATCCTAATAATAAATGAAATAAAGGCGATAAATATCACTACACAATGCCCATATATTATCACCAGGTAGTATCGGAGTATAACCACCATTTTGTCCTGTAATAATGTCCTTCATTTTGGACCCTAACCTGTAATAATGTCTCCCATCCTTTCGCCATCCTGAATATATGTCCCCCATCCTGGCTCCAATACTGTAATAATATCACACATCATATAGCAATGTCCCCCAACTAGGCCCCTGTCCTGTAATAAGGTCCCCCATCCTGTAGCTATGCCCCCAATCCTGACCCCTACCCTATAACAATGCCCCCCATCCCCTAGCAATGACTACAATCCAGGCAGTCTTCACATACATATGAAAAATAAACAGAGAAAAAGATTCCCCCCATACTGGCCTCTATCCTGTAATAATGCCCCCATCCTATAGCAATGCCCCCCATCCTGGCCCCTATCCTGTAATAATGCCCCCATCCTATAGCAATGCCCCCCATCCTGGCCTCTATCCTGTAATAATTCCCCCATCCTATAGCAATGCCCCCCATGCTGCCCCTATACTTTAATAATGCCCCCTATCCTGCCCTCTATCCTGTAATAATGCATCCTATCCTGTAATAATGTCCCCCATCCTGTAGCAATACCCCCATCCTGGCCCCTATCCTGTAATAATGCCCCCCATCCTGCCTTCTATCCAGTAATAATGCGTCCTATCCTGCAATAATGCCCCCATCCTCTAGCAATTCCCCCATCTTGGCCCCATCCTGTAATAATGCCCCCATCCTGCCCTCTATCCTGTAATAATGTGTCCTATCCTGTAATAATGTCCCCCATCCTGTAGCAATGCCCCCATCCTGGCCCCTATCCTGTAATAATGCCCCCCATCCTGCCCTCTATCCTGTAATAATGCCCCCATCCTGCCCTCTATCCTGTAATAATGCGTTCTATCCTGTAATAATGTCCCCCACCCTCTAGCAATGCCCCCCATGCTGTAATAATGCCCCCATCCTGCCCTCTATCCTGTAATAATGCGTCCTATCCTGTAATATTGTCCCCCATCCTGTAGCAATGCCCCCCATCCTGGCCCCTATCCTGTAATAATGCCCCCCATCCTGCCCTCTATCCTGTAATAATGCCCCCCATCCTGCCCTCTATCCTGTAATAATGCCCCCCATCCTGTAATAATGCCCCCATCCTGTAATAATGCCCCCATCCTGTAGCAATGCCCCCATCCTGGCCCCTATACTGTAATAATGCGTTCTATCCTGTAATAATGCCCCCATCCTGGCCCCTATACTGTAATAATGCCCCCCATCCTGCCCTCTATCCTGTAATAATGCGTTCTATCCTGTAATAATGCCCCCATCCTGGCCCCTATACTGTAATAATGCCCCCATCCTGGCCTCTGTACTGTAATAATGCCCCCCCATCCTGCCCTCTATCCTGTAATAATGCCCTCTATCCTGCATTAATGCCCCCCATCCTGTAGCAATGCCCCCATCCTGGCGGTCTTCACATCCACATGTACAATAATAAAAAATAAACATAGAAAAAAAGATTCCTCTCACCTATCCGATCTCACGATCCTCTTCCATGGTTGCAGGAGGAGCATGTGTGATAGGCCCACTGACGTCAGCTGCCGGCCTCTGATTGGCTGCTGCCTGTATAGCTGCTGCGGTGCAGGGAGCTGGTGGCTCTCTGCGCTGCAGGACATTTTGACTGAACGTCCAATGTTCATCCGAGGATGGAATCACGATGGTTATGCCTCTGGTCCAAACACCCCGCGCACTATGATTCCACCTACACCAGCCTGAGTGATTGACATCTGTCAAGGATAGTTTATCAGTTCATGCTGTGTGCACTATATTCTGCCCCTACTGCCACATGGCGCAGGGCTGGTGCTGAGGAACAATGATCTGTGCGTTCCATCCTGTAACTTATCAGCAGGGGGTGTTATAATTGGCTGAAATTTTCTGATTGCTCACCACCTCTCTCCCACCGATTCTTGACATCTTCCTCTGACCCTAAAGTCTGATCCTAAAGTCTGTATCATATTTGTTTTTTTGCAGTGAATGAATTAGAGCTCCTAAAGTCAGATATAAAAACCATTAAAAAAGTCTTGGGTAAGTCTACAATGAAGGAATCTAGTTTTTGTCTTCCCTCTCCTCCAATAGATATTGTACAGAAATCCCTTTACTTAAAGAAAATCTGTCAGTAGATTTTTGCTATGGAATCTAAGAACAGCATGATGTAGGGGCAGAGACCCTGATTCCAGTGATGAGTCATTTGCTAGGCGGTGTTGTTGTTTCAATAGACTAAGTGTTTTATCAGCAGGAGATTATCACTAGAGGTCTAAGTGACTTGTGCCATGTAGTTCTCTATATTCATGAGATCTGTGCAGATTTGCCCAAACCACTAATTACCAGCTTTTTGCCTATGCATAGTGTACACAAAAAGCAGCCAATCAGTGCTGTGGGTGGGGTTATACACAGCTCAGCATTCAGAGCTGTGCTAGATCTGCAGCATTGAAAACTGTGACTTTATCGCACCTGCTGCACCCAATAAAGTAAATGATACATCGCTGGAATCAGGGTCTCTGCCTCTACATTATGCTGCTCTCAGATGCGATAGCGAAAACCTGGTGACATATTTCCTTTAATAATACAATCTGCTGCTCATCATCACATTGTAGAAAGGAACATAGTGATGGGAGTCCTGGACATAACAGTTGTACCCAGTCCCCGGTGCCTCAGGGGGCCCAGACTTTGTTGTCTGCACTCTTCTGCAGTACATCTCCCTCTTTTGAAGCATATTTCTTACCCTCACAACATACAAAGATAACATTTCAGGACCTGCCACGATGTGTACATCACAAAATCAACCAAGTGCCCTCATGAGGTAAAGCCACAGGCTGAGGGAACGCGAAATTAGGCTGGTATCCCTAATACCTATGTGAGGGAGGGCCAGGGCCGTAGTCATGGCCGAGGACTCCGGGGCATCTGTGCCCTGGCCTCCCATCACATGAAAATAATGTCCATTACTCTGCATACCTGTGGGTCCACGTTCTACGCCGTCAGGGTCCCCTCTGCTCTGCTGCAGGCTCTATATAGACGCTTCAGCATAAATAGAGACACAGTCCATTTCAAACTGTAAACGAAGAACTTTCCTTGGGTTCAATGGTAGCACATCCACATCAGTTACAGCATCAACACAGAGTACGGCATTCTTCACTTCTATTACGTTCCTTGTGTCTTCACTAAATACTTCCAGGGGTTCCCCGGGCCGTACCAAACTGTTCAGTACTGCATCATCCTCCCTGTCCAGCATAACTACTCTTAGGAGTTCCCTCGTCTGTTTCGCCCCAGACAGAAGGGCTTCAGCCCATGATGAAAGCTGCCACATTCTCAGAGCGACCTGCATCTTTATCCTGCTGCAATTCCTTAGCTGTACTTGCTGACCCACTAGCATTGCACGGCTGGGTCCTTTCCTTTAAGCGTCGCGGTGCTGCTGCACTGTCCTGCGCACTTAAGCCCTTCGGGATGCCTGGGGCTCCCTGGCCCCTCTGAGCTGTACCAGAGTAGACATTTATAGTGGATGACCCATTTAAACCTCCCCTACCACTCTGTATGTGTGTGCTATATTGTGTCACCTAGTTAACCATTCTCGTTCTGCTTTTAGGCCTCTGTACGTCCTGTCCGGCCGGCTGGTCCCGGCTTGGTTCAAGTTGCTATTCTTTCTCTACATCTCACCAGACTTGGCAGAATTCCCAGAAAGAATGCAGTAAAATGGATTCCTCCCTCCTCATCTTGAAAAGCAATATGGAACTGGTAATTTAACTCTTATGGGGAGGACGATACCTTAGTTACAGCGGGCGTCTGAGTTAGAAAATATTTTCAAACACCCTATTAGATGATAGAGGAAAGGGTGCCCAGGAGTTTGACCAATCATAATACGCAGTATTATAGCAGCATCTTTTTGGGTGTACGGTTGGGTTCACTTCATCTTGGTAAACTGGTAAAACTGCAAAGTGCCTCCTGGTAAGAACAAGAAACGTTGCAATTTATCTCTTATTAAAAGTTCTCTTCTTTCTAAAGACCCACAGGATTTTTTTTTTAAAGTTCTATAGTGCACAGCTCATTGCCAAGGTCACCGGCCACCTCTGCAGTCTACCAGCCATTAGTCAAGGAATGCAGGCCTGCAAGTTCTTTGCGGGTATCTGTCACTGGTGATTATTGGGGTATTTATGACACTATGGGTTTCCTCTGGTGCCGTATGGGGCTTCTGTGACACTATGGGGTCGTCGCTAGCACTGCATGGAGCCTCTCTGACTTTATGGGGCATCTCTGTTGCTGTAAGGGGTCTCTATGACACTATGGATGTCTCCAGGGCTGCATAAGGCCTCTATGACATTATGGAGCATCTCTGGCACTGTACAGGGCCTATATTACACTATGGGGGTTCTCTGGTGCTGTATGGGCCCGTAGGACGCCATGGGGTATCTGTCACTGGTGATTATTGTGGTATTTATGACACTATGCGTTTTCTCTGTTGCTGTATGTGGCTTCTATGATACTATGGTGCATCTCTGGCATTGTACAGGGCCTCTGCGACCCTATGGGGCATCTCTATTGCTGTAAGGGGCCTCCATGACATTATGGATGTCTCTAGTGCTGTATAGGGCTTCTATTATGGAGCATCTCTAGCACTGTACAGGGCCTCTATGACCTTTGGGGTCTCTCTAATCCTGTATATGACCTCTCTGACTTTATGGAGCATCTCTAGCACTTTATGAGGCCTCTATGACCTTTGGGGCCTCTCTAATGCTGTATAGGGCCTCAATGACTTTATGAGGCATCTATGGCACTGTATGGGGCCTCTATGACCTTTGGGGCCTCTCTAATGCTGTATAGGGCCTCTATGACCTTATGGGGCATCTCTGGCACTGTATGGGGCCCCTATGTCCCTATGGGGCATCTGTAATGCTGTATAGGGCCTCCATGACTTTATGGGGCATCTCTGTCACTGTATGGGGCCTTTATGACCCCATGGGGCCTCTCTAATGCTGTATAGGGCCTCCATGACATTATGGGGCATCTCTGACACTGTATGGGGCCTCTATGACCCTATGGGGCCTCTCTAATGCTGTATAGGGCCTCCATAACTTTATGGGGCATCTCTGGCACTGTATGGGGCCTTTATGACCCCATGGGGCATCTGTAATGCTGTATAGGGCCTCTATGACTGTATGAGGCCTCTATGACCTTATGGGGCATCTGTAATGCTGTATAGGGCCTCCATGACTTTATGGGGCATCTCTGGCACTGTATGGGACCTCTATGACCCTATGGGGCATCTGTAATGCTGTATAGGGCCTCCATGACTTTATGGGGCAGCTCTGGCACTGTATGGGGCCCCTATGACCCTATGGGGCATCTGTAATGCTGTATAGGGCCTCCATGACTTTATGGGGCATCTCTGGCACTGTGTGGGGCCTCTATGACCATTTGGGGCCTCTCTAATGCTGTATATGGCCTCCATAACTTTATGGGGCATCTCTGGCACTGTATGGGGCCTTTATGACCCCATGGGGCATCTGTAATGCTGTATAGGGCCTCTATGACTGTATGAGGCCTCTATGACCTTATGGGGCATCTGTAATGCTGTATAGGGCCTCCATGACTTTATGGGGCATCTCTGGCACTGTATGGGACCTCTATGACCCTATGGGGCATCTGTAATGCTGTATAGGGCCTCCATGACTTTATGGGGCAGCTCTGGCACTGTATGGGGCCCCTATGACCCTATGGGGCATCTGTAATGCTGTATAGGGCCTCCATGACTTTATGGGGCATCTCTGGCACTGTGTGGGGCCTCTATGACCATTTGGGGCATCTGTAATGCTGTATAGGGCTTCTATTATGGGGCATCTCTGGCACTGTATGTGGCCTCTATGACCCTATGGGGTCATATTATTATTATTACACCTTCTACACATTGGGGCACGATCTTGGAGATGGGAATACCCCTTTAAAACTACAAAATAGACTGCAGTTTTTACTTCGATTATTGCAATCCCACTGCAGCGATTTTGAGAATATTCTGGCGATAAAATGAGACAAAACAATAAACTAGCATGTGTGACTGTACCTTTAAGTAATTGACAACTCATTTTTTTTTAATTACAAATCATCAAAGATGATTTGTCAGAATCATCAATATACAATTTGCAAAGAATTTGTTGTGTCTGAGATGTGCTCACCTTTTCCCCAGGATGCGCTTCGTCCATTAACTGGCAATAAGAGATTTTGGATCGGTCTCAAGAAGGGCCATGGAAACACTTGGCTTTGGGTTGATGGAACGATGGTCGCATACACGTGAGTGATGAGCGCGTGTTTCATATACAGACGTATTCTGAAAGCCTCCACGGTGGAATTCATTTCATATCTTCTTTCAAGAACCATAACTTTTTTTATTCCTACATTTACATAGGGCTCGTTTTTTGTGGAACATGTTTCGGTTTTGAATTAAAAAAAAAATTGTAGGGAAATGGTGAAAAACAGCAATATTTCTAGTTATCTTGTGCTTTTGTTTCTATGTTGTTCATTAAGCAATTAAACTGACCTGCTGACTTGTTTCTCCACGTCAGTACAATTAAGGGGATACCAAAATTGAAAAGTTTTTTCTTTTAATGGAGAAAGTGGAGGAAATAAGTATTTGATCCCTTGCTGATTTTTAAGCTTGCCCACTGACAAAGACATGAACAGCCTATAATTTTAAGGGTAGTAGGCCAGTAGACCTGCTGGTCTTAAAAAACTTCTGAAGTTTATAAAATAAGTTTGTCATGATGTTTTAAGTACACTTAACAGGTTGTTAAAGGGTATTTTTAGACATTTATGGCCAATATGCAAAATCTGTCTTTAATGTCTGCAAGGTAAAGAAGATCCCTCTACTCTCATGTATTTCTTTATTTTACTCACTTATCTAACACCATTAAAGGGAACCTGTAACCCCCAAAATCGAAGGTGAGCTAAGCCCACCGGCATCAGGGGCTTATCTACAGCATTCTGTAATGCTGTACATAAGCCCAGGATTTATCCTGAAAGATGCGAAAAAGGGGTTAGATTATACTCACCTGGGGGGGGAGGCGGTCCGGTCCGATGGGCGTCGCGGTCTGGAGCCTCCCATCTTCTTACGATGACGTCCTCTTCTTGTCTTCACGCTGCGGCTCCGGCGCAGCCGTACTTTGTCTGCCCTGTTGAGGGCAGAGCAAAGTACTGCAGCCGGGCCTCTCTGACCTTTCCCGGCGCCTGCGCACTGCAGTACTTTGCTCTGCCCTCAACAGGGCAGACAAAGCACGCCTGCACCGGAGCCGCAGCGTGACGACAAGAAGAGGACGTCATGGAATGAAGATGGGAGGCCCCGGACCGCGATGCCCATCAGACTGGACCGCAGCAGGACCGCCCCTGGGTGAGTATAATCTAACCTCTTTTTCTCATCTTTCAGGATACATCCGGGGCTTATCTTCGGCATTACAGAATGCTGTATATAAGCCTCTGATGCCGGTGGGCTTAGCTCACCTTCGATTTTGGGGGTAACCGGTTCCCTTTATTCCACAACGCTTTACAGACATTATCGGCACTGTCCCCATTGGGGCTCATAATCTAAATTCCCTATCGGTAGGACTTTGGTGTGTGGAGAACCCGGAGGAAACCTACACAAACACGAGGAGAACATACAAACTCCTTGCAGATTTGTCCTTGGTTGGATTTGAACCTGGGACCCCAGCGTTGCTGCCCTACTTTACTCTCATAACTTTTAAGACAAATATGAAATGGAAAATCCCCCGCTAAAACTTCGCTAAAACAGCTAACATAGAAAAATGTTAAAAAACACATACCATAAGATACGGCCTTCCCAAAACCCTGTCTGATGACAAATGCATCTAGCAGGATGCAGCAGGCCTCCACTGATAAAGGACAGGGGCAGCACAGATGCAAACTACTGATGAAAACAACCACCCCCACACTAACCAGATTATGGAGGGGTTGGCTGTCTAGTAGAAAAAATTGCACATTGATATGGCTTGCATAGGACGTCAGTCACACAGGTAAGGCTACGTTCACATTAGCGTTGTGCGGGGCAGCGTGGGGCGCAGCCGCGGCGACGCATGCGTCATGCGCCCCTATATTTAACATGGGGGCGCATGGACATGCGTTCTCTTGCGTTTTGTGACGCATGCGTCATTTTGGCGCAACTGTCAGGGCGCAGAGGACGCTACATGATGCATTTTTTTTCTGCGCCAAAAATCATGCAAAAATGAACGCATGCGTCACAAAAAGCTGCGTTTTGCATGCGTTTTTGAATGCATTGTGCGTTGCGTCGCCGACGCAGCACCACACAACGCAAATGTGAACTTAGCCTAAGTGTGATGCACAGTGTCTGCTAGATGTGCATTTGTCATCAGACAGGGTTTTGGGAAGGCCGTATCATATGGTAAAGCTTCGTACAAAGTAGCGTTCCCGCATAGTTTCTCGTGCGTGATGTTGGAATGCTTCTTGATGTCGAAATGCGTGTTCTGGGGTCTGGAAGGCTTATGGCCTAAAAGGGTATATACTATTGGACAACATTTTTGGCATAGCACTAGGTGTGGCAGGATCAATATGTTCCCTTTAAAGGAGTTGTCTGATACCTATAAAGCCCTTTATAAATATCTATTTTTACCCCATAGCCATTTTTGTAATATGCTTTATTGTAAAATTCCCTACCATTGTCCCTATCCTACTATTCACTATGTGTTTGTTTTTATATTTTTTTAATGACAAGATATGCCTGGTTTCAGCGGGTGACGTGGCTGATGGTTTTGATTTTTATGGATGGGTTATCTGATACCTATAATGCCCTTTTTAGATATCTATAGTTAAGCTGTGACCAGTTTTGTAATTAGCTTTCTTATAAATGTCCTACTCTTCTCCCTGTCCTGTTATTCCTTATAACTGTTATTTTACTTTTTACTTTGTGTGACGTTTCTTTTGAGGGGAGTCTCAAACGGGCCATCAACGGGAAGATATCCGTGCGGCCACTTCTCCGCAGCTTGTATCACCCCTCTTGAAAAAAGAAAATATTATGGGGCTACGATGTGGTCACATACCCTAACTTCTGTCACTACCGCCCCCTGCTGATATCCTCGTTTAGTAGTGATGATGGAGAAGTGATCATATCGTCAGTGACTGCCTCAGTTCTTCTGTCCCCGCCACCCACAACCTAATTTGCCACCATTTCGGTCCTTGCTTCAGTCTCTATTGCCTCTTTCACTGAAATTAGTTGTCATCCGGGAGTGGTGATAGAAGCAGGGTGAATGACACTATCACAGTTCATTTTAGGTTGGTGATAGAAGCTGTGAGGCGATGCTGCTGTAAATCACCCTGCCTCTCTCACCGTCCTTGATGACACCTCATTACAGGGAAAGAGGTGGCCATGCCAAAATCATGGACTGTGACGGCAGTAGCTAAAGTTGCTGGTGGCAGCGACAGAAGAAGTGAGGCAGCGGCCACTAAAGATGTGTTTACTTCTCCATCACTACTTCTGAACCAGAACATCATCAGGGGATGGCGGGGACATAAACTGTGGTAAGTGACCACCCCCTGATGATGTTTTGTTTCAGGAGGGGTGGTTTATTGAAGCTGTGGAGAAGTGAGTGCAGCCCCAGCCTCCTGAGACATCTCCTCAAATGAAACATCACTGGAAGTAAAATAAAATAATGGTTATAGGGAACAAGCAGAATCAGAATAAAAGTAGGAAATTTATAATAAAGCATATTACAAAAACGATTAGAGCTGAAACATAGATATTTATTATGTGCATTATAGGTATTGGATCACTCCTTAAAGGCATACATAAAAATCATAACCTTCGGCCACCTTAGCTGGTGGGACCCTGCATATCTTGTCATCTGTTACTGCGAGGTGAAACTGCCTATAACTACTGAAGGGGTCAAGTCCTCCAGATTGAAATCTCTGCCACATGTAGAGGAGATCTGTATGGTGAACCCCTTGCTATGATCTCCATACTCCCCATTCTAGACTGCTTTTCATAATCTAGAACAGGGGTCCCTAACTCCAGTCCTCAAGGCCCACCAACAGGTCATGTTTTCGGGATTTCCTTAGTCTTGCCCAGGTAATAATTGCATCACCTGTGCAATGCAAAGGAAATCCTGAAAACATGACCTGTTGGTGGGCCTTGAGGACTGGAGTTGGGGACCTCTGATCTAGAAAACCCCTTTAAACTCCAATCCTTTACTAGGTTGATGGAAGGTACTGTATGTTCTTCACAATCAGGTCACAACAGCTGTGATAGGAGGGATACAGTATATAGAATGGTACAGTCTATGCATCCTCTTAATCTATACCATATCTTTTCTTTACAGTAACTGGAATATAGGCGAACCCAATAATGCCGCACAACGTGAGCACTGCACTGAGATGATAGCAGGAGGATGGAACGACTTGGATTGCGACAAAACAATAGATTACATCTGCCAAAAAACAACAACCTGCTGAGTAATGACTCTGATCAATGCAAGTCTACGTCTTACGCCCGGCAATATCTAAGCTCTGAGTGACAGTAAAGAGGGTCACTGGCAAATTTTTTCTTAACCTCTAAGCCAAAGCCCTAATCCCGACCAGTCCTTTTTATGCACCTACAGGCCAAGCTCACACGTCCGTATTTTCGGTCCGAGTGCTGTTCATGAAAAATCGGACAGAAAACAGACAGCGCATGGACAGCAGTCAGACCAATGTTAATCAATTGGGCAATGCAGATGAACTTTTTTTTTTTCATGGACCGTGAAAAATACCGCAGCATGTGGATCGCCCCCAAGGGCTAGGGGATACTCGGTACCAGGCCCTTCTGTAGTCAATGGGGATGTCACGGCGGCTGACCCGGTCCGTGGCCCTCGGGAGGTCCATTGAAGAAATGGGGGGAAGGTCTTTAAAGGGATAATGTTCATGACGCCACCTGTGATATTCGCTCAGGGTGACCGACGCTGCTTAGGGGTCCGCTGGGGTGATGGAATGGCAGCTGGATGGTATACCTTCCCACAGGTGAAGTATGTTCCCAGGGCTTCCCAGAGTGTAGATGGTGGATGGTACAAGGCGCAGTGAATAACGAGGACACAGGGGTGCAGTCTCTTTACCTTTTACTGAAGGCTTCAGCATCCACAGTCCAGGGTAGAGACCACAGGGTAGGCAGTGTCTGGCCGGTCTGATGGCAATTCCAGAGTTCCCTTGACCAGGATGAAATCAGTAGCCTTCCCCTGGCGCACAGTAACGTAGTAGGTCCCTACTTGCATAAGCTACCATAAGGTCCTCACTGTTGTTACTCCTCTCTGTCCCCCAGATGGTACGGATAGGACAAAACCCCTATTACTCATGGCCTGAGGCTTGTTTATAGGGACCCTAGAGATGCCCCGACCCCCACAAGTTGCCACCGTGTTTTCTTAGGTATAAAGGTCAGACAGCCAACTTAGAATTAACTGTCCTGCCAGTCTCTGAAGTAACGGCATAGAGCTCTTTACTCCCTCAGTATTCTGGCCACCGGATCTGCGCTTCAGATGGAGGCAGCCTGCTCCTAGCTGGTCTCCCACTGATGTTTCACTCCTGTTGCTATGACTTATTTTCTCACTCACTACGGCACACTTCCTTTCTCGTCCTTTCTTAGGATGCTGCCGCATGGGTTGCAGGCGCAGCTCCGTGTCCTTCTCCCTCCTTAGACTTCAGTCTGGATCTGACCAGAGATCAACCTTGCCAGCTCGACCGGGAGACCTTTCCTCGTCGGTCCCCAGCCAGGAACTCTCCTCAGACTTCTCGTAATGACTCTCACTCACTTCCTCACCAACCCACCAGTTTTACCCTAATGTGAGGAGTGGCCTAATAGATAGCACCCTTAGCTCCCCCTGGTGGACTGGAGTGTGAAGTGTGTGTGTGGCTGTGATTCCTGAACAGAAGATCTCCTTCATTGCCTTCAGACGTAACATCACTCCATCTGGTGGAAGAATAACATTACTGCAACGAACCAGGACTCAGGGGCGCTGCACATGCACTAGTGCATTCCATATGTCGGATGAGACTCGCTCATTCCAGTCTATGGGTGCGCAAAATAATCGGATTCCATATGGAGAAACTGAATTGTATCTGATCTTTACAGATACATTGCAATTATTTAACACAGCAAGCTGTATTTAGTCTTGTCATTTTTAAAAAACTGCTGATTTATAAAAATTGTCCCGATTCACGCGAAACAATTTTTTTATACTCTGGTGTAAACTTAGCCACATAAAAATTATGCCCCTAATGAAGCCCCTTAGTGTTCCCACACAGTTAGTACCCTTTGTGTGACCTCCACGCAGTTTGATTTCCCAAAGATGATCCCCGCAAACTTTGATACCTCTACTTTACCCCCTTACACACACACACACAACATGGTTCCCCAACAGTGCCGCTCCCAGACAGTATGATGACCCCCTGTACACATTATGATGAACGCACAGTGCCCCACACACATTATAATGCCCCGCCACACAAAGTATGTTTTCCTCACTGTGTTTTCCACAAAATGATGCCCACCACACAATCTGATGTCCCTCTATGCAATATTATTCCCCAGTGCCCCTTCATTCAATGTGGTGCTGCCATATTGCTCCACCAACACAATGAGGCCCCCACGCAAGTATTCCCTCACAGTGTCCGCACACAGAATATGATGCACCTAATGTCCCCCACACACAGTATGATGCTCGCAGGATCCCCACCACACAGTATGAGGCCCCAACACACAGTATGAGGCCCCAACACACAGTATGATGTCTCATAGTGCCCACATCCCACCTGTGTGATGCCCCCACAGTCCTTCACACACAGTATGATGCCCCCAAACATGGTATGATACCACACAATGCCTCATCACACTGGTGTAGTGCCTCCACAGTCCTTCACACACAGTATGATGCCCCCAAACATGGTATGATACCACACAATGCCTCATCACACTGGTGTAGTGCCTCCACAGTCCTTCACACACAGTATGATGCCCCCAAACATGGTATGATACCACCCAATTCCCTCATCCCACTTGTGTGGTGCCTCCACAGTCCTCCACACACAGTATGATGCCCCTACACATGGTATGATACCCCACAATTCCTTCATCCCACCTGTGTGGTGCCCACACAGTCCTCCACACACAGTATGATGCCCCCAAACATGGTATGATACCACACAATGCCTCATCCCACTGGTGTGGTGCCTCCACAGCTCCCAACACACAGCGTGCTGCCCCCACACACAGTATCATGCCTCACAGTGCCGACCTTCTCACCAGTGTGCTGCCCCTCTACTATTCTGGCAAATAAAAACAAATGTTCACTAGGCCCGTTCCCATGATGAGAGAAGTTCTCGGCTCTGGGATGTGTCAACACAGCAATGTCATGATGTCAAGCCTAAGACGTTGAAGAATGGAGCATGATGCTGACACTCTACGCTCCACCATTATATGCAACTGTATCTGCGTCCTAAATACACAGATACAATTGACAGCGTGACATGCTGCCGACTTTACAGGACAGGGGGACAGTATTTCTAGCCCAGGACTGTCCACTGGACTCAGGATGGTTGGGAGTCATGTCTAAGCTTCTGGTATATAGACAGCAGTGGTGGTCAGGGATCCTCACGGACCAAAGTGTGTCTTCTCAACAACGCCATCTGTTTTCTATACAATACTAGCATTAAGTATCTAAAGTATATTGGTAGAAACTGAGCTAATAGTAAAGTCCCTGGTGGTCTAGGGCAGGATAAAAGATAATGGCCCAGTAAATGGAGGTCCAAGGCTGTAAAACATTACACACTCTCTCCTCCCATGTTGCTCCTACAAGCTCACTCTTATGGAACCTATGAAGAATTTTGGGTCCTGACTCCTGAGCAATGGCCTAGATTTTATTACCAGTGTCCCTGTGAACAACACCAATACATTGCAATTCTGTGCTAGAAATAAGTGCTGGAATATCAGAATTTCTGGAATACAGTGATATAAAATCCCAGAAAGTATACATTTCTGCTTTTTTGCAGCAAAATATGACTCATTCTTGCAAAATGCCTCTTGTATAATCTGCTCAAAAATAACTGTGGGGAATGTCTCCTATGAATGGTACATTAAGGTGACAAATATATCACCTTCCTTGTGACGGCCGTGCTTCATCATTAAAAAAGGGAAATAATATTTTAATTTGGAGAATTGATTTTATGTTGTTTTTATCCATCACATATATGGTATAACGGCTCCTTTCCTCTGCTGCATCCTGGGTGGCGGTGGAGAGTTTTCAGTTCCTGCTCTAGTTGTCATGTCCCATATTGATCACTAGAGGGCACAAGAGTCCCATTGACTGTGAGGCATCAGTCCACGCATTTCGCGACATGTGTAGAGTCTCATGTGCAATGTCTCAGAGATGATTTTCGTCCTGTTCTTTCAAGAGCCATAACTCTTTTTATTTTTCCATCGACATTCAGTACCTGTATTTTTTTTTCCTTTTTTTTTTTTTTTTTTGAGGAAGGGTTGTAATTTTGAAAGACACCATTCATTTTGCGGTATAATGTACTGAAAAATGGGAAAATATTTCTAATATTTTTTTCAATTTTTCTTATTACTGCATTAACCCCTTGCCGAATTATGCCGGCACTATAACTCTATGACTCCGAGTCCGCACCTCTTATGGCAGATAATGGCTGATTCAACAGCGGTTGGTGCGGTGGAGCTCTGCCCATGGTTTTTAAACTGGTAAATGGCGCTGTCAATCGCATTTAACACACACCAGCAGGAAGGCGCTTCATTCCAATGCAGTAAAATGTGAGAAATGAAAAAAAAAAAAAAAAATGAAAAAAAAAAAGTTCGAATCACATGCCTTTTTGACCCATTAAAAAAATAAATAAAAAATACATATATTTGATATTGATATAAAAATAAAAATAAATTAATCTGATTGGTAACTGGCATAATGAGAAAAAATTAGAAACCCCAGTATTACCTTTTTTTTGGCCGCCACATTTCAGTAAAGTGCAATAAGAGGTGACCGAAACATCGTATGTACTCCAAAATGGCATCAGTAAAAAACAAGCCCTCACAAAGTCCCATACTCCAAAATGGAAAATGTTACGGGTGTTGGAAAATGGCGACTTTTTTTATTTTATTTTTTACAAATTTCTGATTTTTTTTTCACCACTAAAAAAAAAAAACAACAAAGAAAACTACACACGTTTGGCATCTGCGTACTCGTACTGAGCGGGAGAATCGTATTGCTAAGTCAGCTTTATGATATAGTGAACATAGTGAATAAGAACAAAACAAAACAATTTTTTACAACTTCAACACATTTGGAATTTTTTTTGCGCTTTCCAGTAGGTCACATGATAAAATGGATGATGTCATTCAAAAGTACAACTTGTCCCCCCCCCCAAAAAAAAAGCCCTCATACAGGTATGTGGATGGAAAAATAAAAATGTTATGGCTCTTGTAAGAAGGGGAGGAAAAAACAAAAATGAAAAAACGGAAAGTGTAAGAGCTGGCTTTTGCACGCTGAGCTGCGGTTTATATTGATTACATTTTGAGGTACATATGATGTTTGGATTGCTTTTTATTGCGTTATTTTGTGAAATGTGAAGACCAAAAAACAGCAATTCTGGCATTTCATTTTTTTTTCCTTTTCAGATTTTCACATCCGATATAAATACCACAATTTTACATTTTTTTTTTATGCTATTTTTTAAAAATCTTTCAATGGGTAAAAGGAAGGGATTTTGTACATATATATATATTTTTTTTACAATTTTTCCTATTATATTTAGTCCTCTAATGCTACGTTCAAACTAAGTTTTAACATACTGTGTAAGGTTGTCTCACTTTGCTGCTCCTCGAGGTAGACACAGGCACACATGTGGTTAAAGTCTCTGGATGGTATCATAAACCAAAAAAAAACAAACTGGTAACAGAAAACATTTGTCTGTCTCATATGGAAATAAAAAGTTCATATACAGCCCTGCCCAGTTCCTCTGGGACAACACATATGGCAGCTCTCGCAGGAGCTAGCAGTCAGGAGGCTTCCTACCTCCACACACCACAGACCAAGAAAAAAAAAACAGGCTGGACATTTATTTCCCCAGCCACACCTTTGAGGTGGAGATATGGTGAGTGGTTTCTTACCTACTCACCTAAAAACCCAACCATAACATGGCCTCTTAACTCCTTCAGCACATGGCATGCTGATGGAGATCTCGGCACCAAGATCTAGGGAGATGAGCAATTCCAAACACCCCCTCATCCCAGCATGCGGCCTGCAGCAACGACCCTGGGACCCCGCTTCACCGCAGACACCACCCCCGGTAAGCAATAAGACGCATGGATTATAAGAAGCACCACTATTTTATTAAGTTTTTTTTCCTATCTTTCTCCTCAAAATTTGGGGTGCGCCATATAATCCTGTGCGTCTTATAATCGCTCCTGGGAAGCAACAAACAGAAAGCCGAACGTATTGCAGTGAGCGTGTAGGAGAGCGAAGCACAATAGAGGAATACCAGTGGGAGACCAGCCACGAGCAGGCTGCCTCCTTCTGAGGCACAGAGACAGGTATCTGGAAAACTGAGGTTGTATGGGCCTCTACGACTTACATCAGAGACCGACAGGACAGCTGAACTCCAAATTACCTGTCCGCCTTAATACCCAGGGGGCACAGTGACACCCTTAGAGCCTGGCATTTCAAAAACCTGACCTGCACATCCAAACATAGACTATGTATGAACAGGTGCTGAACCCAGAGTCGCCAACTCGTATATAGTTAAGTAAATAAGGCAGCACACTGCAGCGCCAAAACATGCAAACTTGAAAACACGAAATTTGAACTGCATTACTGCACTAGAAATATGAAAAATGAGAGCTTTTAGCGCATAAAAATGGCCAATTTTATGTGTACCTGGTAGCCTCTTTACGGCATCTCTCTTATACCACGTCTCCATCTGAATGGGTGCATGTGAAACCTCTTCTTAGACTAAAATTCTCTCTCTCTGTGGAGGGGTATTGGACCTGCTGTAATTTCTAGTGCAGTAATGCAGTTCAAATTTCGTGTTTTTAAGGTTGCATGTTTTAGCGCTGCAGTGTGCTGCCTTATTTACTTAACCCTTAGAGCCTGGAGTATGCTAGAGTCCCTATGAACAGGCTCACGTCACCAGTCATACGGGTTGTGTCCTATCCTATACGGGGGACAGAGAGAGAACATCTGTGAGGACCTTATATGAAGCCATAGGCAGTAAGGAACTACAACACCATATCGCTACAGGAAGGCTTTGATTTCCACCTGGATAAGGGGACCCCTAACTTGCCTCCAAGCCGGCTGGACCCTGCCTGCCCTGTGATCTGGTGCTCTGGACTGTGGCTGCTGAAGTCTTCAGTAAATAAGGTAAACAGACTGAAAACCTGTGTCCTCGTTCTTCACTGCACCTCTCACCATCTTCCATCTACACACCGGGAGCCCTGGGAATATACTTCAACTGTGGGAAGGTATACCATCTAGCTGCCATAACATCACCCCTTAAAGCAGCGTCGGTCCCCACTGACCGAATACCACAGGTGGGGTCACGAACATAAACTTTATTCCCATTAAAGACCTTTCCCTTTTACATGGGCGCCCAGGGCCACGGACCGGGTCGCCACCGTGACATCCCCCTGTAAACGCAGGACCCAGTAACGAGTACCCCACGGCCCTGGCGGGCGACTCAGTGATGTATGATGGATTTATATGTGACTGTTGCTAGGTTTTGGGTGTGTGCTAATTCCCCTCTTTCTCCTACATTGGTTTTACCCCATCCTCCATTCCCCGGTGCATTCCTCTGTTATATGTGTGATTATATTTGAATATTAGGTATTTTTTGTTACCCCTGTTCATATAACCTTGTGACCTCTGACTGGTGTATTACGGTACACTACTACTCCCCTCTTCCCTGGATGGGGGAAAGGTAAAGACTGAGAGTGGATTCAGGAGCTAAGGCAAGGTACATGGCCCCGGTGTCTTCACCATGAGAAGTAATCTGGGGAACAGGGCGAGCTAAGATGTCCCTAGCATTAGGGACATGAAAGGAGCCTGTGGTCCCGGGACACTTGACAACAGAGTCGTGATAGTAGGTTGGTGATCAGCTTAATCATCTACTCCCTGGCTTTCCTTGGCCTCTCTGAGTCCAACACAGTTGCATCTGTTGGCCAGGAAATTCCTCCCATTAAGCGGGTGAAACAGGACCAGTGCACCACACTTTCTTCAGGTAGTTCTGATATCTCGGTCAACTTGAGCTGCTCTCCTACATCCTTACTGTGGCTGCTCCCTGCTTCTACTCTATTTTATGACATAAACTCCACTCACTCAACTCTTCCCTAGCCTCTCAGGTTCTGTATGCCTGAAGGTTCTTACTTTTTAAGTTTTTTTCTTCATCTTGATTCTTTATTTTGCTCGTTTTATGAAGGAATAAATAATAAGTTTGTGGATATTTTGGAGAAATAAATAGGGTTTTCTTACAAATAAAAAGGTTTGGCCGGTTATTTTGAAATTTAGGCATTTTTTTTATTTGGTATCTTAACGGTTATTAAATGTTTTTATTTTGCGTGTTATTTTGTGTACTCTCTTTTACTACATCCCTGTGAAAGTCACTGATTACTTTTAGAGCCCAGAAATTGAGATAATTAGATATTATAGGCGTTTTTGTAACCTGTGCCTGTCAGGTGCACCACGCCTGAACTCAGGAGTACCAGAGATGCTAGGGTTAAAGAGAATTGAACCTTGTTTTTGTCCACCTGAGTGGGTGGATCCCTGCGGCCACACAGACTGTACTGTATGCTATTTTGATTTTTCCCTTTATGCTAGGAGGGCCATGTATATTTTACCTGATTTTGCACTGGTTTATGCAGTACTTTTTAATAAACCAGTTGAAAATTTAAAATGAAAGTGTTCCTGTGACTACCTCTTTAAGCAGCCGAGTGAGTTCCACAGGATCCATAGTGCCTAGCGAACCCAAGACATGGCATACAGCACAAGCTGTGACTGGTAGGAACCACCTTGGCACCGTAGAATGGGCAAAAGCCATCATTCATTTGGTCACGACCTATAACAGGGCTGTTACTTACCACGGGAAACATTAATACCGATGTCTTGTTATGTGTCAGAGAGTCTTTTGGACAGCAGGCATGATTGTTGACTGTCACCTCTGCACCCTCTATAGCTATACCTCTGGGTTCAATACATACATTGTGGCTTCAGTCCTTACAACATTCCAAACAAGCACTAACGCGGAAACACAATAGCTGATGGGATGAATTACCGGAAGTGCAGCAGATTGTCAATAAACATGAATCAGCATGTTAGAAAACATTTCCTGTTCCAATAACTTTGAAGAAAATCTGTCTTATCTTCTAAAATAAGTAATACATGTAAACAAGCAGGGTGTTAGGTGGTAACCCCTGCTGCCAATCTTGGTGTGTTTGATTGTTTCCCATTTTTTGTTTTTGTGCTTGATGAGCTTGTATGAGCAGGGTTACAACTGAATATAGAATTCAGTCCCCCCCGACTTCCTGATTGCTGGAGAGCGGGAGCTCACCTCTTTGGCAGACAAACAGAACATACAGTTAGGTCCATATATATTTGGACAGAGACAACATTTTTCTAATTTTGGTTATACACATTACCACAATGAATTTTAAACAAAACAATTCAGATGCAGTTGAAGTTCAGACTTTCAGCTTTCATTTGAGGGTATCCACACTAAAATTGGATGAAGGGTTTAGGAGTTTCAGCTCCTCAACATGTGCCACCCTGTTTTTAAAGAGACCAAAAGTAATTGGACAATTGACTCCAAGGCTATTTCATGGACAGGTGTGGGCAATCCCTTTGTTATGTCATTCTCAATTAAGCAGATAAAAGGCCTGGAGTTGATTTTAGGTGTGGTGCTTGCATTTGGAAGGTTTTGCTGTGAAGTAAACATGCGGTCAAAGGAGCTCTCCATGCAGGTGAAACAAGCCATCCTTAAGTTGCGAAAACAGAAAAAACCCATTCGAGAAATTGCTACAATATTAGGAGTGGCAAAATCTACAGTTTGGTACATCCTGAGAAAGAAAGAAAGCACTGGTGAACTCATCAATGCAAAAAAACCTGGGCGCCCACGTTAGACAACAGTGGTGGATGATCGCAGAATAATCTCCATGGTGAAGAGAAACCCCTTCACAACAGCCAACCAAGTGAACAACACTCTCCAGGAGGGAGGCATATCAATAACCAAATCTACCATAAAGAGAAGACTGCATGAAAGTAAATACGGAGGGTTCACTGCACGGTGCAAGCCACTCATAAGCATCAAGAATAAAAAGGCTAGACTGGACTATGCTAAAAAACATCTAAAAAAGCCAGCACAGTTCTGGGAGAACATTGTTTGGACAGATGAAACCAAGATCAACCTCTACCAGAATGATGGAAAGAGAAAAGTATGGCGAAGGCGTGGTACAACTCATGATCCAAAGCATACCACATCATCTGTAAAACACGGCGGAGGCAGTGTGATGGCCTGGGCATGCATGGCTGCCAGTGGCACTGGGTCACTAGTATTTATTGATGATGTGACACAGGACAGAAGCAGCTGGATGAATTCTGAGGTATTCAGAGCCGCCATACTGTGTGCTCATATCCAGCCAAATGCAGCCAAACTGATTGGTCGCCGTTTCATACTACAGATGGACAATGACCCAAAACATAAAGCCAAAGCAACCAGGAGTTTGTTAAAGCAAAGAAGTGGAATATTTTTGAATGGCCAAGTCAGTCACCTGATCTCAACCCAATTGAGCATGCATTTCACTTGTTAAAGACTAAACTTCAGACAGAAAGGCCAACAAACAAACAGCAACTGAAAACCACCGCAGTGAAGGCCTGGCAGAGCATCAAAAAGGAGGAAACACAGCATCTGGTGATGTCCATGGGTTCAAGACTTCAGGCAGTCATTGCCAACAAAGGGTTTTCAACCAAGTACTAAAAATGAACATTTTATTTAAAATTATTTAATCTGTCCAATTACTTTTGGTCCCTTTAAAAACAGGGTTGCACATGTTAAGGAGCTGAAGCTCCTAAACCCTTCATCCAATTTTAATGTGGATACCCTCAAATGAAAGCTGAAAGTCTGACCTTCAGCTGCATCTGAATTATTTTGTTTCAAATTCATTGTGGTAATGTCTATAACCAAAATTAGAAAAATGTTGTCTCTGTCCAAATATATATGGACCTAACTGTATGTATATACTGTACATAAGATATTTGCCAGGTCACCTCCACGAGCGTGCACGAAGCAGTCCGGGTACACCAAATAGTACTACAAAGAAAAACGTTCTCCAGCATCAATGTTAACGAAGGTTTTCAGCCTTCGTTTGGATACAGATTAGAAACTATTACAGACAGATATAAAGCAAAAACACAAAACTTGAGCTTGGTTTGAGTTTGTATACATGCAACATATAAACATATGTTCACAGGGGTGGATTAAGGGTAGCCAGGGCCCCGGGCTGTTCAGACACTGTGGGTCCCCCTGGTCATGTGACGGGGGTCATGTGACGGGGGTCATGTGACGGGGGTCATGATATACCCGAACCAGATTATTCCAGAAAAATGGCCGGGCCCTACTCTACTGTAACCTATTAAATATTTGTTAAAATCTGCAATACAATTTAGGTATATTTTGACCAGTAATATCACATACAAGGAACAAATACCACCGCACCATGACCAGACCATAAATTACAACCACAGTGATCGAATAATATCACATACAAGGAACAAATACCACCGCACCATGTCAAGACCACATATTACCACCGCTTGGTGACCAAATAGCACATACAAGGGACAAATACCACAACACCATTTCATATTACCACCACATAGTGACTGAATACTACAATACTGATCAGTAATAAAAAAAAACACAATACTATCACCATAAGTGCCAGTATTCACAGGAGATCTGTACTTAGTATGCAGTGTCTGTGTAGAGGTAATACAGAGATCACTGGTGGTATTATACACAGGAGCTCTGTATATAATGTATAGGTAATACAGTGATCACTGGTGACATTATACACAAGACCTCTGTATATAGTATACAGTGTATAGTGTCAGTGTATAGGTAACACTGACTCACCAGTGACGTCTCTAGGTGAAGTCCTTCATCTTTCATCCAGCACAGACCGCCATCATTTCTTCCAGCCAGGACTCGTTTCTGCAGGAAATAACACAGTTATCTCAAGCTCCACTTGTAGAACACATTACTTAATTTTTCACAACTTCTACATTACAACACGAAGAAAAAAAGGCGATATAGTGTCACTCTGCACAGTAACAGGACCGCCCCCCATTTAAAACAGTATACTCAAAAAATAAAATAAATACATCACTGCAGTAATAATATCCCTTAATTAGCCCCTACGGAAATAATATTCCCCACCCTGGCCCCGTGTATCTCATTCCTGGCTCCTGCAATATGTGCGCGCATCCTGCCCTCTTGAGTATCCATTCTACACCATATGATCTCCACATCCTGCCCCATCTGTCTCCATCCTGTCCCATGACAGTGTGTTCAACAATCTGCCCCAGTGTGGCCAGCATATTACCCCCATTGTGTCCAGCATATTACCTCCACACGGTGTATCCAGCAATCTGCCCCAGTATGTCCAGCATTGCCCCCAGTGTGTCCTGTCCAGCAATATGCCCCAGTATGTCCAGCAGTCTGCCCCAGTGTGTCCAGCAATCATCTGCCCCAGACTGTGTCCTCCAGCATTGCCCCAGTCAGTGTCTCCAGCAATCATCTGCCCCAGACTGTGTCCTCCAGCATTGCCCCAGTCAGTGTCTCCAGCAATTATCTGCCCCAGACTGTGTCCTCCAGCATTGCCCCAGTGTCTCCTGCATTGCAGTGTGTCCAGCAATCATCTGCCCCAGACTGTGTCCTCCAGCATTGCCCGAGTGTCTCCTGCATTTCCCCCCAGTGTCTCCTGCATTGCCCCAGTGTGTCCAGCAAATGCAAACTGTGTCCTCCAGCATTGCCCCCCCAGTGTCTCCTGCATTGCCCCCCGCATTGCCCCCCCAGTGTCTCCTGCATTGCCCCCCGCATTACCCCGCCAGTGTCTCCTGCATTGCCCCGCCAGTGTCTCCTGCATTGCCCCCCAGTGTCTCCTGCATTCCCCCCAGTGTCTCCTGCATTGCCCCCCCAGTGTCTCCTGCATTGCCCCCCCAGTGTCTCCTGCATTGCCCCCCCAGTGTCTCCTGCATTGCCCCCCCAGTGTCTCCTGCATGCCCCCCCAGTGTCTCCTGCATTGCCCCCCAGTGTCTCCTGCATTCCCCCCCAGTGTCTCCTGCATTGCCCCCCCAGTGTCTCCTGCATTCCCCCCCAGTGTCTCCTGCATTCCCCCCCAGTGTCTCCTGCATTGCCCCCCCAGTGTCTCCTGCATTGCCCCCCCAGTGTCTCCTGCATTCCCCCCAGTGTCTCCTGCATTGCCCCCCAGTGTCTCCTGCATGCCCCCCAGTGTCTCCTGCATTGCCCCCCCCAGTGTCTCCTGCATTCCCCCCCAGTGTCTCCTGCATTGCCCCCCCAGTGTCTCCTGCATTCCCCCCCAGTGTCTCCTGCATTGCCCCCCAGTGTCTCCTGCATGCCCCCCCAGTGTCTCCTGCATTGCCCCCCTAGTGTCTCCTGCATTGCCCCCCAGTGTGTCCAGCAATAGCAAATGCAATCATTTGAGGCCCCCAGTCCCGACTGTGTCCTCCTCCAGCATCATTGCCCCACCAGACCCAGTGTGTCCAGAAATCAGACTGCCCCAGTCTGTGTCCTCCTGCTCCCAGCAGTCTGCCCCTGGCCCCCCCATCCCCAGTGTCCGACTCCTCCGCTCCGCCTCCACCGTTATAATTATAGCTCCAGGTTATAAAAAAAAAATAAAAAAATTCTCCAGTCCTCACCTTACCAGCGATCCAGGCGGTGAGCTCCCTCCAACAGCGCGCACTCGCCAGCGACTGACAATGACGTCAGACGCCGGCGACGTGTGTGCTGCGCTGCGCCTGCAGCCGACGGCTGTTGTTAACTATTGCCGTGCGGGCGCCCGCACGGCAATAGGAAACCGCCGCAGGCAGCGCCGCTAGGGGCCCGGTGAGCAGATGAGACGGGGCCCGATGCGGGCCCCCTCTCTCTGCCCACCGGGTCCGGGGGGGCTCCCTGGCATGGCATGGCAGTGAGAGTGACGGCACGCAGGGGCACGGCGGCCGGCCGCACGGGCCCGGCACATAAATCAGGACTCAGGAGGAGGGAACGCGTCGGCGCGTCGCCACCGCGGCGCCGGCAACACCAATCTGACAGGGGCTGGCGGGCGTTTTGGTGGGTCACGGCCGGGGGTGCCACTGTGTCACTGACTCACTGTGCTGTCATATGATACGCATAATGCCCTGATGATGGCGGCGGCCGGCGGGCAATCTGTGCGGTAGCCCAGGGCCCCCCCACACCACTGGGCCCTGGGCTACCGCCCAGATTGACCCTCTTATAATCCGCCCCTGTATGTTCACATTGGCCATAAAACATGCAAAATCTACAAAAAAAAATGAGCAAAAACCCTGCTGTAGCTAAATAAGTAAAAAGCAAAAGTGCATCTAAATAACACAAGAGTTCTTAGTAATACTGTTTTTGATCAAAAATAGCATAAAAACCACCCCACCTCGACAAGGTGACCCTGATCGGGACGGTCCTACGTTGTCTAATATTAAAAACCTTACCATGGGTCAAAATTGACCTCAGTGTTTGTGAATAAGGGCAGACAACCAGTGGACACCAGTCTGGGGACACCTTTAAGTGTAATTTCCAGCTCAGGAAAGGGAGGCCACACCCCGACTTGCAGAGAATGCAAAAATACAAAGAAAAAACACAAAAACTGAGCCACATGACCGATATATTTGTCTGTATTCGTTTTTTAGTGATGAGTGAGCACTAAAATGCTCGGTTACTCATTACTGTAATTGAACAAACCGTAATTCTTGGGTGCTCGACCCCAGAAACGAGTATAATGGAAGTTAATGATCAACCTGAGCATTTTTCCGTGGCCCCTCCACCAGAGGTCTGGATAGGGGTCTACAATTTGGTGAAAATTCTGGAAATAGTGCTGAAATTATATGGAAACAGCATGGAGAAGACTCCTGGAAGCATCTCTGAATCCCAGGTCACTGTTGGGAACAATGTTGTCAGATGATTACGCCACTTTTACAGTCTGACAATAAAACATTCAAAATCGCAGTTAAAATGGATTTTGCTGGAAAAATTGTTAAGAAACTTTATTTCCAGGATAATGACAAAATAAATAAGAGAAAAAAATGCTCCTCCACACTTTGGGGTATGTTCACACGCAGTGTTTCTTCTGTTTTCTTTTTGCACGTTTGCATTGCTTGGTGAAAAAAAAAAGCATTCAACAGTGAATGGAATTTTATCACCTTAGTTGGCCATCTGGTGTGTGAGACATGATCAGACACATCCTGCGTAATTTATGAAGGAAGGACTCTGAAAGTCACAATTTATTTTTTCAGGGTCATCATGGGGGGCATTGCTATTTGTAGAGGGCCATAAGGCGGCCCTTACAATTGTTAGAAGGCCAGGAGGTGGCCCTCACTATTGCCAGTGGGCCATCAGGCGGCACTCACTCTAATTTTATAGAGCCAGCCCTCACTAAGCATTTTTGGAGGGCCAGCATGTTAGGTGTCAAGTTCCCACTGCTGCACAAAGGGAATCTTGAACCATGTCCACTGCAGTCTCCCATTCTCCTCCAGCCGCAGTGGAGCCTGCTCAACAGAGACGTCAATCCCAGCGTCTGGCTCAAGCAGATACTGTGCACTTAGTTACTGCTGCGTTTCCAGGCTCAGCCTTTGCAACCAGCACTGATCAGCGGCGAGCAGACGTTATAGGGACTAAGTGCTGCTTTTCTTCTACTGAGCATGCCCACAGGACGACCTCTCATTGGATTTCGGGGGTCACATGCTCAGGTCCTGTTGCGGCTCCGATTGGACCACTACGAAGGTCCCGGAGAGCTACAACTATAAAAGGTTCGCAACCCCCAACCTACTGTCTCCTTCCCCATAATCCTGTAGAATGTAAGCCCACAAGGGCAGGGTCCTCTTCCCTCTGTATCAGTCTGTCATTATTAGTTTTGCTTACTGTAAGTAATATTTGTATTTTGATGGAATTAATGGTGCTATATAAATAAATAATAATAATATTAATGGCCGCTCGGCCATGCACTAGTATAAATCAGAAATCGTGTGTGTGTGGATGTATGACTATCTGGTGAAAGCTTCTAATAATCCCCATCCCTAGTGTTGTTGAAAGTACTTTGGTGATTGAGCTAGTTAGCTCCAGACTGTGCCATCCAGCACTAGGCACGACTACACAGCGTCTACTAGCAGCGACCGCCAGTGCGGCGCCTTGCACAAGTAGTGCGCTTTCCTGACACTACTTAGGGTGGTAAATGGCATCTGCCAGAGCGGCGCTGTACACACTCAGTGAGGTAAATCATTATTTAGGTTTTCCCTGGCACCGCAGTTGCAGCGCCGAGCGTTAGTGGTCTAGAGAGACTCTAACCCTGTGTCCTTAGGGCAGAGTCCTGTGACCCAATACTTGCATTCTCTCTGTGGTATTGTGGCCCTGTGCAACATGGTTCGCTTCCTATATACTGTGTGTGTTCACATTATACCGCCATATACTGTCCGCCATTACCAAGCAGCAGGTGTCATTTCTGCATGGTGGACCCCGGGCTGCGAACGCACCTTATACCATCCTTATAATTATTTGGTATGTTCTACCAGCCCTAACATTATATTAGCGCCAGGGTCTGGCTAGTAATGGCGGACAATCAGCGACTTCAGCGGTACATCCAGCAGGTGGAGGGTAGGTTGGCGGCTCTTTAGCGCACAACTTCGGCCGTGGATGTTACTGCAGTTGCTGTTCAGGCTGCTAGTGTAGCTGCAGCCAGTTTGTCCACTGCCACCCCTGCTCCGACATTATCCCGTCTCCCGTTGCCAGATAAGTTTGTTGGCGACAGTAAGCTGTGTCGGAGGATTCGTGAGCCAGTGTGCTATACATCTTGAGCTCCTGGCTGCACATTTTCCCACAGAGTGGGCTAAGGTGGGATTTATTATATCCCTTCTGTTGGGCAGGGCATTATAGTGGGCAGCGCCGGTGTGGGAGCGCAACGATCATGTGGTGCAGAGTGCTCCGTGGTTCTTGGACACTCTGAAACAGGTCTTTTTGGGACCAAGTGCCACCCATGATACGGCACTCCAAATGCTGGCATTGACACAGGGTTCGTCCATGGTCAGTCATTTTGCCGTCCACTTCCGGACTTTGGCATCTGAGCTGGAGTGACCGGATAAAGTCCTTATCCCAGTATTTTGGAAGGGACTGGCTGACCATGTGAAGGACGCCTTGGCCACTATGGAAACTCCCGCAACACTAGTGGAGCTAATAGCAATATCTACCTGCATCGACCTTCATTTTAACGAACAAAGGTTGGAGCGAGCCAAGTGTAGGAAGAGATTCCGGTTGGCTCCCACCTTTGCCAGGCCTCTAGAATCTCCGGTTCAGGTGTCCGAGCCACATGAGGCCATGGAGGCTTCTCGAGCGGGACCTAAGTCCCGGGCCGCTCGAATACCCATGGTCTGTAATGTCTGCCAGCAGTCAGGACATTATGCCAAGAAATGACCTCAGCGGTCGGGAAACGACCGCGTCTAGTAACCGTAGGAGGAGGTTCACTAGACACAGCGACATTTTCCTCCAAAATGTCCTTGAAGGGGACAATTACCTTAGGCCCTTCCACTCATATGGTAGAGCTTTGTGTGGATTCCAGGGCGAAGGGAAATTTTATGTCTTCTGCCTTCGCCCAACAGCACGCAATACCCCTGGTGATGCTTGCCAAACCTGTGACTGTACTAGTGGTGAATGGGTCGACCATCCCATTTACTTTATCCATGTCTCCATCCCATCAGTCCCATCAGGAGATTATCTCACTTCTTGTCATTCCCAAGGGAATAGACGAGATCCTGTTAGGGATACCCTGGTTATGTTACCACTCCCCATATATAGAGTGGTCCTCAGGAAGAATTTTGGGATGGAGTGAATCTTGTGAGGTTAGATGTCTGAGGGAGTGTGTTCAGGTTGCCACTACAGAGGTACCTGCAGAGCTTTCCTCTCTCCCCAAGCACTATTGGCCCTATGTGGATGTGTTCTCCAAGAGGGCTGCAGAGACACTTCCACCTCACCGTCCCTATGACTGTCCTATTGACCTCTTGCCTGGTGCAGAGCCTCCCTGGGGTCGAGTCTATCCCCTGTCTCTCCCGGAGATGGAGGCAATGACCCAATACATCCAGGAGAATTTGGCAAGAGGATTCATTAGGAAGTCAGTGCCACCTGCAGGGGTGGGGTTCTTCTCCGTGCAGAAGAAGAACGGAGAACTACGCCCTTGCATAGATTATAGGGTTCTTAATGCCATCACCGTTAAGAACAAGTTCCCTCTGCCCCTTATATCTGAGCTCTTTGATTACGGGGAGCGAAGGTATTTACTAAGCTTGATCTGCGGGGTGCATACAACCTGATTCGCATCCGTGAGGGGGACGAATGGAAGACGGCTTTTAACACCAGGGACAGGCACTATGAATACCTGGTGATGCCCTTCAGTCTCTGTAATGCCCCAGCCATTTTCAAAGACTTTTTGAATGATGTCTTCCGGGATATGCTCTCCACCTCGGTTGTAGTCTATCTGGATGATATTCTCATCTACTCTCCATATATAGATTCCCACCGGAGAGATGTTTGCAAAGTCTTCGACTTCCTACGGGCAAACTCCCTCTATGCCAAGTTGGAGAAGTGTGTGTTTGAGCAGGAGTTCTTGCCTTTCCTGGGCTATATCATCTCTGCCTGGGGATTGGTCATGGATCCTGCCAAGCTACAGGCTGTGATGGACTGGCAGGAACCACATTCTCTCAAAGCGGTGCAGAGTATTATGGGGTTTATTAACTAATATCGCCAGTTCATTCCCCACTTTTCAACTTTGGTACCTCCCTTGGTAGCCCTCACCAAGAAGGGAGCAAATCCCAAACTGTGGTCGGAGGAGGTCTCCAAGGCCTTCCTTTCTATCAAGTCTTGCTTTGCTAGTGCTTCTATTCTTCATCGCCCCGATGTAGATAAACCTTTTATAATGGAGGTGGATGCCTCATCCGTCGGTGCTGGAGCAGTCCTTTTCCAAAAGGATGCTCAAGGTCGGAAGCATCCTTGCTTCTTTTTCTCTAAGACCTTCACACCGGCGAAGAGGAATTATTCCATCAGGGACAGGGAGTTGCTAGCAATGAAGTTGGCCTTCTCAAAATGGAGACACCTCCTGGAGGGGGCTCGTTTTCCCTTCCAAGTTTACATTGACCTCAAGAATTTGGTGTATTTACAGACTGCCCAGCGGCTAAATTCTCACCAGGCGAGATGGTCCCTGTTCTTCTCCCGGTTCCATTTCACCCTCCATTTTCTCTCCGGGGAGAAGAACATTCGTGCCGACGTTCTCTCCGGCTCCATAGTGTCAACGGAGGAGGAGGAGCCTCGGCTTATTGTCCCTTCAGAGAGCCTGAGAACTGTGGCTCCAGTTTCGCTAGAGTCTGTGCCCCCAGGCAGGACTTTCGTTCCACCTAATTTGTGACCGGAGGTTCTCTCTTGGGCTCACTCGTCCAGGGTGGGTGGACATTTTGGGATCAAAAGGACATCTGAGCTTCTGGTGAGGACATACTGGTGGCTGCATATGGCCCGTGACATCGGGGACTACATTCGGGCGTGTGTCTCCTGCGTCAAGAATCGTTCTTCTCGGCAACGGCCTGCTGGATTACTTTACCCCCGGCTGGTGGCAGACAGGCCCTGGGAGATGGTCGGGATGGACTTCATGGTGGGCTTACCCAAGTCTCATAGCTGCACCGTTATCTGGGTAGTCACGGACCATTTTTCCAAAATGGTGCACTTGGTGCCTCTTCCACGGGTACCTTCTGCATGGGTCTTGGCAGCGTTGTTTATTAAACATGTTTTCCGCCTACACGGTATGCCAGACAAAATTGTCAGTGACTGGGGTCCCAAATTTGCATCTCGGCTCAGGAGAGAGCTCTGTCATTTACTCAGCATTGAGCTGAATCTCTCTTCTGCGTACCATCCCGATACAAACGGGTTGGTAGAAAGGGCCAACCAGACTCTGGTCACATACCTGCGACATTTTGTCTCCGCCAGGCAGGATGACTGGGCATCCTTGCTATCATGGGCAAAATTTGCATTGAACAATGCCGTAGCCGACTCTACCCGGCAAACTCCATTCCTCCTTAACTACAGCCAGCATCCGCATGTCCCTGTGCCCATACCCGTGTCATCCACCAATTCTAGAATGACAGACTGGGCGAGGGAGGCACGTGACATTTGAGACCGCACACAGGATGCCATCTGGGCCTCCAAGGAGAGAATGAGAGTTTCTGCCGATGCACACTGGCGCCCCACTCCGACCTTTGCTCCTGGTGACTTAGTGTGGCTCTTCGCCCGTAACATCAGGCTGTGAATTGAGTTCACTAAGTTTGCACCTTGCTACATAGGCCCTTTCAAGGTCCTTGAACAAGTCAATCCTGTGGCCTACTGGTTGGCTCTTCCTCCACGCCTAGGTATCACTGACACTTTTCATGTGGCCTCCCTAAAACCCATTCACATGTCCCGGTTTTCCGAATCATCTGCCGGGACATCGGGCTCATCCACGGACGATTACGAGGTGAACGCTATCATTGGGTGTAAGGTGGTTCGTGGAAAAAAATTCTATCTGGTGGATTGGAAGGTTCATGGCCCAGAGGACAGGTCCTGTGAGTTTGTTGAGCACATTCGGGCTCCTCAGCTCATTGCTGTCTTCGAGCGTAGCGAGGCCCAAGGAGGGGGGTAATGTTAGGTGTCGAGTTCCCGCTGCTGCACAGGGGGAATCTGAAACCATGTCTGCTGCGGTCTCTCATTCTCCTCCAGCCGCAGTGGAGCCTGCTCAGCAGAGACGTCGATCCCAGCGTCTGGCTCAAGCATATACTGTGCGCTTGGTTACTGCTGCATTTCCAGGCTCAGCCTTTGTAACCAGAACTGATCAGCGGCGAACAGATGTTCCAGGGACTAAGTCCTGCTTTTCTTCTACTGAGCATGCCCACGGGACGACCTCTCATTGGAGGTCGGGGGTCACATGCTCAGGTCCTGTAGCGATTGGACCACTATAAAGGTCCCAGAGAGCTGCAACTATAAAAGGTTTGCATGGCCACACGGCCATGCGCTAGTATAAATCAGAAATCATGTGTGTGTGGATGTATGACTGTATCTGGTGAAAGCTCCTAATCATCCCCATCCCTAGTGTTGTTGAAAGTACTTTGGTGATTGTGCTACTGTTATGATAAGGTAATTCAGTACCACAATGGACATAGAAGTCAGAGCACATACAGTGACCTCACAATAACCCAAAAACATAGAACGAGCTCTGAGACGTGGGAACTCTGCTGACCGCAATCCCTAATCCTCTCCAACCACACTAGAGGCAGCCGTGGATTGCGCCTAACGCTCCCTATGCAACTCGGCACAGCCTGAGAAACTAGCTAGCCTGAAGATAGAAAATAAGCCTACCTTGCCTCAGAGAAATACCCCAAAGGAAAAGGCAGCCCCCACATATAATGACTGTGAGTTAAGATGAAAAGACAAACGTAGAGATGAAATAGATTTAGCAAAGTGAGGCCCGACTTTCTGAACAGAGCGAGGATAGGAAAGGTAACTTTGCGGTCAACACAAAACCCTACAAACAACCACGCAAAGGGGGCAAAAAGACCCTCCGTACCGACTAACGGCACGGAGGTACACCCTCTGCGTCCCAGAGCTTCCAGCAAGCAAGAAAAAACAAATAAGCAAGCTGGACAGAAAAAAACAGCAAACAAAATAACAAAAGCGGAACTTAGCTATGCAGAGCAGCAGGCCACAGGAACGATCCAGGAGGAAGCAAGTCCTATACTAGAACATTGACTGGAGGCCAGGATCAAAGCACTAGGTGGAGTTAAATAGAGCAGCACCTAACGACTTCCCCACATCACCTGAGGAAGGAAACTCAGAAGCCGCAGTACCACTCTCTTCCACCAACGGAAGCTCATAGAGATATCAGCCGAAGTACCACTTGTGACCACAGGAGGGAGCTCTGCCACAGAATTCACAACAGTACCCCCCCCTTGAGGAGGGGTCACCGAACCCTCACCAGAGCCCCCAGGACAACCAGAACGAGCCATATGAAAGGCACGAACAAGATCGGGAGCATGGACATCAGAGGCAAAGACCAAGGAATTATCTTCCTGAGCATAACCCTTCCACTTAACCAGATACTGGAGTTTCCGTCTTGAAACACGAGAATCCAAAATCTTCTCCACAATATACTCCAACTCCCCCTCCACCAAAACCGGGGCAGGAGGATCAACAGATGGAACGATAGGTGCCACGTATCTCCGCAACAATGACCTATGGAATACGTTATGGATGGAAAAAGAATCTGGAAGGGTCAAACGAAAAGACACAGGATTAAGAACCTCAGAAATCCTATACGGACCAATGAAACGAGGTTTAAACTTAGGAGAGGAAACCTTCATAGGAATATGACGAGAAGACAACCAAACCAAATCCCCAACACGAAGTCGGGGACCCACACAGTGTCTGCGATTAGCGAAACGTTGAGCCTTCTCCTGGGACAAGGTCAAATTTTCCACCACATGAGTCCAAATCTGCTGCAACCTGTCCACCACAGTATCCACACCAGGACAGTCCGAAGACTCAACCTGCCCTGAAGAGAAACGAGGATGGAACCCAGAGTTGCATAAAAACGGCGAAACCAAGGTAGCCGAGCTGGCCCGATTGTTAAGGGCGTACTCAGCCAAAGGCAAAAAGGACACCCAGTCATCCTGATCAGCAGAAACAAAGCATCTCAGATATGTTTCCAAGGTCTGATTGGTTCGTTCGGTCTGGCCATTAGTCTGAGGATGGAAAGCCGAGGAAAAAGACAAGTCAATGCCCATCCTAGCACAAAAGGCTCGCCAAAACCTCGAAACAAACTGGGAACCTCTGTCAGAAACGATATTCTCTGGAATGCCATGTAAACGAACCACATGCTGGAAGAACAATGGCACCAAATCAGAGGAGGAAGGTAATTTAGACAAGGGCACCAAATGGACCATCTTAAAAAAGCGATCACAAACCACCCAAATGACTGACATTTTTTGAGAGACGGGAAGATCTGAAATAAAATCCATAGAGATATGTGTCCAAGGTCTCTTCGGGACCGGCAAGGGCAAAAGCAACCCACTGGCACGAGAACAGCAGGGCTTAGCCCGAGCACAAATCCCACAGGACTGCACAAAAGAACGCACATCCCGCGACAGAGATGGCCACCAAAAGGATCTAGCCACTAACTCTCTGGTACCAAAGATTCCAGGATGACCAGCCAACACCGAACAATGAACCTCAGAGATAACTTTATTTGACCTTCTATCAGGGACAAACAGTTTCTCCGCTGGGCAACGATCAGGTTTATTAGCCTGAAATTTTTGCAGCACCCGCCGCAAATCAGGGGAGATGGCAGACACAATTACTCCCTCTTTGAGAATACCTGCCGGCTCAGATAAACTCGGAGAGTCGGGCACAAAACTCCCTGACAGGGCATCCGCCTTCACATTTTTAGAGCCCGGAAGGTACGAAACCACAAAGTTAAAACGGGCAAAAAACAGCGACAAACGAGCCTGTCTAGGATTCAACCGCTTGGCAGACTCGAGATAAGTCAAGTTCTTATGATCAGTCAAGACCACCACGCGATGCTTAGCTCCTTCAAGCCAATGACGCCACTCCTCGAATGCCCACTTCATGGCCAGCAACTCTCGATTGCCAACATCATAATTTCGCTCAGCAGGCGAAAACTTCCTGGAAAAGAAGGCGCATGGTTTCATCACCGAGCAATCAGAACTTCTCTGCGACAAAACAGCCCCTGCTCCAATATCAGAAGCATCAACCTCGACCTGGAATGGAAGCGAAACATCTGGTTGACACAACACAGGGGACTGTTGTGAATTCTGTGGCAGAGCTCCCTCCTGTGGTCACAAGTGGTACTTCGGCTGATTCTCTCTATGAGCTTCCGTTGGTGGAGGAGAGTGGTACTGCGGCTTCTGAGTTTCCTTCCTCAGGTGATGTGGGGAAGTCGTTAGGTGCTGCTCTATTTAACTCCACCTAGTGCTTTGATCCTGGCCTCCAGTCAATGTTCTAGTATAGGACTTGCTTCCTCCTGGATCGTTCCTGTGGCCTGCTGCTCTGCATAGCTAAGTTCCGCTTTTGTTATTTTGTTTGCTGTTTTTTTCTGTCCAGCTTGCTTATTTGTTTTTTCTTGCTTGCTGGAAGCTCTGGGACGCAGAGGGTGTACCTCCGTGCCGTTAGTCGGTACGGAGGGTCTTTTTGCCCCCTTTGCGTGGTTGTTTGTAGGGTTTTGTGTTGACCGCAAAGTTACCTTTCCTATCCTCGCTCTGTTCAGAAAGTCGGGCCTCACTTTGCTAAATCTATTTCATCTCTACGTTTGTCTTTTCATCTTAACTCACAGTCATTATATGTGGGGGCTGCCTTTTCCTTTGGGGTATTTCTCTGAGGCAAGGTAGGCTTATTTTCTATCTTCAGGCTAACTAGTTTCTCAGGCTGTGCCGAGTTGCATAGGGAGCGTTAGGCGCAATCCACGGCTGCCTCTAGTGTGGTTGGAGAGGATTAGGGATTGCGGTCAGCAGAGTTCCCACGTCTCAGAGCTCGTTCTATGTTTTTGGGTTATTGTGAGGTCACTGTATGTGCTCTGACTTCTATGTCCATTGTGGTACTGAATTACCTTATCATAACAGTACTGGAGGCCCCACATATAATGACTGTGAGTTAAGATGAAAAGACAAACGTAGAGATGAAATAGATTTAGCAAAGTGAGGCCCGACTTTCTGAACAGAGCTAGAGCGGCTCTGTACGCACTAAGTGTGATAAATTATTATTTAGGTTATCCCTGGCACCGCAGTTGCGGCGCCGAGCGCTAGTGGTCTAGACGGACTCTAACCCCGTGTCCTTGGGGCAGTGTCCTGTGACCCAATACTTGCGTTCTATCTGCGGTATGGTGGCCCTGTGACGCAACAGGGTTCGCTTTCTACATACCGGGTGAAGCTAACCCGTGTGTGTTCACATTATACTGCCATATACTGTCCGCCATTACCGAGCAGCAGGTTTCATCTCTGCACGGTGGATCCCGGGCTGTGAACGCACCTTATACCATCCTTATAATTATTTGGTGCGTTCCGCCAGCCCTAACACAGCAGATGTCTATGCTTTGCATAGCCATATATTGCTACTGCAATATAATTTATCTATCTGAGGTGGGCAATGTTAGGGTTAGCGTAACGCACCGAATATATTTATTAAGTAATATTGGTGCGTTCGCCACCCGGGATCCACCGTGCAGGAAAGAACCTACTGCTAAGTGAATTGCGACACTATATGGCGGTACAATGTGATTACACACACGGGTTAAATTCACCCGGTGTGAACAAAACCGATCCCTGTTAAGTCACAGGGTCGCGGTACCGCACAGAGAGCGCAAGCAAAGAACCACAGAACTCTATCCCAGGACACAGGATTAGAGTTAGTGTAGACCTCTTGCGATCGACACCACAATTGTGGTATCAGCGGTAACTATTATGCACAGAAGTGCATGCTGTGCCACACTAGCGGACACCACTACCCAGACTTGGGTAAGGTAAGCGCTCTAATAGCGCACGGCGCTGCACAGGCGGTCACAGCAGTTAGACGCTGCTTCGTGTGTTAAAGCTTTGAGTTCAGCCGGGCGCTAGATTGCAGCCATACACCTTACGCGAACAGTCATACACAAGGGATGGGTTTTTTAAGGAACGACTTGCACTCATCAACACACACACGATAACAATTGTATACTAGTACCTGAGCATGTGACCCTAGATCTCCATTGAGAGATCTTGCCCTGGGCATGCTCAGTGTGTGCAAAGCAGGACTTAGTCCCAGAAAAGCCTGCTCGCTGCAGATCAGTGCAGGGTACAATAGCTGAGACTGGAGAGGCAGTAGTAACCCTTTGCACAGTACCAGTCTCAGCGAGACGCTGGGAGTGACGTCTCCGCTGAGCAGGCTCCACTGTGGCCGATGCAGAATGGGAGACCGCAGCAGACACGGATCGAGATTCCCCCTGTGCAGCAGAGGAAACTCAACTCCTAACATTACCCCCCCTCCCAGGTCCCCCCCCTCCTTGAGCCTCGCTACGCTCAAAAGCTGCAATGAGCAGCGGAGCCCGAATGTGCTCCACAGGCTCCAAGGTTCTATTCTCTGGGCTGTGACCCTTCCAGTCCACCAGAGAAAATTTCTTGCCATGTACCACCTTGCACCCCACGATAGCATTCACCTCAAACTCATCCGTGGATGAACCTGATGTCCCGGCAGATGACTCAGAAAACCAGGACAAATGAACGGGCTTTAAGAGGGAAACGTGAAAAGTATCGGTGATACCAAGGCGTGGAGGAATAGCCAAACGGTAGACCACAGGGTTGACCTGTTCCAGAACCTTAAACGGGCCAATGTAACGAGGCGCAAACTTAGTGGACTCAACTTGCAGCCTGATGTTACGGACGGAGAGCCACACTAAGGAGCAAAGGTTGGAGCGGGGCGCCGAAACCCTCATTCTCTCCTTGGAAGCCCGGATGGCATCCTGAGTGCGGTCCCAGATGTCACGTGCCTCCACCACCCAGTCTGCCACCCTAGAATCGGTGGATGACACGGGCATGGGCACAGGGACATGCGGATGCTGGCCGTAATTAAGGAGAAAAGGAGTCTGACCAGTGGAATCGGCTACGGCGTTGTTCAATGCAAATTCCGCCCAAGGTAGCAAAGATGCCCAGTCATCCTGCCTAGCAGAGACAAAATGTCGCAAGTATGTCACCAGAGTCTGGTTGGTTCTTTCTACCAACCCATTCGTCTCGGGATGATATGCAGAGAAGAGATTCAGCTCTATGCTGAGTAAACGGCAAAGCTCTCTCCATAACCGAGATGCAAACTGGGGACCCCGGTCGCTGACAATTTTATCAGGCATTCCATGCAAGCGGAAAATATGTTTTATGAACAACACCGCCAAGGCCAGTGCAGAAGGTAACAGTGGAACCGGCACCAAATGCACCATCTTAGAAAAATGATCGGTGACTACCCAGATAATGGTGCAGCTACGAGACTTGGGTAAGTCCACTACAAAGTCCATCCCGACCATCTCCCAGGGCCTATCTGCCACCGGCATGGGGTAAAGTAACCCAGCAGGCCGTTGCCGAGGAGACCGATTCTGGGCGCAGGAGACACACGCTCGAATATAGTCCCCGACGTCACGGGCCATATGCGGCCATAAGTGGCTCCTGCACTGTGTCAGAGCCGGACGGCCATAAAGCAGAGCACAGCGGTGACATCACCGCTCTGCTTTACGGCCGGCGCTTACACAGTGCAGGGAAGCTGACGCCGGGGGACGCGACAGACACCGGAATGTAAGTATGTAGTGGTTGTTTTTTTTACATTTACAATGGTAACCAGGGTAAACATCGGGTTACTAAACGCGGCCCTGCGCTTAGTAACCCTATGTTTACCCTGGTTACCCAGCTCTCCAGCGACCACACAACGACTAAACAGCGACGCTGCAGCGATCGGCATCATTGTCTATATCGCTGCAGCGTCGCTTAATGTGATGGTACCTTTAGTCCTAGCACCTACAGGACCTTCCTGAGCATGTGACCCTAGATCTCCACTGAGAGATCTTGCCCTGGGCATGCTCAGTGTGTGCAAAGCAAGACTTAGTCCCATAAAAGCCTGCTCGCTGCAGATCAGTGCAGGGTACAATAGCTGAGACTGGAGAGGCAGTAGTAACCCTTTGCACAGTACCAGTCTCAGTGAGACGCTGGGAGTGACGTCTCTGCTGAGCAGGCTCCACTGCGGCCGATGCAGAATGGGAGACCGCAGCAGACACGGATCGAGATTCCCCCTGTGCAGCAGAGGATACTCGACTCCTAACAGGCAAATTTTCTTTTTCGTATTAATACTGTACAGATTGAAACTTGGAGGGTCAGTAGGTGGCCCTCACAATTTATACAGGGTCAGAAGGTGGCCCCCACTATTATTAGATGGAGAACAGGCATCATGTGGACAGATGAGACCAGAATAGAGTTTTCAGCAAAACACATAATTCTACTGTAAATGAAATGAGGCCTGCAAATGAACAGAACAGTTACAGTCATACATGGTGGAGTTTCAAAGATATTTTGGGATTGTATTGCTGCCTCTAGCCCTGGGTGCTTTGATTGTGTGCAAGGCATCATGAAATGTAAAGATTCCCAAAGGATTTTGGGCCACATTATAGTTCCCAGGGTCAGAAGTCTGGGTTTGCATCCTAGGTCATGGATCTTCAAGCAGGACAACAACCCCAAATATACTTAAAAGCAGTAGCAAGGCTTAGAATTTATAAGACAATAATCCCTACTAGATGATTGTCATACACTATACCTACTGCCATACCTCACCCTACACAAATTGCAGATAAGAGGGGTATTATTGCAGAATATAGAAGGGATTTGAACTGGCCCTGAATAGATATTTTCTTTCACGTGAAAGCATGAAACTCTGGAGGAACGCAATTAACATTGGCAGCTTTGATAAATTTTTGAGTACAGATTACCATAAAAAAATGTTAATGAGTTAACGGTTAATGAGTGCATGGAAATAAGCAGCAGCAAGCCTTAGAATTTATAAGGCAATAATCCCTGACTAGATGGCTGCAATATGCTATCCCCACTGCCACACCTAACTGTAGGTGAAATGCAGAGAAGAGCGGTATTATTATAACAGAATAAAATCTATTGGAATTACCGTATATACTCGAGTATAAGCTGACCCGTGGATAAGCCGACCCCCCCTAATTTTGCCACAAAAAACTGGGAAAACTTAATGACTCAAGTATAAGCCTAGGGTGGAAAATGCAGCAGCTACCGGTAAATGTCAAAAGTAAAAATAGATACCAATAAAAGTAAAATTAATTGAGACATCAGTAGATTAAGTGTTTTTGAATATCCATATTAAATCAGGAGCCCCATATAATGCTCCATAAAGTTTATGATGGCCCCATAAGATGCTCCATATTATAATATGCCCCATATAATCCTGCATAAAGGTTAATAATAATAAGATGCTCCATAGATATTTGCCCCATATAGTGCTTCACAAACCTTGATTATGGCCCCAAAAGATGCTCCATACAGACCCTTGCCCCATATAACGCTCCACAAACGTTAATTATGGCCCCATAAGATGATCCATAAAGATATTTGCCCCATATAGTGCTGCACAAACATTGATTATGGCCCCATAAGATGCTCCATAAAGATATTTGCGCCATATAGTGCTGCACAAATGTTGATTATGGCCCCATAAGATGCTCCATACAGACACTTGCCCCATATAATACTCCACAAACGTTAATTATGGCCCCATAAGATGCTCCATAAAGATATTTGCGCAATATAGTGCTGCACAAACATTGATTATAGCCCCATAAGATGTTCCATAAAGATATTTGCGCCATATAGTGCTGCACAAACGTTGATTATGGCTCCATACAGACACTTGCCCCATTTGCTGTTGCTGCGATAAAAAAATAAAAAATCACATACTCACCTCTCCATCGCTCAGGCCCCCGACACTTTCAATATTCACCTGACTTTGTTCCAGCGCCGCTCCATCTTCAGCATCTTCTGCACTGACGTTCAGGCAGAGGATGCGCACTAACCACGTCATCGCTCCCTCTGACCTGAGCGTCACTGTAGAAGACGCTGAAGAAGGAGCGGCGCCCGGAACGAGGAGCAGGTGAATATCACGCAGCGCAGCACTCCCCTCCCCGTTTCAGGTGACAAGGGTCTTCAGGTGGATTACCAGTATAATAAAATATTACAACAACCTGTGTATTTATTTCATTAAAATACTTTGTAATAATGTGTGTGTGTTTTTTTTTAACCATTTCATACTATTGGATTAATAATGGATAGTTGTCATAATTGACGCCTCTCCATTATTAATCTGGCTTAATGTCACCTTACAATAGCAAGGTGACATTAACCATCCATTATCCCATATCCCACTGCTACAGGGGAGTGGGAAGAGAGTGGCCAAGTGCCAGAATAGGTGCATCTTCCAGATGTGCCTTTTCTGGGGTGGCTGGGGGCAGATGTTTTTAGCCAGGGGGGGCCAATAACCGTGGACCCTCTCCAGGCTATTAATATCTGCCCTCAGTCACTGGCTTTCCCACTCTGGCGGAGAAAATTGTGCGGGAGCCCATGCCAATTTTTTCCGCCATTTAACCCTTTATTTTAATAGCTAGAGCCACCAAATTTAACATATAGACACTTCTTACATTACTAAAGAGGAATATGTAATAAAACAAGGGATATGAGATAGTTTACTGTATGTGTAAACCATGTCTCATATTATGTCGGGTTTCAGAAGGAGATAGGAAAAGCCGGCAATTGAAATACCGGCTTTTCTGCTATCTAGTGCTGTATGAAATATTAATATATATATGTATATATGTCTCACTGACATACAGTACAGACCAAAAGTTTGGACACACATTCTCACTTAAAGATTTTTCTGTATATTCATGGCTATGAAAGTTGTACATTCACACTGAAGGCATCAAAACTATGATTTAACACATGTGGAATTATATACTTAACAAAAAAGTGTGAAACAACTGAAATTATGTCTTATAGTCTAGGTTCTTCAAAGTAGCCACCTTTTGCTTTGATGACTGCTTTGCACACTCTTGGCATTCTCTTGATGAGCTTCAAGAGGTAGTCACTGGGAATGGTTTTCACTTCACAGGTGTGCCCTGTCAGGTTTAATAAGTGGGATTTCTTGCCTTATAAATGGGGTTGGGACCATCAGTTGAGTTGTGCAGAAGTCTGATGGATGCACAGCTGATAGTCCTACTGAATAGACTGTTAGAATTTGTATTATGGCAAGAAAAAAGCAGCTAAGTAAAGAAAAACGAGTGGCCATCATTACTTTAAGAAATGAAGGTTGGTCAGTCCGAAAAATTGGGAAAACTTTGAAAGTTTCCCCAAGTGCCGTGGCAAAAACCATCAAGCGCTACAAAGAAACTGGCTCACATGAGGACTGCCCCAGGAAAGGAACACCAAGAGTCACCTCTGCTTCTGAGGATAAGTTTATCCGAGTCACCAGCCTCAAAAATCACAGGATAACAGCAGCTCAGATTAGAGACCAGGTCAATGCCACACAGAGTTCTAGCAGCAGAAACATCTCTACAACAACTGTTAAGAGGAGACTTTGTGTAGTAGGCCTTCATGGTAAAATAGATGCTAGGAAACCACTGCTAAGGACAGGCAACAAGCAGAAGAGACTTGTTTGGGCTAAAGAACACAAGGAATGGATATTAGACCAGTGGAAATCTGTGCTTTGGTCTGATGAGTCCAAATTTGAGATCTTTGGTTCCAACCACGGTGTCTTTGTGAGACGCAAAAAAGGTGAACGGATGAACTCTACATGCCTGGTTCCCACCGTGAAGCATGGAGGAGGAGGTGTGATGGAGTGGGGGTGCTTTGCTGGTGACACTGTTGGGGATTTATTCAAAATTGAAGGCATACTGAACCAGCATGGCTACCACAGCATCTTGCAGCGGCATGCTATTCCACCCGGTTTGCGTTTAGTTGGACCATCATTTTATTTTTCAACAGGACTATGACCCTAAACACACCACCAGGCTGTGTAAAGGCTATTTGACCAAGAAGGAGAGTGATGGGGTGCTACACCAGATGACCTGACCTCCACAGTCACCAGACCTGAACCCAATCGAGATGGTTTGGGGTGAGCTGGACTGCAGAGTGAAGGCAAAAGGACCAACAAGTGCTAAGCATCTCTGGGAGCTCATTCAAGATTGTTGACTACCTCTTGAAGCTCATCAAGAGAATGCCAAGAGTGTGCAAAGCAGTCATCAAATAAAAGGTGGCTACTTTGAAGAACCTAGAATATAAGACATAATTTCAGTTGTTTCACACTTTTTTGTTAAGTATATAATTCCACATGTGTTAATTCATAGTTTTGATGCCTTCAGTGTGAATGTACAATTTTCATAGTCATGAAAATACAGAAAAATCATTAAGGCGTGTCCAAACTTTTGGTCTGTACTGTATATAAATATATATATATATATATATATATATATATATATACCCCTATACTATGTGTAGACATTTATTTTAGCTATTCTATTCTAACCTGTCAGTGTGATTTTACTGGACACTGCACTGAATTACCGGCTTTTCGCTATAAAACCGGTGCGTATTTCTCGCAAGTCACACTGTTGGTCCATGTGTAATCCATATTTTTCTCGCACTCATAGACTTGCATTGGTGATTCTCGGCCGAGATACGCTGACAATCGCAACATGCTGCGATTTCACTCGGATCCTGAACACGGCCGAGAAAATATCGGATGATGGGAGCTGCCCCATTGATTAACATTTGGACGAGTGCTATGCGATTTTTTATCGCATTGAACTCGTCCGTATTACGGTCTAGTGTGACCCCGGCCTAACAACTGTATACTGACTAAATAGGAGCTGTAGACATAAAATAACCCAAAATTTCAATTTAGACTATACTCAAAAGTGCTTATTATTTATTGTACAAGTGTAAGAATAATACAAAAATAATAATGTAAAACTGGCCACTCCTAGCATATTAAAAGGAACCGAACCCTCCTGAAACCAAAAATCAGCATTTTCCACCAACTTCCTCTGTTCTTCCTACACATTATCTGATTTTTATTATTTTCACTGCTTACAGGAAGTTCGAGAGAGCAAATGGACATGGGATTTGGGCACGTGATGTATTTGTGGTTCAGAAGTGAGCAAAATCCCTCATACAGAAGACAGTAAGTATCAGAGGAGGCGTAGCGTGCTATCACTGGAAGAAATGAAAAATTTTTATGAGCAATCGTTGGATGAATCCAATACAGGTAACAAAAAATATATGTAAGAGACACGATTTTGATGTTGTGCGAGCCAAAGGTAGAGTGAAAAGTAGAATTATAGGATTGGAAATCAGTGACTGGAGGAAAAAAGTAAATAGAGTAGTAGTGACCCATAATAATGTTAGATGTTAATAATTGGAGAAGGACATTTCTTCAGTTCTAGAACATTTCGGATCTATGGAATCATTTGTTTCAGTATTTTGGACTTCAGGAGCCTAGAGCAAGATCTTTGTTAGCTCGATAACTAACCTTATAAAATAACTATGTAGAACATTACTATAAATGAAAGAAAACCAGGATGAATTTGTGACTTCTCACATACTTAAGATTCTTGTTGATGTTGTCCCCAAGATGCAAACTGGATCGGCAGTGTTTTAATTGAGCTCCGTGGTTCCTTGTGAGATGAGAAGATTTGCAAATGACATGATTGCTAACATGATTATAAAAAATTCCCCTGACTTGATCTTTTTTAGACCAGCTTATTATAATAGTTTACCACTCTTTGGTTACACCCAAGTCTTGGGGATCCAAAGATTTTTTTTTTCTCTAAGCTCAGATGTGTTACTGAAGGATGTACATATTGCCTTTGATGCTTTGTAGGTTCTCTCTGGAATTAGATCAGTAGTAATCTATATATCTGATGTATTTAACATATTTCATAGACAGTGGCCTATTGCTAACAGCAGCAGACCACTCGGCCACTATGGGGCCCATGAGTCAGGTGGGGCCCATGAGTCAGGTGGGGCCCTGTGCAGCATCGGCACCGAGTATCAAGCTTTCAACTTTATCTGCTTGCTGGTTGCAGATACACTTGAAAACAATGATGTAACAGTGAGCCATCACTCCCTCCTCCATCATTATCCCTGTGTGTCTGAGCTCTGACATCTCAGATCAGCGAGCGTGATGACGTCACTAGAGCTCACTCTGCAGAGCTTCAGACCACACACTGCAGAGACTCTGGAGAAGCGGAGGAGGTATTTTTTTTCTAAATTATCGAGTACATTGTGGGTGCCATTATACTATTTGGAAGGCTTTGTGGTGGCCATTATGATATTTAGAGGGCTATCTGGAGCCAATATACTCTTTGGGGGAAATGTATTGGCCATTATACTATTTTAAGGGCTATGTGAAAACCATTATGCTATTTGAAGGGCTACCTGTGGGCATTATTGTATTTGGAGGGCTATGTTGGAGCCATTATGCTATTTGTAGTGCTATATTGGGGCCATTATAATGTTTGGAGGACTAATGGGGGAAATTATACTGTATGTAGGCCATTTTACACTGTGGAGAGTTGTGTGGGTTCCATCATACTGTGTGGAGGTTTGTGTGGGGGATCATTATACTGATTGGAGGGTTACGTGGGGGGCATTATACTGTTTGGAGGACTAGTTGTGGACAATATACTCTATGCGGGCCATTTTACAGAGTGGAGAGTTGTGCGAGATCCATCATAGTGTATTGAGGTTTGTGTGGGGGTCATTATACTGATAGGAGGGCTATAAGGTGGCCATTATACTGTTTGGAAGGCTAGTGGGGGCAATTATATAGTGTGCGGGCCATTATATGATTTCTGGGTTTATTATACAGTGACGTATGGTCCATCATACTGTGTGGAGGGTTGTGTGGTGCCATCATACTGTGTGAAGGATTGTGGGGGCCATTATATTGTATGAAAGACAATTATACTGTATGGACGGTCATTATAATGTATTGAGGGCTGTGTGGGTGCCATCATGATGTGTGGAGAGCTGTGCCAGGGCCATCATACTGTGTTGGGGTCACTGGGGGCATCATACTGTGTTGGAGTCACTGTGGGGGTGTCATACTTTATGATGAAGGGGTACTGTAGGGTCATCATACTGTGTGTGTATGGAGGGTACTGTGGAGGAATTTATTGTGGTGTATCATACTGTTTGGAGGGCACTTTTGTTGGCCTCATACTTTATGGGGGCCATGAGAAGGATGTCTTAATTTGTGGGAACACTAAAGGGCTTCATAAAGAGCAACATTACTTTGTAAAGGCTGAAAAGTTGTGAGGTGTGCTCTTTGGTGACCGAGCTACATATTATTTTGTTATGTGGGTACCTATTAGTACTTCTGCTATGGGGCCCCATGATTTCTATGTACACCCCTGCTCACCGGACTAGCAATATAGTGCTTGCAGTAGTAGTCACCTAGTTTTCAGAAATAATCAATGTTTCAGCATAAGTAAGTGGACTTACAGTTTCTGCACTGCTGGTAGACCCAGTTACAATATCTAAAAGTATACATGTCTTTATTCACAATGTCTATAACTACGTGTTTCGCGGTCTAGCTGACCTCTTCATCAGAATAACAACATCTTGCTATAAGGCTTGATGGCATGTAATGGGCAGGATAAATAACGATAAAAGAAAAACATACAAAACCTATAGTACAAATATGATTTTTATAGGGGCAAATACCCCTATTTAAATTTCTAAATAGTTCAATTTTAGTTTGGGGGGGAGGATGACAAACTCCTTTTAATAAAATATTTAAGAATCTCATCAATAGGTAATTGTTTATTACTTCATAATTATGTTTGTGCGCCTGCTGCCCCACACAGCATATTGAAACCCGGGTCAGTACCTTTCCTGCCTCATGTTTACCTTTCATTTAATTTAATTCCTTATTGGAAAGATAAAGCTCTCCATAATTATATGGGGTAGCATTGATGGTACGGCATTATATTTACATCTATTGATTTCCCGTATCACAATATATAATTTTGTCAGGCAGGACATTCACATATCCTTGTATGTTTTCTAAGTGGTCTATTCACTAGAGTCCGATGAGTCCCGGTGTAAGATTGTGACCACTGGTGTCGGCAGACCGCTCATCGGCACGGGTCCGGTCATGGTCACGAACTCTGCGACCGTATTTGTTATACCCCTGAGTCTATTCTTGTTCATTATTGGAAGAAGTTGGTTCTAATTTCAAACCATTGTACATTACATAGTGCTTTATTCTTCTTCCTTATTCAAGATTTTTCAATGTTATTCCTCTTTGGAACAATTTGGCTTTTCCAAAGAATAACACGGTTTGCCTCAATCTGGTTATTATGCTCAGGTGCTAACCTCGAGGGTCTCAAGTGTGCAGTCCTCGCACTTCAATGTCTCACTGCCGTTCAACAGTTGTAACACGTACAGGGATTCCCTGTTTGTTAGGCAATCCCTGTATATGTTGCGGCTGTCGAACGGCAGCGAGACATGCAGCCGCAACATATTATTCGAGCACGCCGAAGTCACTCGGTCAGCACACGAGCATGCTGAGATAACAACTTATCCCAGAATGTTCACTCATCACTATTACTGACTTTTTTTTACCTGTTTCAATACATTTATTATTATTATTATTTATTTATATAGCATGGTGCAGTACATGAGAAGGGGTTACATACAAAAAGGTAAAAATAAGGGCCGAGCTTTGGCTGCAAGGGAAGAATCTAGGCTTCCTGGGACTAGAGGTACCCTGGAGAGGTATCAGAGGGCTCCAATGACAACATATTTTCCCGGAGTTAGTCAACATCGCTAAGCGGGCCAAAGGGCCGGTGAACTTGTTGTTACATGCCAGTGGCAACGATTTGGGCAAACGCAAAATCGCTGAGCTCTATACAGTGATGACAACAGAAATGGAGCGTTTTACCTGCCTTCTACCAGATATGATATGGGTGTGGTCAAAGATAGTACCACGAGCCATCTGGCATGGAGCAAGGGATGCTAAAGCCATAGAATATGCAAGGAGAAAGATCAACGTGCGGCTGGCAAAACTTGTGATGGGAAGATGTGGTATTGTGGTTCGCCACCACCAGCTGGAAGGAGATAACTCAACACTATTAACACCGGATGGAGCTCACCTCACGGACATTGGTCTTGACATATTTTTGTCCGGCTTACAGGATGGCGTCAAACAGGCCCTAATGCTGATGGGTAGAGGTTTGAGTCCTGTGTAGGTCATACACATGATCCTCCGTGGTGGAAGATGTGGAGAAGGGCAAAGGTTCGTAACCACTCATTGGCCTGTTTGCCTGTCTGTCGCAGACAGGGCCTTTGGCGAGGAGCACATTATAACATATAATTGCCTTTCTCTGCTTATGAAATTAATAAACTGTGACCGACCTGTTTCAACCCATCTAGACCTGTCAGTGTTTTCATTACAGGACTGGTGGGAGGGGGGAAGGCACTGTTTGAGACACGCCGGTCTCCACAATCTGGTAGACACGGTACTAATTAAGGAACGTGCCTCTGACTGTGGAGCCCATATGGCTAAAGTTCAAGAGAAATACTGCTCAGAGCCCAATTCCCTCCCTTCCACCACTCCCAGGTGATGCACTAATTGGGACACCCAACTGACCAATGGGATTATTATAGGGGAAGGGTCGTCCAGCTACACCTACATAGGTTTAATTCAGGTGCTGGGGGTCAATGCTGTTCTCTCCCCCTCCCACCCGCCAATGGCCAATAAAGTGCATATCATTCTACATATTATGTGGATTATTAACCCTTTAAATACGGACTGATAGACTATATCCTTTTTTGATAGTAGCCTCTAAATGTTTGTTGGTTTGGGGGTTTGTTATAGAACCCTGTGTATTAAAGGCTGTGTTATAGTCAACAGATTGTTTCTTTAGATTATGCAAACTCTTGAGGTTGTTTGCCTTTTTGTTTCTCGGTTAGAGTGTGGTGTGGTCTTGATATGTGTTATGTCTCTAATGATTTAAAGAAAGTGGTTGAATGGTTTCATACAGAGGAATTGTTCTTCCAACTTTTAGACTGTTCAGTAATTTAGTGCAGTCTGTCTCTTGCCCATATTTGTGACTTTTTAAAGATAAGATCCTCCTCAAGTTTATAGATCTTTGTGGTCAGTCTCGGACTGGGCTGGCAAAGGCCCACCTGTAACATTGATTCTTGGGGCCCACTGTTCAGCTACATACAAAAATAACTCAAATTTACTTTCATTTCTATCCAATATTAATTTAGCTAGCTTGTTTAATTCATGATTTGAATATACCGTACTTTTTTTCAGCAAATTGTGAATCAAGTGTAGTAGCACTACTCATTAGCACTCCTTGACAGGGGCCTACCAAAGGGTTCTCCTGCTCCCCTGTTGGTCAGTCCGAGCCTGCTTGTGGTGATGTTTTGATTTATCTTGAATAAATCCTCATGGTTATCAAGTGTTTGGAGTTTGCCGATGAGAGAGGCAATTTATGCTGTTAAAGTCTTGCCAAGTGTTGACCTCTTTTGTATAATACAGTTACTTTTGGCACTTTAAGCACCCCATTCCTCAGAAAATGCCTTGTCTTTGAAAATTGAGAGTTGACAATTAGACACAAGCCTCTGGGTATGATATTTTTGGTGACATAATTTATTTTTAAATATATATTGCATCATTATTCTAGTATAGTTCATCATTTTCTAACTTCATAAACAAATTGGTCATGGTTTTAGTTTGTCTTTTTTTTGTACACAATAACTCGTTTTATCTCAATTGTTCATATTGAATAATTCCTGTGAGTTCAAACTGTATTTCGAAACCAAATATTCTCTTTGTAGTCTGTCAGTTGTGAAAGTAATTCACCTTGGCTGTAAAATTTCCTTAGAGTTGCTATAGTCCGACTCCTTTTGGCTGGAGGTGTCAGGACCCCTGTTGATGTTTCTGATATAAACCCGTGAAAAAGCCTGATGGGGCGAAACTGGTTGGGTTACATGCAAATTATGTTTTATCTGATGGACTGGTTTTAACTGCATATCCTGTGTTGCTGGAGGTGTCAGGGCCCCTGTCAATGTTTTTGATGTAAACCCGTGAAAAAGCCTGATGAGGAGAAACGAGTAGGGTTACATGCAAATGATGTTTCATCTGATGGGCTAGTTTGATCTGCATATCCTGTGTGGCTGGAGGTGTCAGAACCTCTGTTGATATTTCTTAGGGTACCGTCACACTATACGATTTACCTACAATCACGACCAGCGATATGACCTGGCCGTGATCGTAGGTAAATCGTAGTGTGGTCGCTGGGGAGCTGTCACACAGACAGCTCTCCAGCGACCAACGATGCCGAGGTCCCTGGGTAACCAGGGTAAACATCGGGTAACTAAGCGCAGGACCGCGCTTAGTTACCCGATGTTTACCCTGGTTACAAGCGTTAAACTAAAAAAAAAAAAACAGCACATACTTACATTCTGGTGTCCGTCAGGTCCCTTGCAGTCTGGTTCCCGCACTCAGTGACTGCCGGCCATAAAGTGAAAGTGAAAGCACAGCCGCTGTGCTCTGCTTTCACTTTACGGCCGGCAGTCACAGTGCGGGAAGCAGACGGCAAGGGACCTGACGGACACCAGAATGTAAGTATGTGCTGTTTGTTTTTTTTTAGTTTAACGCTTGTAACCAGGGTAAACATCAGGTAACTAAGCGCGGTCCTGCGCTTAGTTACCCAATGTTTACCCTGGTTACAAGCGAACGCATCGCTGGATCGCATCGCTAGATCGCTAGATCGGTGTCACACACACCGATCTAGCGATGACAGCGGGAGATCCAGCGATGAAAGAAAGTTCTAAACGATCTGCTACGACGTACGATTCTCAGCAGGATCCCTGATCGCTGCTACGTGTCAGACACAGCGATATCGTAACGATATCGCTGGAACGTCACGAATCGTACCGTCGTAGCGATCGAAATGTTATAGTGTGACGGTACCCTTATTCATGAAAAAGCCTGATGAGACTAAACTGGTCGGATTACATGCAAATAATGTTGAACCTGTTGGGCTGATTTTAACTGCATATCCTGTATAGCTGGAGGTTTCAGGGCCCCATCAATGTTTTTGATGTAAACCCGTGGAAAAGCCTGATGAGGCGAAACCAGTAGGGTTACATGCAAATAATGTTTTATCTGATGGGCTGGTTTTAACTGCATTTCCTGTATGTATAACATTCTAGTTAGGAGAAGTATATTTTATTTAGCATCTATGTAGCATACTGCTTTATGTTCAGTATAGTCTCCTTATAATTCACGGCTATCTATTACTTCAGAGCAGTCATGCATCCTTGTACATTGTTATGCCTGGCCATATTAATATCATCTCAGGCCTCTGCAGGTTCTTGAAATATATAGAACATAGCAATTTGAATTGCAAGACAAAGTAGAGAAAGTCCAGCGGATTCACCACCAAGTACAGTTAGGGCCAGAAATATTTGGACAGTGACACAATTTTCGCGAGTTGGGCTCTGCATGCCACCACATTGGATTTGAAATGAAACCTCTACAACAGAATTCAAGTGCAGATTGTAACGTTTAATTTGAAGGGTTGAACAAAAATATCTGATAGAAAATGTAGGAATTGTACACATTTCTTTACAAACACTCCACATTTTAGGAGGTCAAAAGTAATTGGACAAATAAACATAACCCAAACAAAATATTTTTATTTTCAATATTTTGTTGCAAATCCTTTGGAGGCAATCACTGCCTTAAGTCTGGAACCCATGGACATCACCAAACGCTGGGTTTCCTCCTTCTTAATGCTTTGCCAGGCCTTTACAGCCGCAGCCTTCAGGTCTTGCTTTTTTGTGGGTCTTTCCGTCTTAAGTCTGGATTTGAGCAAGTGAAATGCATGCTCAATTGGGTTTAGATCTGGAGATTGACTTGGCCATTGCAGAATGTGCCACTTTTTGGCACTCATGAACTCCTGGGTAGCTTTGGCTGTATGCTTGGGGTCATTGTCCATCTGTACTATGAAGCGCCGTCCAATCAACTTTGCAGCATTTGGCTGAATCTGGGCTGAAAGTATATCCCGGTACACTTCAGAATTCATCCGGCTACTCTTGTCTGCTCTTATGTCATCAATAAACACAAATGACCCAGTGCCATTGAAAGCCATGCATGCCCATGCCATCACGTTGCCTCCACCATGTTTACAGAGGATGTGATGTGCCTTGAATCATGTGCCATTCCCTTTCTTCTCCAAACTTTTTTCTTCCCATCATTCTGGTACAGGTTGATCTTTGTCTCATCTGTCCATAGAATACTTTTCCAGAACTGAGCTGGCTTCTTGAGGTGTTTTTCTGCAAATTTAACTCTGGCCTGTCTATTTTTGGTATTGATGAATGGTTTGCATCTAGATGTGAACCCTTTGTATTTACTGTCATGGAGTCTTCTCTTTACTGTTGACTTAGAGACAGATACACCTACTTCACTGAGAGTGTTCTGGACTTCAGTTGATGTTGTGAACGGGTTCTTCTTCACCAAATTAAGTATGCGGCGATCATCCACCACTGTTGTCATCCGTGGACGCCCAGGCCTTTTTGAGTTCCCAAGCTCACCAGTCAATTCCTTTTTTCTCAGAATGTACCCAACTGTTGATTTTGCTACTCCAAGCATGTCTGCTATCCCTCTGACGGATTTTTTCTTTTTTTTCATCCTCAGGATGTTCTGCTTCACCTCAATTGAGAGTTCCTTTGACCGCATGTTGTCTGCTCACAGCAACAGCTTCCAAATGCAAAACCACACACCTGGAATCCACCCCTGACCTTTTAACTACTTCATTGATTACAGGTTAACGAGGGAGACGCCTTCAGAGTTAATTGCAGCCCTTAGAGTCCATTGTCCAATTACTTTTGGTCCCTTGAAAAAGAGGACGCTATGCATTACAGAGCTATGATTCCTAAACCCTTTCTCCGATTTGGATGTGGAAACTATCATATTGCAGCTGGGAGTGTGCACTTTCAGCCCATATTATATATATAATTGTATTTCTGAACATGTTTTTGTAAACAGCTAAAATAACAAAACTTGTGTCACTGTCCAAATATTTCTGGCCCTAACTGTATATGGATCACACGATCTGTGTGCAGCAATGAAAGGCAAAATGACATCCAGCTCCAATAATCCGGTAACATTTTATAATGACTCCATTTACCATCCTAGGAAACAAGACAGACACCAGTGCAAAAACTGATGTGCTTTGAATTAAATTTGTTATGTTGATTACAAACAATAACCAGATATTCTACTTCCATCAAAATAACATACCTCACTTGGTACCACCCTATAGTCGGCACTGCTCGATACTCAAAACAATTAAGTAAAAAAATGTATTAAGTAATAAACAATTACCTACTGATGATGTTTTGACATGCTTTTATTAATTATTTGCATGTATTATTTACTTATTGTTATGACTTGTTGGCTTTTTTATGTGTTTAAGCCAGAATGTGTTTGTAAGATGTTATTATTCTGATGAAGGGGTCAACTCGACCCTGAATCGTGTAAATGTAGACATTGTGAATAAAGACATTTATGTTTTATGTATTTTTCAACCGGATCTACCAGCAGTGCATAAACTGTAAGTCTGATTCTTTATGCTGAGACTGCGAATATTCCTTCACTGCTATTAGGATTCCCAATAGCCTACACTGGACAGGCAAAGCAGCTGGATGTGCTCTTTGTGGAGACATGTATTGTGTTCTGTACACAAGGCCGTCCTTAGCTATGTGCAACCTGTTCAGTCGTACAGGCTTCATAGTGTGGACCCTCACTAACAATAGATAATCGAGCACTTTTGATGCATCATATTGTGTATGGGGCATTGTGGGGGCTTCATACTGTGTGGGATAGGGAAATTATCGAAGTGCCAAATACTGGACCCCCACTAAGGATAGATAATCGAGCACTTTTGATGCATCATATTGTGCATGGGGCATTGTGCGGGATTCATACTGTGTAGGATAAGGAAATTGTTGAGGTGCCATGCATTAGATCCCCAGTAAGCATAGATCATCAATATCTAAGTACTGGAAAACCTTTTTAAAGTGGTTGTCTGGCCATACTAAAAACTGTACAGGTTCTATAAATGGGTTAAAAATAACAAACATGGCCACTCATGTGTTTTGAGTGAAAAACAATGGGTTTTGGGACACCAAAGGGTAATTTTGCACATTTCATTCTAAAATCGTCTCTGTCTGTGCACAAAACACTAAGTTGAGTGGGCTACCTTAGAGGGGGTGATATACATTTAGATATCTTTCCCTCACCCTTTCCCTCTATGTTTACATACAGTATTGTTTTATAACCGCTTCCTCTCCTTCCACTTCAGTTATTTCAAAGTCCTTGTGTCACGATTGGACTGGCGAGTAAACTGGGACCAGGGGCACCTTTCCTGGCCCTAGCTCTAGGGGGCACCCTAACTCGCCCTGTTCCCCGGGATACCTCAGATGGCGAGGATGCCGGGGCCTCCGCCCTCGCCCTGTCTCCTGACTGTCGCCCTGCGTCTGTCTCCCTCCCCCACCCGGGGAAGAGAGGCGCTACCGTGTGCAACAGTACACTAACCCGACAAACAGGGGAACAAAGACAAGGGTAAAAAGAAAACTCCACTGACACAAAATATGCTCTCACAAATAACCAGGGTGTGAAGGACGGGGAGGGTAAATAAGGCAGGTAAGGATGAGGAACTTTCCAAACGTACAAACCATACAACTGTCACACAATAAATTCCTCCAGCTCTCCAAACACCAGCTCCTCACTACTCCAGGTCTATCAAGCAAGTGCTATCTCAGACAAGGATCTGACCAGAAGGCCTAGCTTTTATAGGAGAGAGGAGTGGCTAACCGAGCACAGCTGAAAGCAGGAATTTCCACATGGCCTATTAACCCCTGTCCTGCTGAAAGAAAACAAAACACCTTTAATACACAGGAGAAGTGCTTCTTCTCAGCGATGAAGCAGAAGCCGTCAGACAACGTGGTCTTCTGGTGCTGCTCTGTCGTGGTAACTCCGTGACACCTTGACAATGAAGCTGTCTAGATTGATCATACATTTATATCTGCACATCTGGTCAATTTTTTAATTTTCGAATCAGAAAAGACTGAGTAAAAAGTCCTGTGAGAAACCAAAAGGGTAGAAAAGGTTGTAAAATTGCCAAGTAAAGCACAGCTCTAGGATACTATTAACTTATCGAATTCTACCTCCATCATGGATGTCAATGTTTTCCTTGCTGTGGGGCCAAATGTTTAAAACTGAATAAAACGTAAATAGGAAATTCCTCTAACCCACAGTTTCCTTTCTTAAATATAACAAGCGCTCAATCACATTTTTTCATACTCTAATTTACTTTATATAACTTTTTGGTTTTGCTGAGCAAAGTATTTACTACGAAATCTGGAGATACCATTGCAGCATGCACAATGTCCCAAAGGCCTCATAAGCTGTCATCACCATAGAAAGGAAATATGTGAGTTCGTAATAGTCGTTTGGATGTCAGGTGTGGGGTGACACAATGTTTTCACTTGAAAAAGGATGTGGAAAATGATCTCACAGTTGAGGCTTCTAAGAGGGAATCTCACATGTGTCAGATGCCATCAATATATTATGGCAAATTTGGCAAATTTGCGTTAATTTGCTTCCCATGTTTGTGAATGCGTTTTCTGAAATCTCTTTCACATGCATTGGAAGTTTTGCCCCTGTAGTAAAACAATCTTCTCAGATTAATAAGAAGTGTATTACAAATTTCCTGCTGTTTAATTGGTCGAAAAGCCAAGGATCCGTCCCATTGAATGATACTAGGGAAAATGCTTGAGTGGAAATAGTCTAAGATTTTAATCCAACAAGATTTTAGCAGGTGATTCTTGCAATTAACAAATTATCTGTTGGAGACTTCTCCTGCATGTGTCCATCCCTGCTATCAAAAAGATAAAATAGTGACTTACTCTTAGCTTGTGCTGAATTTTGTGTTTCACACACTCCTTGAAAGGACTCCTTGAAAAAGCCACTTAGGCGAAACGTACGTTGGAGTTGGAGTCCTTGAGGGTCACAGATCATCTTCACACTGGTACTAGTATTGCTCCAGAGGTTTTATGCACTTTTTTTGTCTTGATTAGACTATTTATTATGAAAGCATATGCACTTTATTAAGATAGATTGTCCATTTCTTTTTTCATCCATCTTCTGCACCTTGGAGGGCTATATATTATTTTTCTAGTATATATTTTTTATTATATGGATTTGGTCTCCTCATTCGGTATATCTTTTATATGCTGTAGTATTGTTGGTTGTTTCCTTTTTTGTACTTTTTTTTGTTTGTTATTATTTTTTGTAATAAAATTATATTTTTATACCCTTATTGTGATCATTGCTATTACTCTTGTGTCATCCACCCAGTGGGGCTTTGTACCCTGGCCTGTACCTGTGTCCAGTGACTCTTGTGTCAGCTACCCAGTTGGGCTTTGTACCCTGGCCTGTACCTATGTCCAGTGTCTCTTGTTTTTGCCACCCAGTGGGTCTTTGTACCCTGGCCTGTACCTGTGTCCAGTGTCTCTTGTTTCTGCCACCCAGTGGGGCCTCGTACCCTGGTCTGGGTCCTTGTCCTTGTGCCTTGTCCCGTTTCAGACCCTGTCTGAACGTAGTCCACTACCTGTGTCCGTTTGTATCCCTGTCTGTAGCCTTTCCTATTCCACTGTGTGTTTCCTTGTGCTCTTTGCTCCGCCTCCTGTGGTTCTGCTCTTAGCTTCACCTCCTGCATTTCTGCTCTTAGCTCCACCTTCTACATTTCTGCTCTTTGCTCTGCCTCCTGTGGTTCTGCTCTATCTCCGCCTCCTGCACTTCTGCTCTTTGTTCCACCTTTTGCAGTTCTGCCCATGGCTCCACCTCTTGCAGTTCTGCTCTTGGCTCGGCCTCCATCGGTTCTGCTCTTGGCTCCACCTCCAGTGGTTCTGCTTTTGGCTCCGCCTCTTGCGGTTCTGCTCTTGGCTCAGCCTCTTGCAGTTCTGGTCTTTCCTCTGCCTCTTGCGGTTCTGGTCTTTTGCTCCACCTCCTTCAGCTCTGCTCTTTACTCCGCCTCCCTCGGCTCTGCTCTTTGCTCTGCCTCCTGAGGCTCTGGTCTTGGCTCTGCCTCTTGCGACTCTGCCTTGCATCCGCTCTGCCTTTCTGTCCTGCTCTACTTCCATTCTGCAACCTGCCGGTCAGGTCCCTACCTGTTCCCATATACCCTCCAGTCCAAACAGGTCCCTACATGTTTCCATATACCTGCCCTTATTACTGTCCCTATTGTTACGCCCACAGGGTGTGACAAGGTAAAGTGGACTCACTAGACCACTGATGGTGCAGTGGTGGCTGTATACCCGATACTGAAAAGACAGGAGAGTAGATCTCATAAACCAAAAGATATTTATTAACAAAAAGGAAACAGGTGTCAGAGGGAGAGAACCTCTGGATCACAGCACTGTACCACGTAGTGGAGCACCGGGCAAGGTGTACCCCTATACAGGGATTCCCCCGTCACAACACCAGGTGGCCTGAATGCTACGAATCCAGGACCAGAGGACGACCCATACTGACAAACTAGCAACACAGTAGAATACTTGGGCCAGCTGGTGGGGACAATCCCAGAAGCTCCATGAAATCCAGCAAGGTAGTTTCCACTGGTAGCAGGGTCTGGAGGATTCCGTGAGGAGAGGCAAGACGACCTGGAGTGAGAACCGGAGAGACCAGAGAAGTCCAGAATGGGATTCACCAGAAGAGGACTCTGTAAAAATAGAGATATAAGTAAAGTGCAGAGCACAACAGAGCGTGGCCTGAAGCTGCAGCAACAATCCAAAGAATGAACACATAGCCCAGGCATCCTCCCTAAAGGGGAGGGTGCTATTTATGCACAGAGCATCATAACACAGACGGCCCTAATAGCGAACAGGTGTCCTGCTGTTTCAAGTATGTGCAGGAAGTGGGGCGCGGCTCCTAAGAACATTTCCAGGAGACCTGCCAAGAGGATGCAGGTTCTTAGCAGAGAAAGAAGCCGCAGATCGTCTGGAGCCACGGACAGGGTGAGTAAAGCTGTGTGATAGGTGCCGGTCTCCCTGCACAGCGGAGACCGAACCTGCGGCTGAGGGCATGACACCTATCTAGTCAGTACCTGTCCTGCCAGAATACCAGCCGTGTCTGCCTGTGCTGCCAGAGTGCCAGCCGTGCCCGCCTGCCAGGGTCTTATCTGTACCTGCCTGCCACTATCTCACCCATGCCTGCCTGCCAGTGTCTCAGCCATGCCCGCCTGCCAGTGTCTCACTCGTGCCCGCCTGCCAGTGTCTCAGCTGTGCCCACATGCCAGTGTCTCAGCTGTACCCGCCTGCCTGTGTCTCAGCCATGCCCATCTGCCAGTTGAGCCCGTTGCCTGCTCCAGTCCTAGCGTTCCGTCCCCCAGTGGGATCAGCAGCCACAGCCAGACACCACCCTGGAATGGTACCTGGCAGCTACCTGCCACACAAGCCTGACCTCACCATCAGAGGCTCCAGAGAACACCAAGGTAGCTGCTAGTCACGCCCCTTCCAGGGTAGTCTGGTTTGTGGCACATTGGGGCCACAATCCCCTCGCTCATGCCACCCAGTCAAGACGTGAGCATGACAGTCCACTTGATACAAAAGCCAAATATGCAATATAAAACTTAGTTGTCCCACCACTTACTTCCTTCAAAGCCTGGTCGGGCATAGAGTCTATGAGTTACGATATCTTAACCTGTAGAATCTTGGCTCAGTCATCACACAAAAGGCATTCCATGGGAAGCAGATTTTTGTGAAAGTTGTTTCTTTGCACTATCAAGCATAGTCAAGAAATGTTCAATGGGATACATGTTAGATTACTCACTCATAGAATCATAGAATGGTAGAGTTGGAAGGAACCTCCTGGGTCATCTGGTCCAACCCCCTGCTCAATGATTTTCAATGAACAGATTGGATGGTTTGTTTAACAGTCAACATAAAGCTGGCCATATGTCAGCTGAACTTGCTGATATTGATGGGTTCGGCTGATAGTCTAAAGTGTATGGGGGTGCCGGCTAAATGATGGTCAAAAGGGATGTCAATCATGCATATATGATTTCATACTGCCGATCGCATTGTTCTCCCTGAGATAAGCCACTGGCCATCATGTCAGTCGGTGGTTTTCTCATAGAGAACACAGGAGAACTTGGCAGAATGAGCGCTCCTGTGTTTGGTAGAATTGGATGAGATGGCTGTCAGCCGAAGCATCACTCTTCCAACAGCTATATATATATATATATATATATATATATATATATAATGGCCATCCAATATGTATAACCACTTAAGGGTTTTGGTTTGGGCAGTAGGATGATGATGGCCAACCTGCTATCCTTGGAGGGCTTTTACAGTTTTTGTATGCCAAATGGACCAACATTGCACAGTCTTTGAAAGAAAGAACTTAGGTGAGGCAACTAAAATTTTATATCCTTATTTTATCATTTGTTTTAAGTGGATACTGTGAAATAAAAGACAAATTACAAAAAATCTGAATGTCTCTTTACTTCTGAGTTGTCTCTGTATTTAATTTTAGTATCGAACATAATGTCTAACTCAAAGAGGTTATTTCAGTATCCAACAGAGTTTAGAATTAAAATCTAATTCACTGATTGCTCATACATATGGGCAAATCGTTTGGTCTGTAGGGCAGATTGAATGGCCTAATGAAAACTTATAGTAACTAAATCCCTTGAGATTCAGCAAGTCTTTGCTTCCTCTGCTTTAGCAGTCAATCTTAAGAAATAGGAACTTATAGCATAAGATAAGTTCTTATTCTCTAATGTAAAATTGTTCTATCTTCATATTTTTCATCCTCTTTCCTTACACTCATTTCCGCAATGCTCTTATCATCAGAGTTTCTAGATAGCTTATATCCTTATTTTGCTTAGTTTTTGTCTAAGTAAAGGGCGATCCTTCCGGACACAGACTTGAAGACAACGGGACGTGTTAGATATGTTGCTGATCTACTTATAATGAAGCATCTGCAAAACTCATGTTTTCTTCAAGACTAAGGCTAGGTTCACATTAGCGTTTCTGCGTGCATTGTATCATCTGCATATGCAAATGCATACCAATGGGCATGCAAAAGCATGCTTACTCCGGCGCATCATCTTACGCATGACGCAAACAAAAACGCTGCATGTGCATGCGTTTAAATTCATTTTAGCATGCGTTTGCCTTTTTTATGCGCATGGTGGAGGCAGTGACATCATTTTCTGGACATGCGCAGTCTAAAGTACGCATGCGTATAGGACGCACACGTACGCATGTCATTGTGTACCCATGTGTTCCCATAGGCAGTAATGCATTTTTTATCTGCAATCATCCGCATGCGGACGATTGCGCAATATTTGATGCCTCAAAAAATGCAACATGTTGCGTTCGCCGAACATCGACACACATCGTGAAACGACGCATCCGCATGCAAACACATGTCCCTGCGTACACCATGTTAAAGATATGTACGCATGACGCATGCGGATGTATGCCGATCATACTCTGCGCACAGAAACGCCAATGTGAACCCGGCCTAAGACGTTTTCTTTTGTCCTGTCGTGTATCACATACTATCTGCTAACTGATTTCTAACTGATTTAAAGAGAACAGTGTAATGAAACATTAACCACAAAATGGGTTTGGAGCTGGACTTTGTGCTGGCCAGTCTTTTAGGCAGAGTCTAAGGAGCACCTTGATATTCACCCTCCACAAAGATCTGGACTTCACTTTATGGATCCTAACTTCCTTCTGCAGAGACAAGCTGACCAGTGTAGCCAGATGAAGGAAAAACAACACTAGCCATCGTCAAACCCAAAGAATCACTAAAAATGAGACGGGGTTACCACAACAGAGAGGAGCCAGAGGACCGAAGCAACTGATTGATTCTACTCCTGCGCTGAAAAGAAGCAATTCACCTTCTTTTAAAATGGTGTTTATTTCTTTGGGCAGAACAGGTGTTAGTCGGCCATGTTGGAAACTCTGGGAGTATGAGCTCTCAGCTGAGCTTGGTTAGCCACTCCCATCCCCTATATAATCTAGGTCTTGATTCAAACCCATGTCAAAGCTAGCTTATGTTGCATGGCTTGGAGGAGAGATGTTTATATGAGAAGGAGTTTTGGAGGAGTTATCTGTGACTGTTGCCTGGTTTGTAAGTGTAATACTTCCCTTCCCTCCTCTTACTTTGGTTATTCCCCCATCCTCCACTCCCTGATGTATTCCACTGTTATATATGAGTGAATATTTGTATGCTTGGTATTTTCTTTTATCCTTGTTTGTGTTGCCTTGTTTGTTGGGTTGGAGTACTGCGGTGCACAGTAGCAACCCTCTTCCTTGGGTGGGGTAAGAGAACAGATGGAAAGCCGATTCAGGAGATAAGGCAAGGGCGGCGGCCCTGGCATCTTCACCTTCAGAAGTATCCCAGGGAATAGGGCGAGCTAGAGCGCTCCCTAGTGGTAGGGACAAGCAATGAGCCCCTGGTCCTGGGTCACCCGACAGCTGGGTCATGACAGACAGAATAAGAGCCTAAAGCATAATCAGGGATGGCTGGATCAGAATGCAAAACGTTCAGAAGAGTTAAACAGTCTAAAGGTACCTTCACATTAAGCGACGCTGCAGCGATACCGACAACGATCCGGATCGCTGCAGCGTCGCTGTTTGGTCGCTGGAGAGCTGTCACACAGACCGCTCTCCAGCGACCAACGATGTCGGTAACCAGGGTAAACATCGGGTAACTAAGCGCAGGGCCGCGCTTAGTAACCCGATGTTTACCCTGGTTACCATCCTAAAAGTAAAAAAAAACAAACAGTACATACTTACCTACAGCCGTCTGTCCTCCAGCGCTGTGCTCTGCACTCCTCCTGTACTGTCTGTGTGAGCACAGCGGCCGGAAAGCAGAGCGGTGACGTCACCGCTCTGCTTTCCGGCTGACCGACGCTCACAGCCAGTACAGGAGGAGAGCAGAGCACAGCGCTGGAGGACAGACGGCTGTAGGTAAGTATGTACTGTTTGTTTTTTTTTACTTTTAGGATGGTAACCAGGGTAAACATCGGGTTACTAAGCGCGGCCCTGCGCTTAGTTACCCGATGTTTACCCTGGTTACCAGTGAAGACATCGCTGGATCGGTGTCACACACGCCGATCCAGCGATGTCAGCAGGGAGTCCAGCGACGAAATAAAGTTCTGGACTTTCTTCAGCGACCAACGATCTCCCAGCAGGGGCCTGATCGTTGGTCGCTGTCACACATAACGATTTCATTAACGATATCGTTGCTACGTCACAAAAAGCAATGATATCGTTAACAATATCGTTATGTGTGAAGGTACCTTAAGGTTCTGTCGAAATGGACATTTACTTCAGAGACGTAGTGAAAATAAGATGGGTTAGAATACTAGGTCAATATATGGCACAAGATAGTATAGCAAAGATATGATAGAGGGAGTTCAAAATATTGTGCAAGAACCTCTGGCATATTAATGTAGGGAAAATTACCTTACATCATTTTTATGCATCGCAACCAAGTCAATGTCAAGTTTCCTTAACCTTGTACATATGAAAATAGGAAAGACCTTTCAGTATCAATTAATCAAATAAACTTTGTCTTTCCACTTAGATATGGACGCATCTTCAGCTAACTTCAACGAAACATTTTTTAGCCACATAGGTGAGAACAAAACCAGAACGTTACCTATATACCGGTTATATTTATAAATGTAGTCATTCAGATAATCTTTTATTCCCATTTTAAAAAGTGTTGGCAGGGGTCCTATAGGTTGGATCCCCACTGATGATCAAGTAATGGCATTATCGAGTAGATGCCACTGCTTTATAAGATGGTAATCCCCCTTTACATCTTGTCAATATGAACCTTTGAAATCCATTCCTAATTCAGAATATTGTGACCCGTACCCCAAAGTGACAGCACTGTAACTCATTATCTTTCCTAAGCTCTGCTCCCTCTGACGTCATATCTTCTGATGCCATGACAGCTTAGATTCTACCCAAACATGACAATCTTATTGATGACATGTAAGACAAGACTACTATCTGTTAAAGTTACAACATAGATTAACAATCAGTTTTTTATTGTGAGTGTGGTCACAGTTTCTTCTCATTTTTTGAACAGGACGACATCCAAAGAAAAGCCATGGTTGGCTGTCATTGGCTTTGATAGTAATATTGGGCATCATATTTATCATTTTGGGCATCCTCACCGGCATCCTGTTTGGTCATTGTAAGTATTGTAGTCATAGTGGTATGCATACCATATCTTTGTGCTAAAATGTTTACCCTTATTTGGCATTTTTTTTTGGGTGGTTTGGTGTACTATTCTTTGATGTCTTGTTTGCTTGTGCCACAGCCTGTAATCTTGTTCCTAGGACGGAGTGTCTCATGATTTGGTTCCAGTTAAATAAAGCAGTATGGGCTCAATTCATTATTGCTTTTGAGATTGTTTTTTGTTGAATATTTAGAGTTTTGTGCCTTTATTTTTTTTGTGCCATATTTATCTTTCCAGTAGTGCCTTTTTTACGTCTATTCTATGTTTCATAGTTTTTATGGTTCAAGGAAGACACAGGTCCATTGAGTTCAACATACAACCTAACATGTTAATCCATACGCCAAAAACTTAATGAGGCAGATGCTAATTTTCCCATATTAGGGGAAAAAATATCTTCCCGACTATACACATGGCAATCAGACTAGTTCCCTGGATCAATGTCCCATTCCAGAATCTAGTACCCAAAATCTGTAGTATTATATTTTTTGAGAACGGCATCCAAGTCCTCCTTATACTTTTGCAGTGAATCAACCATTACATCATGATGTGGCAGAGAGCTCCATAGTCTCACTGCTCTTACAGTACATGGTCAGTAATCGGCAGCGCTTTGGACGCAGCACATATCTAATGCATCCAAACCGCTGCTGGCTTTTGAACGCAGGTGAATCCGCATGTGTTAATTGAACCGTGCGGAATCACCGCATCCTATACATTGTACGGGTGAGATTTATCTTGCGGAGACTTGTGTCTCCACAAGATAAATAGACATGCTGCAGTCTGGAAAGACGCACCGCATGTCCATCTCCGCAGGGAAGCCGCGGGTGTCAGAGCATGCATATTGGACATGGGATTTCTTGAAATCCTATCCATTATGCTGTAGCATGTGGCCTCTGCGGGTTGGACTCTGCGGATGTAAGCAGCGTTCAACCCACAGTGTTTATTGACTGTGGGAACATCCCCCAAAAAATCATCTGTGATTAAAATTGAACCTTCTTTCCTCTAGATATCGAGGATGCTCCCTTGTCATCGTCACAGGCCTAAGTGTAAAAAGATCATTATAAAGACTTCTGTACTGTCCCCTCACATATTTGTATTATTATTTATTTATATAGCACCATTAATTTCTTGGTGCTGTACATGAGAAAAGGTGTTACGTACAGGGTTATAGATATCGTTTACAGTAAACAAATTTACAATGACAGACTGGTGCAGAGGGGAGAGGATCCTGTCCTTGCGGACTTACATTCTATGGGATAATTGGGAAGAGACAGAAGGTCGGGGCAGCGGCAGCTCTGGTGGTGGTAACGCGGCAGCTCCGGCAGTGGTGATGCGGCAGCTCTGGTGGTGGTGAGGCGGCAGCTCTGGCGGTGGTGATGCAGCAGCTCTGGCGGTGGTGATGCGGCAGCTCCGGCAGTGGTGATGCGGCAGCTCTGGTGGTGGTGAGGCGGCAGCTCTGGTGGTGGTGAGATGGCAGCTCTGGCGGTGGTGAGGCGGCCGCTCGGGTGGTTGGTGACGCGGCAGGTCAGATGGTGGTGACGTGGCAGCTCGGGCTATGGTGAGGCGGCAGCATTGTACATTGTTTTAAGATCGCCCCTCAGCCTTCGTTATTCCAAACTAAATAAACCCAAGTTTGATAAACTGCCTTGACATTGCAGTTCACCCATTCCCTTAATAATCTTGGTCACTCTTCTCTGCACCCACTCTAGTTCAGCTATGTCCTTCTTATACACCGGAGTCCAAAATTGTACACCCCGTGTTTCACTGTTGGGATGGTGTACTTAGGCTTCCAAGCTTCTCCCTTTTTCCTTCAAACGTAATGATGGTTATTATGCCCCAAAAATTCAATTTTAGCTTCATCAGACCACAGGACATGTCTTCAAAAATTCAGGTCTTTGTTCCTGTGTGAATTTGCAAACATTAATCTGGCTTTTTTAGGTTTCTTCAGAATCCAAATCAAAAACTGCTTCAAATACACTATGAATACTCTTTGATATTAATTTTTAAGTGGATCCACAGAGAAAATTTGAAATGCACAGCACTGGTAAATTTCTCACCATCTGTTTGAGATTTCATAAAAAGTGATCCACATTGTTGGTACTCTAAAATGCAGCAGATTTTGCAGGCTGGAAAATTTGGTGCATATCTGCCCAGAGTGTACTGTTCTAAAGATCTGTGCTGGTTTAGTCGATTTATGCTTTGAGTACTACTGTCTATTGACCCATATGTACCATATCATGCTCAAACAATACAAATCCAGTGGAACAAGGGTTACAGACCATTTTTTACTGAACTACCATAATCTTCTCACAGCCAAAATTGTACACTGAGACACACAGCAGCAAGATAAGTGGATATTATGGTGGAAATGCTGGGCTACATTGTCAAAGATGAATAAATCCATAGTGTTGGTCCATTTCTGTAGAATGTCATCTACAATATTGGATGGAAATATTATAATATGGATGGAAGCATATGCATATAAACCAAAGCGTGCTCTTAACCCTGCTAATCTCTGATCACCTGTTTTGTTTTTTTTAGTTTGCCAATGTGGGTGGAGTTTAGGGTTGTCAATGCTTTCGCCTGATTGATTATTTGCGATTTTTTGAAAAACAAAATTCTAGAGACGCCATTGTCTCCTGCAAAAGAGTTAAAATAACAAACAACAATATTCCTCACCTTTCTGCAGAGAGTGTGATAATCTGCTACATCTAGATGGCACGTTGCATGGTTGCATAATGCAACCATCCAGCCTGCCATCCAGCAGAGACACTGATCAGCATGTGCTCAGTGTCTCTCTGTGAACTCCTATTACTTTTCTGATGGCATCACGAGAGTGAGAAAGTTCTCATGCTCGCGGTGCCATCAGAAAGGTCCTGGGAGTTCACTGCCAATTAACTAACTTCACTTACCTGATGTCAGAGTGCTCATTTTATACAATATGATTATGGGGTTAGTAATGGGGGCTTCTTATAGACGCCTCTCCATTACTAACCTCTGGGCTTGACGTCACCTGACAATACAAAGTTGACATCAACCCCCCAACTATCACCTCACTTGCCACCACTACAGGACAAGTGGGAACAGCGAGGCTAAGTGCCTGAATTGGCACATCTTATAGATGTGACTTTTCTGGGGTGGCTGAAAGCTGATGAGAGCCAGTATTCATTACCCTTCCTAGGCTATTAATATCAGCCCACAGCTGCCTGCATAGCCTTTGCTGGTTATTAATTATAGGGGGACCCTAAGTCATTTTTTGAGGGGGTCCCCCATTTTATTAGCAAGTAAAGCTAAATTTATACAGCTGTGAGCTGATATTAGTAGGCTGGGAAGCTCCATGGGTATTACCCCCTTCCCAGGCTATAAACATTTACCCCCAGCTGTCGACTTTCCTTCTGCTGGTTAAGAAAATTATGAGGGAGCCCACTCCATTTTTTTTCAGAAAAATAATCTTTTAATAATTAAATACATGTATAGTAAACTGCGCACACACACTGTTGCAATTGTATGTGTCACTGACATCTATATATCTATCTATTCTATGTGTATTTACTGTATGTAAACCATCTATTCTCTTCTGTCGGGTCCTGCTGTATTTTACTGTAGGCAGCTGCTGAATTGACGGCTGTTATTTAATCTATGTATCTATCTATTTTATGTATATATACGGTTTACAGGACAGACAAAGTTTGGAGACACTTTCTTATTTAAAGATTTTTCTGTATTTTCATGACTATGAAAATTGTAAATTCACACTGAAGGCATCAAAACTATGAATTAACACATGTGGAATTTGTTGTGAATTCTGTGGCTGAATTCACTCCTGTGGTCACAAGTGGTACTGCAGCTTCTGGGCTTCCTCCCTCAGGTGTTCTAGTGAGCTCGTTGGCTGCCTTGTTATTTAACTCCACCTGATTCTGTCTTCCTTGCTCCTTGTCAATGTTCCTGTGTTGGATCTGAGCTTCTGGATCTTTCCTGTGGCCTGCTGCTCTGCTTAGATAAGTGCTTCTTTGCTTTTGTTGCTGTTTTTTCTGTCCAGCTTGTCTATTCGTTTTTGCTGGAAGCTCTGAGACGCAAAGGGTGTACCGCCGTGCCGTTAGTTCGGCACGGTGGGTCTTTTTGCCCCCTTTGCGTGGTTTTTTGCTTAGGGGTTTTTGTAGACTGCAAAGTTCTCTTTGCTATCCTCGCTCTATCTAGAATATCGGGCCTCACTTTGCTGAATCTATTTCATCCCTACGTTTTGTCTTTTCATCTTGCTAACAGTCATTATATGTGGGGGGCTGCCTTTTCCTTTGGGGTATTTCTCTGAGGCAAGTCAGGCTTGTATTTCTATCTTCAGGCTAGTCAGTTCCTCAGGCTGTGCCGAGTTGCATAGGTAGTGTCAGGCGCAATCCACAGCTGCCTTTAGTTGTGTTTAGGATAGGTTCAGGTATTGCGGTCTACAGAGATTCCACGTCTCAGAGCTCGTTCTATTGTTTTTGGGTTATTGTCAGATCACTGTATGTGCTCTGATTGCTGGCACACTGTGTTACTGGATTGCCTTCAGAACAGTACAAGGAGCCAAAACTAATGATTCTCAATAGAGGGAAAAAAGAAGTTCTGACATCATTTTTTTTTCTCAGCTCTGTGTTCAGTCTTTTTTTTCCCCTAGACATTAGGGTGCTTCAGGACACAGCTGTGGACATGGATATTCAGGCTCTGTGCTCTTCAATGGATAATCTCGTTATAAATGTACAAAAGATTCAAGATACAATTGATCAGAAATCTATGCTAGAACCAAGAATTCCTATTCCTGATTTGTTTTTTGGTGATAGAACTAAGTTTCTGAGCTTCAAAAATAATTGTAAGCTATTTCTGGCCTTGAAACCTCATTCTTCTGGTAATTCAGTTCAACAGGTTTTGATTATTATTTCTTTTTTGCGCGGCGACCCTCAGGACTGGGCATTTTCTCTTGCGCCAGGAGATCCTGCATTGAGTAATGTCGATGCGTTTTTCCTGGCGCTCGGATTACTGTACGATGAGCCTAATTCAGTGGATCAGGCTGAGAAAAATTTGCTGGCTTTGTGTCAGGGTCAGGATGAGATAGAAGTATATTGTCAGAAATTTAGGAAGTGGTCAGTACTCACTCTGTGGAATGAATCTGCGCTGGCAGCTTTGTTCAGAAAGGGTCTCTCTGAGGCTCTTAAGGATGTCATGGTGGGTTTTCCTATGACTGCTGGTTTGAATGAGTCTATGTCTTTGGCCATTCAGATCGGTCGTCGCTTGCGCGAGCGTAAATCTGTGCACCATCTGGCGGTATTGTCTGAGATTAAACCTGAGCCTATGCAGTGCGATAGGACTATGACCAGAGTTGAACGGCAAGAACACAGACGTCTGAATGGGCTGTGTTTCTACTGTGGTGATTCCACTCATGCTATTTCTGATTGTCCTAAGCGCACTAAGCGGTTCGATAGGTCTGCCGTCATTGGTACTGTACAGTCCAAATTCCTTCTGTCCATTACCTTGATATGCTCTTTGTCATCGTATTCTGTCATGGCGTTTGTGGATTCAGGCGCTGCCCTGAATCTGATGGATTTGGATTATGCTAAACGTTGTGGGTTTTTCTTGGAGCCTTTGCGGTGTCCTATTCCGTTGAGAGGAATTGATGCTACACCTTTGGCCAAGAATAAACCTCAGTACTGGACCCAGCTGACCATGTGCCTGACTCCTGCACATCAGGAAGTTATTCGCTTTCTGGTGCTACATAATCTGCATGATGTGGTCGTGTTGGGGTTGCCATGGCTACAAACCCATAATCCAGTATTGGATTGGAACTCTATGTCGGTATCCAGCTGGGGTTGTCAGGGAGTACATGGTGATGTTCCATTTTTGTCTATTTCGTCATCCACTCCTTCTGAGGTCCCAGAGTTCTTGTCTGATTACCGGGATGTATTTGAAGAGCCCAAGTCCGATGCCCTACCTCCGCATAGGGATTGTGATTGTGCTATCAATTTGATTCCTGGTAGTAAATTCCCTAAAGGTCGTTTATTTAATTTATCCGTGCCTGAACACACCGCTATGCGCAGTTATGTGAAGGAATCCCTGGAGAAGGGACATATTCGCCCATCGTCATCACCACTGGGAGCAGGGTTCTTTTTTGTAGCCAAGAAGGATGGTTCGCTGAGACCGTGTATTGATTACCGCCTTCTTAATAAGATCACTGTTAAGTTTCAGTATCCCTTGCCATTGTTATCTGACTTGTTTGCTCGGATTAAGGGGGCTAGTTGGTTCACTAAGATAGATCTTCGTGGTGCGTATAATCTGGTGAGAATCAGGCAAGGAGATGAATGGAAAACGGCATTTAATACGCCCGAGGGTCATTTTGAGTATCTAGTGATGCCGTTCGGACTTGCCAATGCTCCATCTGTTTTTCAGTCTTTTATGCATGACATCTTCCGTGAGTATCTGGATAAATTCCTGATTGTTTACTTGGATGACATTTTGATCTTCTCAGATGATTGGGAGTCTCATGTGAAGCAGGTCAGAATGGTTTTCCAGGTCCTGCGTGCTAATTATTTGTTCGTGAAGGGATCAAAGTGTCTCTTCGGTGTGCAGAAAGTTTCATTTTTGGGGTTCATCTTTTCCCCTTCTACTATCGAGATGGATCCGGTTAAGGTCCAAGCCATCCAGGATTGGACTCAGCCGACATCTCTGAAAAGTCTGCAAAAGTTCCTGGGCTTTGCTAATTTTTATCGTCGCTTCATCTGTAATTTTTCTAGCATTGCTAAACCATTGACCGATTTGACCAAGAAGGGTGCTGATTTGGTTAATTGGTCTTCTGCTGCCGTGGAAGCTTTTCAGGAGTTGAAGCGTCGTTTTTGTTCTGCCCCTGTGTTGTGTCAACCAGATATTTCTCTTCCGTTCCAGGTCGAGGTTGATGCTTCTGAGATTGGAGCAGGGGCGGTTTTGTCACAGAGAGCTTCTGGTTGCTCAGTGTTGAAACCATGTGCTTTCTTTTCCAGGAAGTTTTCTGCTGCTGAGCGTAATTATGATGTGGGCAACCGAGAGTTGCTGGCCATGAAGTGGGCATTCGAGGAGTGGCGTCATTGGCTTGAAGGAGCTAAGCATCGCGTGGTGGTATTGACTGATCATAAGAACCTTACTTATCTCGAGTCTGCCAAGCGCTTGAATCCTAGACAGGCCCGTTGGTCGTTATTTTTTGCTCGCTTCAATTTTGTGATTTCGTACCTTCCGGGCTCTAAAAATGTGAAGGCGGATGCTCTGTCTAGGAGTTTTGTGCCCGACTCTCCGGGTTTATCTGAGCCGGCGAGTATCCTCAAGGAAGGAGTCATTGTGTCTGCCATCTCCCCTGATTTGCGGCGAGTGTTGCAAAAATTTCAGGCGAATAAACCTGATCGTTGTCCGGCGGAGAAACTGTTCGTCCCTGATAGGTGGACTAGTAAAGTTATCTCTGAACTTCATTGTTCGGTCTTGGCTGGTCATCCTGGAATCTTTGGTACCAGAGAGTTAGTGGCTAGATCCTTCTGGTGGCCATCTCTGTCACGGGATGTACGTACTTTTGTGCAGTCCTGTGGGATTTGTGCTAGGGCTAAGCCCTGCTGTTCACGTGCCAGTGGGTTGCTTTTGCCCTTGCCGGTCCCAAAGAGGCCTTGGACACATATTTCGATGGATTTCATTTCTGACCTTCCCGTTTCTCAGAAGATGTCAGTCATTTGGGTGGTCTGTGATCGCTTTTCTAAAATGGTCCATCTGGTGCCCTTGGTTAAATTGCCTTCCTCCTCTGATTTGGTGCCTTTGTTCTTCCAGCATGTGGTTCGTTTGCATGGCATTCCTGAGAATATTGTTTCTGACAGAGGTTCCCAGTTTGTTTCAAGGTTCTGGCGAGCCTTTTGTGGTAGGATGGGCATTGATCTATCTTTTTCCTCGGCTTTCCATCCTCAGACTAATGGCCAGACCGAACGAACCAATCAGACCTTGGAAACATATCTGAGATGTTTTGTTTCTGCAGACCAGGATGATTGGGTGTCCTTTTTGCCGTTGGCTGAGTTCGCCCTTAATAATCGGGCCAGCTCGGCTACCTTGGTCTCTCCATTTTTCTGCAATTCTGGGTTCCATCCTCGTTTCTCTTCAGGACAGGTTGAGTCTTCGGACTGTCCTGGTGTGGATTCTGTGGTGGACAGGTTGCAGCAGATCTGGACTCAGGTAGTGGACAATTTGACCTTGTCCCAGGAGAAGGCTCAACTTTTCGCTAATCGCAGACGCCGTGTGGGTCCCCGACTTCGTGTTGGGGATCTGGTTTGGTTATCTTCTCGTCATATTCCTATGAAGGTTTCCTCTCCTAAATTTAAACCTCGTTTTATTGGTCCGTATAGGATTTCTGAGATTCTCAATCCTGTGTCCTTTCGTCTGACCCTCCCGGACTCCTTTTCCATACATAATGTATTCGATAGGTCGTTGTTGCGGAGATACGTGGCACCTATGGTTCCATCTGTTGAGCCTCCTGCCCCTGTTTTGGTGGAGGGGGAATTGGAGTATATTGTGGAGAAAATTTTGGATTCTCGTGTCTCTAGACGGAAACTCCAGTATCTGGTTAAATGGAAGGGTTATGCTCAGGAAGATAATTCCTGGGTTTTTGCCTCTGATGTCCATGCTCCAGATCTTGTTCGTGCCTTTCATGTGGCTCATCCTGGTCGGCCTGGGGGCTCTGGTGAGGGTTCGGTGATCCCTCCTCAAGGGGGGGGGGTACTGTTGTGAATTCTGTGGCTGAATTCACTCCTGTGGTCACAAGTGGTACTGCAGCTTCTGGGCTTCCTCCCTCAGGTGTTCTGGTGAGCTCGTTGGCTGCCTTGTTATTTAACTCCACCTGATTCTGTCTTCCTTGCTCCTTGTCAATGTTCCTGTGTTGGATCTGAGCTTCTGGATCTTTCCTGTGGCCTGCTGCTCTGCTTAGATAAGTGCTTCTTTGCTTTTGTTGCTGTTTTTTCTGTCCAGCTTGTCTATTCGTTTTTGCTGGAAGCTCTGAGACGCAAAGGTTGTACCGCCGTGCCGTTAGTTCGGCACGGTGGGTCTTTTTGCCCCCTTTGCGTGGTTTTTTGCTTAGGGGTTTTTGTAGACTGCAAAGTTCTCTTTGCTATCCTCGCTCTATCTAGAATATCGGGCCTCACTTTGCTGAATCTATTTCATCCCTACGTTTTGTCTTTTCATCTTGCTAACAGTCATTATATGTGGGGGGCTGCCTTTTCCTTTGGGGTATTTCTCTGAGGCAAGTCAGGCTTGTATTTCTATCGTCAGGCTAGTCAGTTCCTCAGGCTGTGCCGAGTTGCATAGGTAGTGTCAGGCGCAATCCACAGCTGCCTTTAGTTGTGTTTAGGATAGGTTCAGGTATTGCGGTCTACAGAGATTCCACGTCTCAGAGCTCGCTCTATTGTTTTTGGGTTATTGTCAGATCACTGTATGTGCTCTGATTGCTGGCACACTGTGTTACTGGATTGCCTTCATAACAGGAATTATATACTTAACAAAAAAGTGTGAAACAACTGAAAATATGTCTTATATTCTAGGTTTTTCAAAGTAGCCACCTTTTGCTTTGATGATTGCTTTGCACACTCTTGGTATTTTCTTGATGAGTTTCAATAGGTAGTCACCAGAAATGGTCTTCCAACAATCTTGAAGGAGTTCCCAGAGACGCTTAGCACTTGTTGGCCCTTTTGCCTTCACTCTGCGGTCCAGCTTACCCCAAATCATCTCGATTGGGTTCAGGTCTGGTGACTGTGGAGGCCAGGTCATCTGGCGTAGCACCCCATCACTCTCCTTCTTGGTCAAATAGCCCTTACACAGCCTGGAGGTGTGTTTGGGGTCATTGTCCTGTTGAAAATTTGGACTCATCAGACCAAAGTACAGATTTCCACTGGACTAATGTCCATTCCTTGTGTTCTTTAGCCCAAACAAGTCTCTTCTGCTTGTTGCCTGTCCTTAGCAGTGGTTTCTTAGCAGCTATTTTACCATGAAGGCCTGCTGCACAAAATCTCCTCTTAACAGTTGTTGTAGAGATGTGTCTGCTGCTAGAACTCTGTGTGGCATTGACCTGGTCTCTAATCTGAGCTGCTGATAACCTGCGATTTCTGAGGCTAGTTACTCAGATAAACTTATCCTCAGAAGCAGAGGTGACTCTTGGTCTTCCTTTCCTGGGGCGGTCCTCATGTGAGCCAGTTTCTTTATAGCGCTTGATGGTTTTTGCCACTGCACTTGGGGACACTTTCAAAGTTTTCCCAATTTTTCAGACTGACTGACCTTCATTTCTTAAAGTAATGATGGCCACTCGTTTTTCTTTACTTAGCTGCTTTTTTCTTGCCATAATACAAATTCTAACAGTCTATTCAGTAGGACTATCAGCTGTGTATCCATCAGACTTCTGCTCAACACAACTGATGGTCCCAACCCCATTTATAAGGCAAGAAATCCCACTTATTAAACCTGACAGGACACACCTGTGAAGTGAAAACCATTCCCGGTGACTACCTCTTGAAGCTCATCAAGAGAATGCCAAGAGTGTGCAAAGCAGTCATCAAAGCAAAAGGTGTTATGATCTGGTGGACTAGGAGCAGCATGAGGCGTACTCTGGAGAAGGTGGTACCTGTACTGACCGCAGACCCTGAACTTAGCACCGCAACTAGAAGTAGCCGTGGGATGTACCTAACACTCCCTAGACACCTCGACACAGCCTAAGAACTAACTTCCCCTAAAGATAGAAACGGGAAAACTATCTTGCCTCAGAGAAAATCCCCAAAGGATAGACAGCCCCCACAAATATTGACTGTGAGAGGAGAGGGAAATGACATACGCAGACTGAAATCAGGATTAAGCAAAGGAGGCCATTTTAGCTAAAAGAAAGAATAGGACAGAGTACTATGCAGTCAGTATTAAAACACTAGAAAATATCCACCACAGAAAATACAAATCTCCACATCTGACTAAAGACATGGAGGGTATATCTGCATCTCCAGAGACACAGCTTGGCTGCAAAAAATCCTTCACAGACAAAGCTGGACAAGACAAAACATGAAAATGCACTGAACAATAAGGTCCACAGCATGTGGACAGCAAAAACAAAGCCAGAACTTATCTTTGTTGAAAAGAACAACAAAACAGGAGAGACCAGGTATGGATGTGAATCCTCCAAAAACAATGGACAACTGGCACTGACTAAAGGATCAAGCAGGACTAAATAGCCTAGTCCAAATTGCAATAAGTGGACACACCTGATAAATGCTGCGATCCAAAGACAGCAGCACTACCACTCATAACCACCGGAGGGAGCCCAAGAGCAGAATTCACAACAAAAAGGTGGCTACTTTGAAGAACCTAGAATATAAGACATATTTTCGGTTGTTTCACACTTTTTTAAGTATATAATTCCACATGTGTTAATTCATAGTTTGATGCCTTAAGTGTGAATGTACAATTTTCATAGTCATGAAAATACAGAAAAATCTTTAAATGAGAAGGTGTGTCCAAACTTTTGGTCTGTACTGTATATATATATATATATATATATATATATATATATACATATATGTCACTGACATCTATATATCTGTGTATTCTATGTGTACATATCTTTTCTATCTATTCTATTTTAACATGTGACGCTGTGATCTTACTGTATACAACAGATGAATTACCGGCTTTTCAAAGGACATCGGTGCATAAAAATAGGACAGCACTCGCATGGTCTGAGTGTTGTGCGATTTTTTTTCTCACACCCGTAGGCTTGCATTGGCAAGTATCGGCCGAGTCTCGGTGACAATCGCAGCATGTTGCGATTTTACATGCATGCTGAGCACTGGGCCGAGTGCTATGCCATGTTTTCGTGCAAAGCACTAGTGCGTATTCTACGGTAGTGTGACTCCGTCTTGATGGAGACACCTGTATCCTATGAGTGCACCTTCCCTCACTTTTTGATCCCTTATTTTTGAACTTTCATATTTGCCTTTTCAAGTGGCCTGCAAAGCAGCTGATAGGAACTCACACTTTTCCTTCCTCCTCCAGATAAAACACTGAATGATGAACTCACAGTTTTCAAGTTTAATGGTAAATACTTTTCATTTGGTGAAACTTTTCAAAGCATTGTAAAATGATATAATAAATTATGTAGAGAAACAATATATATATATATATATATATATATATATATATATATATATATATATAGTATATGTGTACATTGGTTTACTGTATATATATATAGTTATATATTCATAGTTTATAATGTTATAGTCTGTTACTGAATATACATACTTAAACCAAAATCCCCATATGTAAAATATTAGGGAGAAAGAGGCATAGGCAAAGGTATAAATTCAATAAAAAAATCATTTTAATAGGAAAATAATTTAAAAAAATTCAACAGGAGAATCCTCTTATTAAAAAGCAGCTGGGAACAACATCAGAGAAAGATAATATACCAATATAGCAACAATAATCAAGACTGTGTCACGATATAAGAAGAAGAAGAAAAAAGAAGGCTAAGAGGAAACTTAATAGCTGTTTACAAATACCGTTATCTGAAGGGTTGTCACAGTGTAGAGGGATCATCATTATTCTCATTTGCACATTGAAACACAAGAAGCAATGGAGTGAAACTGAAAGGGAGAAGATACAGATTAGATATTAGGAAAAACTTTTTGACAGTCAGGGTGATCAATGAGTGGAACAGGCTGCCACGAGAGGTGGTGAGTTCTCCTTTAATGGAAGTCTTCAAACAGAGGCTGGATAGACATCTGTCTGGGATGGTTTAGTGACTCCTGCATTGAGCAGGGGGTTGGACACGATGACTCTGAAGGCCCCTTCCAACTCTAACATTTTAGGATTCTAAGATCTTTTGTCCTGTTTGGGGTGGAAATTGGAGTGAAAAACCATTGTTAAGGATGTGTTCATTTTTGGAACGATTCATACACATTCTATGCATCATGAAGCAAAGTATTCTACTAGTTTTGTGTATACAGTTCCTGGGCAGTCCTCCATGTGTTTCCAAAGTTACTGTCTAGAAGCACAACCTGTGTCTAATTTGATCCTTTTAATCTAATCTGCAATCAGAAGAAAAACCATAAAAACACATAAAGGTACCTTCACACTGAACAACTTAACAACGATAACGATAGCGATCCGTGACGTTGCAGCATCCTGGATAGCGATATCGTTGTGTTTGACACGCAGCAGCGATCAGGATCCTGCTGTGACATCGTTGGTCGGAGCTAGAAGGCCAGAACTTTATTTCGTCGCTGGATCACCCGCTGACATCGCTGAATTGGCGTGTGTGACGCCGATTCAGCGATGTCTTCACCATTGGGTTACTAAGCGCAGGGCCGCGCTTAGTAACCCGATGTTTACCCTGGTTACCAGTGTAAATGTAAAAAAAAACCAAACACTACATACTTGCATTCCGGTGTCTGTTGCGTCCCCCGGCGTTCTGCTTCCCTGCACTGTGTCAGCGCCGGCTGGCCGTAAAGCAGGGCACAGCGGTGACGTCACCACTCTGCTTTACGGCCGGCGCTTACACAGTGCAGGGAAGCAGAACGCCGGGGGACGCAACAGACACCGGAATGTAAGTATGTAGTGTTTGTTTTTTTTTACATTTCCACTGGTAACCAGAGTAAACATCGGGTTACTAAGCACGGCCCTGCGCTCAGTAACCCGATGTTTACCCTGGTTACCCGGGGACTTCAGCATCGTTGGTCGCTGGAGAGCTGTCTGTGTGACAGCTCTCCAGCGACCACACAGCGACGCTGCAGCGATCGGCATCGTTGTCTAGATCGCTGCGGCGTCGCTTAATGTGACGGTACCTTAAGACATTTTTAAATCCAGGCTTTTCACCTAGAAGAGAAAATCCTGTCTATGAAGGGTTTGCGAAACTGGACAAAGCGATCTAATTAGTTGCTAATGACCTCTCCGATTTCCCTTTGCACTAGCTTTAATAAATCCCTCCATGTGCCAACATTAATATAGAGTCGGTAAAGAGAGGGGCGCAATTAGGTTACTGTGAGGTAAAAATACACGTTGTGAGTATGCACAACACATATAGTAAGGAGGGCTGCAGATGGCACCTGACCTCCGAAGGATCTTCAAGAAATTCTAGATAGGATATTCAAGATGCCAACAATTCTGCGCTCCTTCAAAATCAGGCAAAGGAATCACAGAGTTCAGAAGAGTTGCATACTTTATTCAGGGCTATAAAACTACGCGTTTCATGGAAGTCCTGTCCACTTCCTCAGGTACATAGCCAATACTAACCACATGGTATTACTCACATATATAGGGTGGGCTGGACATAGAAAAAATGGCCGTCAGACACACCTGGCGCCCTGAACGCTGCAGTTATATTTAAAATACAAACATAAATTTGTCGCATAACTATACAACAGTGATTACAAATGCAATTTGTTAGCATAAAAATTATATATGACATTAAAATGTAAGATTTTTCTGCAAATAAAATTGGAGAGAAATGAAATAAAAAGTCTGCTGAGAGTGAAAAACCTTTTTCAGAATATTCTCTTGTCTTAATTGCAGACCAGGATTAGAACCTGATATCTTTGGAAACATCATGGAAGTGAAAGGACCTCAGGGCACAGACCTGCGTTGAGAAACACGTGATCTCCGCGGTGTTGGATGTTTTGGTCTCCACGAGGTCAATCATCCGTGCCTTTATAGATTTTCTAATAGGCACTGCTCCTGATAGCCAGTTTCCTACTCCACACTGATGAGGGGCAAAAACCCGGAAACAGCTGTCTGTGGATGGATACCATGCTTGGCATAGGTGGTTTTCCGTTATTGGATGTTTTCCTTTATTGGATGCTGCCCTTCCCTTGGTTGTTCCTTCCCGGGGAAAGGCCTGGCTATTCACTGCCTGTGTTGAGAAACACGTGATGGTGTCTCTGGAGCTCCTCTACATGCATTTGCATATTTGGGGGCAGTGTTCTGGATCACTGCGTTGAGAAACACGTGATGGTGTCTCCGTGGTGTTGGATGTTTTGGTCTCCACGAGGTCAATCATCCGTGCCTTTATAGACTTTCTACTAGGCACTGCTCCTGATAGCCAGTTTCCTACTCCACACTGATGAGGGGCAAAACCCCCGAAACAGCTGTCTGTGGATGGATACCATGCTTGGCATAGGTGGTTTTCCTTTATTGGATGTTTTCCTTTATTGGATGCTGCCCTTCCCTTGGTTGTTCCTTCCCAGGGAAAGGCCTGGCTATTCACTGCCTGCGTTGAGAAACACGTGATGGTGTCTCCGCAGCTCCTCTAGATATATTTAAAATACAAGCATAAATTTGTCGCATATCTATACAACAGTGTTTAAAAATGCAATTTGTTAGCATAAAAATTATATATGACATTAAAATGTAAGATTTTTCTGCAAATAAAATTGAAAAGAAAAGAAATAAAAAGTCTGCTGAGAGTGAAAAACTTTTTTCAGAATATTCTCTTGGATATATAAACTCAACACCCTTAAACCACAAGGGCTGAATGAAATATCAGAAGTATTTCTATAGTGTTCTATAATGTTTTTATAATAAACTAGATGGTGGCCCGATTCTAACACATTGGGTATTCTAGAATTTGTATGTAGTTTATTTCTGAAGTTTTCAGAATAATGCAATTTATACACAGGATTCGGCCGGCCGTGACCAATTAGCGAAGCATGGTTCAAATTCCGCTCCAATTCGCGGCCGGACTGCACCTGTCGCTGATTGGTCACGCCCAGCCAGCCGCAAACAATCAGTGAAGCCAGGCCTGCTCCAGGTTTTTGAGGGCCCCGGACGAAAGAGTCTCAGTGGGCCCCCTCTTTAACACATATCACGATTCATGATGCACAGATACAGCAGAGAAATATACCACAGCCAAGTAGCATATAACACAGCCCACATAGCATATAGCACAGCCACGTAGCATATAGCACAGGCCACATAGTATATAGCACAGGCCACGTAGTATATAACACAGCCCAAGTAATCATATAGCACAGCCACGTAGCATATAGCACAGCCACGTAGTATATAACACAGCCACGTAGTATATAACACAGCCACGTAGTATATAACACAGCCCACGTAGTATATAGCACAGCCACGTAGTATATAGCACAGCCACATAGTATATAGCACAACCCATGTAGTATATAGCAGAGCCCACATAGTATATAGCACATCCCACGTAGTATATAACATAGGCCACGTAGTGTATAACACAGCCCACGTAGTATATAACACAGCCACGTAGTATATAGCACAGCCACGTAGTATATTGCCCAGCCATGTATATTGCAGAGCTATGTAGTATATAGCACAGCCCACGTAGTATATAACACAGCCACATCGTATATAGCACAGCCCACGTAGTATATAGCACAGCCACGTAGTATATTGCCCAGCCACGTATATTGCACAGCTACGTAGTATATAGCACAGCCCACAGAGTATATAACTGAATAAGATTATTAAGAAGGCAAGTTCTGCTGTGGGCTGCAAGCTGGACTCTTTTGGGGAGGTAGTGGAGAAAAGAACTCTGAAAAAGTGTATGGCAATTATGAACAATAATGCACATCCACTATATGAGCTATTCATGAGACAGAAGAGCACCTTCAGTAACCGGCTAATACTTCTGAGGTGTAAGAAGGAAAAATTTAGGAAATCGTTTGTGCCAACTGCCATGGGAATGTACAATAATAACATTAGGGTTAAACCACCAAGGTGAATGTCTACTTATTTCTCTACATTTCAGTTCACTTGTTGTGTATGTCCTATTCTAATGTATAATGTATAATGTTCTTCTGTCAACTCCACTGTCATGTCAACTATGTAATTCCTTTATGATTTTTATGATTTAAGTTGTGCTGCTGTGATACCATAATTTCCTACGGGATCAATAAAGTGTATCGTATCGTATCGCAACACAGCCACGTAGTATATTGCCCAGCCACGTATATTGCACAGCTGCGTAGTATATTGCACAGCCCATGTAGTATATAACACAGCCACATAGTATATTGCCCAGCCACGTAATGTATTCCACAGCAACGTAGTATATAGCACAGCCCACAAAGTAAATAGCACAGCTCACACAGTATATAACACAGCCACATAGTATATTGCCCAGCCACGTAATATATTGCACAGCCACGTAGTATATAGCACAGCCCACGAAGTAAATAGCACAGCTCATGCAGTATATAACACAGCCACGTAGTATATTGCCCAGCCATGTAATATATTGCACAGCCACGTAGTATATAGCACAGCCCACGCAGTATATAGCACAGAGATGTAGTATATAACACACCCCAAGCAGTATATAACACAGCCCATGCAGTATATAACACAGCCCACGTAATATATAACACAGCCCACATAGTATATAGCAATGTGGGCACCATATCCCTGTTAAAAAAAAGAATTAAAATAAAAAATAGCAATATACTCACCTTCCGGTGGCCCCCAGATCCAGGTGACGCTCCGGTCCCAAGCATGCATTGCGGTCTCGCGACATGATGATACAGCGGTCTCGCGAGCAGAGGGAAAGGCGTCGGAAGGTGAGTATTTTTAATTTTTTAATTATTTTTAACAGATCTTTTTACTGTTGATGCTGCATAGGCAGCATCAATAGTAAAAAAGTTGGTCACACAGGGTTAATAGCAGCGTTAGCGGACTGCATTACACCACAGCCACTGTGCGAACGCTGACTGGAGGGGAGTATGGAGGGGGCACTGACGGAGAGTAGGAAGGGGTAAATTCACGGCTGGACTGTGCCCGTCGCTGATTGGTCGTGGCTTGCCGTTACAGAAAGACAGACAGACAGACAGACAGACGGAAGTGACCCTTAGCGCAAAACACACACAAAAAGTTTTAAAAATCTTTTTCAAATTAAATAAGGTCTTCACTAAAATTGATTTACAATGTGCATGTTAATTCAAATATATATATATTTTTTGTATCATAATTTGTATTATTAAAGATTATGTAGAGGCACCCGTCATTCACTCATCCTTTTATCATAATTAATTTATTCACTTTTTTAATAATAAATTAAACTACACACATTTTTTATTTTTCATTTTTATTTTTATTTTATTTTTTGCTTACATTTTTTATAAATGAATTTTATACAATATGCATTTTAATAAATTTTTATACTACTAATATCGATGGTTGTTTAAGTATTCACATTGTTTTTTTACGCCTCAAGGGGCAATTAACAGAATAGCTCTGAAGGTCCTTTCACTTCCATGATGTTTCCAAGGATGGCAGGTTCTAATCCTGGTCTGCAATTAAGACAAGAGAATATTCTGAAAAAGGTTTTTCACTCTCAGCAGACTTTTTATTTCCTTTCTCTCCAATTTTATTTGCAGAAAAATCTTACATTTTAATGTCATATATGATTTTTATGCTAACAAATTGCATTTGTAATCACTGTTGTATAGATATTCGACAAATTTATGTTTTCTAGCCCTGAATAATGTATGCAACTCTTCTGAACTCTGTGATTCCCTTGCCTGATTTCGGAGGAGCACGGAATTGTCGGCATATTGGATATCTAGAACATTAATATAGAGCGTTATGTCCCAGAATACAAAGCCAAAAACTGACAATCTCTTTCTTTCATGGTTCTTCCACAGTTTCAGAGCCAGTGATGAAAAATGATGTCTCAGAGCTCTGGAAATCAGGTAATTATCTAAGCACTAAGGCCTGTATGTGTAATATATCATCACTATAGCAGGGGCAGTGCATAATGGAGAGAGTGGAGATGGCAAACAACTCTTCATTAAAGGGGTTGTCCAGACTCGGAGCTTAAATTTGCGCTCTATGTGACTGCTGACTTGTGAATCCTCCCAGTGTGTCAGGATTCTTGTGTGCAATGAATAGTGGTCATGTTACAACAAGTATGTGATTTGCATACTTTCGATCATATTCCGACTAGATGTGTCTGGTGTCTAGTCGGGATGTGACCGGTGTCTACTAAGGATGTGACCGGTGTCTAGTCGGGATGTGTCCAGTGTCTAGTCGGGATGTGACCGGTGTCTAGTCAGGATGTGTCCGGTGTCTAGTCAGGATGTGTCCGGTGTCTAGTCGGGATGTGTCCAGTGTCTAGTCGGGATGTGACCGGTGTCTAGTCGGGATGTGTCCAGTGTCTAGTCGGGATGTGACCGGTGTCTAATCGGGATGTGTCCGGTGTCTAGTGAGGATGTGACCGCTGTCTACTCAGGATGTGACCGGTTTCTAGTCAGGATGTGACCGATGTCTAGTCGGGATGTGTCCGGTGTCTAGTCGGGATGTGACCGGTGTCTAGTCAGGATGTTTCCGGTGTCTAGTCGGGATGTGTCCGGTGTCTAGTCGGGATGTGTCCGGTGTCTAGTCAGGATGTGACCGGTGTCTAGTCAGGATGTGACCAGTGTCTAGTCGGGATGTGTCCGGTGTCTAATCGGGATGTGTCCGGTGTCTAGTCAGGATGTGACCGGTGTCTAGTCAGGATGTGACCGGTGTCTAGTCGGGATGTGACCGGTGTCTAGTCGGGATGTGTCCGGTGTCTAGTCAGGATGTGACCGGTGTCTAGTCGGGATGTGACCGGTGTCTAGTCGGGATGTGTCCGGTGTCTAATCGGGATGTGTCCGGTGTCTAGTCAGGATGTGACCGGTGTCTAGTCAGGATGTGACTGGTGTCTAGTCGGGATGTGACCGGTGTCTAGTCGGGATGTGACCGGTGTCTAGTCAGGATGTGACCGGTGTCTAGTCGGGATGTGACCGCATGTATGCAAATCACATACTTGTGGTCACATGCCCGTCCACTCCCGGTGCCAGCATCGGAGAATCCTAACAGTATGCACTGTGCGCTCTCTAGGGATTCACAAGTCTGCAGTCACTTTATGTGACTGCAGACTTGTGAATCCTTACAGAGCGCAGAAAATTGGATGCTAAAGTCATATTTACCACCCTCCCAGGAGAGTTTTGGCCACTTTAGATGTGCAATCCAGGCAGTAAAACAGCTGCTAATTGGCTTTATATTGGCTACCATTTACTGGAACATCGAGGAACGTTCTCTGCCTATAGAGTATCTTGTTACTGGCAGCACATTACCTGTTTTCATTAGGTGATAGGTGCCACCATAACAATCACTCATTGCACCCTTTGAACAAGCATTTTACTCTTTCTTGTGTGATTACCAGCCTGCTTAAGGTATGGGCACACGTTTAGTATTTGCTGAAGACATTTCTGCACCACAAACATGTCTCTTGATTCGTTTTCCCCCATTCATTAGAATAGGTGAAAAATTCTGCAAAAACACTGAAATAATTGACATGCTGGAGATTGAAAACTGCTTCAAATCTGCAAGGAAAAAATAAGCATGAGATTTCAGAAATGTCATTCACTTTGCTGATAAAGTAAAATGCTGAGCTTTTCTCGGGAAATACTCACTGTTTGCACATACCCTTAGGCTATGTTCACACATGGCGTTTTTGCAGCGTTTTCTTGCTGTTTTTTTTCCTGCAGAAAAGAAGCTACTTTTTACAGTACCAGCAAAAGCAATAAGATTTCAGAAACCTCATGCACATGCTTAGTTTTTTTTCCTGAATTAATTTGAGAACCTCAGCTTTTTTTAAAATTTGTAGCATAGAATCACAGTTTTCTCTCCCACACTCTCACCCACATCACAACTTTCTGTGTACAATGCACAGTCAATGAGAAGTAATAATCAGCGGTGGCGGCATGGTTGGACAAGGAGGCACAAGGGCCAGTTGTCAGGTAGTGATAATCTCCTGCTGGTAAAACACTGATTGTATTAAAAAAGCAAAACACAGTTCAGTAAGTGACACATTGTTGAAATCAGGCTCTTTTTCACTACATAATGGTGCTCTCAGATTACATAGCAAACACCTGCTGACAGATTCCCTTTTAAACACAATTTTCAAATACAATACATTCATTATTTTAAAACTGCATTGTTTTTCTTTTAGTGGCTTACCTGTATAATTTGATCATTTGCCTTTGTATTTGCTGCTGGATGGTGTGGTCAAACCTGCAAAATATTTTCTGTAATTAATGCGTAATGGGTGCAGAGACCCAGGGGCGGGACAAGATATTTTGATGCCCTGGGCAGATGAAGCTTGCAGCGACACCAACCACTTCTTCCCCGATAAACCCTCAGCACCCAAATAAAGGAATGGGTCGAAGATTAAGGTAAATGGCCCCTAAAATACTTCCTTATTTTCACAAAAAGAAAAAAAATGCTCTGTGTACCCGCGCCATCACTGTGCTAAATGTCTGCGGCTGGAGGAAGAGGCTGGGTTGCCGCAGGCATTCAGCCACATCACTTTTTTTTCTCCCCAAAGTGCGCCCCTCATGGGGAGGCAGGAAGTAGCGCCCTGGGTAGGTGCTCACCCTAACTACCACTTGTATCGCCCGCCCCTGCAGAGACCCACTGTGAGCTCATAACACTGCTCAGACCAGTCATATAAGGAAGGCAGACAGCATTGTTCTGTGGAGCTGTCTGTGTGTCTGCATCGCTGAGGACTGATAGTGAGCAGTCCTTCCATGACAGTGTTTCACTGCTGGTCTGCAATGTTCAGCGAGGTAGCTATACAGTATAGAGCAACACTTTCTTACTGGGGCAAGCACTGTGTTATGAGCACCGCTCACAGTGGATTATGTGTGTTCCCCAAACTCTGCACCTATATTCCATTTATTGCAGAAAACACCTGCAAATGCTCCAACCAGATCATGCAGCAACAGAAAAGAAGACAAGTGATCAAGCTATATACGTAGGTAAGCCTGTAATAGCAAAACGATGCAATTTTGAAAATGAATTATATTTTTAAAAGTTTATTGCTTTTCAAAGATATTTTATACAGAAAGTACTAATGTCACGCTGCAGCTATGCAAATAACTTCCACTGCTTGAGTGGAAGTAAAGTAACAAGTCTGCAAGGGCAGACCTGCAGTACTGCAGCTAAGCTACCACCAGGTGGCAGCAGAATAGTCAAACAAGTCGAGTCAAAACCTAGACCGTGACAAAGAGAAATAACAGTAACAGAGTCAGTGGAGAGTCAAAGGGTAAAATACCAGACAAGAGGCAGAAGTACCAGGGACCAGAGGCAAAGTCAAGTCAGAGTCAAAGCCGAGTCAAACACAGAAATCCAAAAGCAATCAGGAAGCTCCAAAACAAAACTGGTAGAGAAGGAAGACTAGACATGGGCAAGGTCAGAAAGCGCAGCAGGACAAATCAGGGCATTACCGAAGTCAGGTACTCACGCCGAAGGCAGAAAATATAACTGACACCGCCTGCAGGATACAACGGAGCTAAATAGCAAACCTGAACCCAGAATGAGGCAGAGCAAAGTTAACCATTGACATTATCAACCCGGGAAAAGGACTCAAAACCCGGACCGGATCATGACAACTATTATGGTAAAATCCTTATAATCTCCCATAACACTGTGCTTGATGGCAAGATGTTTCGCCATTAGATGAAACTTTTTCATACGAACATGCATTTACACGACTGACGATGGAATGTGGCTTCATAAAGAAGCTATGGTTTAAACTTTACAAAACTCTCATATTTATCCTGGTAAGCAAACTTTGCAAGCATGGCTACACTATATCAGACACTTTTATGCAGGGTGGTCAAGGTATTAATAAAATGTATTTCCGATGGATGCATTTACTAGGTAATAGCCAGTAGGCAGCATTTAGGTTTATGAAGAGGATAATGTTGATATCCTTCATTTTTGGTTGTCTAGGTTGGGCACAAAGGTTAATTCTCAAATCAATTAGCAGGTGGTTGCTTATGTGGCCTTTCTTTCGATTCAAGTTTCTTGAGGTTCCCTTCAATTTGGATGGAGAGAGCCATACTTGCCGCAGATGCTGGTCATCTTGCTGTATACATGGTTCTAGAAGTCCTACTGATCACCAAAATGAGATACCTCCTTGAAGTAGCGCTCTACTTAAAATACTTGGTTCTGATTTTTTTTAACACTTACATACACTTCAATTTTCAGATTTTTCTTTTCAGTTTCCAACATCGTGGGAGATCTGTCAAAATTAAAGGATAAAGGTAATGTACACACATAATATCCTTTACTGCTGCTGAGAAATTTGGCAATATATCGGCTTCATTTGTAAGAAAAGGCAGGTATAGCTCCTTAATAAGTTGTCTCTTATTCCACTCTGAAAATCCTTTGGAGAACCAGCTTCTGAAATTGTCGAGTTACCCTGGTCATATTAGCTTCCAAATACTGTACATCACTTGTAGTGGGTTTCCTTCCCAAGACTTGTGCGATTGGTATCAACTAGACTATACTTGTCAACTGTCAAAATCTTTAGCACACTGCAAAGGTGTTACTGTAATTATATAAGCTGACCCTTTTCAGCACATCTCACCTTATCAATGCCCCTTTTCTATCTTTGAAGGTGCCTTTTGACTCTGGAACTTACACTCCCTGACAGAAGTTATGTCGCTCATCCATGTTATGTAAATAAAAGCTTATAACTTGACGTTAAATTCATCCATTGGTTGTATAAATTATTCTTTTGAAAGCTGAAAGCCTTGAAAATGTGGTTTAGGTTAAAAAAATAAATTGGCATCAATGCAGAAATATTGATCAGTTAATGGACACAGAATGGTCAGATTTTGGCAAGACAAAAGTTTTGTCGCCTGGTCATATAATGATCACTTAATTAGTGTGTGTGTATAAAAAGAAACCCAGCAACCCAAACCTTCACTTGAACTGCAACTTGAGCTCTGACAACATGCCAAAAATCCACCCTGCGACCAAAGCCTGGATTATCAAGAGGCTGAAGACCAGATCCACTGCAGAGGTGGCTGGCACCTTTAATGTGTCTCAGCGTCAAGTACAAAGAATAAAAATTTTTTTGAAGATTCTGGAGATGTGTTTGACAAGCCCAGGTCCGGCAGACCCCGCAGGACAACTGCTCAGGAGGAACGTTTGTTGGTTAGAAAATCCAAAGCAAGCCACTCTTCCACTGCAGCAGAGCTCCAACAGGCCTGGTCACCTCAAGCCCCTGTGTCAACTAGAACAGTTTGTAGGATTCTGTCTCAAAATGGCCCCCAAGGTCGAATCAGTGCCCATAAGCCAGCACTAAACAAAAGGCAAATAAAAAACGTGTGGCATTTGCAAAGTCCCACAGCCTGCTAAACAGATGGACGCTGGAAAAGTGGCATAACATGGATTTCTCTGATGAATCTTCAGTAGAATTACACCACAGCCGCCGCAAATACTGCAGGAGACCTACTGGAGCCCGTGTGGATCCAAAATACACCCAGAAAACAGTTAAATTTGGTGGTGGAAAGATCATGGTCTGGGGCTACATTCAGTATGGGGGTGTGCAAAACATTTGCAAGGTGGAAGGCAATATCAATAGCCTAAAATATCAAGAAGTATTAGCTACCTCTTATATTCCAAATCATAAAAGGAGTCAAATTCTGCAGCAGGATTGTGCGCCATCTCATACATCCATCTCTACAACAAAGTTCTTCCAGGCAAAAAAGATCAAGGTGCTCAAGGACTGGCCAGTCCAGTCACCAGACATGAACATCATTGAACATGTTTGGGGTAGGATGAAAGAGGAAGCTTGGAAGACCAAACCAAAGAATCTTGATGAACACTGGGAGGCATATAAGACTGCATTCTTTGCTATTCCTGATGACTTCATTAATAAATTGTATGAATCATTGTTGAACCGCATGGATGCAGTCCTTCAAGCTCATGGAAGTCACACAAAATATTAAATATGACTCTAATAGCACTACAACTTTATTCGCCAATGTTATGCAACATATTTTTGTATTTGAAGTTAATTATTTGTTTGAATATCACATTACTTTCTGTGGGCGACAAAACTTTTGTCTTGCCAAAATCTGACCATTCTGTGTCCATTAACTGATCAATATTTCTGCATGGATGCCAATTTATTTTCTTAACCTAAACCACATTTCGGAGGGTTTCAGCTTTCAAAAGAATAATTTATGCAACTGGAGCGCCCCCAGACGCAGGGCCGCAGGGTACTCAGTCCTGGGGTTGTCACGGTGGCTAGACCCGGTCCGTGACCCTGCTAAGGGGCGTCCAATGAAAGGTGGTGGTGCGTGGTGCAAGACGCGAGGAATAACGAGGACGCAGGGTTGCAGTCTCTTTACCTTTTTACTGAAGGCTTCGGGGTCCGCAATCCAGAGCACTGCTAACAGGGCTGGCTGAGACCGGCCGGTCCGAAGGCACATCCAGAGTTCCCTTTGCAGGTGGAAATCAGTGCCTACCTTCTAGCGCCTATGTGTTGTAGTCCTTCCCTGCTGAGCACCACGGTATAGTCCTCACAACTGTCGTGTTTGTTCTTCCTCTCTCCGTCCCCCAGATAATATGGCTAGGACGCACCCGTATGACAGGTAGGCCTGGAGTTATTCTGGGACCCTAGAGATGCCCCTCTCCCACGATTGCCTCCTATGTCCATTTAGGTGATTTAGGTCAGACAGCCAACCTATAATTAACTGTCCTGCCGCTGTTTGAAGTAATGCGTAGTGTCTGTTACTTCCTCGGTGCTCCGGCCACCGGATACGCGCCTCAGAAGGATGTTGCCTCGGTCTTAGGGGCACGACTCCTTCTGGCTCTATCTCCTTTGCACTATGATCTCGCTGCTCACTTCTCCACAAGATACTTCGCTTCGTGTCCTTCCTTAAGATGCCGCCGCAAGGTAGTGCAGGCACGGCTCCGTAACAATCTGTCCTTTCTGCTAGGTTCCTGCCAGGATCCCACCTCTGACAGGTCCTCTCCCGAACTCTCCCGGGCTGCTTTCTCTTTAACTTCCTGTCCAACCCCCAGTTTTACCAGAGTGTGGGGAGCGGCCTAATAGATAGAAACACCCCCCCTGGTGGCCGGAGTGTGAAGTGTAGTGTGTGACTGTGATACCTGGTCAGGTGAACTCCTTTAGTGCCATCAGACGTAACATCACTCCCCTTAGTGGCAGAGCGACATTACTGCAACGACCAGGACTCTGCAGCGCTGCACAACCAATAGATGAATTTAACGTCAGGTTATAAGCTTTTATTTACATAACATGGATAAGCGACATAACTTCTGTCAGGGAGTGTAAGGTGAGTGCTGATTTCTACACAGTTGTAGGAGGCTTTTACGAGGCCCAGGAGATTTGCCGCCCAAAAAGTAGTAATCAAACAGGTGGCACACCCAGGAAATTAGAATTAGGTCGGGGTCACACTTGCGAGTTCAATGCGAGAAACTCGTGCGAGTCTCTCGCATCAAGTCCCGGCACTCGGGCCCGGGAGTGTGACTGCATGTATTTCTATGCAACTGAATGCTCCGTTCCCGAGTGCTGGCGGCAGTGCCGGGACCTGATATGAGAGACTCGTGTGAGTTTCTCGCATTGAACTTGCAAGTTTGACCCCGACCTTAGCTTGAAATGAGTGCTAGTTCCTTTGGAGCCAACTACTAAATTCCTGTAGACCTATAGTAGACAAAGTTACATAGTTACATAGTTACAAAGTGAAGGAACTGCACACCTAAAGGCGCTTGGAGATGCTTCAAATAGAATTTATTGACAATATTTCACATCCATTAGTTGCACCACTGTAAGTGCAGCATTTTGTAACATTTCAGATGAAAAACCCTTCATCAGACGTAGAGGTTAAGTTCCACTGCATATAGACCAAGGGGATCCAGATTGTGGGTTGGGCTTTCCCCAAACAGGGACAACTAGGATCCAACTCTATCAACACACCACAGGCCCTGATATAGTTGGACCCTGGTTGTCACTGTTTGGGAGAATTCACCCCATGCCTTAGATTCCCATGACCTGATGAAGGGTTTTTCATTCAAAACATTGCGCTATATTGTACTTACAGTGGTGCATCCAATAGATGTGAAATATTGTCAATGAATCCTATTTGAAGCATCTCCATGTGCATTTAGGTGTGCAGTTCCTTTCCTCTATCTGCTGTTGCCAAAAAAAGCGTTCTCTTGTTTCTGGAACCTCTCGGACATTCCAGATGAGTAGGCAAGTATGACCTAGACATTTTTCCTGATCACAGCAACTGTACAGCAACTGAACCTCATTCACAGAAATGGGCTGATCTGCGGTACCAGACACGACTACTTGTGTTTGGATTTCGCTGTCAGATACCACAGAAAAAGCTGAGGCTTCCTGGTTCTTTTGTTGTGTAAGTCTTGGGGAAGGAACCCCAACCAAACGCAGTTCAAAAGGAAAGTCCATCAATGTAAAATGTAAGAGAATGCCTGTAATGTGAATTTGACCCCAGTTGTGTCTTTTTGCATCAGTTAATCATAAAATACAAAAACACCTAGTAAAAATTTGGCAACAGGTTACTGTCATCATGACCTCCGCTTTCCATGTTACTCCTACATCTCATCTTTTCTCTCTTCCACAGTGGACATCTCAGAAGGTTCCTGCAAAAGTTGTCCTCGTGAATGGAAACTGATTAGATCCAATTGTTATTTTTTTTCAACAAATAGTGAAACGTGGGAAAGGAGCAAAAAGATTTGTGCAGAGCGAAATGGGATCCTCATTTCACTTAAAAACGAATTTGAAATGGTAAGTCCTAAAGCTGACTCTTCTTAGGGGATGTTGTCATTCGCATCTGAGTCATCCTTACAGGCGTTGGAGTCAAGAGCTATACCCTCAGTAAAAATAATGGAATCCTCGGCATTGGTTTCCAGGTTGTATAGATGGAAACCACGACACAGATGTGGACTGAACATTAGGGTAAGTGCTCACTGAGCTTGTCCTCACTCTTGGCTTAAACGCAAATGATGTCTAAGCCTAACAGTGGCCATGTTCAGGATGGATGCCTCAGTATTCATCCATTGCAAAAAAACTCCATAAAATATATGGTATATCTTTTTGTATGGTTGCCGTCTCTATACAAAAGTGGAGACAACCGTGCTTACCTATACACTTAAATAAATGATATGTGGACACAAATCCACCAGACAGAGGTCAAAAGAACACACTTCTGACCTTCGCCCAGTAAACACGGACTACAGTTATAAATAGTTTTACATTTTCCCCTTATCCTAACTTATATAACCACCTCTTCTGGCCAACTCTTGCCTTATATATTTTTTTTCTTTCTTGTTAATTATTTTCTTTTGTGATATGTTTTGTGTTGTATTAAAATACAAAGAAAATGTGTGATCTTTAACTTTAGGCCTAATTTTCAACTTGCTTAAATGTTCAGAATAACCGTAATTTTGACCAGGGGTGTCCAAACTTTTACATGCCACTGCAAGTCAGCGCTGGGTTCACCATCTGATTAGGGGACTCAAAAGCTGAGGTCCTTCCACACTTTTGTAGATGCTAGCCATGTTACATATGGTATAGCAGTAGTTGTGTGGTGAGCATTTTGAACCCACAGTTCTGAACTTGAGGGTGAGGTGTTGAAGTCTCATGGGGACACCCCTTCTGGTCCTTCAGGGAAATTGTTTGTACCTGTATATCTGCATCTCAAAATTTTGGAGGCCCATCATTACTCTGCTCTTGTTCGTCACCGAGGTAATAAGGCAACCATGGACCTCCTTTCTCGACGTTTGTGGTGGCCAAGGTTGCATAAGGATGTAGTTGACTTTTTGTCTTCTTGAAGTGTTTGTGCACATTCTAAGACTCCATACACTTGTCTCCCTGGGGTTCTTTTACCATTAACTATTCCTGACGAACCATGGACTCATTTATTCATGGATTTCATTATGGATCTTCCTTCCTCCTCTGGTAAAACTGTTATCTTAGTTTTGGTGGATAGGTTTAGTAAAATGGAACACTTTATTGGTTTACCTGCTCTCCCTAATGCCAAGGTGTTAGTCACTGAGATCGTGAAGCTTCATGGGGGTTCCCTTCGATGTGGTGTCAGATTGAGGAACCCAGTTTGTGTCTAAATTTTGGAGAGTGCTTTGTTCCCATTTAGGGATGCATCTATCCTTTTCCTCGACGTTCTACCCTCAAACTAATGGTCAGACTGAATGCCTAAACTAAAGTTAGGAGAACTACCTCAAATGTTTTGTGTCAGATAACTCGAAGGATTGGTCTTCTTTTTACTACAGGCTGAGATTAAAAAATTGTCATAGTGAGTCCACTGGTAAGTCAGCATTTTTTGGTGCATATGGCTTCCATCCACAATTCTGTACTTTCAGTAAAGATAAGTCTTTTGGGGTTCATGAGGAGGAACAATTTTTGTCTTTGCTCTCATCTGTGTGGGAAGGGATTCAGAATAATTTAAAGATCATGGGGGACAAATGCAAATGTATGGCTGATAAGAAATTATTGTCTGGTCTGGACCTGGGGGTAAATGAGTTAGTGTGGCTGTCCACCAAAAATATTAAACTGAAAGTTCCTTCTTGGAAATTAGGTCCTAGTTTTCTTGATCCTTATAAGTTGGTCACAGTAATCAACACAGTAAATTTTCGTCTTCAGTTTCCTCCCACTCTAAAGATCCATAATGTTTTCCACAGGTCTATACTCAAAAAAATATGCTGCGCCTGTGGTGCTGTCACCTTCACCACTGCCTCTAGTTGTTATTGATGGCAGTTTAGAATTTCAGGTAGCAAGAATCCTTAATTCATGTAAGGTTCAACGCTGGGGAGAGTACCTTGTACACTGGAAGAAGTATAGTCTTGAGGAGAGGATGTGGGTGTCGGCATCTGAGGTTAATACCGGTAGGTTGATGCGGTGCTTTCATTTGGCACATCTTGTAACCCCTCGTAGAAGGGGGGATACTGTCACGAGGGAGTCACATCCTTCTGGGAGATTTGGGGTTAGGCGATCATTATGCATTGGGAATTGCTGGTCCTCCATTTTGCCTGTGTGTTTTGTTCCTCATGTTAGATGGCCTTTGTTTCCTTTGGTGCTGAAGATTTTAATGACTCTTTGCTTTCTGGTTAGAGACATGCAGCTCCATCTCACAGCTGCTCCTGACCTGCTTGTTTTCTCCCTCTATCAACCCTGGCCAGACCTTCTCATCCCCTCTAGTGAAAGTTTACTTCCTGGCTTGCTGGAGTTGGTGTACTGAAGTTGGAGTTAGTTGCTACTGTAGATTGCTGTTTGCTGTTTTTGGGTGTATACTTTCTCCATTTCCTATTCCCATTTGGTTTGTACATGCCTACCCATCCCTATATTCATTCCTTTCTACCCTTGATGAGTGTTTTTTTTATGTAAGTTGCTTTTTGTTATCCCTGTTTGTCTTATGTGTTTATACACCAACATATCTGTCTGGGGCCTCCTGGAGGAGGGGACAGCTTAGGACATTTCAGGAGCATAGTAAGGGCAGAGACTCAGGCCTCTCTACCTTCAAGAAATAACCAGGACAGTGATAGTTAGGGTCCCAGTTCCAGGGACAGTTTGAGGCCTCCCTTCTTTACCGAAGACCGTCATAGCGTAACAGGTCACAGAACCACTCCTTCATAGGGGTTGTTTTGCTAATTGCCTATAATTTCTATCTGTTGTATGTTTCATTTGCACTATTACCCGGAGAAATTGATTCACAATCAGTGTTGCTTCATAACTGGACATGTTGATTTCACAGAAGTGTGATTGACCTGGAGTTACATTCTGTTGTTTAAAGGGAATCTGTCACCCCTTTTTTTCGATATGAGCTAAAAATATAGTTCAATTTAGCGTGAGCTCTGCATGGCAGCAGTACTTTTCATATCCCCTGATTCCCCACCTTTGCTGACAAAATACCTTTGTAATCTCTCTGGCGTCCTATGTAAATTACCATGGTCTGGTCCGATGGGCAGGGGTTATTCGCTGTCTCCTCACCTCCTGCCTTGCTCTACGCATTTATTTTCCTTCTTTTCCTGCCTTGCCGTTGTTTTCCTGCGCCTGCGCATTGAAATGGCCTCTCGCGCATGCGCAGTATGTTTTGCCCAACAGTGGGCAAAGCATAAAACTCATTGTTGCGCATGCGCTGGCATTTTTCATGATTTCCACATCAATACTTCCGGGGCACAGAGCATAGGGTAAAAAGCCGGCACATGTGCAATAATGATTTTATGCTTTGCCCACAGTTGGCCAAAAGCATACTGCACAGGCGCTAGAGGCCAACTCTCAATGTGCACGCGCAGACACTGTACGGGATCTGTGCTATTCACAGATCTCGTTACGTCCAGCACGTCGAGGAGCGGGGGGAGAGAGATGTCAAATAGGCCCCACCCATCAAACCGGACCATGGTAATTTACATAGGTCGCCGGACAGATTACAAAGGTATTTTCTCAGGAAAGGTGGGGAATCAGGGGATATGAAAGGTTCTGCTGCAATGCAGAGCTCACACTAAATTGAACAATTTTTTTTAGCTCACATCGAGAAAAAGGGGTGACAGATTTAAGTGTTCCCATTATTTTTTGACCAGTGTATTAATACAATACTTTTATGTATTTCTAGAATTCTCTATTGAAAATTATAAAACAAAATAATTACTGGCTAGGACTGAGACGAAGTCCTGAAGACATTGAGATGTGGGAATGGACAGATGGCTCACCTCTGACATTCAGGTAATTGTATGCAATGAATCTTCATTACATAAAATAACACGACACAAACAACATGCCAGAGCATTGAATAAATGCCCTTAAAGGAGTTGTCTTATGTCACGGCTCCTCCCATGAGGAGGCAATCAGCTGCAATCACCAGCGCATGAGTCATCTGTATAATGCTTGGGCAGACCAGATCCACAAGGACAAAAGCTACTGTTTGCAGTTACTCCTTTGTCAGTTCTCCTCATGACACCATCCCAACTCCGTAAATCGTAATCCTCTACTGAATGGTGCCCTAGCTGACTGCTATCCAGTGTTTCTTTAGGTTCAGTTCTTTAGAAATTACAGATTTAAAACAGCCTTAAAAATGAGTTGTCTTGGAATAATAAAACTTTGCCAAGGGATGGGATATGTAAAAAGTAACAAACTCAGTCATACTCACAGACCCACCCGAATCCAGAGCTGCTGTCTCTGTGGTGTCATCACCATTCCAGCAGCCTCCAGATTGCTATAGTTTCAGATTGGCTGCAGCGGTCAGGTGACTTAGCAGTTCAGTTGCTGGTGGAACGGTGACATCACCACTTGTGCACAGACTATGGCATGTCATGCGCAGGATACAGGTGGGTGCCGGTGAGTATGACTGAGTTTTTTATTTTTTTTCACATATCCTGTCCCCTGGCAATCACATGACGGGCGTGCTGATGGGCAGTATCAATGACGCGCTTCTGGCCAGTGTGTGTTAAGTCTCGCTGTGAATGATTGACAGCAGAATCTTACTGGTTAACAGCCATGCCTCCACCCTCGGCTATTGGAGGCATTTGATGACACTCGGATAACGTGTTATCTGAGCATGCTTGCGTGCTAACCGAGTGTCTTTGGCGAGCTCGAAAAATATGTTTGAATCCCTGAGGTTGCATGTCTTGGGGCTGTTCGACAGCAGGTATACTGTTATTGACTGGTGATTCAGAAACACAATGGACCTGGTGGTTAAGAGCACACAAAGTGACCTGATAGTTACTAATAACATAGGACGAGCTCTGAGACGTGGGAACTCTGCTGACCGCAATCCCTAAGCCTATCAAACCACACTAAAGGTAGCCGTGGAGCGCTCCTGACCAGACCTAGGCGCCTCGGGCACAGCCTGAGAAACTAGCTTGCCCTGAAGATAGAAAAATAAGCCTACCTTGCCTCAGAGAAATTCCCCAAAGGAAAAGGCAGCCCCCCACATATAATGACTGTGAGTAAAGATGAAAATACAAACACATAGATGAAATAGGTATTAGCAAAGTGAGGCCCGACTTACTGAATAGACCGAGGATAGTAAAGATAGCTTTGCGGTCAGCACAAAAACCTACAAACAACCACGCAGAGGGCGCAAAAAGACCCTCCGTACCGACTAACGGCACGGAGGTGCTTCCTCTGCGTCCCAGAGCTTCCAGCAAGCAAGAAAAACCAATATAGCAAATATACAAACTGCCATTTATCCATGACCTCTTCATCACCAACAAACTCTCCTTCCTCGGCCTCACTGAAACCTGGCTCACCCCCTCTGACTCGGCCTCTCCAGCTGCGCTCTCCTATGGCGGATTCCACCTCTCTCACACCCCTCGCCCCAGCAACAAACGCGGTGGAGGAGTTGGCTTGCTCCTGTCCGACACCTGCTCCTTTACTCCAATCCCGCTACCACCCTCCGCTACTCTTCCCTCGTTTGAGGTGCACTCTGTCCGCATCTATTCCCCCTCCAACCTCCAGCTGGCTGTCATCTACCGCCCCCCAGAACTAGCCATCTCCACCTTTCTCGACCACTTCACCACCTGGCTACTTCATTTCCTCTCTGTTGACATCCCCACTATCATCATGGGTGATTTCAATGTCCCCATTGACACTTTCACCTCAGCTACCTCTAAACTTTTATCACTGACTGCCTCCTTTGGCCTCACTCAATGGTCCTCTGAGGCCACTCACAAAGATGGCCACACGCTGGACCTCATCTTCACCCGCCTCTGCTCCCTTACTAACCTCACTAACACACCCCTCCCCCTGTCTGACCACAACCTACTGACATTCTCGTCCCCCTCCTCTCCTAGTGTGCAACCCCCACTCCACAAACTCACTCACCCTCGCAGAAATCTCAAACATCTCAACTTACAATCACTCTCTGAGTCCCTTCTCCCTCTCACAGACATAGCCTCCCTTCATGACACAGATGCTGCTGCCACTTTTTATAACACCACAATAACAACAACACTCGATTCGGCCACCCCACTCATGCATAGTAAAACTCGTACAATTAACAGGCAGCCATGGCTGACCAGCCTGACCAAAGAATTGAGACGGGCTTCCAGGATTGCTGAGCGGAGATGGAAGCGATCCCACTCTGCCGACCACTTCACTGCATACAAGCAGTCCCTCGCCAGCTTCAAGTCTGCGCTCACTGCCGCAAAACAAACTTACTTCTCATCCCTCATATCCTCCCTGTCCCACAACCCTAAACAGCTTTTCAACACTTTCAATTCTCTACTCCGTCCCCCCGCACCTCCTCCCTCCCCCCTCATTTCTGCTGATGACTTCGCCTCTTTCTTTAAACAGAAGATCGATACGATCAGAGAAAGCTTTGGCCCACAGCGCCCACTGCCCCTCTTAGCTGCTCAACCCTGCTCCTCCAAAACCAGCTTCTCCACCATGACAGAAGATCAGCTCTCCACCCTCCTGTCAAGATCACACCTCACCACCTGCACGCTTGACCCGCTCCCATCCCACCTCATCCCTAACCTTTCCACGGTCTTCATCCCAACCCTAACACACCTCTTCAACCTCTCACTCACAACAGGTGTCTTTCCCTCATCCTTCAAGCATGCCAAGATCACACCCATCCTCAAAAAGCCCTCCCTCGACCCATCCTCTGTGTCTAGCTATCGCCCAATATCTCTTCTCCCTTATGCCTCCAAATTGCTGGAGCAACACGTCCATCTTGAACTGTCCTCCCACTTCTCCTCCTGCTCCCTCTTTGATCGGTTACAATCAGGCTTCCGTTCCCATCACTCAACTGAAACTGCCCTAACTAAAGTCACCAATGACCTACTAACTGCCAGGAGCAAGCGACACTACTCTGTCCTCCTTCTCCTGGACTTGTCTTCTGCCTTTGACACTGTAGACCACTCCCTTTTGCTACAAATCCTATCATCCCTTGGCATCACAGACTTGGCCCTTTCCTGGATCTCGTCATATCTGACAAACCGAACATTCAGTGTCTCCCTCCCCCACACCACCTCCTCACTTCGCCCCTTGTCAGTCGGTGTTCCTCAAGGCTCTGTTCTAGGACCCCTACTCTTCTCCATCTACACTTTCGGCCTGGGACAGCTCATAGAATCCCACGGTATGCAGTACCATCTCTACGCTGACGACACGCAGATCTACCTCTCCGGACCTGACCTCTCCTCCTTGCTTACCAAAATCCCGCACTGTCTGTCTGCCATTTCAGCCTTCTTTTCTGCTCGCTTTCTACAACTGAACATGGACAAAACAGAATTCATCATCTTTCCCCCATCTCACTCTACCCCTCCACCAGACCTATCCATCAATGTCAATGGCTGCTCACTATCCCCAGTCCCACACGCCCGGTGCCTCGGGGTGATCCTCGACTCTGCCCTCTCTTTCAAGCCACATATCCAAGCCCTTGCCTCCTCCTGTCGTCTCAAACTCAAAAATATTTCCCGGATCCGTGCTTTCCTTGACCGCAACACTGCAAAAACGCTAGTGCATGCCCTTATCATCTCCCGCCTCGACTACTGCAACCTCCTACTCTCTGGACTCCCCTCTAGCACTCTGGCACCACTCCAACCCATCCTACACTCTGCTGCCCGACTAATCCACCTGTCCCCTCGCTATTCCCCAGCCTCTCCCCTGTGTCAAGCCCTTCACTGGCTTCCTATCGCCCAGAGACTCCAGTTCAAAACCCTCACACTGACATACAAAGCCATCCACAACCTGTCTCCTCCATACATCTGTGACATGGTCTCCCGGTACCTACCTACACGCGACCTCCGATCCTCCCAAGACCTCCTTCTCTACTCCCCTCTCATCTCTTCTTCCCATAACCGCATCCAAGACTTCTCCCGTGCTTCCCCCATACTCTGGAACTCTCTACCCCAACACATCAGACTTGCGCCTACCATAGAAACCTTCAAAAAGAACCTGAAGACTCATCTCTTCCGACAAGCCTACAGCCTGCAGTGATCCTCAACCTACTGAACAGCCGTACAGCCAGCTCTTCCCTCTCCTAGTGTATCCTCACCCACCCCCTGCAGACTGTGAGCCCTCGCGGGCAGGGTCCTCCCTCCTTGTGTACTCGTGTGCCTTGTTATCTGCTCATGTTTAATGTATTTGTCTATATTTGCCCCGTATTCACATGTAAAGCACCATGGAATAAATGGCGCTATAAAAATGTATAATAATAATAATATAGCAAGCTGGACAGAAAAAATAGCAAACAAAAGTAACACAAGCAGAACTTAGCTTATGCAGGGCAGACAGGCCACAAGACGATCCAGGAGAGAGCAAGACCAATACTGGAACATTGACTGGAGGCAAGGAACAAAGAACTAGGTGGAGTTAAATAGAGCAGCACCTAACGACTTAACCTCGTCACCTGAGGAAGGAAACTCAGAAGCCGCAGCCCCACTCACATCCACCAGAGGAAGCTCATGGACAGAACCAGCCGAAGTACCACTCATGACCACAGGAGGGAACTTGACCACAGAATTCACAACAGTATACTGCCTTAGGCTAGGGTCACATTGCGTTAGTGCAATCCGTTTAGCGCTAAGCGCTAGCGGATTGCGCTAACGCAATGTCTTTTTCGGGGTCGCGTTAAACGTCCCCGCTCTCGCAGATCCCCAATTTGCAAGAGCGGGGAACGGACCTCGGGCGCACCGCTGCAAGCAGCGACCGAGGCGCGCTACAAAAGAACGGCACATCGCTAGTGCGTGCCGAAAATGACACGCGCTAGCAATGCGCTTTAACATTGCGGGCAATGGGAGCGCTAACGGATGCGTTGCACGGCGTTAATTTTGCCGTGCAACGCTGTCCACTAGCGCTCACACTAAAACGCAATGTGAACCTAGCCTAAAACCATTTCACAGGAATTTTGGCAGCAACACTGGCATATAGACCAGTGGACGGAGTTGCAGGTTTTCTCTCTGATACTGGATACTGTGAGAGAGGAGCAGGTACGGACTGTGGCTGAAATTCAGCCCTGGCATTTGAAATCACACAGACCCATGTTGTCCCCGTCCCCATGGACCAGATGGGATATATTACTAATATTACCCTGGATGGAGGAAAGGCAGATTTTCTACAAGACCAATATTTCTAATGATACCTGTGGGCTACGGGGGTAAGTGATGGAGTCAGCAACTTTGTGCTCCATCACAACCGTTAACAGTATGGGTGTCTTGAAAACACTGATTCTGTTAAACAACATAGCAGACAAGGCGGCCCATGACCAGACAGGCCCTTCTGGCATTTGCCAGAATTGCCAGATGGCCAGTCCGGCCCTGGAGAGGAGGATGCGATGCAGAAGTAACAGAGTAAAAAGAGTTGACCTCGGATGGTCTCAGTGCAGAGCATATCAAATCAAGAAAAGTTTGCCTTTAGCAGGCATGGGGAGACAAAAGTGCATTTAAAATATAATGTAGTATTTAAAAAAAGACACAAGTTCTGATATATATTTACCCTGATTGTAACTTATTTTTTGTGATAATAGCTAACCTGTTTTTTTTTTTATAGTGCCTGGAATACAGGTGAACCCAACAATGACAGAGATATCGAACACTGCAGTGAAATTATTGGAGAAGTTCAATTGTGGAATGACCTCCCATGCAGTCTGAAGCGGAAATTCTTATGTAAGGGTGTATGGAGTTGTTAAGGGGATTTCAGCTTTGAACAATCCCATTTCTTAATGCCTCTTCTATATAACTCATAGTGCGAGACCATGTTGATTAGACATTTATTTCCTGTACTAAGAACTCATTCCTAAAGCTTAATTGTTTACATAATCACGTTTTTTTTTTTCTTCTAAAACTAGACTCTTGACTTATTATGTACATGCCACCTAATACTGATTCAGAGTGTAGACTTTTGTAAAGAAACACAAAAACCCCAAACGTGTAAACTCATGTTTATGGCTAAAAACAAAGCCTGATGATCATTCCTTCACCCCATTCCTAATAAAATAAAGGTTGACTCCCAAAATATAATGTGAGATATGAGAGTAAAGGGGGTGATAATGAAGTGGGGCCAGGGCACACGTGTCGTTTGCTGTGGGCCGGAACTGAGTTCTGGTTGCCCTGCAGCCGCTCTTCTAAATGGATGTCTGGATGGAATGTGTGGTGTGGTGGAGTATGTTCCTTACTCACTTTTGCTTTGGGAGCACTCGTTTCCTCCCCATCCATGGGACTGGTCCCCGCTACAAACGAGACAGAAGACCTTGGGTCCGGGATAACAGGTTCGACTTTACTATGCAATTCGTTTACACATGGTTGCAGCATACAGATTAAGGGTATGTTCACACGTTCCTGATTTCCATCCTTTTTTTCAGGACTAAAAACCGCAGCTCTTTGCAGAAAACGCAGGTCCTTTTTTTGGTGCTTTTTTGGTGCGTTTTTTGATGTGTTTTTTGATGCGTTTTTTTATGCAGTTTTCTATGCAGAGTCTGTGTGTTTTCTAGGAAGTTTTTTAGGGTTAAAATGGCTGAAAATACCCTAACCCTACCCCTAACCCTAACCCTACCCCTAACCCTAACCCTAACCCTACCCCTAACCCTACCCCTAACCCTAACCCTACCCCTAACCCTACCCCTAACCCTACCCCTAACCCTACCCCTAACCCTATTCTAACCTTAGTGGAAAAAAAAAATTCTTAATTTTTTTATTGTCCCTACCTATGGGGGTGACAAAGGGGGGGGGGGTGTCATTTACTATTTGTTTATTTTGATCACTGAGATAGGTTATATCTCAGTGATCAAAATGCACTTTGGAACGAATCTGCCGGTCGGCAGATTCGGCGGGCGCACTGCGCATGCGCCCGCCATTTTGCAAGATGGCGGCGCCCAGGGAGAAGACGGCCGGACGGACACCGGGAGTCCCGGTAAGTATAAGGGGGGGAGATTAGGACACGGGGGGGCATCGGAGCATGGGGGGAGGGGAATCGGAGCACGGGGGGGGCATCGGAGCACGGGGGGGCATCGGAGCATGGGGGGGTGGGATCGGGGCAGCCACACTCCGCCCACGCACTTCCGCCCGCTTCCCCGCACTTCCTGCTGCAGCGGTTCGGCACCACAAACCGCAATAAAACCCGCAGATATATTTTTGATCTGCGGGTTTTACTGCGGGTTTGACCTCACAATGGAGGTCTATGGGTGCAGAACCGCTGCGGTTCCGAAAAAAGAAGTGACATGGTACTTCTTTTTTCCCGCAGCTATTCAGCGCGGCTTTTTTTCTGAATTTCAGGATCGTGTGCACAGTGGTTCCTGTTTTCCATAGGGTACATTGTACTGTACCCTGCATGGAAAACAGCTGCGGAACCGCAGCGGCAAAAACGCTGCGGTTCCGCAGAAAAAAATGCACTGTGTGAACATGGCCTAAGACAAAGTCCCTTTTTAGTGATGTACCCTTAGTTTTGTGATCCATCAATTCTTGACCCCATCCTGTCCTGAGACCTACCATCTTTCCCTCACTCTGCGACCCGGCTGATATCTTCCTCACCAGGGAGACAGAGGCATGACTCTCTGTACCTCTTCCGGACCATAGGCCCGAGACTGTCTCGGCATCCAGATCTGAGTGAAGCTGTGCCCACATTCTTCTAGGAAACCTATACTGACCGGACCCGTTCTCTTCTGCCACAGTTTAGCTGCACTAGAACCTGCTAACTCTGCTATGTTTAGCCTTGTTCTCCACTCCACCCAGAATTCGCACTTGATGAGTCTTAGACTCTGACTAGAATGTCTGTCTGACTGTCTCTGACTTCTACTGACTGTAACCCAGAAAACATTTTCTTGAAACTTCATCTAACTCATTGCAAACAGTGGGCTAATTCCAACTCTATTAACTGTCTAATGTAGAACACACTGTAACCCTATCTACTATATGGTGTATGGTTCCCCTAGTGGACGGACCTCCCACAGTCCCGGGGACAGCCATAAGCATAGCCTGTAGGAGAACCAAACATACAACACCGGCCATAGGGATAAACTACAGCACCGTCACAACCCCCTGTTGCCACAACGTCTTCTTCATCCCAGCCTCCCCCTACAATAACTTAATGAAAACTTCCCACATCATGTCACAAGAATGTGGTTCAGAGTGGACCAATGACAGTAACAAGCTGCAATGGGTAAGATGGGTGATGACATGAAGAAAAGTTCCTGTGGTCCTACCTAAGATCACCGGATGCTACAAAGGGGGACAGTTGATATTAGCAGGCTGTGATCTTTCATCTTGCTGTCATATTCTGATTTCCCCTTAGTCCTACTTCCCTACTCAGATGTAATAAAACATTTCATTGTTCTCCTTATTTTTTAAGTAGTTCTGTGTCCCAAATAATGCATTTACGTCTTAATATCATTTGAAAAACAACACTCTTGGCTGTTAAGAGGTTTTTCTCTACTCGACAACCCCTTCCAATGACTAAAGGGTGCTGGCTTAAGTAAATTAAAAAAAAATCTAAAAATTACCTCATGCACCGCTCTTCCATTCTCAACTCTGAGGCTAGTCCGATATGTAGGCGTAATGTTTTTTTTTTTACTTAATCCAGCACCCTGGGGTGGGAGGTGCCTTTCTTATTCATATGTAAAGTAAGTGCCTTTTGCACATTTGTGCGCTTGATTTGCTAATATAATAACCATTTACATGTCACAGAACAGAAATCGTAACATAGCCCTGCGTGTAATAAACAGCTCTAACAATGTAATAAAAGTAAAGCACGATCTGTTTTCTCTGACTTTTGTTCTTTGGCTTCCTGATAGCTTGGAATTGCAGAAATTGCTTTGGTAAGTATATTTTAGATTTAGTTTGAAAAAGTACAAAAACAGGAAGTTACTGAAACTCTTTTAGACATTTCCATTGTCCATCAGTGAGATAAATGGATATTTAAAGTATGGTAATTCCATAAGGGTCCTATATGTATTTCATTCATTGTTTGTATGTCTTTGTGAATTTCCTGTCTATATGAGCCTTTAGGGTATTCTCATGAATCCTGTGTGGCACCCCAGGAGTCCGGTTGCCACAATGGCATTGCCATCCTCATTGGGGGGGTGGTGATGTTATGACTGGACACAAGGAGGGATTCCCTAATCAGGTAATACAAACATACAACACCTTCCTAACTCCAGACCAGAAGAGGTAGCTCTAAGCCCGGTTTCAGGGTAGCTTCCCTATAAGTTCTGGTCTGGAGGCAGGGTTAGTGAGTTTAGTGTGAGACAGTGAAGGGAAAGGAAGCAAGAGAGAGAGGAACCTGGAGTCTGGAGCTGCGATTGGGCTCACCCCAAGATAAAGCGCAGAGACCGGACACCGGAGTCCATGGTGGTGAGAGGATTGCATACTCAGCCACCGAAACTGGAGGGCAGGAGATTCCAAGTCTCCTGGCCCCAACTGACATCCGGAGGCAACACAGCAGGTCAGCAGCCTCGGGCTGCCAGTGAGATGGCAGTGCCCAAGACACGCTCAGGCTGTCAGCCATACAGATTGGAAGTACAGACACTTAGAGGACTTGTGCAGAGCTTCAGGCAGGAAGGGTCAGAGTACAAAGCGCAGAAGGAAGGCCTCCAAACCCACCTGGTTAAGTGGATCCCAAGCTGTTTCCAGGCTGCCTGGACCCCATCACCAAATGCAACCTGTACCTTGGACTGTACCTGCATTTTATCAGTGAAAGGTAAAGGAAACTGCTATCCCTGTGTCCTTCAATTATTTCCTGCACCCTCAGTCCTGCACCCCGCCTTCAACCATCCCTCTTACCAACTGTACCGGTAGCCCTGGAGGCTAAGCTCTACCTGTGGAGAGCCATACCAACTCTACTTCAACTCCATCAGCCCCAGTGGACCCCTTTAAGCAGCGTCGGCCATCCCTGGAAGAATACCACAGATGGCGTCACAAGTTGACTTATTCTCCCCTTCAACTCATCCCCTTTTACTGGACGCCCAGGGCCACGGACCGGGTCACTGCCACTGTGACCACCCCTTTAAGTACCACCGGATCCAGCCCGAGTGGCCCACAGCCCTAGCGGGAGCTCCACCTATGTGTTGCAAAAATTGCTGAATCGGTTGTATTCATTTTGGAGCTTACAGAAAACCATGCACATTTTGTAGAAAACCCCCATTCATAGGTATAGGATGGATTTTGCAGGTGCAGAATTGTTTGTGTGTGAATATAGCCTTAAAAGGGTTGCCTCACTGCAAACATTAATAGAATGTCTTAAGGAAACATCATCAATGTCTAACAGATGCAGGTTCCAAGTGCGAAGAGAAAGATAAAGCTGTAGATGATGCATAACCATTTCAAGATCCAGATTCCAGCAAGGTTCATTCAATATTCTCTCAAAGTTTAAAATGAAAATTCAGCATGCAATATATTAAGACAGTAGCACACCTTGCAAAGCCTCAGGGTTTCGCCCTTATGGCTTCCTCCGGAGCCTACTGAGTATGGCTTATCCATGGCGAGGATTACAACCACAGATGGGAGCATAGAACCTTATTTCTGTGCACGAACAGTGTACCAGGACAAATTTTATACTTCATAAGAGCAAAGATTAGACACAGCAAATGGGAGCTTAGAGGCTTATGTGAGGGTTAACAGACACATAGCATCTGAGTGCTGGGACCTGAGGGTGAAGAGAAGTACTACTCTAGAGACAGCCAGAGATAAGTGCCTCTGTATGAGGAACTGTGATATGGTAATTGAGTGGGCCAGAAGAGTGAGTAAGTTGCCAGACTGGGTCTGCACAGTACTGCTATCAAGTGTGACATGGGATGAAGACAAGCACTGTGTATGTGTGCTTTGCTACAGCATGAGAGGCAAGCAGGTTGTGTCCGAGTTAAGGAAGTTCTGCTGAGGTACTTGCCAGCAGTCTGTGTCAAGTACAAGGAAAGTGTTGGTTTGTTATATACTAACCATTTACCTCTTTCAGTCCTGTTTTAACCATCAAGCTTGTAAGCTCCCAGTGAGTAAAAAACCACGTCAAATTACATTTGGTTTTCAGTCCCTGAGTGGGGAAACCAACAAGGGCCAGTGTATCCATATTATTTATAGGAGCACACAATGCCTCACAATGTCCCTTTACAGGTTAGCAGGGTCTGCCACTGTCATGCACTTCTTCCCCCCTACAGTCACTACTGTAGACTATAAGACGCCGGGTTGTTTCAGAATTTTTTTATATTCTGTATATAAAAAAATATTTCCTTAGAAGGGGTATTCCCATCTCCAAGATCCTATCCAAATATGAAGTAAGTGTAGTAATAGTAGTAATATTAGCAAATTCGTCCAATTAGAAATGTATAGTTCTTCTGATTTGCTATATTGCTTCCCCAATGTGCAGGGCATTGCAGTAGCTTGGTTATCCTTACCACTGATATAGTAACAGTTAGTTAACTGTTAGTGGTTGTAACAATGGATTCCTAAGCTACTGCAATGCCCTGTACATTGGGTAAGCGATATAGCAAATCAGGAGAACTATACTATATTTCTAATTGGAGCCATTTGTTATTATTATTATAACTACTACATATTGGGGTAGGATCCTGGAGATGGGAATAACCTTATAAGTCTGAAATATGTTTTTATCATAATGTTGCCAATGTGACAGTCTCAATGTATTCAGATAATTTTTCTATAAGACAGATGACAACTTTGTTGTGACTTCTTCAGACTTGTCTATTTCTAGGGATATCTGGTCACACATTAGCCACGAAAAACATTTTCTCATTTCTATCAAAACCACAGGTTCCTCCTTGTGACATATGATTACTACAAAGAGAAAAAAAATATTTTTTTCTCTATTTTCTCTACAATCCAAGAGTTCCTCCTTCCAATCTATAATTCAGTAACCGGAATAGTTTACCGGCACAGTTGGATGGTGGGCTACGTGGGACCTCCTGTTATCAGCCCCTTTATAGTACATAGCATATAATACATATATGTGATACCACGCAATACAGTGCCACTACTATTATATACTATACAAACAATATATTACACACAGTGTATACATTCGTGTCATGTAATGATGACATAAATAAGTTTTATTGCTCTCAATAAGAGAATTAAAATAAAAATCTAATAAATCTGAAACCTTTTTAAGTAGAGATTTGTGAGTCCACTGGCTCGCTTACTTCCTCTGGCTTCGGTCTTTCTTGTTTTCACTCTTTGGCACCTCCATCGCTCACTAGACCTCAAGTGCGGGCCATCGTGCACCGTAAGTGCTGAATAAAGAAGACTGGAGAAGGAAAGGACAACTGAACTGGGGGGAAGAAGCGAGTTGGGCCCATAAGGAGTTGTGGTGCGGGCCAAGGTGAGTATAATATATAGTATTTTTTAACCCATCCGTTCATTATGCTATGGGGTCTGGAAAGACCTCGGAGCAGAGTGAAAGACTATTACCAGAAATTCAATTCGGATTGGATAAACTAGATAAAATTTGAATTTCCAGACTGAATGTGAATGAAACAGTAGAATCAAATTTCACCAAATTCACTATTCAACTCTATATTTTAGGGCAGGTGCACACGGCGGTATTATTGGTCTGAGTGCGATCAGACAAAACATCGGAACGCCACCGGACCGATGGGGCTGTGCACATGTCCAATTTTTTTTCAAAGTCTGAACTAAGAAAAAAAAATCTCGTCGTGCTCAAGTTTGCTCTGATATTCGGATTGCACTCGGCCATGCAAGTCAATGAGTCTGTGGAAACCATCGGACTGCATTCGTAAAACATCTGAGTGCAGTCCGATTTCTTTGCACTGACAGAATGGAGAAGAAGGAGTTTTATTCTATCAGCTGGAAATCCTCTTGGCAAACTCCAGTATGCTTTTACAATCTGTACTTCCTTCCTGGCTCAAACCTGCAATTAACCCTTCATCTGCTGTTAGCATAACATACTCATCTCTGGACTTGTTCACATAACAAACGTTGCTGCAACCGAATGTATCTTCTAAACAAACAAGTTTGCCTGATCATCACTGCTGCCAGTGGCTATCCACCTGTCTGATCATTAAAACTTTGTCTGCTGTAAGCATCAAACTTTTCTCTGGAGTTTGGAGTTGTTCACCCTACTACACCGCTGCAAGTCCTGAATTGATTATATATTTTAATTCCTGTGTATGAATCACCCCTGGCTCTGTGTCTTTATCCACCTGCTGTCCTATTACTCATTGTTCCATGTGCCATTTTTCATGTCTTGCTTGGTGTGCCACCATCTTTGGTCCATGCAGTCCACCGTAGAGAATCCACTTCACCACTTGAGACCTTAACAGAAATATCAGACCATGGATTCCATAGGTACTGCAGCGTTAACATAATTGCTTTTGGATACAGAGGACTTATCTGGACTCAGTGGCATAACTATCATGGTCGCAGCGGTCGCCACTGCGACCGGGCCCAGCAGGTAAGGGGCCCGGCAGGTCAGAGGCACCTGACACCATGTTGCAGTGCAGGAATCCAGGAGATCCCTCCCGCACGGCAGCAGTCCGAGACGTATCTAGGGGGAGGGGTCAGCCGGGGTATGTGAGAGGAACTTGGAAGCAGCTCCAGCAGCATGGTGAGACAGCATCTCCTGCTCTGCAGCCCCAGGACAGAAGGTGAGAGCGGGGGAAGTGCGGGACATGACAGAGCTGTGCAAGCAGGAGAAGCTGAGGAGCTGCAGGTTTATATCAGCCTCCCCTTTACCAGAGAGGAGAGTGTATGAGCTGGTGTGTGTTTGTGTGTCATATCTATAGTGTGTGTGTGATATCTGTAGTGTGTGTGTGTGTGTGTGTGTGATATCTGTAGTGTGTGTGAGGCAGGGGCGTAACTACCATGGTTGCAGCGGTCCCCACTGCAACCGGGTCTGGCAAGTCAGAGGCCCGACAGGTCAGAGGCACCCGACTCTCCCCGTCACAGCCGCCACAGTGAACTATACCAGCGTCTATGATGCTGGTACAGTTCAAAGCAATGATGGAGGAGAGAGCGTCTCAGCTGATGCTCCCTCTCCCATCATTCCCCGCTCTGCCTCTGACACTGCGGGTGCGTGATGACATCACTTCATCGCGCACCCGCTATGTGCAGGGCCCAGGCAGTGCAGCATCTGCACAGGTGATGTTGGCCGCCATATTGGCAAAGCCTGTGACGGCTGCTGGGACCAGGAACAGGCGGCTCCGGAGCTAGTGGGGGGCACATGGACCAAGCCGCCCAGGAGGGGGATGCCGCAGCAGCTCAGCCATGTGGAGTGTTGTGAATTCTGTGGCAGAGTTCACTCCTGTGGTCACAAGTGGTACTTCGGCTGATTCTCTCTGGGATCTTCCGTTTGTGGAGGAAAGTGGTACTGCAGCTTCTGAGTTTACTCCCTCAGGTGATCTGGTGAGCTCGTTAGCTTCTTCTCTACTTAACTCCACCTGATGCTTTGATCTATGCTTCCTGTCAAAGTTTCAGTGTGGGACTTGTTTTTTCCCTGGATCATTCCTGTGGCCTGCTGCTCTGCAAAGCTAAGTTTTGCTTATGTTATTTTGTTGCTATTTTTCTGTCCAGCTTGCTTTATTGGTTTTTCTCGCCTGCTGGAAGCTCTGAGACGCAGAGGGACCACCTCCGTACCGTTAGTCGGTGCGGAGGGTCTTTTTGTCCCCTCTGCGTGGTTTTTTATAGGTTTTTGTGCTGACCGCAAAGTTATCTTCCCTATCCTCGTTCTGTTCAGCTAGTCGGGCCTCACTTTGCTAAATCTGTTTCATCTCTATGTTTGTGTTTTCATCTTACTCACAGTCATTATATGTGGGGGGCTGCCTTTTCCTTTGGGGAATTTCTCTGAGGCAAGGTAGGCTTATTTTTCTATCTTCAGGATTAGCTAGTTTCTCGGGCTGTGACGAGGCGCCTAGGTTCTGGTCAGGAGCGCTCCACGGCTACCTTTAGTGTGGTTTGATAGGCTTAGGGATTGCGGTCTGCAGAGTTCCCACGTCTCAGAGCTCGTTCTATTATTTTGGGTTATTGTCAGTTCACTGTATGTGCTCTGACCTCCATGTCCATTGTGATTCTGAATTGCCTTTCATAACAGTGGAGGATCCGGGGATGAACATGGAAGTGTACGGGAGAGGCGGAAGGGAGGTGTGTCTGCTGCCCGTGTGTCGCCGTCTCGGCCCCCAGCGTCCCTGGCCCCCTGTGACACCAGCCCCGTTTCCTCCCTGCTTTCCCGTGCCCCATGTCCTAGTAGGTCCCCAGGTTCAGGTCATTGTGCTCCTCCAGGCCCCCCGTACACACCTTGTTCCTCCTCCCCTGGTCTCCCAATGCTCCCCATCTCCCATGCCCTGAGTCCTCCTGCACCCCCATGCATTCCCTGCCCCTTGTCCCCGTGTGACTCGTCTGCCCTGCTCTCAAGCCTCCCCTGTCCCCTTTCTCACCGTGTGTTCTCCATCTACCCTGTCCTTGTAATCCCTGTGCCCCTTCTTCCCTCCTCCCAAGTCTCCCCCCCATCTTCCTCTGTCCCCTTGCAGCCCTTGCGTCCCTATCTACCCTGCCCTCAGAGTCCCCTTGTGTCCTCTTGTGCCTGTCTCCCTTGCACCCTAGTCCCCGTGTGTTCCATTGTGCCCTTCTCCCCTTCCTCCTAGTCCCTATGAGTCCCCTTGTGCTTGTATCCCTTGTCCCCATTTGTAGCCTTGTGTCAGTGTCCCTTGCCCACTAGTCCGTGTGTGTCCCCTTGTGCCTGTCTCCCTTGTACCCTTATGCTTGTGTCCCTTGTCCCCGTGTGCCAGTCTCCCTGGCCAACTAGTCCCCGTGTGTCCCTTGTGTCAGTCTGCCTTGTCCACTAGTCCCCGTGTGTCCCCTTGTCAGTCTCCCTGGCCAACTAGTCCCTGTGTGTCTCCTTGTGCCAGTCTCCCTTGTCCCCTTGTGTCAGATTCCCTTGCCCACTAGTCCCCTTGTAACCTTCTCCCCTGCCTCCTAGCCCCATGTGTCCCCTTGTGCCTGTCTTCCTTGCTCCCTAGCCCCCCTATGTTACCCTTGTGTCTGTCTCCCCTAGCCCCCATGTGTCCTTCTCCCCTGCCCCCTAGTCACCATTTGCTTGTGTCTTTCTCACTGCCCCTGTATGGAGGGGCTGCATTACACTATGAGGGGGGCTGCATTATATTCTATGGGGGTTACATTGTATTGTATGGCAGGGCTGCAGTGTACTCTGTGGGGTGCCTGTATTTTACTATATGTGGGCTGCATTATACTGAATCGAGGACTATGGGCAATATATTATACTATATGAAGAACTAGGGTGCATCATACTATGGGAAGTGAATTGTACGACATGGATGACGATGGTGGAGCACTATGAGGAGTGTATTATACTATATGGAGGACTGAGCAGTGTATTTTAATGTTTGGAGGACTATGTGGGTGTATAATACTAAATGGAGGACTGAGGAGTGTATTATACTATATGGAGGACTATGAGGGGTGCATTATACTATATGGAGCACTATGAGCAGTGTATTATACTATATGGAGGACTGAGCAGTGTATTTTAATATATGGAGGACTATGTGGAGTGTATAATACTAAATAGAGGACTGAGGAGTGTATTATACTATATAGAGGACTATGAGGGGTGTATTATACTATATGGAGGACTGAGCAGTGTATTATACTATATGGAGCACTACGAAGAGTGTATTATGCTATATGGAGCACTATGAGGAGTGTATTTTAATATACGGAGGAGTTTATTATACTACATGGAGGACTGAAGAGTGTACAATACTATATACTTCTTATATGGATCCCCATGACTTCTATGTTAGCCCCTGATGAGTATAATGGTTTATTTTTTCTTGTATACATTACATAACAATGGCAGTACGGGGGACAAATATATGCCAGGACGGGGCACTGGATAGTTATGCAACTGAGGTCACACTATACAACTTTGCAATAAAGCTATAGTGTGCACAATTAATAGGGAAAATGTGAATTTGGGTGGAAAATATTTTGGCATGGTGGTGGGGCCCCATTTGAAAGTTCGCACCGGGGCCCATAACTTTGTAGTTACGCCACTGTCTGGACTGGTTATGCATCTTCCTGTGACTCGATGGTTGTCCAGGCTGTGCATGACTTCTCAGCCAATATGGATTCACTGGCTCAAATGCCAAACACTTCCAGCTTCTTAACGCCAGTTGTAGCCTAATTCTTACCCAGGACATTTTGTTTGGGAAGCATCTCCACATTTTCTTACTTCTGCACGTTTTCATGGAGATCCTAAGGCCTGCAAAGACTTAACCCCGGAGTCTCCAGTTCCCAGGAGACAGAGGAGAGACTTCAGGATCTCAAGAGCTGCTGGTGACTGTACCCACGTTGGAATAAGGACCCTCCAGTCAGGACAACCCTGGACTGATAAGTTACAAGAACACTCGTTAACCATTTCGATTCCGCTTAACTGTTTACTGTTTGTTTTATCTCTATTAACCCCCTGTTTACTCCCTGCGAGGAGAATCTTACTCCTGTTAATAAATTCCTCTCAACAGTTGGTCTGTCTGTTCCGTGGTGACATACTCAACCCTGCACCCTATTACAAGTCGTCATGTAATGTATAAAAGGTAACAATATTTATTGAACAATATAACAGTAAAAGGTATGAATAAAATCCAAAAAACTCAGTCATGGTAAGGTAACTATGTGAATGGTGGATACAGGCGCTGCCACACACACACCGCGACCATAATGGGTGAGATCCAGTCCTTTATATGATCATCTATTCATTCATGATAGGGAGCCCTTAGTGGGACTCTATATGTGAACTACTCACTATATACTATGTTTCTGTGAACTTGTGATCTCTGGTCGTTGACCTCTAGGTGTGTCTGTGTGGTACTTGAGTGTTACCTGTATCCACCATTCACATAGTTACCTTATCATGACTGAGTTTTTTGGATTTTATTCATACCTTTTACTGTTATATTGTTCAATAAATATTGTTACCTTTTATACATTACATGACAGTTTCGTGACTCCTTCTTCAGATGATATATGTACATTGTATGGGAGTTCTTCTGTCCAGTTTCGGACGTATATGTTGCTCTGTTCTTATTATTTAACCCTATTACAAATGCGGCTTAGCTGCAATTCCAGATACAGATAATGGTCAAAGGTTGCAATAATTCTAGAAAAAGAAAAGCAGACCCTTTTTTAATCCTACAACATCCCCTTCATTGCTACAGTTCCATGTGTTTGTGTAAGGCTATTAGAACTTTACGTTTATTATCCACATACAGTACGTCATTTAGTTCTTCACTTTTAGTGCTATATTAGCCGCAGAAAAAAAAATTCAAATCACTGTCATGAAAGCATTTAAACCAGAAAAAGCAGCATTGTATCTATTGGTCTCTTAACATACAAGTAATCCTCGTCAGTTGGGTGATATGGTTTAGAAGTTTTGACTCAGTCATTATCAACAGCCTGGGGTTTAGAAATATCATATTTTAGCCCATCGCACGCAGAAAACTCATTCTTGCTATTTCTTCCATATGAGTAAATAAAACAAAAAAACAGGATGCTCGGACCACTAACCTAAGCTTTAATTGGTACTGGGATTTCTGCCTTGTAGCAGATCATGGCAGTACTTCCCATCCCCAATATTGCCAACTGCTGATGCTGGCCCTGATGAATAGTCCTTCTATAAAGATGAGCAAATGTTTAAAAACTTTGAAAGTTTAGCTGAATTTTCCTAAGAAATGCAATACTGCAAATTGAAAATGCTCCAGTGCCCCCAATAGCCCTGAAAAGATGTGAATGACGCTATTCTTTATTCCTCACACACTACTTTTCTTCACTGCTATGATGTGCTGTCACACACTATCTGTATAGTATCTATAATGTTTTATGGCTTTCTCTCCCTCTGAGATGTAACACCCACTCACTATCCTAAAATGGTTGCTGGCCTTCTTACTTATGCTTTTATACAGGCTGTGCTAGTTCCTCTTGATTGGCTGTGCTGTAGTGTTCTGCCACCAATGTACTGGGTGAGATGTGTTTGAGGGATGTGAACATGGATCTCTGTATAAGCAATAGCAGATAGCGTTACTCACTAACTTGTGCCCCTACTCTTGATGAGCTGTATGTGATTAGTCCGGAAGGATGATGCAGTGTTGAATTCAACAGGTTTTATTCACAGTTTCTTGATGAGATCAGGGGAGATAACAGGGAAGTTGAAGGGATGAAGATGAGGTAGAAGTTAGAGCTGATATTAGAAGCACAAAGTTAGAGGTAACAAGAAAATCCTTTCTCCAGTCCTGAAGCATGTGTTGTCCAAGATGGCACTGACCACTAGAAGGAAATGAGATAAAGAGAGGAGAAGTTGCAGAAAGAAAGGTATTATGGGTAAAGCACAGTAATAATACATGAACAGCATAATATAACAATGGCCAGTAGATAGCAGCAAAGTACAACAAATACAATAGTTGATAGAATTAAACCATATACATTCAACAATGTTCTGTAATAACCGAAAGTCTTTGAAAAAGATTTAGCTAACAGCACACTCCCCATCTGAAATCCTTGAATTTCACTATTTTAACAGTCTTGAAGTGGAGGTATTTTCCTTATGGACACTGAGGGATACCTCAACCTGAAAGACAAAACAGTGCATGAAATGCAACAATAACAATAACAATAACATAAACGAGGTAGACAAATGTCTATAACCAGTTCCTGAAGTAATCGAATGGTTCAAGTTCCAGTGCAATCAGAAGAACATCGTAAGTAGTCCAAAAGTTCCTTCTGGTTAGTTGGATAATTAATTATCAACCGTTATGAGTAAGATAACCTCTGATATAGGCCTAATGAAAGATTTATGGTCACCTTGCTTCGTGACTGTCACTTCCACTTTGCGCACCTTTCAATCTTCACTTAGAAAGGTTTTTGATATAAGTTCCATAGGTCATGAGTTTCTTTCCACCTTCTGGTCTTTCATGAGGACAAGATCTCCTACTTGTAAGCTCGGATTAACTTGTTGCCATTTTCTTCGTCTTTGGAGGTGGGTAAGGTACTCCGTCTTCCATCTACTCCAGAAACAATAAGTCAAATGTTGTACATGTTTCCACTGTCTCAGATATTTGTTACCGGACACCGAGTCTTCAGGTAAACTAGGAACAGTTCCAAGTTTCTGAGTGAGGAGAGTTGCTGGAGTAAAGGTACCGTCATATTTAGCGACGCTGCAGCGATCAAGACAATGATGCCGATCACTGCAGCGTCGCTGTGTGGTCGCTGGAGAGCTGTCACTCTGCTTTACGGCCAGCCAGCGCTCACAGTCAGTGCAGGGAAGCAGAACGCCGGGGGACGCGACAGACACCGGAATGTAAGTATGTAGTGTTTGGTTTTTTTTACATTTACGCTGGTAACCAGGGTAAACATCGGGTTGCTAAGCGCGGCCCTGCACTTAGTAACTTGATATTTACCCTGGTTACCAGTGAAGACATCGCTGAATCGGCGTCACACACGCCAATTCAGCGATGTCTGCGGGAGATCCAGCGACGAAATAAAGTTCTGGACTTTCTGCTCCGACTAACGATGTCACAGCAGGATCCAGATCACTGCTGCCTGGCAAACACAACGATATCGCTAGCCAGGACGCTGCAACGTCACGGATCGCTAGCGATATCGTTGTTAAGTTGGTCAGTGTGAAGGTACCTTAAGAATAGCAGGAGATTCCAGATCCATAGATATGGGAACAAGAGGATTTGAGTTTACAATAGCAGACACTTCTTCTAAGAAAGTGTTTAAGGTTTTGTGAGTGAGTCTTGAAAGATTTGAGTCCATCAGCATAGACTCCAGTATCCTACGAGTGATGCCTATCATTCTTTCCCATGATCCACCCATATGGGAAGCATGAGGAAGGTTGAAGACCCACGAACAACCATTATTTGCCAAGAAGTACTGGACTGGTGTTGAATTTAATTGTAGTTCTCGACAAGCACCTATGAAGTTTGTTCCACAATCCGATCTCAATTGCTTTACTGGTCCTCTGATGGTGAGGAAGCTGCTTAAGGCACTGTGGAAACTGGAGGAATCCATGGATTCTATTACTTTTATATATATCGCTTGTACACTCAGGGGCGTAGCTAGAGCTTTTGCCGCCCGGGGCTGCTCCCGAGTTTGGCGCCCCCCCCCTCGGCTCAATACACACAAAGGTTACCAAAAATAGGACAACACGCATGATCGGGACTGCAAAAAAAAAAAACCAAGTTCTGCTTACCTGACCGCGCTCCTGCTCTCTCCACGCAGCTGAAGCGTGCACTCGCCGGCGACTGACAATGACGTCAGCATTGCCCCCAGTGTCTTCAGCAATCATCTGCCCCAGTGTGTCCTCCAGCATTGCCCCCAGTGTGTCCAGCAATCTGCCCCAGTGTCTCCAGCATTGCCCCAGTGTCTCCAGCAATCTGCCCCAGTGTCTCCAGCATTGCCCCCAGACAGTGTGTCCAGCAATCTGCCCCAGTGTGTCCAGCATTGCCCCAGTGTGTCCTCCAGCATTGCCCCAGTGTGTCCAGCAATCAACCCCAGTGTCTCCAGCATTGCCCCAGTGTCTCCAGCATTGCCCCAGTGTGTCCACCGTTAGCTTATCAAAAAAAAACCAAACAAACAGGGTCTCCTCACCTGACCAGCGCTCCATGCGGCGAGCTCCCTCCAGCAGCGCACACTCGCCGGCGACTGACAATGACGTCAGAAGCCGGCGACGTGTGCGCTGCGGCCGACTTCAGCTGCCAGCCTCCAAATGGCTGGTGGCTGTTGTTAACTATTGACGTGCGGGCGCGGGCCCACACGTCAATAGCGTTAAACAGCTTCAGCACCGGCCACGGTTTTAGAGGGCCCCGGGCGAAAGAGTCTCAGTGGGCCCCCCCTTTAACACATAGCACGATTCATGATGCAGATACAGCAGAGAAATATAGCATAGCCACATAGCATATAACACAGCCCACGTAGCATATAGCACAGCCACGTAGTGTATAACACAGCCCACATAGCGTATAGCACAGCCACGTAGTATATAACACAGCCACGTAGTATATTGCACAGCCCACATAGCATATAACACAGCCACGTAGTATATAACACAGCCATGTAGTATATAACACAGCCCACGTAGCATATTGCCCAGCCACGTAGTATATTGCCCAGCCACGTAGTATATTGCCCAGCCACGTAGTATATTGCCCAGCCACGTAGTATATTGCCCAGTGACGGAGTATACAGCACAGAGTCACGTAGTATATTGCCCAGCGACGTAGTATATTGCCCAGCCACGTAGTATATTGCCCAGTGACGGAGTATACAGCACAGAGTCACGTAGTATACAGACTTAAAATAAAAAATAAACATATACTCACCCTCCGATGAAGTTCTGGCCCTGTACCGCACGAGGCAGCTTCCGGTCCCAGGGTTGGTATGAGCGCAGGACCTGTGATAACGTTGCGGTCACATGACCGTGACGTCATGGCAGGTCCTTCTCACATACCATCCTTGGCACCGGAAGCTGCCGCTTGCATGGAGCGGGCACTGGAGCGTGGGGAGGAGCGGGAAAGGCGATGGAGGGTGAGTATAGCAGGTTTTTTGTTTTTTTATTATTTTTAACATGACATATTTTTACTATTAATGCTGCATAGGCAGCATCAATAGTAAATAGTTGGGGACACACAGGGTTAATAGCAGCGGTAACGGAGTGCGTTACACCGCGGCCCGTTACTGCTGCTATTAACCCTGTGTGAGCGGTGACTGGAGGGGATTATGGAGCGGGCACTGATTGTGGGGAGGAAGGAGTGGGCGCCGGGCACTGACTGCAGCGGATGGACTAATCGGACTGTGCCCGTCGCTGATTGGTCGCGGCAGCCATGACAGGCAGCTGCCGAGACCAATCAGCGACGACAGACAGAGGCCGCGACCAATGAATATCCGTGAAAGAAAGAAAGACAGAAGGACAGACAGAAAGACGGAAGTGTGACCCTTAGACAATGATATAATTTATATATGTCTGTCCACTATTTCATCCTTCTTCTCCGCTAGATTTCTGAAACTTAACATGGACAAAACAGAATTCATCATCTTTCCCCCATCTCACGCGACCCCCCCAACGAACCTATCCATTACAGTAAATGGCTGCCCACTCTCCCCAGTCCCACAAGCTCGCTGCCTCGGGGTAATCTTTGACGCTGATCTCTCCTTCAAACCACATATCCAAGCCCTTTCCACTTCCTGCCGACTTCAACTCAAAAATATTTCACGAATCCGTTCATTCCTCAACCATGAATCTGCAAAAACCCTAGTCCATGCCCTCATCATCTCTCGCCTTGACTACTGCAACCTCCTGCTCTGTGGCCTCCCCTCTAACACTCTCGCACCCCTCCAATCTATTCTAAACTCTGCTGCCCGACTAATCCACCTGTCCCCCCGCTATTCCCCGGCCTCTCCCCTCTGTCAATCCCTTCACTGGCTCCCCATTGCCCAGAGACTCCACTACAAAACCCTAACCATGACGTACAAAGCCATCCACAACCTGTCTCCTCCATACATCTGTGACCTCGTCTCCCGGTACTTACCTACCCGCAACCTCCGATCCTCACAAGATCTCCTACTCTACTCCCCTCTTATCTCCTCTTCCCACAATCGTATACAAGATTTCTCTCGCGTATCACCCCTACTCTGGAACCTTCTACCACAACACATCAGACTCTCGCCTACCATCGAAACCTTCAAAAAGAACCTGAAGACCCACCTCTTCAGACAAGCCTACAACCTGCAGTTACCACCGATCGACCAAACCGCTGCATGACCATCTCTACCCTCACCTACTGTATTCTCACCCATCCCTTGTAGATTGTGAGCCTTCGTGGGCAGGGTCCTCATTCCTCCTGTACTAGTTATGACTTGTATTGTTTAAGATTATTGTACTTGTTTTCATTATGTATACCCCTCCTCACATGTAAAGCGCCATGGAACAAATGGCGCTATAACAATAAATAATAATAATAATAATATACACTTCTCACCTGTGTCTTGCCTCTCTGTTGTGTTTTCTGTCTCTCACATCTTTTCTGTCTCCCGCTCTGATTTTCATATTTCCTTCTGCCTCTTCTTCCTGCTTGTCCGTGGCTCCGCCCCCAACATTTAGCCCCACCCCTCCATGGCTCTTCACAGTGTGAGAGCTGTGATGCTGCTGGTGGGGAGGGATCGGATGCTTCTGCTGCTGACTGCAGGTGCCGGGGTGAGTCACAGCGTGTGTGACTGTGTGCCCCTGCTACACTGCAGCCAGCAACTCTGCACGGCCGCGCGCACTGCCAGCGCTCTGCTCCAGTCCACACTGCAGGGAGGAAGGAGCAGAGAATGAATGCGCGCAGCCGCACTGATACCTGCCCCCCGCATTGTGCCGCCCGGGGCGGCCCGCCCCCCCCGCACCCCCTTTCCTACGCCACTGTGTACACTCATGCATATGAACAATACTGCCCATTGTTTCCTCTCTGCATGTCCACCTCTGGTTCCAAGTGCAGTGACTGCCCACTGGCCAAAAACATCCAGAGTAATACAGGTAAATGGTGGCTCTGTGCTTGTCCTATCAGCAGACAAATCAGTCATTTGTTGTTACAGTTTTCCTCTTGCCTTGCGATACTGAGCACAATGATGAATTAAATGGGAAACCTGCTGTCTCTTTGCTCCCAAAATCCAAAGCCCTGCAACTCTTGATATTTGGTCTTTTCATGGTAATGTCGTATTAGTAGAGCGGTGATATGGTGAAGGCCCGGAATAATTAGAGTACTCTTTTCTGCCTCCTCCAACTTGGCTTTGTTTAAGCGGCCACCAACTCTCAGTAAACCTTTTTTGTCAATTATTGGATTTAAGTCAACAATGGGGCTGTTTTTTACATATACATTCCAGTTACTTGTGAAAAACGTACTCCTGCACATTACGTATCACAAAAAGTTCTCTCAGAGCAAAGTCTGCCCCAGAGAGAGGTTTATGACAGACGTGCCTACCGTGACAATCAGCGTTACTGTCCTTATTGCGATAGCATTGTGCGATGTGGACTAACCTTGCAATGGTGCGAACTAGCCTTGTCAATCTGGAGAAGCGATCAAATCACTGACAGTCCAAACCAACCTTCTCTTTGGATTTGGTGGTGAGGGTGTTTTGACATCAGGACGGATCTCTGGGATAATGTCCGATCCTGAAGCCGTCTTCAACGACAGTCTCTCCACACTGGCCATGAAGGAACTCCGGTCCTGTTAACCAATAAGAGTTTGCAAAAGTGCCAACATCTGTGGCTTCTGCTGATATTAAGTTGATAGAGCAGCCACTTCTCTTCCATTTTGCTCTGTTGCCGAGACGTAACTGTTGATGTCATGCTGATTGACAGCTGGCTCCCCATTGCCTAACTGCTGGGAGCTGGCTGTCAATCAGCATGAATTTGTCAGTCATGCCTTGTAAATAGTGATGAGCGAATATACTCGTTACTCGAGATTTCTCGAGCATGCTCGGGGGTCCTCCGAGTATTTTTAAGTGCTCGGAGATTTAGGTTTTTTTGCTGCTGCTGAATGATTTACATACGTTAGCCAGAATAAGTACATGTGTGGGTTGCCTGGTTGCTAGGGAACCCCCACATGTACTTATGCTGGCTAACAGATGTAAATCATTCAGCTGCGGCGAGAAAAACGAAATTTCCGAGCACTAAAAAATACTCGGAGGACCCCCGAGCATGCTCAAGAAATCTCGAGTAACGAGTATATTCGCTCATCACTACTCATAAACAGAGCAAAGTGGAAGACAAAGAGCTGATCTGTTAATATGAAGCAGCAGAATCCCAGTGACCACTCTAAGCCAGCGCTTGGTAGAACAGGCAGGTTGTAAGCAACTACCTGCATGTTAGGTTTTAGGCCCACAATGAAAAAATAAAATAGTCATGGACAACCACTTTAAAAGAACCTGTCATGTAAAAAAAATGCTATTAACCTGCAGATATGGGGTTAATCTGCAGGTTAATAGCATTCTAAAGCCGTGTGGGTGCCGCACTAAGAGCACAGCTGCCGGGAGAAAAGAACTTTATTCCTTACGGTAGCCTCCGACTTTCAGTCATAGAGGCGCAGCCGAGTTGCTTCACTTACCGCTCAGTGCAAAGTGATCAGTGGCTGTAACCATGCCTTGACACTGACTGACAGCCGGCTCTATGTTGATGCACTGTTGAGCTGTCTGTCAGTCAGTGCTGGGGTTGAGCGGTGAATGAAGCCGCACCTCCATGACTGAAAGCTGGAGGGTTCCAGGAATAATAAAGTTAATATCCTCCCAGCAGCCAGGCAATGACAGCTTGGTTTTAGAAAGCGATTAACCTGTAGATTAACCCCATATCTGCAGGATAATAGAATTTTTTTTACATGACATGTTCCCTTTAAATATTGACTAGTGTTGAGCGATACCTTCCGATATCGGAAAGTATCGGTATCGGTTTGGATCGGCCGATATTCAAAAAATATCGGATATCGCCGATACCGATACCCGATCCCAATGCAAGTCAATGGGACCAAAATATCGGAATTAAAATAAACCCTTTCTTTCCTTGTAGGTTCATTCTACCTGAAGGAAAACAACTAAGAATAATGTAGGATGTATGGGGGAGGTGGCGGAGACATTAAAGGCAATGAGGATTAGTCCAATCAAATAGAATAGCATGTTTTTTGTTTTTTTTTAAAGAAGTTCGGATTGAAAAAGATATTGAGTATGTAAATTTTTTTTATTTTGTCAGATATTGATGTTTCACTATTCCACGCCCTTCCCCTTCTTTTTTTTCTTTTTTTTTTTTTTCTTTTCCCACACTTTCATCTTCATCATCATCAGCATCCTTGACATCAACTTCTTCACCTTATTCATCTTCTTCTTCATCTTCTACCTATTTTTTTTTTTATTACATTCTTCATATTCATTTTCTTCAACTATTATTATTCTTCCTATTCTACATATTCTTTTTATTCCACTGTTATTATTCTTCCTATTCTACTTCTTCATCATATTCTCATTTGTGACAGGCATTCCCGTAGTTGTTATCTATAAAAGTTGGAAGATTACACCTTCCGTTCTGCCAGTCACAAAAGTTACATTTGTCCGCGTTCAGTTTGGCCTGCAGCATCAGGCTTTATCCAGGGGCACCACGAGGAGGAACGGACTCACCCCCATACACTGCTTAGTCTTCTTCTGCATATAATTTAGATAATATCTTTTGCTCTGATATTAAGTCTTATGCTTAATGTTCTTCTGCTCTTTGTTCTGCAGCCTCTTGTTCTTCTGCTTCTCGGTCTTCCATGTTGTCGTCTCCAGGGTCTTCGTCTCCAGTGTCGTCATCTCCGCCGTCGTCGTCTCAGCCGTCGTCGTCTCCGCCGTCGTCGTCGTCGTCGTCATCGGGGTGGTCTTCCGGGTCGTCGTCATCGGGGTGGTCTTCCGGGTTGTCGACGTTAGGGTCTTCAACTTGGAAATGTAGCAGAAGGTACAAGAAGGCTGAGAAAATGCCAAGAACCAGCTGATGGAACTGGAACTCGGATGGCTACCCGAAGGTTCAAGAGCCTATGGAACTACCGAGGACCAGCTGACGTTACTGGAACCCGGTTACTAAGCAGGAGGTACCCGTGCTAAAAAGCACTACCAAGGACCGCCTGACGTTGGCGGAACTCGGATACCCAGAAGGAGGCACCTAAGCCAAAGGCTCTGCCCGGAACCAGATGACGTTACTGGAACCAGGATGGGGAGCAGAAGGTACAAGAGCAAAAGACACTGCCGAGAACCAGCTGACGGTACTGGAACCCGGATGGGTAGCCGAATGTCCAAGAGCCAATGGAACTACCAAGGACCAGCTGACGTTACTGGAACCTGGTTACTAAGCAGGAGGTACCTGTGCCTGAAAGCACTACCAAGGACCACCTGACATTGGTGGAACTTGGATACCCAGAAGGAGGCACCTAAGCCAAAGGCTCTGCCCGGAACCAGCTGACGGTACTGGAACCAGGATGGGGAGCAGAAGGTACAAGAGCAAAAGACACTGCCGAGAACCAGCTGACGGTGCTGGAACCAGGTGGTGGACCCGAAGGCCCACAGGAGAGGAGAGAACAGCTAGGCCGCGAGGCAGCCGCAGTTACCGAACCCCAACAGTCCTACAGGGGGAGCTGGGCCTACTGGCACTACAGAACCAGCCTTGACTACCAGTTCACGCAGCCCACATAGGAAGCTCCTAAACTGGAGGCACCCTGGAGTTGGCTAACTCGACCGCCCCACGACGGGGCAAGCATAGGCGTCTCAGTGAAGTTGACACAACCCGGAAACAGCTGACGGTGCTGAAACCAGGCTTGGCACGAGGGAGTACCTGTGACAAGAACACTGCCGAGAACCAGCTGGCGGTGCTGGAACCCGGATGCGTTGCCCCAGTGTGCAAGAGCCAATGGCACGACCGAGGACCAGCTGACGGTGCTGGAACCCGGTTACTAAGCTGTAGGTGCCCGCGCTTAAAAGCACTACCAAGGACCGCCTGGCGTTGGCGGAACTCGGATACCCAGGAGGAGGCACCTTAGCCAAAGGCTCGGCCCGGAACCAGCTGACGGTGCTGGAACCAGGTGGTGGACCCGAAGGCCCACAGGAGAGGAGAGAACAGCTAGGCCGCGAGGCAGCCGCAGTTACCGAACCCCAACAGTCCTACAGGGGGAGCTGGGCCTACTGGCACTACAGAACCAGCCTTGACTACCAGTTCACGCAGCCCACATAGGAAGCTCCTAAACTGGAGGCACCCTGGAGTTGGCTAACTCGACCGCCCCACGACGGGGCAAGCATAGGCGTCTCAGTGAAGTTGACACAACCCGGAAACAGCTGACGGTGCTGAAACCAGGCTTGGCACGAGGGAGTACCTGTGACAAGAACACTGCCGAGAACCAGCTGGCGGTGCTGGAACCCGGATGCGTTGCCCCAGTGTGCAAGAGCCAATGGCACGACCGAGGACCAGCTGACGGTGCTGGAACCCGGTTACTAAGCTGTAGGTGCCCGCGCTTAAAAGCACTACCAAGGACCGCCTGGCGTTGGCGGAACTCGGATACCCAGGAGGAGGCACCTTAGCCAAAGGCTCGGCCCGGAACCAGCTGACGGTGCTGGAACCAGGTGGTGGACCCGAAGGCCCACAGGAGAGGAGAGAACAGCTAGGCCGCGAGGCAGCCGCAGTTACCGAACCCCAACAGTCCTACAGGGGGAGCTGGGCCTACTGGCACTACAGAACCAGCCTTGACTACCAGTTCACGCAGCCCACATAGGAAGCTCCTAAACTGGAGGCACCCTGGAGTTGGCTAACTCGACCGCCCCACGACGGGGCAAGCATAGGCGTCTCAGTGAAGTTGACACAACCCGGAAACAGCTGACGGTGCTGAAACCAGGCTTGGCACGAGGGAGTACCTGTGACAAGAACACTGCCGAGAACCAGCTGGCGGTGCTGGAACCCGGATGCGTTGCCCCAGTGTGCAAGAGCCAATGGCACGACCGAGGACCAGCTGACGGTGCTGGAACCCGGTTACTAAGCTGTAGGTGCCCGCGCTTAAAAGCACTACCAAGGACCGCCTGGCGTTGGCGGAACTCGGATACCCAGGAGGAGGCACCTAAGCCAAAGGCTCGGCCCGGAACCAGCTGACGGTGCTGGAACCAGGTGGTGGACCCGAAGGCCCACAGGAGAGGAGAGAACAGCTAGGCCGCGAGGCAGCCACAGTTACCGAACCCCAACAGTCCTACAGGGGGAGCTGGGCCTACTGGCACTACAGAACCAGCCTTGACTACCAGTTCACGCAGCCCACATAGGAAGCTCCTAAACTGGAGGCACCCTGGAGTTGGCTAACTCGACCGCCCCACGACGGGGCAAGCATAGGCGTCTCAGTGAAGTTGACACAACCCGGAAACAGCTGACGGTGCTGAAACCAGGCTTGGCACGAGGGAGTACCTGTGACAAGAACACTGCCGAGAACCAGCTGGCGGTGCTGGAACCCGGATGCGTTGCCCCAGTGTGCAAGAGCCAATGGCACGACCGAGGACCAGCTGACGGTGCTGGAACCCGGTTACTAAGCTGTAGGTGCCCGCGCTTAAAAGCACTACCAAGGACCGCCTGGCGTTGGCGGAACTCGGATACCCAGGAGGAGGCACCTTAGCCAAAGGCTCGGCCCGGAACCAGCTGACGGTGCTGGAACCAGGTGGTGGACCCGAAGGCCCACAGGAGAGGAGAGAACAGCTAGGCCGCGAGGCAGCCGCAGTTACCGAACCCCAACAGTCCTACAGGGGGAGCTGGGCCTACTGGCACTACAGAACCAGCCTTGACTACCAGTTCACGCAGCCCACATAGGAAGCTCCTAAACTGGAGGCACCCTGGAGTTGGCTAACTCGACCGCCCCACGACGGGGCAAGCATAGGCGTCTCAGTGAAGTTGACACAACCCGGAAACAGCTGACGGTGCTGAAACCAGGCTTGGCACGAGGGAGTACCTGTGACAAGAACACTGCCGAGAACCAGCTGGCGGTGCTGGAACCCGGATGCGTTGCCCCAGTGTGCAAGAGCCAATGGCACGACCGAGGACCAGCTGACGGTGCTGGAACCCGGTTACTAAGCTGTAGGTGCCCGCGCTTAAAAGCACTACCAAGGACCGCCTGGCGTTGGCGGAACTCGGATACCCAGGAGGAGGCACCTTAGCCAAAGGCTCGGCCCGGAACCAGCTGACGGTGCTGGAACCAGGTGGTGGACCCGAAGGCCCACAGGAGAGGAGAGAACAGCTAGGCCGCGAGGCAGCCGCAGTTACCGAACCCCAACAGTCCTACAGGGGGAGCTGGGCCTACTGGCACTACAGAACCAGCCTTGACTACCAGTTCACGCAGCCCACATAGGAAGCTCCTAAACTGGAGGCACCCTGGAGTTGGCTAACTCGACCGCCCCACGACGGGGCAAGCATAGGCGTCTCAGTGAAGTTGACACAACCCGGAAACAGCTGACGGTGCTGAAACCAGGCTTGGCACGAGGGAGTACCTGTGACAAGAACACTGCCGAGAACCAGCTGGCGGTGCTGGAACCCGGATGCGTTGCCCCAGTGTGCAAGAGCCAATGGCACGACCGAGGACCAGCTGACGGTGCTGGAACCCGGTTACTAAGCTGTAGGTGCCCGCGCTTAAAAGCACTACCAAGGACCGCCTGGCGTTGGCGGAACTCGGATACCCAGGAGGAGGCACCTAAGCCAAAGGCTCGGCCCGGAACCAGCTGACGGTGCTGGAACCAGGTGGTGGACCCCAAGGCCCACAGGAGAGGAGAGAACAGCTAGGCCGCGAGGCAGCCGCAGTTACCGAACCCCAACAGTCCTACAGGGGGAGCTGGGCCTACTGGCACTACAGAACCAGCCTTGACTACCAGTTCACGCAGCCCACATAGGAAGCTCCTAAACTGGAGGCACCCTGGAGTTGGCTAACTCGACCGCCCCACGACGGGGCAAGCATAGGCGTCTCAGTGAAGTTGACACAACCCGGAAACAGCTGACGGTGCTGAAACCAGGCTTGGCACGAGGGAGTACCTGTGACAAGAACACTGCCGAGAACCAGCTGGCGGTGCTGGAACCCGGATGCGTTGCCCCAGTGTGCAAGAGCCAATGGCACGACCGAGGACCAGCTGACGGTGCTGGAACCCGGTTACTAAGCTGTAGGTGCCCGCGCTTAAAAGCACTACCAAGGACCGCCTGGCGTTGGCGGAACTCGGATACCCAGGAGGAGGCACCTTAGCCAAAGGCTCGGCCCGGAACCAGCTGACGGTGCTGGAACCAGGTGGTGGACCCGAAGGCCCACAGGAGAGGAGAGAACAGCTAGGCCGCGAGGCAGCCGCAGTTACCGAACCCCAACAGTCCTACAGGGGGAGCTGGGCCTACTGGCACTACAGAACCAGCCTTGACTACCAGTTCACGCAGCCCACATAGGAAGCTCCTAAACTGGAGGCACCCTGGAGTTGGCTAACTCGACCGCCCCACGACGGGGCAAGCATAGGCGTCTCAGTGAAGTTGACACAACCCGGAAACAGCTGACGGTGCTGAAACCAGGCTTGGCACGAGGGAGTACCTGTGACAAGAACACTGCCGAGAACCAGCTGGCGGTGCTGGAACCCGGATGCGTTGCCTTGCCTATTAAAGATTGTCTTCCTAGAGCCCCAACTAGCGGTGTTGGAGCAAAGGGTAAGCAGGGGGAGATGAGTGTAGGCCGAAGCCTGCACTGGAGGCAGCTTTGTGTCTGCGTTGCGTTTGCAGGACACTTTGCCGGCTACACACTGGGGGAACAGCTGGCGTTGCTGAACCCCACTAACACAATGGCGTGTGTTTTTATCTGTGCAGCTAGCACTTGCGGGCAAAAACTTGCGATGTTAGAGCCCGTGTTGAAGCAGGAGGAGGAGGAGAGGAGCAGAGTGTAGGCCGAAGCCTAGTTGAACCAATTTCAAAGGAAACCTTTAACCCCCCCCTCAGGTGTTACAAAGTACAAGAGACACACCTTGTGCAGTATTAATGCTGCACAAGTGAAAGGTTGCTCTATTTCATTCTACTTGCACACGCTGAATGAAAGACATACACAATTTACCCCATTCTACAGTAAAACTGTAGTGGATGCGTGACTTGGTTTTTTGATGAGACGCAGCACAGGTGTCCAAAATAACGCCTTGGTGCTTGGCGCAGCTTCCTGAGCGTTGTTATTTGCTGTACAGGAGTCTGCGCTCTTGTGTTATCCCTTGGCAATGCCCTGTTAGCGCTGCCCATCTTATGACCTCATTTCATGTTGGCCGGTGCGGTTAACGATGGCCATAAATCCCAGACCCACAGTGGCTTTTCCTAAAGTCACACTGCGGTGCTGGGATTCGTGGCCTTGAGCAGTAAATATTTTGGCCGCTCACACACGTCCTTACACCTGCTTCAGACTGGGCGGCCTCTGCTGATCCCTTCTCGCATGCCGCGGCCATGAGGCTGCACAGTCTGAAGAAGGCGGAAGGAGATGAGTTAAGACAGGCGAAGATATGCACTGCTCGTGCCCATCAATCACACCCTCGCAGTCAAAATAATTAAGACAACGAGGAGCATTTTATTCAGGCAGGGCGGACGAACAGGCGCAAGTAGCCAACCAATGATGTCAGAAGACGGGAAGCGCTACCAAGGGGGGTGCTGCGTATCATTAGAAAGGAAAGTCACACCTCAGGGACAGTGGAATGGTCTCAAAGAGACACATTTTGTACGTGTTGAGTTCCACGTGGGCAAGGAGAAAACGTCAGCCACCTTGTACAAATGCAGCAGTACTGCTGTACAAGGTGGCTGTTATACATAGAAACACCTGGGGGGGTGGGGGGCAGGCTCCCTTCAATTTCAGTTCATGTTCCTGCGTGGCGTTTGCAGGTCACGTTGCAAGCTACACAGCAGGGGAACAGCTGGCGTTGCTGAACCCCACTGACACATTGACTGGTGTTTTTCTCTGTGCAGATTGCATGTCCGGGCAAAAACTAGCGGTGTTAGAGCCCAGGGTCAGCAGGAGGAGGAGGAGAGGAGCAAAGTGTAGGCCGAAGCCTGCACTGGTGGCAGCTTTTGGTCGGTTGTGCCAGCGTGGCTTGTGCTGGACACGATGCCGGCTACACAGCGGGGGAACAGCTGGCGGTGCTGAACCACACTAACACATTGGCTGGTGTTTTTCTCTGTGCAGCTAGCATGTCCGGGCAGAAACTGGCGTTGTTTGAGCCCAGGGTCAGCAGGAGGAGGAGAGGAGCAAAGTGTAGGCCGAAGCCTGCACTGGTGGCAGCTTTTGTTCTGTTGTGCCAGCGTGGCTTGTGCTGGACACGTTGCCGACTACACAGCAGGGGAACAGCTGGCGGTGCTGAACCCCACTAACACATTGGCTGGTGTTTTTCTCTGTGCAGCTAGCATTTCCGGGCAAAAACTAGCGGTGTTTGAGCCCAGGGTCAGCAGGAGGAGTAGAGGAGCAGAGTGTAGGCCGAAGCCTAGTTGAACCAATTTCAAAGGTTACCTTTAACCCCCCCCTCAGGTGTTGCAAGGTACAAGAGCCACACCTTGAACAGCATTAATGATGCACAAGTCAAAGGTTGCTCTATTTAATTTTGCTCCTTGCACACGCTGAATTAAACACGTACACTATTTAGCCCATTATACTGTCAAACAGTTGTGGAGGCGTGACTTGTCTTTTTAACGAGACGCAGCACAGGTGTCAAAATTTGCACCTAGGTACTGGGCGCAGATTCCTGAGCGTTGTTATTTGCTGTACAGGAGTCTGCGCTCTTGTGTTATCCCTTGGCAATACCCTGTTAGTGCAGGCCGTCTCATGACCTCATTTCATGTTGGCCGGTGCGGTTAACGATGGCCATAAATCCCAGACCCACAGTGGCTTTTCCTAAAGTCACACTGCGGTGCTGGGATTCGTGGCCTTGTGCAGTAAATATGTTCGCCGCTCACACATGTCCTTACACCTGCTTCAGACTGGGCGGCCTCAGCTGATCCCTTATCGCATGCCGCGGCCATGAGGCCGCACAGTCAGAAGAAGGCGGAAGGAGGGGAGTGAAAACAGGGGAACATATGCACTGCTCGTGCCCATCAATCACACCCTCGCAGTCAAAATATATGAGACAACGGGGGGCGTTGTGTCGGGCAGGGGGGACGCACAGGCACAGCCAGCCAACCAATGATGTCAGGAGACGGGCAGCGCTAACAATGGGGGTGCTGCGTGTCATTAAAAAGGAAAGTCACACCTCAGGGACATTGTAATGGTCTGTAATGAGACACATTTTGTACTTGTTGAGTTCCACGTGTGCAAGGAGAAAAAGTCAGCCACCTTGTCCAAATGCAGCAGTACTGCTGTACAAGGTGGCTGTTATACATAGAAACACCTGGGGGGGTGGGGGGCAGGCTCCCTTCAATTTCAGTTCATGTGCCTGCGTGGCGTTTGCAGGTCACGTTGCAAGCTACACAGCAGGGGAACAGCTGGCGTTGCTGAACCCCACTGACACATTGACTGGTGTTTTTCTCTGTGCAGATTGCATGTCCGGGCAAAAACTAGCGGTGTTAGAGCCCAGGGTCAGCAGGAGGAGGAGGAGAGGAGCAAAGTGTAGGCCGAAGCCTGCACTGGTGGCAGCTTTTGGTCGGTTGTGCCAGCGTGGCTTGTGCTGGACACGATGCCGGCTACACAGCGGGGGAACAGCTGGCGGTGCTGAACCACACTAACACATTGGCTGGTGTTTTTCTCTGTGCAGCTAGCATGTCCGGGCAGAAACTGGCGTTGTTTGAGCCCAGGGTCAGCAGGAGGAGGAGAGGAGCAAAGTGTAGGCCGAAGCCTGCACTGGTGGCAGCTTTTGGTCGGTTGTGCCAGCGTGGCTTGTGCTGGACACGTTGCCGACTACACAGCAGGGGAACAGCTGGCGGTGCTGAACCCCACTAACACATTGGCTGGTGTTTTTCTCTGTGCAGCTAGCATTTCCGGGCAAAAACTAGCGGTGTTTGAGCCCAGGGTCAGCAGGAGGAGGAGAGGAGCAGAGTGTAGGCCGAAGCCTAGTTGAACCAATTTCAAAGGTTACCTTTAACCCCCCCCTCAGGTGTTGCAAGGTACAAGAGCCACACCTTGAACAGCATTAATGATGCACAAGTCAAAGGTTGCTCTATTTAATTTTGCTCCTTGCACACGCTGAATTAAACACGTACACTATTTAGCCCATTATACTGTCAAACAGTTGTGGAGGCGTGACTTGTCTTTTTAACGAGACGCAGCACAGGTGTCAAAATTTGCACCTAGGTACTGGGCGCAGATTCCTGAGCGTTGTTATTTGCTGTACAGGAGTCTGCGCTATTGTGATCCCTTGGCCATGCGCTGTGAGCGCTTCCTGTCTTCTGACCTCATTTCATGTCGGCCGTTGCGGTTAGCGATGGACATGAATCCCAGACCCACAGTGTGTTTTTAAAAAATCACACTGCGGTGCTGGGATTCGTGCCCTGGTGCACTAAATAGGTTTGCCGCTCACACATGTCCTTACACCTGCTTCAGACTGGGCGGCCTCATCTGATCCCTTATCGCCTGCCGCGGCCATGAGGACACCCAGTCTGAAGAAGGCGGAAGGAGATGAGTGAACACAGGCAAACATATGCACTGCACATGCCCATCAATCACACCCTCGCTGTCCAAAAAAATAAGACACCGAGGGCCGTTGTTTCGAGCAGGGGAGATGCACAGGCGCAGCCAGCTAACCAATGATGTCAAAAGACGGGCAGCGCTAACAAGGGTGGTGCTGCGTGTCATTACAAAGGAAAGTCACACCTCAGGGACATTGTAATGGTCTCTAATGAGACACATTTTGTACGTGTTGAGTTCCACGTGGGCAAGGAGAAAAAGTCAGCCACCTCGTACAAATGCAGCAGTACTGCTGTACAAGGTGGCTGATATACATAGAAACACCTGTGGGTGGGGGGCAGGCTCCCTTCAATTTCAGTTCATGTGCCTGCGTGGCGTTTGCAGGTCACGTTGCAAGCTACACAGCAGGGGAACAGCTGGCGTTGCTGAACCCCACTGACACATTGACTGGTGTTTTTCTCTGTGCAGATTGCATGTCCGGGCAAAAACTAGCGGTGTTAGAGCCCAGGGTCAGCAGGAGGAGGAGGAGAGGAGCAAAGTGTAGGCCGAAGCCTGCACTGGTGGCAGCTTTTGGTCGGTTGTGCCAGCGTGGCTTGTGCTGGACACGATGCCGGCTACACAGCGGGGGAACAGCAGGCGGTGCTGAACCCCACTAACACATTGGCTGGTGTTTTTCTCTGTGCAGCTAGCATGTCCGGGCAGAAACTGGCGTTGTTTGAGCCCAGGGTCAGCAGGAGGAGGAGAGGAGCAAAGTGTAGGCCGAAGCCTGCACTGGTGGCAGCTTTTGGTCGGTTGTGCCAGCGTGGCTTGTGCTGGACACGTTGCCGACTACACAGCAGGGGAACAGCTGGCGGTGCTGAACCCCACTAACACATTGGCTGGTGTTTTTCTCTGTGCAGCTAGCATTTCCGGGCAAAAACTAGCGGTGTTTGAGCCCAGGGTTAGCAGGAGGAGGAGAGGAGCAGAGTGTAGGCCGAAGCCTAGTTGAACCAATTTCAAAGGTTACCTTTAACCCCCCCCTCAGGTGTTGCAAGGTACAAGAGCCACACCTTGTGCAGCATTAATGATGCACAAGTCAAAGGTTGCTCTATTTAATTTTGCTCCTTGCACACGCTGAATTAAACACGTACACTATTTAGCCCATTATACTGTCAAACAGTTGTGGAGGCGTGACTTGTCTTTTTAACGAGACGCAGCACAGGTGTCAAAATTTGCACCTAGGTACTGGGCGCAGATTCCTGAGCGTTGTTATTTGCTGTACAGGAGTCTGCGCTATTGTGATCCCTTGGCCATGCGCTGTGAGCGCTTCCTGTCTTCTGACCTCATTTCATGTCGGCCGTTGCGGTTAGCGATGGACATGAATCCCAGACCCACAGTGTGTTTTCACAAAAATCACACTGCGTGGCTGGGATTCGTGGCCTTGTGCAGTAAATAGGTTTGCCGCTTACACATGTCCTTACACCTGCTCCAGACTGGGCGGCCTCAGCTGATCCCTTATCGCCTACCACGGCCAGGAGGCCGCACAGTCTGAAGAAGGCGGAAGGAGATGAGTTAAGACAGGCGAACATATGCACTGCTCGTGCCCATAAACCACACCCTCGCTGACAAAATAAATATGACAACGAGGGGCGTTGTTTCTAGCAGGGCGGATGCACAGGCGCAGCCAGCTAACCATGATGACAAAAGACGGGAAACGCTACCAAGGGGGGTGCTGCGTATCATTACAAAGGAAAGTCACACCTCAGGGACAGTGGAATGGTCTCAATGAGACACATTTTGTACGTGTTGAGTTCCACGTGGGCAAGGAGAAAAAGTCAGCCACCTTGTACAAATGCAGCAGTACTGCTGTACTAGGTGGCTGTTATACATAGAAACACCTGGGGGGGTGGGGCCAGGTTCCCTTTTAATTTCAGTTCCTGTGCCTGCATGGCGTTTGCAGGTCACGTTGCCGGCTACACAGCAGGGGAACAGCTGGCGTTGCTGAACCCCACTAACACATTGGCTGGTGTTTTTCTCTGTGCAGCTAGCACTTCCGGGCAAAAACTAGCGGTGTTTGAGCCCAGGGTCAGCAGGAGGAGGAGAGGAGCAGAGTGTAGGCCGAAGCCTGCACTGGTGGCAGCTTTTGTTCTGTTGTGCCAGCGTGGCTTGTGCTGGACACGTTGCCGACTACACAGCAGGGGAACAGCTGGCGGTGCTGAACCCCACTGACACATCACCTAGTGTTTTTTTCTGTGTAGACAACACTTCCAGGTGGCAACTGACAGTGTTGAAACCCAGGGAATCAAAGAGGAGCAGAGTGTAGGCCGAAGCCTGCAGTGGAGCAAGTTGAAAGGGAACCTTTAACCCCCCCCCCCAGGCATTTGTTGCTGAAAGAGCCATCTTGTACAGCAGTAATACTGCACATGGAAAATGGTGGCTCCGAAAATTATGCTCCTTGCAAACGCTGAAGTACACACTCATATAATGTGTCCCCTCACACCGTCAAACCATCCCGGAAGTGGGACTTTCCTTTGTAATGTGACACAGCACAGCCGTCATTCCAACCCCCTTGGTGCCGGGCACCACCTCCTCAACGTTGTTTGGTTCTGTCACGGAGCCCGCACTGTAATGTTATCCCTTGGCCATGCACAGTTAGCGGTGCCCGTCTTCTGACATCATGTAGGTGTCAGGCTGGCAGTGCCTGTGCGTCCAAGCTGCCCGAGATCCAACCTTGCAGTGTCATCTAATGTAGTCCCACTGCGGGCCAGGGATCCATGGGCATGCGCAGTGCATATCATCGCCTCTCACTCACCTCCTTCCTGCTTCTTCAGACTGTGCGGCGTCACGGCCGTGGCATGCTATTAGGGATCAGCTGACGCCGCCTAGTCTGAAGAAGCGTGAAGAAGGGGAGTGAGAGGCTAGTATATGCACTGCGCATGGCCATGGATACCAGGCCCACTGTGGGATCACATTAGACGACACTGCGAGGTGTGATTTCGGGCAGCGTGGACGCACAGGCGCAGCCAGGACGACAACAAATGATGTCAGAGGACGGGCAGCGCAAACTGTGCATGGCCAAGGGATAACATAACAGCGCAGGGTCCATGACGGAATCAAACAACGCTAAGGAGGCAGCGCACGGTGCCAAGGGGGTAGCAATGACGGCTGTGCTGCGTCACATTACAAAGGAAAGTCCCACCTCCAGGACGGTTGGACGGTGTGAGGGGACACATTACATGAGTGTGTAGTTCAGCGTTTGCAAGGAGCATAATTTCAAGAGCGACCTTTCCCTTGTGCAGTATTAGTGCTGCACATGGTGGCTCTTTCAGTAACAAACGCCTAGGGGGGGGGGGGGACAGGTCCCCTTACATTTTAGTTGTGCCAGCGTGGCGGTCGCATGACACGTTGCCGGATACACAGCTGGGGATCAGCTGACGTTACTGAACCCCAATAACAGAGGAGCGACTGTTGACTGTGCACACAGCACTTCCAGGCACCAACTGGCGGTGTTAGAGCCCAGGGACAGCAGGAGGAGCAGATTGGAGGTATTGCCGCACACACAGCTGGGGATCAGCTGACGTTACTGAACCCCAATAACAGAGGAGCGACTGTTGACTGTGCACACAGCACTTCCAGGCACCAACTGGCGGTGTTAGAGCCCAGGGACAGCAGGAGGAGCAGAGGAACAGAGTGTAGGCCGAAGCCTGATTGGAGCAAGTTGAAAGGAAACCTTTAACCCCCCCCCCCCCAAGACGTTTGTAGCTGAAAGAGCCATGTTGTGCAGCACTAAGGATGCAAAAGGAAAAGGTTGCTCTTTTAATTATGCTCCTTGCAAACACCGAAGTAAACACTAAAAATGTGTCCCTTTATACCGTTAAACCGTTCCGGAGGTGCGAATTTCCTTCGTAATGGGACACAGCACAGCTGTCATTCCTATCCCCTTGATGCCGTGCGCTGCCTCCTCAGCGTTGTTTTAAGCTGCCACGGAGCCTGCGCTGTTCTGTTAGCCCTTGGCCATGCCCAATTAGCGCTGCCTGTCTTCTGACATAATTTGGTGTCAGGCTGTCAGTGCCTGTGCGTCCACGCTGCTCCAGATCCCACCTCGCAGTCTCATCTAACGTAATCCCACTGCGGGCCTTGGAACCATGGGCATGCACAGTGCATAACCTCGACTCTCACTCCCCTCCTTCCCTCTTCTTCAGACTGTGCGGTGTCACGGCCGTGGCATGCTAGGGATCAGCTGACGGCGCACAGTCTAAAGAAGGCGGAGGGAAATGAGCGAGAGCCCGAGGGGAAGATATGCACTGCGCATGCCCATGGATCCCAGGCCCGCAGTGTGACTCAATCAGAAGACACTGCGAGGCGGGATCTCGGGCACCGCGGCCGCACAGGCGCAGCCAGCCTGACACCAAATTATGTCAGAAGACAGGCAGCGCAAATAGGGCATGCCCAAGGGATAACAGAACAGCGCAGGCTCCGTGACAGCTTAAAACAACGCTGAGGAGGCAGCGCATGGCACCAAGGGGGTAGGAATGACGGCTGTGCTGCGTCACATTACGAAGGAAAGTCCCAGCTCCGGGACGGTATAACGGTATCAGTGAACACATTTTATAAGTGTTAAGTTCTGCGTGTGCAAAGAGCTAAAAAAAAAGAGCTACCTTTTCCTTGTGCAGCATTACTGCTGCACAAGATGGCTCTTTCAGTAACAAACGACGGGGGGGGGGGGGAGGGACAGGTTCCCTTACATTTAGGTTGTTGTGCCAGCGTGGCGGTCGCAGGACACATTGCCGGCTACACAGCTGGGGATCAGCTGACGTTACTGAAACCCAATAACACTGGGTCGTATGTTTTTACTGTGCAGCCTGCACTTCTGAGCCGCAACTGGCGGTGTTGGAGCCCAGGAATAGCAGTTCAGGTGGTAGAAAGATGAACACAGCAGGAGACCTGGATGACACCCAATTACTTAATCAGGCAGAGGAGTGGCAAATTCCTGCGAGATCCAGGCCTGGTTCATTTTCAGGAAAGTAAGCCGGTCAACGTTATCGGAGGATAGTCGCATGCGACGGTCTGTTAGTACACCACCTGCGGCACTAAAGACACGTTCCGATAAGACACTAGCCGCAGGGCAAGCCAGCACCTCCAATGCATACTGGCTTAGCTCTGGCCATGTATCCAGCTTAGAGACCCAAAACTTGAACGGGGAAGAGCCGTCTGGGAGTACAGTAAGAGGGCAAGCCATGTAGTCTGTCACCATCTGACGGAACCGTTGCCTCCTGCTGACTGGAGCCGCCGGTGATGGTGTAGACATTTGGGGCGGGCACACAAAAGTGTGCCAGAGTTGTGCCATACTGGGCTTGCCTTGGGCAGAGGCACTGCTTCTGCTCCCTCTTTGGGCAGAGCCTCCCCCACTGCCTCGACGCACTGAGCTGCTTTGTAAAGCACTAGCAGCACTCCTCTCAGTTGGACAGGAGAAGATGATGGAATTCACCAGTGTGTCGTGGTACTCCCGCAATTTACGCTCCCGGGTCAACGCAGGGATGAGGTTTTGGACGTTGTCCCGGTAGCGAGGATCGAGGAGGGTGAACACCCAATAATCAGGCATGTTGAGAATGTGGTCGATGCGGCGGTCGTTTCTCAGGCACTGCAGCATGAAATCCACCATGTGCTGCAGAGTGCCAACCGGCCCAGAAACGCTGTCCCCTGCTTGAGACATGATCTCTGCCCGCTCGTCATCACCCCACCCTCGCTGTACACACTGACCACTGGACAATTGTGTCGCTCCCTCCTCTGGACGGAGCTCTTCCTCCTCCATTGACTCCTCCTCATCCTCCTCACAAATTGGCCCCTGCGTACCCCTTTGTGAGGAACCACGTGGCGCTGACTCTCCAGAAGCTGATGGAAAAGGTGACTCCTCATCCTCCACCTCTTCCACCACATCATCCCTTAACCCTTGCAAAGTTTGCTGAAGCAGGCAGATAAGGGGGACAGTCATGCTGACTAGTGCATCATCTGCACTTGCCATCCGCGTGGAATAATCAAAAGGACGCAAAACCTGGCAGACGTCCTTCATAGTGGCCCACTCTGTGGTTGTGAAGTCTGATCGGCGCTGACTGCGACTTCTTTGCGCCTGATGCAGCTGGTACTCCATAACTGCTTGCTGCTGCTCACACAACCGCTCCAACATATGTAACGTGGAATTCCACCGGGTAGGTAGGTCACATATGATGCGGTGTTCCGGAAGGCGGAATCGGCGCTGCAGAGCAGCAATGCGGGATCTGGCCAAGCTGGAACGCCGCAAGTGAGCACACTCTAGGCGGACCTTGTGCAGCAGGGCATCAAGATCCGGATAGTCCCTCAGAAAACTCTGCACAACCAAATTGAGCACATGTGCCAGACATGGGATGTGAGTGAGGTTGCCAAGGGCCAAAGCTGCCACCAGATTTCGGCCATTGTCACACACTACCATGCCTGGCTGGAGATTCGCTGGCAGTAACCACACATCGCTCTCCTGCTTTATAGCATTCCAGAGCTCCTGCGCTGTGTGGCTTCGATGCCCCAATGAAACTAGTTTCAAGACGGCCTGCTGACGTTTGGCCACGGCTGTGCTCATGTCGGTCATAGGTAAACGTTCACGGGTCCATGTGGGGGTGGACTGTGACGGATCCTGCAGAGAGGAATCAGAGGAACTGGTGTAAGAGGAGGAGTCGATGCGTACAGACTGGATTCCTGCAATCCTTGGAGTGGGCAGGACACGTCCTGCGCCACTCGCACGATCTGTACCTGGCTCAACAACATTAACCCAATGGGCAGTGAGGGAAACATATCGCCCCTGTCCATGCTGACTGGTCCACGCATCGGTGGTGAGGTGGACCTTGCTACTGACGGCGTTCAGTAGCGCATGTTTTATGTTTGCCTCAACATGCCTGTGCAGGGCAGGGACAGCCTGCCTGCTGAAGTAAAAGCGGCTGGGCACCTTGTACTGTGGGACTGCCAATGCCATCAAGTCACGGAAGCTGTCAGTCTCCACCAGCCTGAACGAGAGCATTTCCAGGGACAACAGTTTGGCAATGCCTGCATTCAGAGCCTGTGCTCGGGGGTGGTTGGCCGAGAATGCCCGCCTTTTCTCCCATGCCTGTACTACCGATGGCTGTAGAGTAGACTGGGAGTGTGAGGATGATTGGGAAGGTGGTGCTGTGGGTGGAATTACACAAGGTCTCTGGGAGGAAGCCAAACCAGCTGTGCGTGAGCTGGAGGAAGAGGCAACACGAGCTGAAGAGGTGGTAGCTGCCGCTGTTGGTTGGCCTACATCTTCAGTGTGTTTCTGTAACTCCACCGCGTGCCTGGTCCGCACATGTTTCCACATATTTGTGGTATTGAGGTTGCTGACATTTTTCCCTCTTTTTACTTTATGATGACACAGCTTGCATTTGACAAAACAAATGTCATCTGCAACTGTGTCAAAAAAGGACCAGGCACTGCAAGTCTTGGGAGCGCCCTTTTTGGCTTTGGAAAGAGACAGGCTCCTAACGGGTGCCAAAGTGGAGGCTACAGGCTCCGCAGTCTTCCCCCTCCCTCTCCCTCTTTGGCCCGTAAGAGGAAGCTCTTCCTCTGAGCTGCTCCCACCACCTTCCTGTTCCTCACGCCACGATGGGTCAAGGACCTCATCATCTCCACTACCCTCTGCCACCAACTGCTCCTCCTGGGTAGTCTCAGCAGCACAGTACGCACGAGAAAGCGGCACCTGAGTTTCATCATCAGATGCGTACTGCGCTGTGGTCACCGGAGGCACTGGCCCACCTGCCTCTTCAGAGTCAGAGAGAAAAAGGTGTTGGGCATCACTGCACACTGCCTCTTCTTCCATTTCTCCAATGCTGCTTGGCTGGCCCCCTGTTTCCAAGCCAAGAGATTCAGAGAACAGAAGTAGAGACGGCTCCTGTCCTGGGCTCTCTGACTGCCTGGCCAATTTGGCAGGTGGTGAAGAGACAGATGGCTGCTCTCCAGTGCTCTGTGCCTGAGAGGATGTGGCACTAACTGAAGTCGATGCCGAGGCGTTAGCTGCCATCCACCCGACAACGGCTTCAATTTGGTCTTCACGCAGCAGCGGTGCACGGCGCTCTCCGACAAAGCTGCGCATGAAGGACTGTTCCCTGCTGAAACTGAGTGACGACGAGTCACCGGCGCCCGCAGCAGGCACAGAATCACCACGTCCTCTCCCTGCTCCTCTCCCTGCTCCGCGCCCACGCCCACGTGCCTTACTCCCTGCCCTCTTCATCTTGGTTGACAGATAAAGATAAGCAGAAAAGTACTAAGGCCTTAGTGTGCTTATTCCTGTAATGCTCCTCCTAACAGGTGTAAGAAACACTAATGTTGTAAATTGTGGACTAAACTTTATTATTTTGCAAATGTGGCCTACACAAGTGTAAGTTGTGTTTGGTGAACTTAACCTTTTTTTTGGTGCAGATCGGGCTACAGAGCTAGTTTAAATCACACGGAGACCGTGCAGACAGCCGTAAACGGCGCTGCAAGGCCAAGAAACCCTCCTCTCGGTTATCCTATATAGTGTTTTTCCACTATTTAGCTGGATACGAGTGGAAAGACACTAATAGGAATTTTTTTTTTCAAATTTTAAACTGGCTGCACTATTTGAAAAAAAGGAAATTGTTTTTCAAGGTATGAGGCAGTAACGCACCCTGAGCTGAATCCAACCGGCTATGGCTGCACACAGACTACAGGGCGAGCTGCGCTCACACAGAGACCGTGCAGACAGCCGTAAACGGCGCTGCAAGGCCAAAAAACCCTCCTCTAGGTTATCCTATATAGTGTTTTTCCACTATTTAGCTGGATACGAGTGGAAAGACACTAATAGGAATTTTTTTTTTCAAATTTTAAACAGGCTGCACTATTTGAAAAAAAGGAAAATTTTTCTCAAGGTATGAGCCAGTAACGAACCCTGAGCTGAATCCAACCGGCTATGGCTGCACACAGACTACAGGGCGAGCTGGGCTCACACGGAGACCGTGCAGACAGCCGTAAACGGCGCTGCAAGGCCAAAAAACCCTCCTCTCGGTTATCCTATATAGTGTTTTTCCACTATTTAGCTGGATACGAGTGGAAAGACACTAATAGGAATTTTTTTTTTCAGATTTTAAACAGGCTGCACTATTTGAAAAAAAGGGAAATTTTTCTCAAGGTATGAGCCAGTAACGAACCCTGAGCTGAATCCAACCGGCTATGGCTGCACACAGACTACAGGGCGAGCTGGGCTCACACGGAGACCGTGCAGACAGCCGTAAACGGCGCTGCAAGGCCCAAAAACCCCCCTCTAGGTTATCCTATGTAGTGTTTTTCCACAATAGAGCTGGAGACTGGTGGAAAAACACTAATAGGAAATTTGAGAAAAAATGTGCAGCAGGCTGCACTAAGAGCAAAAAAGAACAACTGTGTGAGGCAGTGTGAACCCCCCCTGAGCTGAATACAACCGGGTATATGGCTGCACACAGACTACAGAGTGAGCTGCACACACACACACACACAGAGACCTTGCAGAACGCTGTTAAAACAGCGCTGCAAGGCAAGAGCAAGGTGAACAGTGAAGAACACACAGCGTTTTGCTAAATTAGCCTTTGGAAAGGAAAATAAAGCAATTAGCTAGCTCGACTGGCCCTCAGTTAGAACACAGCGTCCTGTCCCTAACTGAAATCACAGCAGAGTGAGCGCAAAATGGCGGCAGCGCTTTTTTATAGTGCAGAGTGACATCATTTCAGCAGCCAATCCCAGCCTTGCCAGTACTTACATGCCCACCATGCTAAACAGGATGTGCCCACACTTTCATTCATTCCTCATTGGCTGCTGCGTTCAATTTGAATTCTGGGAACTTCCGATTCCGGTATCCGATACGCGGGAAGTATCGGAATTCCGATACCGCAAATATCGGCCGATACCCGATACTTGCGGTATCGGAATGCTCAACACTAATATTGACTAATATAAAGAAGAGTTACTTCATACAGAGAGCTGTTTCCGGTTGAGTGTGGGTTTTTGTTCTGCTCTGGTTGTCTGTTAGAGGAAGGAACAGTAAAAATTTGAAATAACATTATAAAACCTCAAAATACACATATTTGCATACTGTAAACTGCCATAACAAATGAATCAAATTTTTGGGCTGGGAAGGGGAAGCTTGGATGTGGTTTTATTATATGTATGTGGTCAGATTTTTGTATAAAAGCAGAAGTCAATTATAACAATAAAAAGCATCAAGAGGCAAATATGGATAACGTGTACGGGAATGCAACGGGAAAAACTAAACAAGGTATTACAACGGTTTTATTTCACTTTTTATGGAAAATGTCATTATTTACGCAGAGTTGAGTCATTTTCTTTGGAGTGGATAATCATGATCTATTCTTTACTAACATGTTTATGTAGTTGGGATGGGTAGTGATATTATTTTGTAGTTTGTGTTTTTTTGTGGTTTTAGGATTACATGATTATTTTGTTATTTTTGTTTGCTTTTGGGGCTATAAAGTGGGTTAGATAGATATTGGGAAATGTTTTGTGGGTTTAAAATGAAAATGGACTTTTTATGCATTTAAAAAAAAATCACCCCACTCAAAATAGTTAATAAATATCATTTATCATATATCTATTTTACATCAGCATCAGTCTTGAAAGCACTTTTTATTTTTTGTTAGGGTGTTAGGCTTGTTTCACACTTGCGTTTCAAAATGCATGCGTTTTGAAAAAAAACGCATGGTGAAAAAACGCATGTAAACGCGTGCAAAAGCTGCGTTTTTTTGACGCATGCGTTTTTGCATGTGGTGAAAAAAACGTGGCGTTTTGACGCGTTTACATGCGTTTTTTCATGCGTTTGCGTTTTTTAAACGCATGCAGATAAATGTGTGACACTGCCAATCATCAAAATAAAGTAAAAAACCCACTATAAACAGAAAGAGCTAGGTTAGGGTTAGGGGTAGGGATCCTAACCCTAACCCCAACCCTAAAGGGATCCTAACCCTAACCCTAAAGGGATCCTAACCCTACCCCTACCCCTACCCCTAACCCTACCCCTAACCCTAACCCTACCCTTAAAGGGATTAGGGTTAGGGGTAGGGTTAGGGTTAGGGTTAAGGGTAGGGTTAGGGTTAGGGTTAGGGGTAGGGTTAGGGGTAGGGTTAGGGTTAGGGGTAGGATCCCTTTATCAATGTTATGGTGTGGGGTGGTTTATCAGTGTTTTTTTTTTTTTTTTTTTAAACGCATGTGGTTAAAAACGCATGCGTTTACATAGACAGCAATGCATTTTTTGCGGCAAAAAAAAGCCGCTAAAAATACTACATGTTGCATTTCTGCAACACAACGCATGCAGAAAAAAACGCATGCGTTGCAAAAACGCGTCAAAACGCATACAAAAACCGCATGCGTTTTTAATGTTAAATATAGGGGGAAAAACGCATGCTTTTTTTGCGTTTTTTACTGCAAAAACTCAAAAAAAAACGCAAATGTGAAACCACCCTAAGATGGGTTACAATTTTAGCAGCAATTTTTCGTTTTGTCAAAACATATATATTTTTTTTAGAGAGCTTCATTTTAAAATGACTTTAAGGGCCTGTAAATAAGAAAACCCACAAATATGACCCCATTTTAAAATATGAACCCTTCAACATATTAAAAACCACAATTCATCGAGAGGAGTAGTAAGCATTTTAAACCCAACGGTGATTCATGGAATCGTAAGGCATTGGACAGTGGAAATTCTTTGTATATATATTTTATTCATTTATACAGCACCATCATATTAAGCAGAACTTTACAGACATCAGCATCTCTGTCCCCATTGGAGCTCACAATCTAGATTTCCTATCAGTATGTCTTTGGGGTGAAGAAGAAAACCCACGCAAACACGTGGAGAACATACAAACTCCTTGCTGATGTTGTCCTTGGTGGGATTTGAAACCAGGACTTGCAGCGCTGCAAAGCAACAATGCTACCAACTGAGCCATCCTGTGCTGCACATATATATTATTATAGTTTTTGAGTTCATCTATCATACCAAATAACCCTTTGACTAAATTATTACAGTCATGTGGATGCCTAATGTGGAGATTTTATTTTCAATTTTATGCACTTAATAGATTGTACAGTATATGCAAAAAAATATATATTTTTAAAATGGGAAATGTTTTACTTACTTTTTTAAGATGTTTTATTTATGTATATACTGTATATTTTGTACAAAATTGACAAAAATTGTTCACTTTTTTTCACTATAACTGTGTCATTTGAAGACGCCCCAGTTAATCTATGAGCATATGGCTTCCTTGAGACGACGGAGCAGCCAACAAAGTTTCCCATGGGAAGCCGCTTCATGAAATGAATGGCCGCTGTTTTCTTGAAGCGGCTTCACCAATCTGGTAGTGAGGGAGCACAGCGTACTCCATTACTTCTGCCCTTTCTCCAATGACTTCTGGATGGGCACACGTCAGCCTATATGGGCATGGATTCCCAATCCAATACCTAAAATTGTGAACTGATCAAAATACAGGGCACCTGCTCTCCTGATGAAGGCTGCGAAACACATGAATTAGGGTGTTTCTTTGCCTGCTACTAATATATTATGTACGTTTAACAATGACTGACATACTGGATCTACATTGAGGGTATATGGTCCTAAAATACGGGACCAAAAAATGAGAGCGCTACCACGACTCCACCTAATAAATGCAAGCTACAAGAGATCAGGAGTATACTCTCATGGAGAGGCCTTTTCTTTCAGCCCACCGAGGTCTCTCTCCCCTCCACATGGGTAAGCACTTGGTATGTTAGGTCTTATGAGTGAGGACATTCTAGTTATACTAGTAACGGTACTTGCAAATATGGGCTCCCCATGTAATTATTTTTGGACTGTGGGATGCCTGTCTTATATATTTTAAACCCACTCTCAGTACCAACATATAGGGATGAACCTCCTTTGGCTGTCTGTTGTTTTATGTGTTTTTTCCCTTGTCATCTCGTAATGTGCTTGTATATTTGGGCTTTTAGCCGTTTTGTATTATTAATGAGCCTTTGTTAAATAAACATTCACTTTTGATACTATCATTTTCAGACTTAAGGTTCTATTTTTCTATACTTATATCCATGAGAGTATACTCCTGATCTCTTGTAGGTTTCTAATATATTATGTACTTAGTTGTCTGATATATTAATAATTGCAAACCCAGTACCAATACTGAATGTAATCACTTGTACAGCATATTTTGGATGGACCCTAACTACTGGTATGTAATATATTACTATTTTTGTTTTTAGTTGTTTTTTTTGTGATTGAACTAGGGATCTACATGTTAATAATTAATTAATTAATTGATTATAAAGCACACACTTTTCTGTAATGGTTTTCTGCTGTGATATTTGCGAAATACTTAAGAAGAGAATCTATATTGGAAACTACACACTTTAAAGCACCACTCCAGCATTTTTTTTTATTTTAGCGATGGAATGGTGCTATCAATCTAAGTTCCCTGAGCCTAATCTTATACTTAACAACCAATGTCTAAAAGTCTTCCAAGCACTACTCTGGTCCTGCGACTCCATCTTGCAGTTCAACTTCTGACTGACGGGAAGTCAGCGATAACGGTCACAAGCTCATGATCCCAATGGCAGGGGATCACAAAAGGGCAAGCACACAAAAAACAGTACAAGCTCTAGGGTGATGGAAACTGAGCTGACCGCGATCCTGAACCTAATTCACAACACTAGCAGTAGCCGGGGAACGTGCCTACGATGATTCTAGACGTCTCGCGCCAGCCGAAGGACTAGCTTCCCCTATTAGAAGAAACAAAGACCTCTCTTGCCTCCAGAGAAACACCCCACAGAAATAGCAGCCCCCCACATGTAATGACGGTGAAATGAGAGGAAAGCACATACGTAGTAATGAAAACAGATTCAGCAAAATGAGGCCCGCTAAAACTAGATAGCAGAGGATACAAAAGTGAACTGCGCGGTCAGCGAAAAACCCTACAAAAAAACCATCCTGAAATTACCTGAACTCATGTGCCAACTCATGGAACATGAGGAGTAATATCAGCCCACTAGAGCAACCAGCAACAAGGAATCACATAACTGCAAGCTGGACTAAAACAAAAATAAAGCAAAACGTGGAACAGGAAAATCAAAAACTTAGCTTGTCCTGAAGATTACAGAAGCGGAAAGCAGAGGTAACAAGACACACTGATTACATTGATCGCCGGCGAGGAAATGACAAGAAAGCCAGGTTAAATAGGAAACTCCCATATCCTGATAGAACAGGTGGACACCAGAGACCGCAGAGAACACAGGTCACCCAGTACCATCAGTAACCACCAGAGGGAGCCCAAAAACAGAATCCACAACAGTAAGTCTGTGAAGGCCTCGTTCTGGCCTTGTTCCAGCTCTCATAGACTTATATTGAGTTGTGACTTCCTGGTTGACTCCCGGTCGCCCAGCAAACACTGGAGCAATCGTGCAGGTCACAATCTGCTTGAGACCAACAGGATCACCACCAAAAAACATCTGAAGACGACAACGGGTAGACATGAGACTAAGTACAGGGAAATTTGATTAGCACCACTCCAACGCTGGAATAAAAAGCACTGGTGTGTTGCTTTAGGTGGGATAACTAGGGTTTAGTGAGACTTTTGACCCTACATGTCACCTTCCCAATAACGAGCAGCTTAGTTCAAAGTTTCTTATTTTCATAAGTACACTCTACTTTGTTACCCAATGATCTCTATGTGGGCACATTGAGTGCAGATTTCATTGGAATTTTACTTGGACGCCAAATCCACACATGGATTTTTCCTCTCTGAACCCTGTTCACACAGGTTATATACAGATGATCAGGTTTTTAAATACATCAGATAGGGATTGCATACATTAGTTAGGACTGCTCTGATAAGGGTATACCGTGAAGATTGGTAGAGCAGCTTAGTATACATTTTTTGCAAAAAACGTATCAACCAAATACCCTGTTTTTTACATCTTTTACTAGCACTTGCGGATTACTGCAACATTTTTTTCAAACTGAGTGTTTTTGGTTTTACTATTCTCTTTTGTGTCTTCAGGTTTCTTGGTGGTGTGTGAACATGATCATACAGACTTGTTCACTGTGCAAGTAGCCCATGTGTTCCTGTTTCCATAATTGTTCTCTTGTGTCTACAAGACTGGGGAGTTCCACCACTCCTCTTGGGCTATCTGCACAAAAGCTGTTCTACCCTGTATGCACACATGGATTTTTCCTCTCTGAACCCTGTTCACACAGGTTATATACAGATGATCAGGTTTTTAAATACATCAGATAGGGATTGCATACATTAGTTAGGACTGCTCTGATAAGGGTATACCGTGAAGATTGGTAGAGCAGCTTAGTATACATTTTTTGCAAAAAACGTATCAACCAAATACCCTGTTTTTTACATCTTTTACTAGCACTTGCGGATAACTGCAACATTTTTTTCAAACTGAGTGTTTTTGGTTTTACTATTCTCTTTTGTGTCTTCAGGTTTCTTGGTGGTGTGTGAACATGATCATACAGACTTGTTCACTGTGCAAGTAGCCCATGTGTTCCTGTTTCCATAATTGTTCTCTTGTGTCTACAAGACTGGGGAGTTCCACCACTCCTCTTGGGCTATCTGCACAAAAGCTGTTCTACCCTGTATGCACACATGGATTTTTCCTCTCTGAACCCTGTTCACACAGGTTATATACAGATGATCAGGTTTTTAAATACATCAGATAGGGATTGCATACATTAGTTAGGACTGCTCTGATAAGGGTATACCGTGAAGATTGGTAGAGCAGCTTAGTATACATTTTTTGCAAAAAACGTATCAACCAAATACCCTGTTTTTTACATCTTTTACTAGCACTTGCGGATTACTGCAACATTTTTTTCAAACTGAGTGTTTTTGGTTTTACTATTCTCTTTTGTGTCTTCAGGTTTCTTGGTGGTGTGTGAACATGATCATACAGACTTGTTCACTGTGCAAGTAGCCCATGTGTTCCTGTTTCCATAATTGTTCTCTTGTGTCTACAAGACTGGGGAGTTCCACCACTCCTCTTGGGCTATCTGCACAAAAGCTGTTCTACCCTGTATGCACACATGGATTTTTCCTCTCTGAACCCTGTTCACACAGGTTATATACAGATGATCAGGTTTTTAAATACATCAGATAGGGATTGCATACATTAGTTAGGACTGCTCTGATAAGGGTATACCGTGAAGATTGGTAGAGCAGCTTAGTATACATTTTTTGCAAAAAACGTATCAACCAAATACCCTGTTTTTTACATCTTTTACTAGCACTTGCGGATAACTGCAACATTTTTTTCAAACTGAGTGTTTTTGGTTTTACTATTCTCTTTTGTGTCTTCAGGTTTCTTGGTGGTGTGTGAACATGATCATACAGACTTGTTCACTGTGCAAGTAGCCCATGTGTTCCTGTTTCCATAATTGTTCTCTTGTGTCTACAAGACTGGGGAGTTCCACCACTCCTCTTGGGCTATCTGCACAAAAGCTGTTCTACCCTGTATGCACACATGGATTTTTCCTCTCTGAACCCTGTTCACACAGGTTATATACAGATGATCAGGTTTTTAAATACATCAGATAGGGATTGCATACATTAGTTAGGACTGCTCTGATAAGGGTATACCGTGAAGATTGGTAGAGCAGCTTAGTATACATTTTTTGCAAAAAACGTATCAACCAAATACCCTGTTTTTTACATCTTTTACTAGCACTTGCGGATAACTGCAACATTTTTTTCAAACTGAGTGTTTTTGGTTTTACTATTCTCTTTTGTGTCTTCAGGTTTCTTGGTGGTGTGTGAACATGATCATACAGACTTGTTCACTGTGCAAGTAGCCCATGTGTTCCTGTTTCCATAATTGTTCTCTTGTGTCTACAAGACTGGGGAGTTCCACCACTCCTCTTGGGCTATCTGCACAAAAGCTGTTCTACCCTGTATGCACACATGGATTTTTCCTCTCTGAACCCTGTTCACACAGGTTATATACAGATGATCAGGTTTTTAAATACATCAGATAGGGATTGCATACATTAGTTAGGACTGCTCTGATAAGGGTATACCGTGAAGATTGGTAGAGCAGCTTAGTATACATTTTTTGCAAAAAACGTATCAACCAAATACCCTGTTTTTTACATCTTTTACTAGCACTTGCGGATAACTGCAACATTTTTTTCAAACTGAGTGTTTTTGGTTTTACTATTCTCTTTTGTGTCTTCAGGTTTCTTGGTGGTGTGTGAACATGATCATACAGACTTGTTCACTGTGCAAGTAGCCCATGTGTTCCTGTTTCCATAATTGTTCTCTTGTGTCTACAAGACTGGGGAGTTCCACCACTCCTCTTGGGCTATCTGCACAAAAGCTGTTCTACCCTGTATGCACACATGGATTTTTCCTCTCTGAACCCTGTTCACACAGGTTATATACAGATGATCAGGTTTTTAAATACATCAGATAGGGATTGCATACATTAGTTAGGACTGCTCTGATAAGGGTATACCGTGAAGATTGGTAGAGCAGCTTAGTATACATTTTTTGCAAAAAACGTATCAACCAAATACCCTGTTTTTTACATCTTTTACTAGCACTTACGGATTACTGCAACATTTTTTTCAAACTGAGTGTTTTTGGTTTTACTATTCTCTTTTGTGTCGCCAAATCATATTTGTAGAGCACTTGAGGTACCAGTATGGGTGGAAAGTCCTCAAAAATGACCGTATTTTGGAAGTAACATCACTCACGGCAATTAAAAAGAGGTGTAGTGATCATTTCGACCACATAGGTGATTTGGAGAAAAATGATGCACAATGGTTATTGAGTGAAAATTGCAATTTTTCCATAGACCATTTTAGCTCCCAACTTGTTGTGCCCAGTTTGTGCCACTGTTAAAGGACAGCTCTAGAACCATTGTGCTGTGTTTTCTGCTTTTAGTTTTTTTTAAACACTCTACATGTGACTATTCTTTATCCTGGACAGTCAATAGGGCACAAGAGAGAAAAAGTCCCATTCACATTTGAGCCATAATTTGGGAATTTACAAAGCATTGGCTAAGAATTACAAAGGCTTTGAGATGAGATAAGTAAAATTACTTTGATGTGACTCAGGTTTCAAAAACTACATGTGTCAAGGCATATATCAAAGGATATAGAGAGAATTTTGACCCCAAGGCGTCTTCCAGAGATGGATGCACGGAAGAAAGTGAAAAATGAAAGTTTAAATTTTTCACCAGTTAGTGATTATTTTTATGACTTTGACTGTGTGGTATAAGTGATATAGTACTATATTATTCTACGGATTCTTAGTCCGGATCTCAATCCAATTGAAAATCTTTGGTGGAAGTTGAAGAAGATGGTCCATGACAAAGCTTCAACCTGCAAAGCTGATCTGGCCACAGCAATCGGAGAAAGTTGGGGCCAGACTGATGAAGAGTACTGTTTGACACTCATTAAGTCCATGCCTCAGAGACTGCAAGCTGCTATAAAAGCCAGAGGTGGTGCAACAAAATACTAGTGATGTTTTGGAGTGTTTTTTTGTTTGTTTGTTTTTCATGATTCCATATTTTTTTCCTCAGAATTGAGTGATTCCATAATTTTTCCCCTTTGCTTGGTTAAAAAAAAGTAACCATTACTGACTACCACATTTTTTGTTCTTGTGTTCTTGATTTCTTTTAGTGTTTCTTAAAGCCAGAAAGTTGCCATTTGAAATGACTTTAGTTTTGTGCCACGTCTGTGATCTGCTTTTTTTCTACAAAATTAAACAACTGAATGAACATCCTCCAAAGCCGGTGATTCCATAATTTTTGACAGGAGTTGTATATTGCCTTATTGTAAGGGTTTGTTCACATGTTTGTCTCAAAAACTACTATAAAAACTCTCTATGGAGAATCCATTTTGCTGTATGTGCATATAACATCTTTTTCAGTTAGATTCCACCCAGAATCCACTTGAAAAAGTGTCACAAAAAGCACTCAATAAAATGAACATAGTGAACAGCAATGTCAAAAGGTTATTGCTGTGCACATGTTCTATCGTATATCTTGCCATTTAACCGTTTCATGATTTGGGAACCATAAAGCAGTTAAAAGACGTGACCTAACCCCTCTTCAGGCGACTGAGAGTTTATAGGAGCCACTGGTGAAGCCGTTTCTGGAAAACGGCCATCATCCTGAACTGACTTTGCCTGGGAACACATAGCGACTGCTGTTGTGAATTCCGCTCTTGGGCTCCCTCCAGTGGTTGTAAGTGGCACTTTTGTGAGTTCTGCTCTTGGGCTCCCTCTTGTGGTTTCGAGTGGTATGGCTGCTCCTTGGAGTTAGCTGTCTTCAGCTGCTTCCACTGATCGTCTTTTCTGCTCGGCTATTTATGTCTGCTCTGTCCTTCAGCCAGTGCCACTTGTAAATGTTCCTGGTTGGATTCACATCTCTTTGGAGTTCCCTATTATCCTGACCAGTTCTGCAAAGCTAAGTTTTTGCTTGCTCTTTTCTGTTCACAGTTTGTGGACTTATCGTTCTGTGCTTCTATGTTTGTCCAGCGTTATCAGTATGAATTAATTCTGTCTTGCTGGAAGCTCTGGGAAGCAGATTTACCCTCCACACCTTTAGTCAGGTGTGGAGATTTTTAGTAAACTCTGCGTGGATTTTTGTAGTGTTTAATACTGACCGCACAGTATTCCATCCTGTCCTATCTATCAAGCTAGACTGGCCTCCTGTGCTCATCCTGGTTTCATTCTGTGTATGTCTTTTCCCTCTCCACTCACAGTCATTATTTGTGGGGGGCTAATCTATCCTTTGGGGATTTTCTCTGAGGCAAGATAGTTTTCCTGCTTCTATCTTTAGGGGTAGTTAGCTCTTAGGCTGTGACGAGATGCCTAGGGAGAGTTAGGAGCATTCCACGGCTACTTCTAGTGTTGTGTTCAGCTTAGGGACTGCGGTCAGTACAGTTACCACTTTCTTCAGAGCTCGTTCCATGTTGCTCCTAAACCACTGTATCATAACAGTACAAGTGGCCAAAAATGAATTAAATGCATATCAAAAGAAGGAAAAGAAAGTTCTGAACCATTTTTTTTTCTGTGCGCTGGTTTGTCTTTTTTTTCCTCTTGATATCTGGGTGGTTCAGGATATATGCTCTGGCATGGATGTTCAGGGTTTGTTTTCTCGTGTGGATCAACTTGCTTCAAGAGTACAGAGTATCCAGGACTATGTTGTCCAGACTCCGGCTTTAGAGCCTAGAATTCCTATTCCTGATTTGTTTTTTGGGGACAGATCCAAGTTTTTGAACTTTAAAAATAACTGCAAATTGTTTTTTGCTTTGAAACCCCGTTCTTCAGGTGATCCCATTCAGCAGGTGAAAATCATCATATCCTTGCTGCGTGGTGACCCTCAAGACTTGGCCTTTTCTCTTGAAACAGGGGATCCGGCATTATTGAATATAGATGCATTTTTTCAAGCGCTCGGATTATTGTATGACGAACCTAATTCTGTGGATCATGCAGAGAATACCCTGTTGGCCTTGTGTCAAGGTCGGGAGGCGGCAGAGCTATACTGCCAAAAATTTAGAAAATGGTCTGGGCTCACTAAATGGAATGAGGAGGCTCTGGCTGCTATTTTCAGAAAAGGTCTTTCTGAAACCCTTAAAGATGTTATGGTGGGCTTCCCTACGCCTACTGGTTTGAGCGAATCTATGTCTCTAGCCATTCAGATTGATCGGCGTCTGCGCGAGCGCAAAGCTGTGCACCATATGGCAGTGTCCTCGGAGCAGAGTCCTGAACCTATGCAATGTGATAGGATTTTGACTAGAACAGAACGGCAGGAATTCAGACGTCAGAATAGGCTGTGTTTTTACTGTGGTGATTCTACTCATGTTATCTCTGATTGCCCTAAGCGTACTAAGAGAGTCGCTAGGTCTGTTACCATTAGTACTATACAGCCTAAATTTCTCTTATCTGTGACCCTGATTTGCTCATTATCGTCCTTTTCTGTCATGGCATTTGTGGATTCAGGCGCTGCCCTGAACTTAATGGACTTAGAATTCGCCAGGCGCTGTGGTTTTTCCTTGCAGCCTTTGCAGAGCCCTATTCCTTTGAGGGGTATTGATGCTACACCCTTGGCCAAGGATAAACCTCAGTACTGGACGCAGATGACTATGTACATGGCCCCAGCACATCAGGAAGATTGCCGTTTTCTGGTGTTGCATAACCTGCATGATGTTGTTGTACTGGGTTTTCCATGGTTACAGGAACATAATCCGGTGCTGGATTGGAAAACTATGACTGTGACTAGTTGGGGTTGTCAAGGGGTACATAGTGACGTTCCTTTGATGTCAATTTCCTCTTCCCCCTCTTCTGAGGTCCCTGAGTTCTTGTTGGATTTCCAGGATGTATTTGATGAGCCCAAGTCCAGATCCCTTCCACCACACAGGGACTGTGATTGTGCTATTAACTTGATTCCTGGTTGCAAGTTCCCTAAGGGCCGACTTTTCAATCTGTCTGTGCCAGAGCATGCCGCCATGCGGAGCTATGTTAAGGAGTCTTTGAAGAAGGGGCATATTCGGCCGTCTTCGTAACCATTGGGAGCGGGTTTCTTTTTTGTTGCTAAGAAGGATGGCTCCTTGAGACCCTGTATTGATTATCGTCATCTTAATAAGATCACAGTTAAATTCCAATACCCCTTGCCTCTGCTTACTGATTTGTTTGCTCAGATTAAGGGGGCTAGTTGGTTTACTAAGATTGACCTCCGAGGGGCATATAATCTTGTTCGTATTAAACAGGGTGACGAATGGAAAACTGCATTTAATACGCCCGAAGGCCATTTTGAATACCTTGTGATGCCATTTGGGCTCTCTAATGCTCCATCTGTGTTCCAGTCTTTCATGCATGATATTTTCCGCAATTATCTTGATAAATTCATGGTCGTATATTTGGATGATATTTTTGATTTTTTCCGATGATTGGGAGTCTCATGTGAAGCAGGTCATGATGGTATTTCAGATCCTTCGTGATAATGCTTTGTTTGTGAAGGGGTCTAAGTGCCTATTCGGAGTTCAGAAGGTCTCTTTTTTGGGTTTTATTTTTTCTCCCTCGTCTATAGAAATGGATCCTGTTAAGGTCCAAGCTATTCATGACTGGATTCAACCCACATCTGTGATGGGCCTTCAAACATTTTTGGGCTTTGCTAATTTCTATCGCCGTTTCACTGCCAACTTTTCCAGTGTGGTTAAGCCCCTTACTGATTTGACGAAGAAAGGCGCTGATGTGACGAATTGGTCCTCTGCGGCTGTTGAGGCCTTTCAGGAGCTTAAGCGCCGATTTACTTCTGCCCCTGTGTTGCGTCAGCCGGATGTTTCTCTTCCTTTTCAGGTTGAGGTCGATGCTTCTGAGATTGGGGCAGGGGCCGTTTTGTCTCAGAGGGAGTCTGATGGTTCTTTGATGAAACCGTGTGCCTTTTTTTCCAGAAAGTTTTCGCCTGCGGAACGCAATTATGATGTCGGCAATCGGGAGTTGTTGGCTATGAAGTGGGCGTTTGAGGAGTGGCGTCATTGGCTTGAGGGAGCTAAGCACCGCGTTGTGGTCTTGACTGATCATAAGAATCTGGTTTACCTCGAGTCGGCCAAGCGGCTGAATCCTAGACAGGCTCGATGGTCTCTGTTTTTCTCCCGTTTTGATTTTGTGGTCTCGTATCTTCCGGGATCTAAGAATGTTAAGGCTGATGCCCTCTCTAGGAGTTTTTCGCCTGATTCTCCTGGAGTCCTTGAGCCGGTTGGCATTCTTAAGGAAGGGGTGATTCTTTCTGCCATCTCCCCTGATTTGCGGCGGGTGCTTCAGGAATTTCAGGCTGATAGGCCTGACCGCTGTCCTGTGGGGAAGCTGTTTGTTCCTGATAGATGGACGAGTAAGGTGATTTCTGAGGTTCATTGTTCAGTGTTGGCTGGTCATCCTGGGATTTTTGGTACCAGAGATTTGGTTGCTAGGTCCTTTTGGTGGCCTTCCTTGTCGCGCGATGTCCGTGCTTTTGGGCAGTCCTGTGGGACTTGTGCCCGAGCCAAGCCTTGCTGTTCCCGCGCTAGTGGGTTGCTTTTGCCTCTGCCGGTCCCTGAGAGGCCCTGGACGCATATTTCCATGGATTTTATTTCGGATCTTCCTGTTTCCCAGAAGATGTCTGTTATCTGGGTTGTTTGTGACCGGTTCTCTAAAATGGTCCATCTGGTACCTTTGCCTAAGTTGCCTTCCTCCTCAGATCTGGTTCCATTGTTTTTTCAGCATGTGGTTCGTTTGCATGGCATTCCGGAGAATATTGTGTCTGACAGAGGTTCTCAGTTTGTCTCTAGATTTTGGCGGACCTTTTGTGCTAGGATGGGCATTGATTTGTCTTTTTCTTCGGCGTTTCATCCTCAGACTAATGGCCAAACTGAGCGACCTAATCAGACCTTGGAGACCTATTTGAGATGCTTTGTGTCTGCTGATCAGGATGATTGGGTGTCTTTCTTGCCATTGGCTTAGTTTGTCCTTAATAATCGGGCTAGTTCGGCTACTTTGGTTTCACCTTTCATTTGTAATTTTGGTTTTCATCCTCGCTTTTCTTCTGGGCAGGTTGAGCCTTCTGATTGTCCTGGTGTTGATTCTGTGGTGGACAGGCTGCAGCAGATTTGGACTCATGTGGTGGACAATTTGACGTTATCTCAGGAAAGGGCTCAACGTTTTGCTAACCGCCGTCGGTGTGTTGGTCCCCGGCTTCGTGTGGGGGATTTGGTTTGGTTGTCTTCTCGTCATGTTCCTATGAAGGTTTCGTCCCCTAAGTTTAAGCCTCGGTTTATTGGTCCTTATAAAATTTCTGAAATTATTAACCCAGTGTCTTTTTGTTTGGCTCTTCCAGCCTCTTTTGCCATTCATAATGTTTTCCATAGATCTTTGTTGCGGAGATATGTGGTGCCCGTTGTTCCCTCGGTTGACCCTCCTGCCCCGGTGTTGGTTGAGGGAGAGTTGGAATATGAGATTGAGAAGATTTTGGATTCTTGTTTTTCGAGGCGGAGGCTTCAGTATCTTGTCAAGTGGAAGGGTTATGGTCAGGAGGATAATTCTTGGGTTGTTGCCTCCGATGTCCATGCCACCAATTTGGTTCGTGCTTTTCACTTGGCTCGTCCTGATCGGCCTGGGGGCTCTGGTGAGGGTTCGGTGACCCCTCCTCAAGGGGGGGGTACTGTTGTGAATTCCGCTCTTGGGCTCCCTCCGGTGGTTGTAAGTGGCACTTTTGTGAGTTCTGCTCTTGGGCTCCCTCTTGTGGTTTCGAGTGGTATGACTGCTCCTTGGAGTTAGCTGTCTTCAGCTGCTTCCACTGATCGTCTTTTCTGCTCGGCTATTTATGTCTGCTCTGTCCTTCAGCCAGTGCCACTTGTAAATGTTCCTGGTTGGATTCACATCTCTTTGGAGTTCCCTGTTATCCTGACCAGTTCTGCAAAGCTAAGTTTTTGCTTGCTCTTTTCTGTTCACAGTTTGTGGACTTATCGTTCTGTGCTTCTATGTTTGTCCAGCGTTATCAGTATGAATTAATTCTGTCTTGCTGGAAGCTCTGGGAAGCAGATTTACCCTCCACACCTCTAGTCAGGTGTGGAGATTTTTAGTAAACTCTGCGTGGATTTTTGTAGTGTTTAATACTGACCGCACAGTATTCCATCCTGTCCTATCTATCAAGCTAGACTGGCCTCCTGTGCTCATCCTGGTTTCATTCTGTGTATGTCTTTTCCCTCTCCACTCACAGTCATTATTTGTGGGGGGCTAATCTATCCTTTGGGGATTTTCTCTGAGGCAAGATAGTTTTCCTGCTTCTATCTTTAGGGGTAGTTAGCTCTTAGGCTGTGACGAGATGCCTAGGGAGAGTTAGGAGCATTCCACGGCTACTTCTAGTGTTGTGTTCAGCTTAGGGACTGTGGTCAGTACAGTTACCACTTTCTTCAGAGCTCGTTCCATGTTGCTCCTAAACCACCGTATCATAACAGACTGCCCCACACCTAAAAGATGCCATCTTTACATAGCCTTGAGAGGATTTTTTTAGCTTTGTTTTTTCCTAAAAAAATGTTTAAAAAAATACTAGGTGGAAAAAGTGCATTTCACTTCTTTGAAGCAGATCCTGAAGCAAATCTTACAAAACTGGGCACTATCCAATCAAAAGGCGGCAAAGAACGCTTCAGAAAAAAACTCTTCCAAGCCGCTTCAGGATAAAAACTCCTCCAAAAACTCGGTAAGGGTATGTGCACAGTGTAGCCACTGAGATTTTTCTATAAGAAGATGCTTCAGGACCTCTTTGCGGCGGTGCTGCTACCGATGTTTTTTTGTTGTTAATTACATATTAAACGGAAGCCACAAGAAGAATGGATCGGACGTTTCTTTTAGCTGCTTCACGGCTTTTGAAGACTGAAACAGTTACAAGAAACTGTAAAACACTGAACGTATGTTCAGCAAGTTGTTTTAACATTATTGTACATTTCCTCCAAAGAAAAGCAAATAGCACTCACCGGTTTTTTGTATAAATTCTGCTCTTAATTTGTAGTAACAAGCATGCTGGCCGGGGGAGTGAGGACGGGAGTGGGCAGAAACGGCCATCGTCAAGCTTCTGCCCACTCCGTCCTCACTCCCCAGCCAACATCCTTTTTCTCTACAAGTTAAGAGCAGAATTTCTACAAAAGACCGGTGAGTGCTATGTGCTTTTCTTTGGAGGATTTATGACACTGTGTTTTCCTGGACTAGCACCCGGGGTCATGAGGCTAAGCCTGAAGCATGGTATGACACTGACAGCACAAAAATCAGCAGCACTGGCGGTGCTGTCTGTCTTTTTGCATTATTGTGCATTTGTTCATTCTTTTCAATGCTTTTTGAGCAATTTTTCAGGTGGGCTCCATGCAGAATTTACTTGATAAAATTATGTAGTGTGCACATCCCCCAGAAAGAAGGTTTACTGAAGCCTTTTTACCTGAAAAACTTGTCATTTTTGACTGCCTCAAAAAAATCTTAAAAGTTATAACTTTTTTATTTTTATTTTTGTGTTGATAGTGGTGTGTGATGGCTTGCTTTTAGCAAGAGAGTTTAGTTTTTACTATTTTCATCAGGAACATGGGACTTTTTGATCACTTTTTATTTGATTTTTTAGAGGCAAGGGGAATAAAATCAGCTAATTTGGCTTTACAATTTTTTTAATGGCATTCACCCTGGCATTCACCCTGGCATTCACCCTGGCATTCACCCTGGTAAAAATGACATGATACGGTAATTTGGAATTTTAATCAGTACAGATGTGAAGATATAAAATACAGTATGTATAGTTTTTTTCATTATTTTTTTAAATAGGATTTAAAGGTATTTAATCGGGAACTAATACAGGCTATTTACATTTTTATTAGCTGTTTTTATTTTTCAACTTTTTTTTTAAAACTTTTTTGGTTATTCCCACTCTTGCACTTTAACATCCAGTTTCCTTATTACTAGTATAATAAACCTCAATAACTCTGTGTTCTAGTTTACAGTGTTTACTGTTATTGTGAACAGTTAAGCAAATTCAAGATGAAATTATCTCTGAAAGGCCTAAAGTCAAAGATGACATATTTCCTTTGTATTTTAGGCAAATAAAATTGTAATCTTTTACATTCTAAAGTTACAGAAAGGAAAGTGGGACGATGCAAAAGTGTGGGCACCATGCATGGTTAGTAACTGGTAGCAACCCCTTTTGCAAGTATCACAGCTTGTAAATGCTTTTTATAGCCAGTCTTTTTATAGTCTTTCAACTCTTGTTTGAGGGATTTTCAGGCATTCTTCCTTGAAAAATTCTTCCAGTCTTGTGAGATTCCTGGGTCGTCTTGCATGCACTGCTATTTTGAGGTCTAGACACAGGTTTTCAATGATGTTCAGATCAGCAGACTGTGAGGGCCATTGTAAGACCTTCAGCTTGCACCTTTTGAGGTTGTCTATTGTGGTTTTTGATGTATGATTAGGTTCATTATCCATTTGTAGAAACATCCTCTTTTCAACATCAGCTTTTTTTTACAGATGGTGTTATGTTTGTTAACATTTTATTAAATCCATTCTTCCCTCTACCTGTGAAATGTGCCATTGGCTGCAACACATCCCCAAAGCATGATTGATCCATCCCAATGCTTAATGGTTGGTGAGATGTTCTTTTCCTGAAATTCTGTGCTCTATTTTCTCCACACATACCTTTGATCATTGTGGCCAAATAATTCTATTTTAACCTCTTCGGTCCACAGGACTTGTTTCCAAAATGTGTCAGGCATGTTTACATGTTCTTTTGCATACTTTTGATGCTGAATATTATGGTGAGGACGCAGAATACGTTTTCTTCTGATGACTCTTCCATGAAGGCCATATTTGTGCCGGTGTCTTCGAACATTAGACAATGTACCACAACTCCAGAGTCTGCTAAATCTTCCTGAAGGTCTTTTGCAGTCAAGCATGGCTTCTGATTTGCATCTCTAGCATTCCTAAGAGCAGCTCTGACTGAAATTTTGCTTGGTCTTCCAGACCTTATCTTGACCTCCATGGTTCTTGTTAACTGTCATTTCTTAATTACATTTCAAACTGAGGCAAAGGCAACTTTAAAATGCTTTGCTATCTCCTTATAGCCTTCTCCTGCTCTGTGGGTCTCCACCATTTTCATTTTCAGAGTGCTAGGCAGCTGCTTAGAAGAACCCATGGCAACTGATTTTGGTACAACGTTAGAGTAGGCTGGGTTTTATAATAACAATTAAGGTTCCTTCTCATTGCAAATAAGAATTACATTTCAATGTTTTTGAACTGTTTTTTTTCTGTTCACTGGACCATTCTGGTGCTGACATCTATAGTCTTTACTAAGGTGTGGCTGAGCATCATTAGTTTAGGATAGGGTATTATGAGTCACCCTGCCATGTCTTGCTTGATCAACCACCCATAAAGTGTTCTTCCTGTACTGAAGCAAAGGGCAAAGTGTAACCTCTGTGGTAGGGCAGAAATTGATGTTCCCAAAGGACAGCCTAAAATAGCAAAACTAACATTTACCATAAGAAATGCTCCATAGCATAATTTCAGTTTCGATTTACTCTGTACACTTTAGAAAATAAAGAAATATATAGAACTTTTGTCAGTGTTTGGGTATTTGAGGTGAAAAATAGTTCAATAGAGAGGATAACTTATCTGCTAAAGACTCCATGACCATATCTTCCGGCCTGTGGTTGATGACGCACCCGGTAGTGTGGCCAGAGGTGGACACAGACATCTCGGGTAGCCACTGTGCAATATAGTGTGTGGGTCTTTTATTATCCAGCATCTCATGATATAACACCCAATGTCTCACTCACAACTGACAAATAGCCATAAAAAATTAGTGCAGGTATTCAAGTGTGGCCACCATCTTCTGGCCATGTGTCCCGGTTGCTCATTTGTAGTTGGAGAAATTTGGTGATAGCGCAGTCCAGTGCTGAGCTAATGCTGATGCAGGGATCAGGAGGGACCAGTAAAAATGTATATGAGGTTAAGTAATGTTGGGAGAGCAGAACAGTGCGACTCAGACTGCATGTAATGCCAGAAGAACGGGCAGCATTCACTAGCGTGTGGCAAAAGGAGTGGGGAGAGGAACTGTCCATCAGGACCAGGGCACTCTTTAGTAAAATATTAAAATTTGAGAAACTGCAGTGATTGTTACCTTTTGAGGACTCACACATTTTTATATTTTTCTATCTACTGGCTAACACGGTACAAAGAGATATATTTTACCCCTTTAGTAGTAAAGTGATTCCTCCTGTGGTACACAGGTAGGGGGAAAAGTGTCCAGTACTGTACAGGGCACCATCCAAACTAGTCCTGATCGGAGCTTAGATGGTTGAAAGAGGTGCATTTCAGGAATGACACAGTTAATGATGATTATTATGTAGATCACAACATGAGTATTTGACAAAGGTGAGGCAAGGGACAACCTGATAGGTAGGATTTATTGTTGTTCACCCAAATATCGGCAGGAGAATTGAAAAGCAAATTATCATTGATATGGAGGAAATGGAGTGCACTGCATAGAGTATTGACCTCTACCTCAATAAATACTATCACAATTAATTGAATTGTGACCCATGTGTGATAATCCAGCATTGGTATACCACCCCATTTATGCCCATATGGCTAGATGGGTACCAATTCCAGGGAAGGAACAACTCTATGGTTTTACAATGTGATGTTCAACTGGAAAGTTTGGATATTGCATTTGGATCTCTACCTACATTCGACTATAGACTAAAGACTGACCCAACAGCACACCATATGGTAAGCCACGGTATTACAAGCAGAACCTGCCTGCTTTGATGATAGCACACACTTAGAGCAGGTGCAGGCAATCTTATTTTTTGTGCAAGTGTGATACGACAAAACTTCACATAGCACTCAGACTATTTGAGAAGATGGAAACATAGTAATATAGTTAGTAAGGCCGAAAAAAGACATTTGTCCATCCAGTTCAGCCTATATTCCATCATAATAAATCCCCAGATCTACGTCCTTCTACAGAACCTAATAATTGTATGTTACAATATTGTTCTCCTCCAGAAAGACATCCAGGCATCTCTTCAACCCCTCGACTGAGTTCACCATCACATTTTTTTTTCTTCGTCTTCTCCTCAATCCGACAAAATCGGATCACAATATGATAAAAATCTGATCTCAACCTGAAATACCATTACTTACGGAGAGCTGATATATTCTATATCATTATCTCCACATTACGTCAATTGAAAAAAATTTCTGGTTAGGAAAAAAAACATTTAAAATACGTCAATTGTTAGTAAGAGTGGTTGTGAGAAGATTCCCTCACCATTTAGCAATTCTATGCAGGGCTGCCACTAGAAATTTTGGGGCCCCATACTGGCAAAATTTTCGGGGCCCCCTTGAGACTCTACCCAGGCTCCACTCCAGCCCCGCCTCCACGCTCCACCCCTCGAACTGTCCACAGTCACACCGCTTTCTCTTGGAAAAACTCCACTTCTCACCTATCACACATTGACAGTTCCCATCACCAGATCACACATATAGCCGGCAGCTTTTGTTGTGGCCAAAAGCTTTTTTAAGCCACCAAAATGACAAGGTAGACACTTTTGGCCGGGCCCTACTCTACTGTACCTATTAAATATTTGTTAAAATATGCAACACAATTTAGGTATTTTTTATTTATTTTTCAATTTTTAAAATGACCTATAATACCACATACAAGGAACAAATACCACAGCACCATGACCAGATGACATATTACCACCACAGTGATCGAATAATATCAAATACAAGGAACAAATACCACAACATCATGACCACATATTACCACCACATAGTGACTGAATACTACAATACTGATCAGTAATAAATAAAAAAACCCACAATACTATCACCATCAGTGCCATTATACACAGGAGATCTGTACTTAGTATGCAGTGTCTGTGTAGAGGTATTACAGTGATCACCAGTGATATTATACACAGGAGCTCTGTATATAGTGTATAGGTAATACAGTGATCACTGGTGACATTATACACAGGACCGCTGTATATAGTATACAGTGTATAGTGTCAGTGTATAGGTAACACTGACTCACCAGTGATGTCTCTAGGTGAAGTCCATCTTTCATCCAGCACAGACCGCCATCATTTCATCCAGCCAGGACTCGTCTCTGCAGGAAATAACACAGTTATCTCGAGCTCCGCTTGCAGAACAAATTACTTAATTTTCCCAACTTCTACATTACACCACATGAAGAAAAAGAGGCGACATAGTGTCACTCTGCACAGTAACAGGACCGCCCTCCCAGTTAAAACTGTATACTCAAAAAATAAAATAAATACATCACTGCAGTAATAATATCCCTTAATTAGCCCCTATGGTAATAATATTCACCATCCTAGCCCCTGTGTGTCTCATTCCTGGCGTCAGCCATTTGTTCTCCCATCCTGCCCTCATTAGTATCCATTCTGCCCCATATGATCTCCCCATCCTGCCCCATCTGTCTCCATTGCATCCATCCTGCCCCATGATCCTGCCCCATCTGTCTCCAATCCTGCCCCCAGTGTTTCCAATCATGCCCGTATCTCCATTCTGCCCCGTCTCCAATCATGCCCCCATGTCTGCAATCATGCCCCCTGTGTCTCCATTCTGCCCCATCTGTTTCCAATCCTGCCCCATCTGTCTCCAGTCATGCCCCAGTGTCTCCAGTCATGCCGCCATGTCTTTCATCCTGCCCCCTGTGTCTCCAATCATGCCCCGTATCTCCATTCTGCCCCTGTGTCCAGCATTCTGCCCCTGTGTCCAGCTTTCTATCCATGTCCAGCTTTCTACCCGTGTCCAGCTTTCTGCCCCTGTGTCCAGCTTTCTGCCCGTGTCCAGCTTTCTCCCCCTGTGTCCAGCATTCTGCCCCTGTGTCCAGCTTTCTGCCCCTGTGTCCAGCCTTCTGCCCCTGCGTTCAGCTTTCTTCCCCTGTGTCCAGCGTTCTGCCCCCTGTGTCCAGCATTTTGCCCCTGTGTCCAGCATTCTGCCCCTGTGTCCAGCGTTCTGCCCCTGTGTCCAGCGTTCTGCCCCCTGTGTCCAGCGTTCTGCCCCCTGTGTCCAGCGTTCTGCCCCTGTGTCCAGCGTTCTGCCCTGGGCCCCCCGGATCGCCGCTCTCAATTAAAAAAAAAAAACAAGTTCTTCTCACCTGACCGTGCTCCTGCGGCGGGCGAAGCTTTGGCTCTCTCCACGCAGCTGAAGCACGCACTCGCCGGCGACTGACAATGACGTCTGACGCTGGCGACATGCACGCTGCGGCAGACGTCAGCTGCCAGCCTCAGATTGGCTGGCGGCTGTTAACTATTGATGTGCGGGCGCGGGCCCGCACGTCAATAGCGTTAAACAGCTGCAGCGCCGCCGCTAAGGGCCCGATTTAGCCTGCGGCCTGGGGCCCGGTGAGCAGATGAGACTGGGCCCGATGCAGGCCCCCTCTTCCCAACGGGCCCCATACGCCAGTCATGGTTGTAATGCACTGATGGCGGCCCTGGTTCTATGGATTACATCAGTACATTGAATTCAATGAGAACTGTATAATGCTTTATGACGCCTGTTTGGGCTATGCACCTCAGTGGTTGTATGCTTTGTATTCCTGTGCTCTGTTTGCTGATCTATTGCTGCCTGATATTGGACCTCATTCTGACCACCCATTTGCCTAGCCCCTTTGCTCTGATTGTCCAAAGCAGAAAAAACATAACTATTCTATATTTTGAGATGTTGGTCCAAACTATACCCTCTCTGATGTTGCACTCAGAAGCAGCTTTGCCTCTCCAGCATCAGAAAAGTACAGGGCATATCCATCTTCAGGGCCTATTCACACATTCAGTATTCGGTCAGTATTTTACATCAGTATTTGTAAGTCAAAACCAGGAGTGGGTGATAAATACAGAAGTGGTGACGTGTTTCTATTATACTTTTCCTTTGATTGTTCCTCTCCTGATTTTGGCTTACAAATACTGAGGTAAAATACTGACCGAATACTGAAGGTGTGAACGTGGCCTCAGAGCGATGCTTGCAAGCTCTATAGTAAAGGGCTTTTAAAAACTGCATGGAAAATCCTTTCATTCCATTCACAATTTAAACATTTATAATGTTGAGAAAAACTTTTTAAGGACACTTCATACAATAAATAAGTGAAATTAACTGCATATTAACTTTGCCTTTATTTTCAGTCTTCACTTCAGCTAAAGATAATGATGATGACGATGATGATGATTATGAGAACACCAACCCTTGTGACAAAGCACCAGTTGTGCCCTCCAGAAGCGCTAGGAGGACAAAGAACGCTCTCAAAATTGACCTGCCTTTGAAATGTAAAGTAATGTTTTTGTCAGTGTTGTAACACATTACTGAAAAAGGCCATTTTTCCCAATGGATGGTCGGCACATGATCACAAATCTTCAATGAACAGTCACATGATGACCACCGGGAGTGTGAAATATACTAAATCCTGAGGCCACGTTCACACGGTCAGTATTTGGTCAGTATTTTACCTCAGTATTTGTAAGCCAAAACCAAGAGTGGAACAATCAGAAGAAAAGTATAATAGAAACACGTCACCACTTCTGTATTTATCACCCACTCCTGGTTTTGGCTTACAAATACTGATGTAAGATACTGACCAAGTACTGACAGTGTGAACAGGGCCTAACAGTGTTTATATTACACACTGCCAGGATGCAGCATGCTACATAGCCTCTCTAGTTATATACATGGCTAGAAAACCCATTAAATATATTTATTATTAATAGTGATGAGCGAATATACTCGTTACTCGAGATTTCTCGAGCATGCTCGGGGGTCCTCCGAGTATTTTTTAGTGCTCGGAGATTTAGTTTTTCTTGCCGCAGCTGAATGATTTACATTTGTTAGCCAGCATAAGTACATGTGGGGGTTGCCTGGTTGCTACATGGTTGCAGTTGGAGGTTGGAAGGCCATGCCAGGGTCCTGCTGCTGTGACATGGTTGTGGAGTGGAAGGCCATGCCAGGGCCCTGCTGCTGCATGGTGGAGCGGAAGGCCATTCCAGGGTCCTGCTGCTGCATGGTGGAGCGGAAGGCCATGCCAGGGTCCTGCTGCATCGTGGTGGTGGAGCGGAAGGCCATGCCAGGGTCCTGCTGCTGCATGGTGGAGGCAATGGAGGAGGTCCAAGCAGAAGCAGCAGTTGCCATGGTGGTGGCGGTGGGCTGTCCAACAGCACTCAGCATGGTGGTGGTGCTGTAGTGGTGTCCGGCAGTGCTTGGAATGGAGGTGGCCGTGCAGTGGTATGCAGCAGAGCTCGGCATTGATGTCAAGCGTGACAGTGTTGGCACAGGTGGATATGCCGCCACTGTCTGCTGAAAATACCGACTCTGCTACATAGCCTGCACGTAAGCAGCATTGCAGGCCTGCATGACACTAAGCTGGAGATCAGGAGTAAGATGTTCCGACATGCCCTGTTCAGTTTGATTGAAAAAATGATGTGCTGGCCTCTGGAGGTCGGCTTTCACTTGGTCAAGGCTTTTGGTGAGCTCCTGGATACGCGTATTCATATTGTTTATGGCACTATAAAGTCGGTCACCCATCGCCTTGAGTCCATCATGAAAGACCGAGCTCAAGTGCAAAAACTCAGGCATGAGTGACCTGTCCGAGGCCCTCTGCCACTGCTGGGAAGAGCCCCCCAAAAAAGAGGCAGAGGCAGAGGACTAAGACAGGGGAACACCTGATGGACCAGCTTCCTGGTTTCCAGTTTGTGTGGCAGGCCCACTTGCTGCAGCGCTGAGACGGGATGGCTGGGACGGGTCCGTGGCTGTCTGATGAAGGACCGCTCCAGAACCAGGGTCAAGAGTGCTGCTCCATGTGCTGTGAAAAAATAAGAAAATAATACCAAACATTTACAAAACGCCAACTCCTGTGGAATAGAAACATATAGATTATGACAATACAACACAGCCTAATACACCAAAAAAATACTTACATTTTCTGGGCAAGGACCGGTCTTAAAAATGCCAGAATGCGGTAGTATTTATATTTTCGGATCCTTGCTCCTGAACCACTAGGAACCCGGCTCTCTTGACGAAGGTCCTTGTTGAAGCGATCCTACATCGAACGCCAACATGTCTTGACTTTGAGTACTGTTGAAAAAACAAAAATAATGGTTAGACAATGGACTTTTGGCTGTGATCACACATCTGTGTGTGATTAGAGAAACTCCTGAGAGTTTCTCTCATCACACACAGTTGTGTGATCATGGCCAAGGTCACTACTGCATCACACTGCATTTCGGACCCGAGTCGGGGCATTGTCGCAGCCATCCCACATTGCTTTGGCCACCTCATTCCATAGCTGCCGGATCGTCACGTTGTCCGAGTGCTGCGGAACCCGGGTGTCCCACAACGGGACTCGCTCATGGACCGGGGAGATTAGGAGGTCATTATCAATGAGGTCCTCATCCCGTTCTGGAACCTAAAAAATAAAAAAATACATTAATGTTGGAGAGATTAACATAAGGAAAAGAAAGAAAACAGAGACAGAAAACTGGCATGAATATTGAAAGTCAAGAAAAAAAAAGGAGTCAGGAAGAAAAAGGTAAAGAAAGAGAAAAGTAAAGCATCGAAAGCATCACCAAACCGCGGGCCTTACGGCGCGCGAATTTTTGCCTGTAGGACATTATTGCAAGAGAGCTTGGCTGAGTAGATTACACAAGAAGGAAAACACACAGCAAGTCAGCAGGATCTAGGAGCAACATGGCAGATGTGACAACCTACATGGTGAGCTGCAGCATGTGCTACATGTTCACAGATCGACCAGAAGAAGAATCCAATTTCACCTGTCAGAAGTGTAGACTAGTGGCCCTTTTAGAAGAAAAGGTGCGGGGTCTGGAAGAAAGAATAGCAACTTTGAAACTCATCAAAGAGAATGAAGACTTTCTAGACAGAACAGAAGCATCTCTACTGGTCACAGAAGGTGCAAAAAGTGTCAGAGAACCTCCAAAAGCAGATGAGTGGAAGCATGTGACCAAAAGAAGCAAGAAGACCATGGAGAAATCACCAACCACACAACTGAAGAACCGATATCAAATCTTTGTAGAGGATGAAGATGGCACACCTAAGAATGAAGCAATACCAGCAAGCAAAAAAGAAAAGGGCACACAGCAACAAGTGACAGCAAAAAGTACAGCCAAGAAGCAACGAAGAGTGGTGGTGGTGGGAGACTCACTACTGAGAGGCACCGAAGCAGCCATCTGCAGACCGGACATAACTGCAAGAGAAGTATGCTGCCTTCCAGGTGCGATGATCAAGGATGTGACTGATAGGATACCAAAGCTCTTCAGCTCCAAGGACATCCACCCATTTCTTCTGATACATGTTGGCACCAATGACACGGCAAGGAAGGACCTACCGACAATCTGCAAGGACTTTGAAGAGTTGGGGAAGAAAGTAAAGGAACTGGATGCACAGGTAGTTTTTTCTTCTATCCTTCCAGTAGACGGGCATGGCACCAGGAGATGGAACAGGATCCTTGATGCAAACAACTGGCTAAGACGATGGTGCAGACAACAAGGATTTGGATTCCTGGACCACGGTGTGAATTACTGGTATGATGGACTCCTCGCCAGAGACGGACTACACCTCAACAAACCTGGGAAACACACATTCGCCAGAAGACTCGCTACACTCATCAGGAGGGCGTTAAACTAGAAGAAGAGGGGACGGGAAGAAAAACATTAGACTCGAACAAAGACGACCCAGGAAAACATACTCAGAAGGGAGGTAAGAACATTTCTAAAACAATCCACAGTGAGGAGATTGGAACAAAACAAAATCCTCTAAACTGCATGCTCGCAAACGCCAGAAGCCTGACAAACAAGATGGAAGAACTAGAAGCAGAAATATCTACAGGTAACTTTGACATAGTGGGAATAACCGAGACATGGTTAGATGAAAGCTATGACTGGGCAGTTAACTTACAGGGTTACAGTCTGTTTAGAAAGGATCGTAAAAATCGGAGAGGAGGAGGGGTTTGTCTCTATGTAAAGTCTTGTCTAAAGTCCACTTTAAGGGAGGATATTAGCGAAGGGAATGAGGATGTCGAGTCCATATGGGTTGAAATTCATGGAGGGAAAAATGGTAACAAAATTCTCATTGGGGTCTGTTACAAACCCCCAAATATAACAGAAAGCATGGAAAGTCTACTTCTAAAGCAGATAGATGAAGCTGCAACCCATAATGAGGTCCTAGTTATGGGGGACTTTAACTACCCGGATATTAACTGGGAAACAGAAACCTGTGAAACCCATAAAGGCAACAGGTTTCTGCTAATAACCAAGAAAAATTATCTTTCACAATTGGTGCAGAATCCAACCAGAGGAGCAGCACTTTTAGACCTAATACTATCTAATAGACCTGACAGAATAACAAATCTGCAGGTGGTTGGGCATTTAGGAAATAGCGACCACAATATTGTGCAGTTTCACCTGTCTTTCACTAGGGGGACTTGTCAGGGAGTCACAAAAACATTGAACTTTAGGAAGGCAAAGTTTGACCAGCTTAGAGATGCCCTTAATCTGGTAGACTGGGACAATATCCTCAGAAATGAGAATACAGATAATAAATGGGAAATGTTTAAGAACATCCTAAATAGGCAGTGTAAGCGGTTTATACCTTGTGGGAATAAAAGGACTAGAAATAGGAAAAACCCAATGTGGCTAAACAAAGAAGTAAGGCAGGCAATTAACAGTAAAAAGAAAGCATTTGCACTACTAAAGCAGGATGGCACCATTGAAGCTCTAAAAAACTATAGGGAGAAAAATACTTTATCTAAAAAACTAATTAAAGCTGCCAAAAAGGAAACAGAGAAGCACATTGCTAAGGAGAGTAAAACTAATCCCAAACTGTTCTTCAACTATATCAATAGTAAAAGAATAAAAACTGAAAATGTAGGCCCCTTAAAAAATAGTGAGGAAAGAATGGTTGTAGATGACGAGGAAAAAGCTAACATATTAAACACCTTCTTCTCCACGGTATTCACGGTGGAAAATGAAATGCTAGGTGAAATCCCAAGAAACAATGAAAACCCTATATTAAGGGTCACCAATCTAACCCAAGAAGAGGTGCGAAACCGGCTAAATAAGATTAAAATAGATAAATCTCCGGGTCCGGATGGCATACACCCACGAGTACTAAGAGAACTAAGTAATGTAATAGATAAACCATTATTTCTTATTTTTAGTGACTCTATAGCGACAGGGTCTGTTCCGCAGGACTGGCGCATAGCAAATGTGGTGCCAATATTCAAAAAGGGCTCTAAAAGTGAACCTGGAAATTATAGGCCAGTAAGTCTAACCTCTATTGTTGGTAAAATATTTGAAGGGTTTCTGAGGGATGTTATTCTGGATTATCTCAATGAGAATAACTGTTTAACTCCATATCAGCATGGGTTTATGAGAAATCGCTCCTGTCAAACCAATCTAATCAGTTTTTATGAAGAGGTAAGCTATAGACTGGACCACGGTGAGTCATTGGACGTGGTATATCTCGATTTTTCCAAAGCGTTTGATACCGTGCCGCACAAGAGGTTGGTAAACAAAATGAGAATGCTTGGTCTGGGGGAAAATGTGTGTAAATGGGTTAGTAACTGGCTTAGTGATAGAAAGCAGAGGGTGGTTATAAATGGTATAGTCGCTAACTGGGTCGCTGTGACCAGTGGGGTACCGCAGGGGTCAGTATTGGGACCTGTTCTCTTCAACATATTCATTAATGATCTGGTAGAAGGTTTACACAGTAAAATATCGATATTTGCAGATGATACAAAACTATGTAAAGCAGTTAATACAAGAGAAGATAGTATTCTGCTACAGATGGATCTGGATAAGTTGGAAACTTGGGCTGAAAGGTGGCAGATGAGGTTTAACAATGATAAATGTAAGGTTATACACATGGGAAGAAGGAATCAATATCACCATTACACACTGAATGGGAAACCACTGGGTAAATCTGACAGGGAGAAGGACTTGGGGATCCTAGTTAATGATAAACTTACCTGGAGCAGCCAGTGCCAGGCAGCAGCTGCCAAGGCAAACAGGATCATGGGGTGCATTAAAAGAGGTCTGGATACACATGATGAGAGCATTATACTGCCTCTGTACAAATCCCTAGTTAGACCGCACATGGAGTACTGTGTCCAGTTTTGGGCACCGGTGCTCAGGAAGGATATAATGGAACTAGAGAGAGTACAAAGGAGGGCAACAAAATTAATAAAGGGGATGGGAGAACTACAATACCCAGATAGATTAGCGAAATTAGGATTATTTAGTCTAGAAAAAAGACGACTGAGGGGCGATCTAATAACCATGTATAAGTATATAAGGGGACAATACAAATATCTCGCTGAGGATCTGTTTATATCAAGGAAGGTGACGGGCACAAGGGGGCATTCTTTGCGTCTGGAGGAGAGAAGGTTTTTCCACCAACATAGAAGAGGATTCTTTACTGTTAGGGCAGTGAGAATCTGGAATTGCTTGCCTGAGGAGGTGGTGATGGCGAACTCAGTCGAGGGGTTCAAGAGAGGCCTGGATGTCTTCCTGGAGCAGAACAATATTGTATCATACAATTATTAGGTTCTGTAGAAGGACGTAGATCTGGGTATTTATTATGATGGAATATAGGCTGAACTGGATGGACAAATGTCTTTTTTCGGCCTTACTAACTATGTTACTATGTTACTATGTAAAGAAATGAACATTCAAGAATAGTAAAGTGAGGATACAATAAACAGTCAGCCAGGTATACTTACACGCTGCCGCCTTGCCACCCGACCGTGAACCCGCTGCTCCTGCTTAGCCTCTGCCACAGTGGAAGAAGTGCTCTAAAAAAAGGGAAAAAAATTGTCACATGTGTAGATGTGACAGTGAATACTTACCAATCTGAGGAGGTGAGTACTCACTTCACTGACAGGTTCGGCTTGTGCAGGCCCAGGACGTTACTCCTCAGAAGAAGAAGATGACATTCTGATGCATGCAGAAAGAAAAAAATGGCAGAAATTAGGACATATAGAGACAGAAAATAGAAAATAAAGACATTGACTTTGATACTCACATTGTTCAGAGTGCTGATTCTTCCCAGGTTCCTGCGTCTGTCTGCTCTTATTCCCAGTCTGCTGAGTTGTGGACTGCAAATGTCCACTACCTCCCTTTATCAGTTTGTATGTGGGGGTTGGCTAATCAGTGTCTAGACATGTTTTCCTGTGTTGCAACGCATGCATTCACAAACACAAGCAAATGCATGTGCTTGCGAACGCATGCATTCACGTAGACCGTAATGCTTTTTTTGCTGCATTCCTTCCGCTAACAACCGCATACATTTCTAGGTGGCAAATTGACGCCTCTAAAATTACTACATGTAGCGTTTACCGCGCCAAACCGCAGACGACGAAACGACGCAAGTGGCGTCTAACGCGGCAAAACGCAACCGATCGCAGACACATGCGTCCCTAATGTTAAAGTTAGGAATACACGACGCATGCGGATAATTGTGGCACAAACGCTGCGGACTCAACCGCAAATGTGAAACCAGCCTTACTAGGTGAATGTGTCTGTGGTCTTGAGATATCTAAAGTAGAACACATGAAAGCTGCTGTGTGTGGTGCTCAAATGGAGCAAAAATTCATTGAGTAGGTTGAAGTTGAGAGGGAACATGGTGGTTTATGTTATGTTTGGGTAAGCTTCAGAATGCTCCCAGCATGACCAAATCGATGAAGTGTTGTGTCCCCATCAATAAGGTCAGGCAGGAAAGACTTGAGCTGCTGATGGGTGCCCAAAACAGCTTGTGATTTTTTGGTGAGGGATGGACCCGTATTTTTTAACCACTGGTGGACACAAACAGAAAAGGGCCCCATATGCAAAAACAAGACAGTGGCCCCTTGCAGTCCAACAGCTTATCATAATGCATAATGCACAATTTCACCTGTTTGGGGTGGAAATGGGTCCCTTTACCTCTTGAACCCTTGAGTCATTGTGTGGCTGCACAGGTTGCACCAATGATATGTCCACCCCTGGCTTTAACAGGGTGCTGCCTATATCAATGGATGGGTGGTTGTCTATTTCACTGTCTCAAGTGTGAAGCTGCTACTGAGAGTGAGAGGTGAAGCAAAGCAAAGGCACGCAAAAGAGAGCTTGCCCGCAGCCTTGACTGAGTACATGACCGGAAACGAGCTTGCTGTGAGAGAGGTTGTCGTATGAACTGTAGTCTTTGAGTATGAAAGGGTCCTTAAGGCTGTAAATGGTTTAAAGATTTGGTTGTGGATAGGACTATGACACCGAAGTAGAAACAGGTCAGACAGGGTGCATCTGGTGAGAGAGATGCCCTACCCCTGTGGGAGGGTTGCAGAGTAGATGTGTGAGTGAGTCCAGTGGAGTGGTGAAGTGTGAATCCTGGCTAGGCTTAAAGGAAATCCTGAGAGTGCTGAGTCAGTGAGTCAGAATAAGGGCTAACGCCAGTAAAATGTTGTGAGAAAAAGAATATTAGAAATTACTACTAACAACTTGTATAAAGTAACTGGAATGTTCAAAGACTATACCTCCCACTGAAACCGCTCCAGTCAAAAACGTTGAACTGTTTCCTATGTTGTGACTTCCTGTTTGAGCATCCACATTGTTGCCTTGTCTTGGTAGATGGAGGACGTAGCAACATCCAACCGATCTCTAACATTCTGTGCAAAAATTAATGCTGTAAAATAGCCTAACTAAAAATAACATATGTTACCTGAACTACAGGTATGGATAAGACGGCAAAACAACATCCATCAGTTTGGACAACTCCTCAAAAAGGTAAGTCATGGATTCTTTAATGCTGGCTTTTGTTACTCCAGAATTTGTATTTGTTTCTCCATTCAGTTTAATATCTAAGAGCATAATTTAGGGCACAGTGTCTTGGCAATAACACCAGACAGGTGCTTTGTTCCATAGGGTTTAAAAAGCTACTCTTCCTTAGCCTAGAATTGCAGATGCAAGTTTTGGGGAAACAAAAAGAAAGCATAACCAAGAATTATAACATCAGTAGGTCCTGTCAACATGTTATGATCTGTAGACAGTTTTACATATGAGATGTTACCTGTCTGAACTAATCATTATCCATCATATATGCAGTGGCTGAACACTCCATAGAAGATTGCATGATTTGGGCACTTTTTAGACCTACTAATGTTGGCAAACGCCAAAGACGTTTGATCATTTTGATCTCGAGCTTATCGCCTGTATTTTCTCCCTTGGTCTCTGCATTCATTTTCCCTATCCCACTTTCCGTCATCCACAGTTATCACTAGCTGCACATCACCTTGAGTGGATATGGATTTTCTTAGATGCTGGTCCACATAGAAAATTATCTGCCTTCCAATTCAAGAATAGGAGGTGCTGAGCTTCCTTCAGGTGTTCCCTCTTTTAACCCTGGGTCATTCCCATCTCTTCTAGAAAATACTCTGCCTTCTACCCTAGTCTTGATGTTGATGTCTGCCATAAAGATAGTGTCCATGGCCTATGTCATGATTCTTCTTCCAGTCAGTGTGTCTTGGGTGTCTAGATTAGTTGTCAAATCTAGTATAGGGGAGTGCTGAACTGTCAGTATTTTGATACACAGCTAAGCCATCTAATCTGAGACTGGGAGGTGCTGCGCTTCCTTCAGGTGTTCCCTGTTTTAAGTGATTACCCAGAAACTTAAATAAGCTAACATTTCCAGATCTCTGGCAATCAAAGCATTAGCTCAGTGGTGTTTGTGTGCTTTGTATTCCTGTGCTTTGTTTGTTGATCTATTGTTGCCTGATATTGGCTCTCTTTCTGACCAACCATTTGCCTAGCCCTGATCTGCTATCTTCCTGGTATTCTGACCTCGGACCATGACCGGACCATGCCTTTGACTTTCCTCCTTTAGTTACAACATGCTGTCTTGGTTTCTGACCCTAAAATGTTTGACCACCCTGCATCACGGTTTGTCCGTGAGTAGTGACTAGCATCACATTACGATTGGCCATGTGCCATATACTTTTTGTTTCCCACCAGTGGATTCAGTTCTTATGCTCTGTGAATAAATTTATTTAATCTGTCCAATTACTTTTGGTCCCTTTTAAAACAGGGTGGCACATGTTAAGGAGCTGAAACTCCTAAACCCTTCATCCAATTTTAATGTGGATACCCTCAAATGAAAGCTGAAAGTCTGAACTTCAACTGCATCTGAATTGTTTTGTTTAAAATTCAATGTGGTAATGTCTATAACCAAAATTAGAAAAATGTTGTCTCTGTCCAAATATATATGGACCTAACTGTATATACCATAATAGGGCTATGTATTCTGTTACGTCTCATAATTTACATTTTTTTTTCTATCACTAGAAATTTTTCCTAAGGAGACTTCGAAATTTCAGTCACCGCATATAGGTGAGAATATAAAGCATAGAAAATTGTCATTCTACGGGTCCTGTACCTTCACCTACTGTGTACTGTCATACAGTGTACACATAAAAATCAAGTAATACCAACATATGGTGATCAAGTTACACCTCTATAATAAGATTTTCTAATAGCAATTTTATTTACAACGTCTAAACAAAACCCCTATGCAGGTATTATAAAGATGCATGGTGGTTGCAAGGCACAAGTACCAGGCCACCAACAGCAGGGGCATTATGATCTATGTGCAACCTTGTGGGCAGCACTTCCCTAAGGGTGACCCTGGGACACGTGAAAGGGTAATATTATATAAAGTAGACAGTATGTAGCATAGGTTTCCAGTGCCTGAGCCAAGTCAAGTATTTTCTGCCCCCCCAAAGCCATAGACCGTTACAACTCCCTGAGTTCTTTATACCAGTCCAGTATTGAATCTTTTAGCCCCCAAGAACAATAAAATACTGATATAATTATAATAATAGTAGAATAATAGGATAGTAATAATATAGTAATGAAACTCATTTTATCCTACTGAGAACCTTGTCATCACAGTCACTGTCTATGAAGAGCGCAGCAGCCAGTGAGAAACTCATCTTAATCGTTGCGCTCTGCATAGGAGCTATTGGTGCCGTGGCACAAACTGAATTGTCAAAGCAGCCCCTAGTTGCTTTTCTCTACTTCTCCAGCTGCTGTCGAGCCATCACTTACTACACCGCTGTGCTGCTCAAAAAATAAACAGCAGTTGAGCAGAAGCCAAATTTTGCACCCTCATAAAATTTGTCACCTGGGGCAACCTCCTCTATACCCTTCTCGCTGAAGGCAAATTTAATATTATGGGGCTAGCACAATAAGTTAACTGCCATTAACCCCAATAACATAGCCAGGAAGAGGAACTGTTCTCCAACCTCCATTGTCTTAAAAAATGCATAAGAAGGTTCATAGGAAATTCACCGGTCAATATTGTAATGCATCAATAATGCAGCTCCAAAGTACCAAGTGACAATTTGGCTCTGTTACAATGATATGGACATAAAATCTTCAATTTGACATTTCATTGCTTCCATTTTCAGGTCTTGATTTTTCCTCAGGAGCAGTTAACTCAGCATTTTCAGATATAGCAGGTAACCATCTAGTCATTCAGAGTCAATGCGAATAGTGTTGCGTCTCATACAACCCCTGGCAAAAAGTATGGAATCACCGGCCTTGGAGGATGTTCGTTCAGTTGTTTAATTTTGTAGAAAAAAAGCAGATCACAGACATGGCACAAAACTAAAGTCATTTCAAATGGCAACTTTCTGGCTTTAAGAAACACTAAAAGAAAACAAGAACAAAAAATGTGGTAGTCAGTAATGGTTACTTTTTTAACCAAGCATAGGGAAAAATTATGGAATCACTCAATTCTGAGGAAAAAATTATGGAATCACCCTGCAAATTGTCATACTCAAAAATAACACCTGCATCAAATTAGATCTGCTCGTTAGTCTGCATCTAAAAAGGAGTGGTCGCACCTTGGAGAGCTGTTGCACCAAGTGGACTGACATGAATCATGGCTCCAACACAAAAGATGTCAATTGAAACAAAGGAGAGGATTATCAAACTTTTAAAAGAGGGTAAATCATCAAGCAATGTTGCAAAAGATGTTGGTTGTTCAGTCAGCTGTGTCTAAAATCTGGACCAAATACAAACAACATGGGAAGGTTGTTAAAGGCAAACATACTGGTAGACGAAGGAAGACATCAAAGCATCAAGACCAGAAACTTAAAGTAATATGTCTCCAAAACAGGAAATGCACAACAAAACAAATGAGGAACGAATAGGTGGAAACTGGAGTCAATGTCTGTGACCGAACTGTAAGAAACCGCCTACAGGAAATGGGATTTACATAGAGAAAAGCTAAACAAAAGCCATCATTATCACTTAAACAGAAAAAACAAGGTTACAATGGGCTAAGGAAAAGCAATCATGGACTGTGGATGACTGGATGAAAGTCATATTCATTGATGAATCACGAATCTGCATTGGGCAAGGTGATGATGCTGGAATTTTTGTTTGGTGCCATTCCAATAAGATTTATAAAGATGACTGCCTGAGGAGAACATGCAAATTTCCACAGTCATTGATGATATGGGGCTGCATGTCAGGTAAAGGCACTGGGGAGATGGCTGTCATTACATCTTCAATAAATGCACAAGTTTATGTTCATATTTTGGACACTTTTCTTATCCCATCAATTGAAAGGATATTTGGGGATGATGAAATCATTTTTTAAGATGATTGATAATGCATCCTGCCATAGAGCAAAAAGTGTGAAAACATTCCTTGAAAAAAGACACATAAGGTCAATGCCGTGGCCTGCAAATAGTCCGGATCTCAATCCAATTGAAAATCTTTGGTGGAAGATGAAGAAAATGGTCCATGACAAGACTCCAACCTGCAAAGCTGATCTGGCAACAGCAATTGGAGAAAGTTGGAGCCAGATTGATGAAGAGTCCTGTGTGACACTCATTAAGTCCATGCCTCAGAGACTGCAAGCTGTTATATAAGCCAGAGGTGGTGCAACAAAATACTAGTGATGTGTCGGAGTGTTTTTTGTTTGGTTGCTTCTCATGATTCCATAATTTTTTCCTTAGAATTGAGTGATTCCATAATTTTTCACCTATGCTTGGTTAAAAATAGTAACCATTACTGACTACCACATTTTTTGTTCTTGATTTCTGTTAGTGTTTCTTAAAGCCAGAAAGTTGCCATTTAAAATGACTTTAGTTTTGCGCCATGTCTGTGATCTGCTTTTTTTCTATAATATTAAACAACTGAATGCACATCCTCAGAGTCCGGTGATTCCAAGCTTTTTGCCAGGGGTTGTAGAAATCTAATCTATTAGCAATCTCTGGAATATATTCTTCTTCTTTTTCAATCGATCAACTAAAATTTTCTGGCATTTTCTCCTTCACTTCCTTTTTCACATTCTCATCCATTTTTTACCCGTTTTTTAACTTCACCTTATTCAGGTTTTACATTTCATTCACATTCTCCTTTGCCTCCTCCTTCTCATTTACCTTCCTCACCATTTCCGTCCTTTCTTTCTTCATCTCCTCGTTATCTACAGTTCCACCTCTTCTTTCATCTCTTTTTACCACCTTCTTTTACTTCACTTCCTTCTGATTCATGCCCTTCTTCTCCTCATTGTTCACTCTTTGCTTTACATTCTCATTTCACTTTAACCTTCTTCCAATTTACCTTCTTCACCATTTCGTTCCACTTCAACCTGCTTCAACACATCAGCACTCTCTTTTTTCACTATCTCCTTCTTCACAGCCTGTCCTTTCACCTCCGTTTAATTTTTTCCCCATTCTTGTCATTCACCAGCTTTTTCTTCTATTTCACATTTTACCCTTCTCATTCTCCCTTATTTACCTTCTTCACCATCACCTTGAATCCCTTCTTCATTATTCAACTGAGGCAGATTCACTGAGGCTGGATCCTCAGCTGTTACCTCCAGGCTGGGCTCTTCAGCTGCTTCCTCCAGGCTCGGCTCTCTGGCCTACCATGGATTGATGGCAGTCTGATCCTTCCAGATAGATAGACGGACTGTATGGACTGTAATATTATTCATTTGTCATTTCTTGCTGTTTTTATAGAGGTCAAAATGGCATCAGTTTTGGGTAATACCACATTTCCAGACTTGGAAGGTAATCCAGACTATGATTTTTTTTCACTCTAATCCAATAAAAGCACTTATAAGATCTACCGTTAATTTTTTGTGTTTCAGTTATATCAAATGTTAATAAGCCAAGATCTAGAAGGCCTAAAAGGTGCATGTTGGTGTTCCTGACGATGATGATTGTCATCATCTTCATCGGCTTTGCAGTCTTCACTGGATTCATATTCTTTCGTTGTGAGTAAAAGCTAAGCTAATGCTCTTCCTCAGTATAATACGTTCTATTATCCCTGTTGATGGATGGCTGTACATTGCAATATTTATCTCTCTGTACAAGTGATACGGGAATATGGTCTACTAGGGAAGATCTGCTCTTCACTGGTGATCTGAATAAAAAAAATGTTTATTGCATATGAGTTACAATTAATAATGGATGGGTAAGAGATAATAGAAATACGTGCATGGAAAATCATTACCATAGTTTCGAAGGTCTGGCTTATCTCCCCCCAAAAAAGTGCAGTATTTATGTCAAAATTCTGGCTCACAGCCATGAGGCTTTTACACATGCCCAAACCAAAGAATGTGCAAATTAAGCAACTCGTAACAAAGCAAAATATAAACAATCATTAAGGACCTTTATGCCTTAAAACTTACTTGTCAAAATGTCTGGTTTCTATAAGTCCATCTTATCTAGAAAACTGAACATTCAAAGAATATCTGAAAAACTAAATAGAAACAAAAAATAATTTTATGAATCTGGCATATAGCTGACATTTAACTAGTAATATATCAGCCAATTATAGATAATAATAGCTGTATTTTTGACTTTTTAATTTTATTATGGAAAAAAGCAAAAAACCTTTTATATTAGTATTGAAGGAGTCTGCCAAAATTTTAATTCTGTATGTTGGCTCAAATTCGGCCAGAAATTTCAATTCACATAAAATTTATCTGATGCAAATCATACGTGTCTTATTATGCTCTGTGGTCTCATTAGACCCCCCAGTACATAATAAATTTAAGGTGAAAATAAATGACTACACACCTTTGCCAGACCTTGTCCGTTCATTCCCCCGCTAGTTCATTTCGATCCTGTCTTCATTCACAGGCCACCAATCATTTTCATAGCGTGGGTCTCATCACGTATCAGGCACCCATTAACCTTATTAGAGTCACTATGTTATGACTTTGTGACGTGAAGGGATGTTATGAGAGGCCTTGGAAATGATGGTGGCACCAAAGACTTGTTGGGACCTGTGGTGTGGAAAAGACTGGGGAGACCTGCTAGGACCAACTCAGAGCCGGAAAGGGATATTTATTCTTTTTAAACTCTTACCTGACCTCATTGAATCTAGTAAATTGACAGACGGCTTCAATTCTTCCTGGATTTATGTGAAAGAAAATGTAAAAAAAATCCAATTTTGGCGAATCCAATTATTTGGGTGAAATTTAAGACAAAATGTATTCACCTTGAACTGATTCATCTCTAATTTATATTTACTTTAAATATCAAAATATAAAATTTACTTATATACTTGCTTAACAAAGATGTCCACATGGGAAGATATCTGTTTCAAAAGCTCCAATTCCTTCTTCCATTATTCAATGCAGAAAGCAGAATCAAATAACTGGGGGATCCAGCATATCTGCACATTATGTAGACAGCCCCTTGATTTAAATAAAATAGTGTAAAACCAGACTTTCCTATAGGGTAGTGCTGCAGGAAAAATGATGTCATTGAAGGCTCACTTTTTGGGGATGCATCAAGGGGATATCCCATAATCAGTCTATCATCATTGGACTCTTTTAGCAAAACTGTACAAGTCCAATGTGGACAACACCTTCAAAGAGGATCTTTCACCAAATTTTTCATGTTGAACTGGACACAGGATGTAAAAGTGGCTGCAGAGGGGAAACCCCATCTTTTTTTATTTATTTTTTTATATCACCTTTCCATTGCAGAGATATTAGCAAAGTATTGGCACCAAAAGAGTTAACTGTTTTTAAGTTGAAGTGGGTGTTATCAGACAGTTTTCACTGGGGGCGGGTACTTCTTGATCCTGCTTTGCAGCCACTATTACATGGTGCATCAAGTTCAATGTGAACAATTTGGTGAATGTTTCTCTATAAATAGGAGGGATGTTATGCCTGCAATGTAATCCCAAATGAGTTGAACTTATAAAGGATTTAGACTTGTGATGATTTTCTTTTTTTTTATAGACATCGCTATCTCAAGAAAAATGGCAGATGCAGAACAAATTGGTAATATCATCAATATATTCTAAACTTCTATCCTTCTAAGGCAGCTAGATTCATGGATATGACATTGTTTCTTCATTACTGGTTTCGATTTGTTATCACACCATGAATAGTCTGAATAATATAATGTAGCTAGGCTTCCTTTCACATGTATCTAAATACCCTGACTGAGAGTACGTCCACACGAGAAGAACGGTCCGACTATTCTGACCAGACTCTGAGTTTCATCAGAGCTTGATCAGAGGGGCATCAGTTATTCTCAGAGGTGGAAAGAAAAAATAAGTTTCCCCACCTTCTCCATTCTGTTGGTGAAAATCAGACCCCTCTTGTATTTAACCCTAACCGCATGTCAGACATGGGCACAGCCCCATAGAATTTTATGGGTAGTAGTGCTATTTGTGAAAATTACAGATAGCACTGTTCCGATATAATCGGTCATGTGATTGAGCCCTAAAGCGGAGTTACTTGTCATTACCACTCTCTCATAACCAGTGTCAAGGTACTAAACTTTTTCTGGAGGTCTTCTCCAGTCTCTGTTGCTTGAACTCTTAACTCCGCTGACCCAGTTTTTAGAGGTTGTTTCTTGGATGCTGATACTGCTTGACCTGTGAAAAGTGGTGCACTCCACCCTTAAAAGGGTTGTCCATGGTTGGATTGCAGACTATGTGATTGCAGACTTGTGAGTTCTCATAGCCCAGCGCGCACAGTACACACTGTCAGGATTGTTTTGTGCCGGCAACGGGAGCAGGTGGGAGCGTAACAGCAAGTATTCAATTTACATACTTTACAGACATGCGCCGATTAGACATGCACAGCCAAGTGTATTGAGTGAGGTCGGACATGTCTAGTCATAATGTGACCGTAAACATGCAAATCACATACTTGCAGTTACATGACCACCCTCTCCCGTTGCTGAAGACTTCTGACAGCGTGCACTGTGCATGTCGTGAGGATTCACAGGTCTGCAGTCACTCTGTGTGATTGCAGACTTGTACTCCAAGCCTGGACAACCCCTTTACAGAATTGTAAAGCCATTGAACAGATAACAAAGAGAAAGACTAGGGGGCAATATGGAAGCACAGAAATATAGAACACAAATGAAGATAATCTTTATATTAATCATCACAGAAAACATACTGTATAGCAGTGAAAACATTTAAAACCACCAGAAAACTGGTGACAGTATTATGAAATGGAGGCACCTCCTCTACCGAAATTTACACTATATAGCTTGAGACCAAAATGATTCAACTCAGACAATATGTTGTATTCAGCAAATATGATAAATAGGCGGAACCACAAAAGCTAGAAAAGAGTTGTTCAATATAATATTAACCAATCTTTCTACTGTAGTAAGAAACATACAGAAAAATGATTCAAAGGTGAATCTAGGATAAGCAAAGGTATATATAATCATAGGAGACTACTGGTTGGACAAAACGGGCAGGAAGATGAAAATACACATACAAAAATTAAGCAAAAACCCAATAAAGTTTATTTCAGAGTAAGACAACGAGCGCTAACCCGCTTGTTTCGTCGTTCAACAATGCAGCTGCCTCAAGAGATCCTGAGGAAGCTGCGGTGTAAAGCAGCAATATGCCCGCTCTCTTAGGCTGCTTGCCCACGATCAGTAATAATAGTGTTTTAGAAGCAGCATATTTTTGCTCCAGCCAAAATGCTGCGTTCTACATTACGCACTTGTCTTGTCTATGCGGATTTACCTTGTACAGTGGTGGGAACTGATGGATTGCTCCCTGACACTCCAAAGGTTACATGCATTTGATGTTCATGTATGTTATAAAAGCATGATACCCACTGGGGCTGCAGTTAGCTAACACAGGGTTAACTGTATTGGCCGGCCCAGTTTGGGAAGGGGAACTAAGGGTACCGTCACACAGTGGCATTTTGATCGCTACGACGGCACGAGTTAGAAGCAGGTTCAGGAAGTGACTGGGCAGTCAGTGTGTGGAGAGCAGACTGTGAAGCAGCAGGTCTAGGCCAGAGGTTGCTAGGGACAGCATGGGCCTAATACTCGGGGCAGTGGATTGCCAAAAATACTCTTCTGTGTGATTCCGTCTAATGGCCTGCGGCAACCTCGAGATGGACATCGGGGGCCTGGGGCAAACTCAGCCTGTGAAGCTACAGGGAAAGATGGACTCAGACTACATGGGGCGATAGGTATTGCATTCCGAATATAAGAGTCTATTTAGGGAAAAACTCAGCTACAGAAAATTACATGCTGTGGCTCGGAAACCCACACACAAAAGAAAGCACAGTAGGTATTGGATTTCTATAAATCCCATCCACTATGCTTGAAATGTAGAACGCAGCATTTTGGAAGCAGTAAAAATATGTTGCGTGCAAAACGGTACTATTCCCGATAGTGGGCACGCAGCCTTACACCACAGCATTTACTTTGAAAAGCACGCAAAGGATGATGCAACTAGGAAGACTAGTCCGGGGTAGGTCGATGATAGCTTCTTCTTCTTGATTCAAAGGTCTCTCCTTGTATATACACCCATAGGGAAAACCCTGAACGTTTAGAGGCAAGGAGCAGAAGTTGTCTGGCACTGGCCTCTTGCCTAGTCAACCGTGTCATATCGTTCCTGTCCGGGATTTAAAAGCAGGTTTCTCTAAAATGCAATAGCATTTCAAAGAAACACATTTCCGACTGTGATAACACATCCAGACTGATTCATAAATTAAAATAATCATATTTTAATTAGCTTTAATTAGCAATTCAATCTTAATTAACAAATTAAACCTTTAATTGCCGATACCTTAATACATTCAGTCTCAGATTTCAAGAACAATGATGTGGAGAAGCAGAGCAGTCTGATGACTAAGGTGGCCGATCTCAACAATACCATAGGTAGGCGCATCTCTGCGATTTATTCTTTTACTCTCTTTTTATTCATGTAGCCAAAGTAACTACCTGATCTTGAAATGTCATTTTGCATTTTCTTACCCTAAAATTCAGAGTTCTGTGCTGATTAACTTTATTTATTTGTTTAACTTAGTTATCTAGTACTATTAATTCCAAAAAACTTGACAGACATCATCTTTGCTGTTCCCATTGGGGCTCACAATCTAGATTAGCTATTAGTATGTTGACGTGTGGGATGAAACTGGAGTTAATTAACACAAAAACCGGGAGAACATACAAACTCAAGGCAGACTCAATGCATAACAAATAAAAAAACAAACAAAAAAAACATGATAATAAAAAAACAAAAGATTTGGTTGGTGTCTCAATGTTTTAAGCCCTATAACTTTTCTAATTTTCTATGTATGGATTTATAATTAAAAAAAAAGGAACTGATCACTATAAAAGGTACCGTTATATAAAAAGATTAGCAGAAAATATTGGTCTTAAAAAAACTTAAAGGGGTGGTACAAAACTAATGTAAATTTATTCCTAAATGTCTGTATGTAATGCAATATAATCTCTTGTCTAATATAGTGTACTTTAATTGAAAAGTCCCTACCATTCCTTCTCTGCCCTATCTGCTTTATTTATTTATTTTTTTAACTCCCAGTTTGATGATGTTTTGTTTGAGAAATCCCCACTGCATGCTGGGATACTCAAATGGGAAGTCATTGATCATATAAGTCATATTCACTGCCGCAGCTGCCTTCTGAAACAAAGTGTCATTACTCAGTGATGTCGGTTTTGGGGGAGGGCTGGTCACTTTTTTTCCTGCTTGCTGCATTCTCTCCTTACAATGCACACTGACAGTGCACTCTCTTAACAGGTTGTTACTTCTCATTAGAGATGGCGAGTGGGGTGCACTGTCATTGTGCATTGAAAAGTAATATCGCGCAGTGAGCAGGGATCCTGTACCGAGCATGTGTTGGAATTGACAACCGATGAATACTCAGTAGAGCAGGGACTAACCCAAACCCTGATTTGATGATGCTTTGTCTGAGGGTGGAGGCAGAGGTTGCAGCCTCTGCCCCCTGATGATGTCCTATTTGAGTATCCCAGCATGCACTGTGGATTCTCAAATGAGACGTCATCAAACTGGAAGTTAAAAAAATAAAGGATATTTTTATTAAAGTATATTAGAAAAGTGATTTGATTATTACATTAAAAAGGTTTCACATTTAGGATTAAAGTCAATGTTAGTTTCGGACCAACCCTTTAAGGATAACCAGTTGAGAATCACATTAACTGCTTCAGAGTCAGGGTATATTGGGCCTTTAAAGCATAGAGTAGCAGTGTTTAGTATATATTACTTTAAAAGCCATGACCTTTTTTTCTTTGATTGGGATATTTATGATTTTTACGCACATCAAAAACATATATATTGAGCTAATGCGGATTTGCAAAAGTGTAAAAAACGAAACACAAGGTTCTTAGTTAACATTATGGTCATAATATATGAAGCCCACTGCCATGTGATGGCGAGCCTCTTGGTGGGACCCTAACTTTATAGGTGAGGTGCTGAGGGGTGACCAGTGCTGAAGTGATACTACACCAACAGAGGGAGTGACCCAGGCGCCACAATTCAAACTAGGCAGAACCCCTTTTTCTGTCTCCTGCTAAAAACACCAAAGATATCAAAAAGAATGTTGGCACAGGCTATGCAATGCAACATTGGTACATGAAAAAAACGACAATATGTAAGTAAATATAAATTTGGCCTATGGTTAAAGGATTATTCCCATTTCTGGGAACTGGATATTGCTGGATAACACTGGACAATACAAGCCATTTTGCAATTTACTTGTTATTAAAATGTATTGAATGTGAATAACCACAATGGTGCTCCTGACTAGCCTCTTCACCCAGCTGCAGGTTATCCGATCAATCCACTTGTCGCTACAATTTCATATGTTATTCAAATTTTTAGATACTAACACTTTTCTTTTGTTTACAGCTCGTTGCCTTGGAGACTGACCACTGTTAAACAACAGCACAAAGGTAGTGCTTACAAAATCTTTTATGTTGAGCTTGTAAGCACTGTTTTGAAGCTGGCCAGGATCACTAGAGTGCTTTGTTACCTCTAAACCCCAGCCAGCTTCAGCGCAGTGCTTAGAAACTAGACAGCAGCAGTGGACGGTCTCCTTGGCAACAAGCTCTAAACTAAAGAAAAGTGTCAGTATTTCAAAAATGGCATCAAAATTTCTTAAGAAGTAAATAGCAAAAGTGCCTATTTTTACGACAATATCCACTTAAGAAAATGGGAATAACCTTTTAAGGAAAAAAGGAAAAGGAGCACCCATACTAAATTTCTGTCAGAGGGCCTTTAGAGGTTAAGCTTGGTGCACACAGAGCTAGTAGTGATGAGTGAACGTGCTGGGATAAGGTGCTATCTGAGCATGCTCGTGTATTAACCGAGTGTCTTTAGTGTGCTCGAAAAGTATGTTCGAGTCCCTGCGGCTGCATGTCTCCTGGCTGTTAGGCAATCCCTGCATGTTTTGTGACTGTCAAACAGCCTCGAGACATGCAGCCGCGGGGACTCGAACATACTTTTCAAACACGCTGAAGACACTCGGTCACAAGAGCATGCTCGGATAGCGCACGTTCGCTCATCACTAAAAACTAGATATGTCAATTGATATCATCCTATAAATCAGCGCCAACTGGATCTGACGCTGTGGACATGTTCTGCTTTATTTTGTAGTGAAATTGCAAGACTTACTCAAGGCCAACGAAAAGCACATTAACAAGACCCTGGGTAAGTTTCACACTTAGACGCACATTGTTATACTTATTTCTATTGATTTATGAAGACTCTAATGTTTTTAGTCCTCTATGCATTACTATGTTTTACAAAACTTCTATAAGTAGCAGATATACGTGTCACCTACAGTCTAGTAGTCACACGTGTATCTATTTAATATTTGCTAAAGTACCGTTGTTGATACAAGGGTAATGGTATGTCACAGATTATATGGACATTAGGCCCCATTGTCCTTCTTGCTTAAATGCATTTAATTGGTGCTAAAAATCATTTTTGCAATTTGGTTTCATTAACATTTTCCCACCGTTTGCCTTTTATAGCCTTTGTATTTCACTGTTCATTGCCAGAATGAGGTAACGGGGTCGGCTACTTTGTCTTTATTTTGTCATATGATTTGTTCAACTTCCTATTATATTGGAACGTCAGGTTCTCCTCCTGCTCTTTCCTCAGAGAGCACAGGTCTCCATTTAAAAAAAAATGGCTGCTGGTGGTAGAGCATGTGACCAGACCGTTCCATCAGATTTGTCCAGTTGAAAACTTCACACGACAAAACTGTTTTTCTATTGGAGGAGACTGATGGACGTCTGGTCACACGCTCCTCCACCAGCAGCCATTGTATGGACTGGAGAGCTGCGCGGTCTATGAGGAAAACAGCACTAACAGGAGCAGGAGGAGAATCGGTTATACCTATATAAAAGCGAGAGCCAAAAATCATGTCCTCAACACATCTGATAAAATAAAGATGATGTGGCCTAAACCGTCACCTCATCCTGCAGCCGGCAATAGTCGATGTAACACAGCGGCCCTAGGAGGGAAACTGTGCAAAATTGTTAATGAAACCAAATTGCAAAAACTTGCCCAATTGTAGGCATTTAAGTAAGTAAAAAAGGTCCACAAAGGAGGATAATCCCTTTAAATTGAAAACTTCACATGTGGTCTCATCTACTTATTATAACTAATTTTAAAAGGATCATCCGGTCACCAAGTATTGATGATTTATCCTAAGGATAGTTCATCTATGGCCGGGGTCACACTTGCGAGAAGCTCGCACAAGTCTCACGTCTCAATACCGGGTACTGCCACCGGCACTCGGGAACAGAGTGTGCGGCTGCATGTATTTCTCTGCAGCTGAGCGCTCCGGTCCGAGTGCCGGCGGCAGTGCCGGGTATTGAGATGCGAGATTCGTGCAAGCTTCTCGCAAGTGTGACCCTGGCCTAAATCAGATCATTGAGAATTCCACACCCGGCACCACTACTGATCAGCTGCTAAAAGCTCTGATGGAAGCCAGCTATAAACACATTGAACAGAACTGCACTGCACAGCTGCATTCATTGTGTAGTGGCAGCCGCCGGGTGCTGCAGAACAGCTCCGATTGCCAAGCTGGAGAATAAGAGGTGATCAACAGTAACCAGCAGCAGTCACTATTATATGGAGCCGAGTAGTCAGATAAGAAAATCACTAACCTTAAGAAGTTGTGCTGTAAATTGGCACAAATCTACTATGGGCTTGCAATTATCAACATTGTCAAGATTCTGGAGTATCCCACCACAAGAGTTCTGATATCCAAATGGTGGTAAAGAGCTCCAATTAAAAAAGTGCCACAAATATTCTCGTTTAGTTCTCTGAGTGCTGCTCATTTTTGTGAAATATAAATCTCTAAACTTTATGCAAAAAGGCTTCTTTAATGGCAACACGCTTCCATCTTCACTGGTATCTTCACCAGGTATAAAGCCTGTGAACAGTACATATCTCTGCATGCTGGAACTTCATGAATATAATTTAGAAAGGATATGGGTCTGGTGATCACCTTACTCACTAGAATTGAGCAAAAGGCTTGCAAGACCCTCAGTCCAGTAGTCAGGTCAGTAGTCTGTGGCCGCAGGAGCAGAACAATGCGGACCTTCTTTTTCCTCTGACCTCCCCGGTGCCTTTTCTGATTAGTAGACCGGACACGGCATCATGTACGTGTCACTATGCAAAATGATGACATTCCAGCATTCACTCATCAGAAGAGGCATCAGGAATGTCACAGGGAGAAGGAGGTTCACAGTAGCCAGGGACTACTAGCTTGGCCACTGGTCCAGGGTCCTGCAAATAATTTTGCTCCACTCTATCAGCCACACCTTTTTAACTGGAGGTCCTATAAGAGAGGGTGTTGTTATGAAGTATAAAATTTTTATAATTTTTATAATCTCTACCACAGAGAAAATCTGCACGTTGTGCCCTCTTGGCTGGTATACGATTGGTTCTGCTTGTTATTATGTCTCTGGGCAAGAAATATCCTGGGATTTGGCTCGTGAAGAATGCTATAAAATGTCCTCTATCCTTGTAATGATAAAGGACAAGACTGAATCGGTAAGAGCTAAATACAAGAGCTGGCACCTTTATATCTATCTATCTATCTATCTACCTATCTATTATCTATTTATCTATCTATTTATCTAGCTATCTTTCTAAAAAATGAAAAAGGAAGTAATCACAGGTCGGGTGCAGAGCTCCCCAAGTAACCACCAAACCTCAAGTAGAAATTCAGACATTAGAGGCAGCACACTATTCAGAGTGAAAAAAAGACTTCTGTTTAATGACCCAACATGGCAACATTTTGGTTCATTAGTGAGAACAAGGCTGCGGTTATCCCGGTTGCTTGTGCACCCTTTTCTACCACCCTTTTTCCTTCCACTCAACTTTCCATTAATATGCTTGGATACAGCACTGTGTGAACAGCCAGCTTCTTTTATCAATGACCTTTTGTGGCTTACCCTCCCTGTGGAGTGTGTCAGTGACGGCCTTCTGGACATCTGACAAGTCAGCAGTCTTCCCCAGGATTGTGGAGCCTACTGAAACAGACTGAGGGACCTTTTTAAATGCTTAGGAAGCCTTTGCCTGTGTTTTTTTGTTAATAATAATTTACTGAGATACTGACTTTTGGGTTTTCATTGGCTGTAAGACATAGTCATCAACATTAACAGAAATAAACACTTGAAATAGATCACTCTGTTTGTAATGACTCTATATAATATAGGAAAGAAATATATCTTGGTACCGTGTTAGCCAGTAGATAGAAAAATATTTTAATGGCTAACTGAAAAGATGGTAACAAATTGCAAGCTTTCAAGACTACATACGTCTCTTCATCAGGCAAAGACTAAAACAAATTCTGAAGAATCACATATTTATGCACAACATAGTATAGAAAAAAAAAAAGAGGGGAAAAAAACCATGGATAAGACAGGTGACATGAAGCAGAATTACCATGGGTGATAAACAGTTAGGTCCATAAATATTGGGCCAATTCTTAGATAAGGATTGTTTTATTGTCCTGTGATTAGGGTCTCTGTTGTGGTGACCCCACATGGTCTGATGGACAAGTTCCTTAGTTGATGTAAAAAGACATAAATCCATGTGATACATTCATTCCTGCAGTTAGAGTGTCAAAGGTCGTCATCAGTTTATATTCCCAGACTCTCCTATCTTTCTGCGATTTGAAGTTACCTTTTAGTACAAGTAATTTCATGTCCATAACATTATGAAGAGACGTATGTAGTCTCGAAAGCTTGCAATTTGTTACCATCTTTTCAGTTAGCCATTAAAAGGTATCAACCACTGAGGACTCTCAATTCTAAATATTTTTCTATATAATATATGAGTTTCACTTTTTGTATTGACGAACTGAAATAAATTATCTTTTTGATGATATTCAAATTTAGTGAGAAGCACCTGTATATAGTCAGAAAACATCTAAACTAACCTTGAAAATATTGGATGTTTTTATTTAAACAAGTTTTTATGGGAAATATATCGTTGAACACCGCATTATTTAAACACCAGTTGAACACACGCATATTTCTAGGAGTCTTTGAAAAAATTATTTACGCCGAGTAAGAAATACTGGATTGGACTGAGGCGAGACGCTAGAGAAGTTCACGTATGGAAGTGGCTGGATGGAACACAAGTCACGTTTACGTAAGTAGTGGGGTGTGATGTACTAGTAATAAGAGGTCCCAACATTGAGACATAGCCAGAAGGTTTAAGGTACAAACAAAAGTTCTTAATTTATTCATAAAAAGTATGAACCTTGGTGGTTCACGCTCAACTGAAAAGGTTCATATCTTCACCCCCGCCCCAAAGTTTGGAGTAGTCAATGGCACTGTTAGAGGATGGGGTTCAGGTATCTATCTGATCAACAGACGTGGTGATATTAATTTCTTTCCCAGTCTACAGATTCTATGATATGGGTCCCACTGTCTTAGGCAAGGTCTCCATGTCACTCTTTTTGCGTGTTATCTACTACAATATTTTATGAGCCTGGTTCCTAGGCTACCCACTCAAAATGGATAAACCTTTCAAATGATTGGTTGGAAATTGTTGACAGTGGCATCTGTCCCACATGCCAAAGGCCACTGTTACAGAACTCACTAATTACATGATATCCTCCCTAGGAACATACTCTTACCAGTAGACAATGAGTTAGAAATTATTTACATTTTTTTTACATTTTTAAAAAATGTCTATGTTTGAACCAAAGAAGCACATAAGAGGATTAAAACAAAGCCCCTTTTTTAGTACTGATTGACACCATCACACTTTTCCAGTTAATATTATTTGGCAGTTGTTTGCCTATCTTCTCTTGAGCCATTATTCTTAGCTTGACTCTCAGCATCATTGGTTGTGGAAAATATTCTGATTTTAACTGCCCATTAAATAAAGTGAAGTGGTCAACCTGAGCCAACTCTAGGTATCCTGTTGTACCAACAGGTGACTTCCTCCATGTTAGTCATGTCAGAGATGAGCAGAAAGATACAAATACCCTGGTCAGGTTCCAAGGTTGGTCCTCAGTGGCAGCCGGACAAGGAAAGTTTTCACTTTTGCACTGGCAATCCTCCTCTTTTTGCATCCTGGATACCTCTGTGGCTTTTTTGGCCCCCATACCAAAGAGGACCAAACTGGACCACAATAACTTGAATCTTTTCTCATCTCTAATGCATGTCCTTTGGATTAATACATGTGTGAACATTTTTAGGATGTGGATTATTATTATTTATTTATATAGCACCATTAATTCCATGGTGCTGTACATGAGAAGGGGTTACATCAAAATACAACTATCACTTACAGTAAACAAACTAACAATGACAGACTGGTACAGAGGGAAGAGGACCCTGCCCTTGCGGGCTTACATTCTACGGGATTATGGGGAAGGAGACAGTAGGTTGAGGGCTGCAGTAGCTCCGATGGTGTTGAGGTGGCCGTGTGGTCATTACAGGTTGTAAACTTCCTTGAAGAGGTGGGTTTTCAGGTTTCTTTTGAAGGATCCAAATGTTGTGGATAACCGGACGTGTTGGAGCACAGAATTCCAGAGGATGGGGATGTTCAGGAGAAGTCTTGGAGGCTATTGGGTGAGGAGCGAATAAGCGTGGAGGAGTGAAGGAGGTCTTGGGAGGACCAGAGATTACATGAGGGAAGATATTGAGAGATTAGTTTGGAAATATACGGAGGAGAAAGGTTATGGATGGCTTTGTAGGTCAGTGTTAGTAATTTAAACTGGATACGCAAAGAGGTGAAGCAAGAGTGTAGCGCGGAGAGAGATTAATTAGTCGGGCAGCAGAGTTAAGGATGGACTGGAGGGGTGCGAGAGTGTTAGAAGGTAGGCCACAGAGGAGTATGTTGCAGTAGTCAAGGCAGGGGATGATTAGAGCATGCACGAGCATTTTGGTAGAGTGTGGGTTGAGGAAAGGACGGATTCTGGAAATATTTTTGAGCTGGAGGCGACAGGAGGTGGCGAGAGCTTGGATGTGCGGTTTGAAGGACAGGGCAGAGTCAAGGGTTACTCCGAGGCAGCGGATTTTGGGGACAGGGGAAAGTGTGATTTCATTTATTTTGATAGATAGATCAGGTAGGGAAGATATGCGTGATGGAGGAAAGATAATGAGTTCAGATTTGTCCACATTGAGCTTGAGGAAGCGAGAGGAGAAGAAGGAGGATATGGCTGATAGACACTCTGGGATTCTGGAGAGCAGAGAGGTGACATCTGGGCCAGAGAGGTAGATCTGAGTGTCATCGGCATATAGATGGTACTGGAAACCATAGGACCTTATGAGTTGTCCCAGGCCGAGTGTATAGATTGAGAAGAGTAAGGGTTCTAAGACAGATCCTTGGGGGACTCCAACAGAGAGGGGGCAAGATGAAGAGGTAGTATGGGAGTAGGAAAAGCTAAATGTGTGGTTGGCAAGGTATGAGGAGATCCAAGATAGGGCAAGGTCTTTGACCCCAAAGGAAGAGAGGATCTGTAGTTGGAGGCAGTGGTCAACTGTGTCGAAGGCAGAGGACAGGTCCAGGAGGAGGAGTATAGAGAATTGTCAGAGCAAAAGAGGGGAAAAGCCAGCGCTGCCTAAGGTTAAGACGCAATGCGTAAAGTGCAAATGCACATATTGATTTCTAACTGTATTTTCAAAATGAGACATTTAGCAAACAGTTGATCAATTCTTTGAGCCACCCGGCCACTTCACGGCCTCCTAAATGAACTAAAAGCAAGGCAGAGGACAGGTCCAGGAGGAGGAGTATAGAGAATTGTCTGTTAGCTTTGGCTGTAAGTAAGTCGTTAGTTATTTTGGTCAGGGCAGTCTCAGTGGAATGGTGGGGACAGAAGCCAGATTGTAGGTTGTCGAAGAGAGAGTTAGATGCAAAGTGAGAGGAAAGTTCAGCGTGGACGTGCTGCTCAAGGAGTTTGGAAGCAAATGGGAGCAAAGATATGGGGCGATAGCTGGACATAGCGCTTGGGTGAAGGGATGGCTTTTTGAGGATAGGTGTGATTGTGGCATGTTTGAAGGCAGAGGGGAAGGTACCATAAGTTAGTAAAAGGTTGAAGAGATGGGTTAGGGATGGGATTAGTGTGGTGGTGAGGTTGGGAGGAGGTTGGATGGGATGGGGTCAAGTGCACAAGTGGTGAGATGTGATTTGGAGAGAAGATGAGCGTTTTCTTTCAACACTGATCTGCAAATCTGGATACTTGCTGAAACTTTTTAGTGATGTTATTGTGCCAGGGTTGTCTATTGATTTGTTGCACTCTGCTATGCATTAGAGGGGCGACCGTGTCAATAGCTGATGTTATAGTGGCATTGTAGATGGCAGTGGCACTGTCTGTGTCGAGTGAGGATATGGATGCCAGTGGTAGGATAGAGTCAGAGAGTGTGTGGGTGTCTAGATGTGCGAGGTTCCTGCGTGGGTGCGCATGTTGCTGGATATGGGTGACAGGTGAGGAGGACAGGAATGAGAAAGTGAGTAACATAGTAACATAGTAACATAGTTATTAAGGTTGAAGAAAGACTTTAAGTCCATCTAGTTCAACCCATAGCCTAACCTAACATGCCCTAACATGTAGATGGTGGACAAATAGAGGGAGAGGGGAGGTTGTGAAGTTAGATAGGGAGCAGAGACGGGTGAAGACCAGGTCTAATGTATGTCCTTCTGTGTGGGTGGCTGAGGAGGACCACTGAGTAAGTCCAAAAGAAGAAGTAAAGGACAGGAGTTTTGAGGCTGCTGACTGGTGGGTGTCAATGGGGATGTTGAAGTCACTCATGATGATGGTGGGAATGTCAGCAGACAGAAAGTGAAGGAGCCAGTTGGAGAATTGGTCAATAAAGGCAGTGGTCGGGCCCGGAGGTCGGTATATGACAGCCATTTGGAGGTTGTAGGGGGCGTAGATTCGGACAGAGTGGACTTCAAAAGAGGGGAGGATAGGGGAAGGTAGAGGTGGGATTGGGTTAAAGGTACAGTTGGAAGAAAGGAGAAGGCCCACTCCTCCATCATGTTTGTTGCCAGGCTGAGGAGTGAGGGTGATGTGGAGGCCACCGTAACATAGTGCATCAGGGGAGGCTGTGTCAGAGGGTGTCAGCCATGTTTCGGTGATTCCCAGAAATAAAAGATTACGAGTGGTAAAGAGGTCATGAATCACATGTAGTTTATTGCAGATGGAGTGGGCATTCCATGGTGATCCAGAGAGAGGGTGCAGGGGGTGTGGAAGTCATGGGCATGGATTTGAGGTGGGCGAGATTTCAGGTGTTTATATTGGGTTGAGAGCGATATGAGGGGGTAGTAATGGGAGGTATGAGCTGTGGGTGTCCAGGATTGGGAGATATGTTGTCAGCAGTGAGGAGAAGCAGTGAGAGACAGAGCAGGTGCGAGAAGGAGAGTGGGTGGCTTGTTTTGTGTTTTATTAGGAGAGATCTGAGGTTGAGGAGCAGATCAGCGGAGGAGGTCAGGTGGGGATGCAAAAGGGATGGAGAGATTATTACTTGGTTAGAGGGTGCTAGGGTTTGGGGATAGCGAAAGAGCGCGAGGAGTAATGGAGCCAAAACTGTTAGAGCGTATGTCAGCATGATGAGAGTAAGTGTGGTGGAAAGGGAAAGGAATTTAGTACATTTATTAACGGTGGTTAGTTGTACCTTCTGTTCACTTCTGTCTCATTTCTGGCATATTTCTGCTGTTATCCTTTTAGAGCCATCCTTATAGAGATAGACCACGGTCCAGACAGACCTGTGTCTCTGAATTTATAACAAGCTAAGTGCATATGAAATAAGCCAGGTGTGATCAGGAGGGAGGGGCAGCAGTGAGACTGGTCACAGACACAGGAGGGGATTAATTAGAAGTCAGAAGGGAAAATGCAAGGGGAAATAGATCCAAATGGAATAATAATAAATAATAATAATTTTATTTATATAGCGCCAACATATTCCGCAGCGCTTTACAAATTATAGAGGGGACTTGTACAGACAATAGACATTACAACATAACATAAATCACAGTTCAAAATAGATACCAAGAGGAGTGAGGGCCCTGCTCGCAAGCTTACAAACTATGAGGAAAAGGGGAGACACGAGAGGTGGATGGTAACAATTGCTTTAGTTATTCGGACCAGCCATAGTGTAAGGCTCGGGTGTTCATGTAAAGCTGCATGAACCAGTTAACTGCCTAAGTATGTAACAGTACAGACACAGAGGGCTATTAACTGCATAAAGTGTATGAGAACATGATATGAGGAACCTGATTATGTTTTTTTCTTTTTTTTTATGATAGGCCACACAGGGATTGTTAGGTTAATGTGTTGAGGCGGTAGGCCAATCTGAACAAATGAGTTTTTAGGGCACGCTTAAAACTGTGGGGATTGGGGATTAATCGTATTAACCTAGGTAGTGCATTCCAAAGAATCGGCGCAGCACGTGGAAAGTCTTGGAGACGGGAGTGGGAGGTTCTGATTATTGAGGATGCTAACCTGAGGTCCTTAGCGGAGCGGAGGGCACGGGTAGGGTGGTAGACTGAGACCAGAGAGGAGATGTAGGGTGGTGCTGAGACATGGAGTGCTTTGTGGATGAGGGTAGTAGTTTTGTACTGGATTCTAGAGTGGATGGGTAACTAGTGTAATGACTGGCACAAGGTAGAGGCATCGGTGTAACGGTTGGTGAGGAATATGATCCTGGCTGCAGCATTCAGGACAGATTGGAGAGGGGAGAGTTTGGTAAGAGGGAGGCCAATTAGTAGAGAGTTACAATAGTCCAGACGAGAATGAATAAGTGAAACAGTAAGAGTTTTTGCAGAGTCGAAAGTAAGAAAAGGGCGAATTCTAGAAATGTTTTTGAGATGCAGATAAGAAGAGCGAGCCAGTGATCGGATATGGTGGGTGAATGAAAGCTCGGAATCAAGGATGACCCCAAGGCAGCGGGCATGTTGCTTTGGAGTAATGGTGGAACCGCACACGGAGATGGCAATGTCAGGCAAAGGTAGGTTAGTAGAGGGAGAAAACATGAGGAGTTCAGTTTTTGAAAGGTTCAGTTTCAGATAGAGGGAGGACATGATGTTAGAGACAGAGGTAAGATAATCACTGGTGTTTTCTAAAAAGGTCGGCGTGATAACAGGAGAAGAGGTGTATAATTGTGTGTCGTCAGCATAGAGATGGTACTAGAAACCAAATCTACTGATTGTTTGTCCAATAGGGGCAGTATACAAAGAGAAGAGGAGGGGGCCTAGGAATGATCCTTGAGGAACCCCAACAGTAAGGGGAAGGTGAAAGGAGGAGGAACCAGCAAAACATACAGTGAAGGATCAGTCAGAGAGATAGGAGGAGAACCAGGAGAGAACGGTGTCCTTGAGGCCGATGGAGCGGAGCATATTGAGGAGGAGCTGATGATCCACAGTATCGAATGCTGCGGAGAGATGATGGATGATGGAAAGATAAAGCCAACTGTGTATTGGCATCAAGCAATTAAAATGAGAAATCATGCAGGGGAAAAAAACACAGTAACAGCAGCCAGCGGACATACCAGGAATAGCAGATGGATACAGGGTGAGGAAGACCAGGAAAGTTTGGTGATGGTGGATAAAACTATAAATATACAACAACTTGACAAATGAGAAGTAGAAACCCAAATAAAGCAGCTAGTGATACATCCTCTCCTCTTGTCATCATCTTAAACATTATGTTTGAGAAAAGTGTTAGGTTGTAATATCACATATAAAGGACCTCGCTACAGTATAATGGCCAAATGACGATCTATAAGGGTCAGCATCAGCAGTTAACACTCAAAAGTTATGTTGTTTCCACTGATGACACTGCAGTTGGGAAAAAAAATGGGGGGGGGGGCTGTTGCATTAACAACATTTATGACATTTTCAAAAGATAGATGATGAATATATGACTGATGGAGATATGATTGGCGAAACCCCCACTGATTAATAGAACAGATTGTCCGAACACCCCTGAGTGAATGAGGCATTAGTGGCCATGGCTTCATTAACTGCCTGTAACTCATATAGATCGTTAAAGTGGTTATTCGGGAGTATTTAATTTTTTTTGCTAGGCGCAAGTATTTAACATCACAGAGCAGTAGCTCCTCCTCCACTTTGCTATGTTTATGGGGCGTGACCACCAATGTCATACTGATTAACAGCCGACTCTTGGTAGTTAGGCAGTGGGGACTCAGCTGTCAATCAGCATGATGCCAGCAGTCACACCCCATTGATAGAACAGCCCAAAAGAGGAAGAGTTGCTCTGTTGATGTGGAGCAGCTGAATCGCTGTCAGGAGCGGTTGGATACTGATCTGAGCATGCACCAGGTAGAACAGTCAGGTAGGTAGCAACTACCTGCCTGTTAATTTTTAGGCCCTTAGTAATGAAAAAAATAGTCCTGGATAGTCCCTTTAATAGACAGATAGTGGACTAGTGGTCGCACATGCTCACTAATGCTTCATTTTCACAAAAGACTTTTGGACTATGCTTATTATTGGTGGGTGAGACCCCCAGTGACCATACTTCATGGGACATCCTTTTTAAGCAACTTAGCAGTGGACCAGATGAAAAGTATCATGGATTGAGCTTTTGGAATTTTACCACTGATTGGCTTATATTACAACTAGCTATTGAACCCGTTCTACGCCCGGGAGGCTAGCATCTATATTGGTATATGGTCTCCATCCTGGTATGTGCTGCTCCATCCTGCGTCCCCATCCTGTCATGAACTGCTCCATCCTGCATCCCCATCCTGACATGTGCTGCACCCATCCTGCACCCCCATTCTGACATGAGCTGCTCCCATCCTGCACCCCCATTCTGACATGTGCTGCTCCATCCTGCGTCCCCATCCTGTCATGTGCTGCACCCATCCTGCGCCCCCATCCTGCCATGTGTTGCACCCATCTTGCACCCCCATTCTGTCATGTGTTGCACCCATCCTGCGCCCCCATTCTGTCATGTGCTGCTTCCATCCTGCGCCCCCATTGTGACATGTGCTGCTCCCATCCTGCGCCCCCATTCTGACATGTTCTGCACACATCCTGCGCCTCCATTCTGACATGTTCTGCACCCATCTTGCGCCCCCATTCTGTCATGTGTTGCACCCATCCTGCGCCTCCATTCTGTCATTTGCTGCTCCCATCCTGTGCCCCCGTTCTGTCATGTGCTGCTCCCATCCTGCGCCCCTGTTCTGTCATGTGCTGCTCCCATCTTGCGCCCCCCATTGTGACATGTGCTGCACCCTGTTGTGTTTGCTAATGACAGGTGTTATGAAGGCAATCCAGAAACACAGTGTGCTTAGCGATCAGAGCGCACACAGTGATCTGACAAATACCCAAAAATACAAGAACGAGCTCTGAGACGTGGAAACTCTGTAGACTGCACACCTGATCCTATCCTAAACACAACTAAAAGCGGCTGTGGATTGCGCCTAACAACTACCTAGGCAACTCGGCACAGCCTAAGAAACTAGCTAGCCTGAAGATAGAAAAATAGGCCTGACTTGCCCCAGAGAAATTCCCCAAAGGAAAAGGCAGCCCCCCACATATAATGACTGTGAGTAAGATGAAAAGACAAAACGTAGGGATGAAATAGATTCAGCAAAGTGGGGCCCGATATTCTAGGACAGAGCGAGGACAGTAAAGCGAACTTTGCAGTCTACAAAAAACCCTAAAGCAAAACCACGCAAAGGGGGCAAAAAAAAACCCACCGTGCCGAACTAACGGCACGGCGGTACACCCTTTGCGTCTCAGAGCTTCCAGCAAAACAAAAGACAAGCTGGACAGAAAAAAGCAACAAAAAAACAAAAGGCACTTAGCTATACAGAGCAGCAGGTCACAGGAACAATCAGGAGAAGCTCAGATCCAACACTGAAACATTGACAAGGAGCAAGGATAGCAGCATCAGGCGGAGTTAAGTAATGAAGCAGTTAACGAGCTCACCAGAACAGCTGAGGGAGGAAGCTCAGAAGCTGCAGTACCACTTGTGACCACAGGAGTGAATTCAGCCACAGAATTCACAACAGTACCCCCCCCCTTGAGGAGGGGTCACCGAACCCTCACCAGAGCCCCCAGGCCGACCAGGATGAGCCGCATGAAAGGCACGAACAAGATCGGAAGCATGAACATCAGAGGCAAAAACCCAGGAATTATATTCCTGAGCATAACCCTTCCATTTAACCAGATACTGGAGTTTCCATCTAGAAACACGAGAATCCAAAATCTTCTCCACAATATACTCCAATTCCCCCTCCACCAAAACCGGGGCAGGAGGCTCAACAGATGGAACCATAGGTGCCACGTATCTCCGCAACAACGACCTATGGAATACATTATGTATGGAAAAGGAGTCTGCGAGGGTCAAACGAAAAGACACAGGATTGAGAACCTCAGAAATCCTATACGGACCAATAAAACGAGGTTTAAATTTAGGAGAGGAAACCTTCATAGGAATATGACGAGAAGATATCCAAACCAGATCCCCAACACGAAGTCGGGGACCCACACGGCGTCTGCGATTAGCGAAAAGTTGAGCTTTCTCCTGGGACAAGATCAAATTGTCCACTACCTGAGTCCAGATCTGCTGCAACCTATCCACCACAGAATCCACACCAGGACAGTCCGAAGACTCAACCTGTCCTGAAGAGAAACGAGGATGGAACCCAGAATTGCAAAAAAATGGAGAAACCAAGGTAGCTGAGCTGGCCCGATTATTAAGGGCGAACTCAGCCAACGGCAAAAAGGACACCCAATCATCCTGCTCGGCAGAAACAAAACATCTCAGATATGTTTCCAAGGTCTGATTGGTTCGTTCGGTCTGGCCATTAGTCTGAGGATGGAAAGCCGAGGAAAAGGATAGGTCAATGCCCATCCTACCACAAAAGGCTCGCCAAAACCTTGAAACAAACTGGGAACCTCTGTCAGAAACAATATTCTCAGGAATGCCATGCAACCGAACCACATGGTGAAAGAACAAAGGTATCAAATCAGAGGAGGAAGGCAATTTAGCCAAGGGCACCAGATGGACCATTTTAGAAAAGCGATCACAGACCACCCAAATGACTGACATCTTTTGAGAAACGGGAAGGTCAGAAATGAAATCCATCGAAATATGTGTCCAAGGCCTCTTTGGGACCGGCAAGGGCAAAAGCAACCCACTGGCACGAGAACAGCAGGGCTTAGCCCTAGCACAAATCCCACAGGACTGCACAAAAGTACGTACATCCCGTGACAGAGATGGCCACCAGAAGGATCTAGCCACTAACTCTCTGGTACCAAAGATTCCAGGATGACCAGCCAACACCGAACAATGAAGTTCAGAGATAAGTTTATTAGTCCACCTATCAGGGACGAACAGTTTCTCTGCTGGACAACGATCAGGTTTATTCGCCTGAAATTTTTGCAGCACCCGCCGCAAATCAGGGGAGATGGCAGACACAATGACTCCTTCCTTGAGGATACCCGCTGGCTCAGATAAACCCGGAGAGTCGGGCACAAAACTCCTAGACAGAGCATCCGCCTTCACATTTTTAGAGCCCGGAAGGTACGAAATCACAAAGTCGAAGCGGGCAAAAAATAACGACCAACGGGCCTGTCTAGGATTCAAGCGCTTGGCAGACTCGAGATAAGTCAAGTTCTTATGATCAGTCAATACCACCACGCGATGCTTAGCTCCTTCAAGCCAATGACGCCACTCCTCGAATGCCCACTTCATGGCCAGCAACTCTCGATTGCCCACATCATAATTACGCTCAGCGGGCGAAAACTTCCTGGAAAAGAAAGCACATGGTTTCATCACTGAGCAATCAGAACCTCTCTGTGACAAAACCGCCCCTGCTCCAATCTCAGAAGCATCAACCTCGACCTGGAACGGAAGAGAAACATCTGGCTGACACAACACAGGGGCAGAACAAAAACGACGCTTCAACTCCTGAAAAGCTTCCACAGCAGCAGAAGACCAATTAACCAAATCAGCACCCTTCTTGGTCAAATCGGTCAATGGTTTGGCAATGCTAGAAAAATTACAGATGAAGCGACGATAAAAATTAGCAAAGCCCAGGAACTTTTGCAGACTTTTCAGAGATGTCGGCTGAATCCAATCCTGGATGGCTTGGACCTTAACTGGATCCATCTCGATAGTAGAAGGGGTAAAGATGAACCCTAAAAATGAAACTTTCTGCACACCGAAGAGACACTTTGATCCCTTCACAAACAAAGAGTTAGCACGCAGGACCTGAAAAACCATTCTGACCTGCTTCACATGAGACTCCCAATCATCTGAGAAGATCAAAATGTCATCCAAGTAAACAATCAGGAATTTATCCAGATACTCACGGAAGATGTCATGCATAAAAGACTGAAACACAGATGGAGCATTGGCAAGTCCGAACGGCATCACTAGATACTCAAAATGACCCTCGGGCGTATTGAATGCAGTTTTCCATTCATCTCCTTGCCTGATTCTCACCAGATTATACGCACCACGAAGATCTATCTTAGTGAACCAACTAGCCCCCTTAATCCGAGCAAACAAGTCAGATAACAATGGCAAGGGATACTGAAATTTAACAGTGATCTTATTAAGAAGACGGTAATCAATACACGGTCTCAGCGAACCATCCTTCTTGGCTACAAAGAAGAACCCTGCTCCCAGTGGTGATGACGATGGGCGAATATGTCCCTTCTCCAGGGATTCCTTCACATAACTGCGCATAGCGGCGTGTTCGGGCACGGATAAATTAAATAATCGACCTTTAGGGAATTTACTACCAGGAATCAAATTGATAGCACAATCACAATCCCTATGCGGAGGTAGAGCATCGGACTTGGGCTCTTCAAATACATCCTGATAATCAGACAAGAACTCTGGGACCTCAGAAGGGGTGGATGACGAAATCGACAAAAATGGAACATCACCATGAACCCCCTGACAACCCCAGCTGGATACCGACATGGAATTCCAATCCAATACTGGATTATGGGTTTGTAGAAATGGCAACCCCAACACGACCACATCATGCAGATTATGCAACACCAGAAAGCGAATAACTTCCTGATGTGCAGGAGCCATGCACATAGTCAGCTGGGCCCAGTATTGAGGTTTATTCTTGGCCAAAGATGTAGCATCAATTCCTCTCAATGGAATAGGACACCGCAAAGGCTCCAAGAAAAACCCACAACGTTTAGCATAATCCAAATCCATCAGATTCAGGGCAGCGCCCGAATCCACAAACGCCATGACAGAAAACGACGACAAAGAGCATATCAAGGTAATGGACAGAAGGAATTTGGACTGTACAGTACCAATGACGGCAGACCTAGCGGACCGCTTAGTGCGCTTAGGACAATCAGAAATAGCATGAGTGGAATCACCACAGTAGAAACACAGACCATTCAGACGTCTGTATTCCTGCCGTTCAACTCTAGTCATAGTCCTATCGCACTGCATAGGCTCAGGTTTAACCTCAGGCAGTACCGCCAAATGGTGCACAGATTTACGCTCGCGCAAGCGTCGACCGATCTGAATGGCCAAAGACAAAGACTCATTCAAACCAGCAGGCATAGGAAATCCCACCATGACATCCTTAAGAGCCTCAGAGAGACCCTTTCTGAACAAAGCTGCCAGCGCAGATTCATTCCACTGAGTGAGTACTGACCATTTCCTAAATTTCTGACAATATACTTCTATATCATCCTGACCCTGGCACAAAGCCAGCAAATTTTTCTCAGCCTGATCCACTGAATTAGGCTCATCGTACAGCAATCCGAGCGCCAGGAAAAACGCATCGACACTACTCAATGCAGGGTCTCCTGGCGCAAGAGAAAATGCCCAGTCTTGAGGGTCGCCGCGCAAAAAAGAAATAATAATCAAAACCTGTTGAATAGGATTACCAGAAGAATGAGGTTTCAAGGCCAGAAATAGCTTACAATTATTTTTGAAACTTAGAAACTTAGTTCTATCTCCAAAAAACAAATCAGGAATAGGAATTCTTGGTTCTAACATAGATTTCTGATCAATAGTATCTTGAATTTTTTGTACATTTATAACGAGATTATCCATTGAAGAGCACAGACCCTGAAAATCCATGTCCACACCTGTGTCCAGAATCACCCAAATGTCTAGGGGGAAAAAAAAAAGTGAACACAGAGCAGAAAAAAAAAAAAAAAAATGATGTCAGAACTTTTTCTTTCCCTCTATTGAGAATCATTAGTTTTGGCTCCTTGTACTGTTGTGTTTGCTAATGACAGGTGTTATGAAGGCAATCCAGAAACACAGTGTGCTTAGCGATCAGAGCGCACACAGTGATCTGACAAATACCCAAAAATACAAGAACGAGCTCTGAGACGTGGAAACTCTGTAGACTGCACACCTGATCCTATCCTAAACACAACTAAAAGCGGCTGTGGATTGCGCCTAACAACTACCTAGGCAACTCGGCACAGCCTAAGAAACTAGCTAGCCTGAAGATAGAAAAATAGGCCTGACTTGCCCCAGAGAAATTCCCCAAAGGAAAAGGCAGCCCCCCACATATAATGACTGTGAGTAAGATGAAAAGACAAAACGTAGGGATGAAATAGATTCAGCAAAGTGGGGCCCGATATTCTAGGACAGAGCGAGGACAGTAAAGCGAACTTTGCAGTCTACAAAAAACCCTAAAGCAAAACCACGCAAAGGGGGCAAAAAAAAACCCACCGTGCCGAACTAACGGCACGGCGGTACACCCTTTGCATCTCAGAGCTTCCAGCAAAACAAAAGACAAGCTGGACAGAAAAAAAGCAACAAAAAAACAAAAGGCACTTAGCTATACAGAGCAGCAGGTCACAGGAACAATCAGGAGAAGCTCAGATCCAACACTGAAACATTGACAAGGAGCAAGGATAGCAGCATCAGGCGGAGTTAAGTAATGAAGCAGTTAACGAGCTCACCAGAACACCTGAGGGAGGAAGCTCAGAAGCTGCAGTACCACTTGTGACCACAGGAGTGAATTCAGCCACAGAATTCACAACAGCACCCATCCTGCGCCTCCATTCTGACATGTTCTGCACCCATCCTGCGCCTCCATTCTGTCATTTGCTGCTCCCATCCTGTGCCCCCGTTCTGTCATGTGCTGCTCCCATCCTGTGCCCCCGTTCTTTCATGTGCTGCTCCCATCCTGCGCCCCTGTTCTGTCATGTGCTGCTCCCATCCTGCGTCCGTTTTGTCATGTGCTGCTGCCATCCTGCGCCCCCGTTCTGTCATGTGCTGCTCCCATCCTGCGCCCGTTCTGTCATGTGCTGCTGCCATCCTGCGCCCCTGTTCTGTCATGTGCTGCTCCCATCCTGCGACCGTTTTGTCATGTGCTGCTGCCATCGTGCGCCCGTTCTGTCATGTGCTGTTCCCATTCTGCGCCCCCGTTCTGTCGTGTGCTGCTCCCATCCTGTGCCCCCGTTCTTTCATGTGCTGCTCCCATCCTGCGCCCCTGTTCTGTCATGTGCTGCTCCCATCCTGCGTCCGTTCTGTCATGTGCTGCTGCCATCCTGCGCCTCTGTTCTGTCATGTGCTGCTTCCATCCTGGGCCCCCGTTCTGTCATGTGCTGCTCCCATCCTGCGCCCGTTCTGTCATGTGCTGCTGCCATCCTGCGCCCCCGTTCTGTCATGTGCTGCTCCAATTCTGCGCACGTTCTGTCGTGTGCTGCTGCCATCCTGTGCCCCCGTTCTCTCATGTGATGCTCCCATCTTGCGCCCCCATTCTGTCATGTGCTGCTCCCATCCTGCGCCCCTGTTTTGTCATGTGCTGCTCCCATTCTGCGCCCCTGTTCTGTCATGTGCTGTTCCCATCCTGCGCCCGTTCTGTCATGTGCTGCTGCCATCCTGCGCCCCCGTTCTGTCATGTGCTGCTGCCATCCTGCGCCCCCGTTCTGTCATGTGCTGCTCCCATCCTGCGCCCGTTCTGTCATGTGCTGCTCCCATCCTGCGCCCGTTCTGTCATGTGCTGCTGCCATCCTGTGCCCCCGTTCTGTCATTTGCTGCTCCCATCTTGCGCCCCCATTCTGTCATGTGCTGCTCCCATCCTGCGCCCCTGTTCTGTCATGTGCTGCTCCCATCTTGCGCCCCCATTCTGTCATGTGCTGCTGCCATCCTGCGCCCCCGTTCTGTCATGTGCTGCTACCATCCTGCGCCCGTTCTGTCATGTGCTGCTGACATCCTGCGCCCGTTCTGTCATGTGGTGCTCCCATCCTGCGCCCCCGTTCTGTCATGTGCTGCTCCCATCCTGCGCCACCATTGTATTATATGCCCCCCATAAGATGCTCCATTATATATGCCCCGTATGCTGCTGCCATATATATAAAAAAAAAAATACCATACTCACCTATCGTCGCTGGGCGCCGAGTGCTGGGGGGCCTGAGCAGGTGGGGACACCGGCGCGCTGTGGGGGTCAGGTGCCGGAGTCACCGCTAGCTCAGGCCCCCCAGCACTTGCTATACTCACCTGTCTGTGCCGTTCCAGCGCTGCGCGCCGCCATCTTCCGGCTCCTCTGGCTGTGACTGTTCAGTCAGAGGGCTGCGCCGGCGCGCATTAAGCGCGTCATCGCGCCCTCTGAACTGTGAACGTCACAGCAGAGGACCCGGGAGACAGAGCCGCACGCAGCGCTGGAACGGGGGACAGGTGAATATACTTACCCTCCTGGCGGTCCCTGACTCTCCGGTGGAGATCGCGGTGTGCGTTCAGTGTTTACGCATACCGCGATCTCCTGGGAGCGTCACTCTGTGAGGCCCAGACTGCGCCGGCGCTTGCGCAGTCTATAAAGGCTTCGGACAGAGTGACGCTCCCAGCGTTATATTATAGATTCCTAAATTATGTGAAAATTAAATGTTTTCTCTCTTTGATTTATTTACAGCAACTGGGATGTGAATGAGCCCAACTATTATGCAAGTCGTGAGCACTGTGGAGAAACCAGATCAGGACCTTGGAACGATCGAAACTGTATAGATAACTTGTTTTATATTTGCAAAAAGATTACAAAATGCTGAGATCTATTTTATGCACAGGAGAGGCATTAGGAGAAGCTTCTGGCCCTAATGAAAAACCTGTACTAGGATCCCTACCAAATATATGGCATTTATACTGTTGGTATCTCCGTACGTGTCAGAAGAGCCTGAGTTTTAATACTATAGTTATACCCCATACAGCTGAATACAAATCTATACAAACCAAATAATCAGCTAATAAACCTGAAAGATATAGTAAATTACCGTATATACTCGAGTATAAGCCGACCCGAGTATAAGCCAACCCCCCTAATTTTGCCACAAAAAACTGGGAAAACTTAATGACTCGCGTATAAGCCTAGGGTGGGAAATTCAGCAGCTACCGGTAAATTTCAAAAGTAAAAATAGATACCAATAAAAGTAAAATTAATTGAGACATCAGTAGGTTAAGTGCTTTTGAATATCCATATTGAATCAGGAGCCCCATATAATGCTCCATAAAGGTTAATAATGGCCCCATAAGATGCTCCATAGACACATTTGCCCAATATAATACTGCACAAATGTTGATTATGGCCCCATAAGATGCTCCATAAAGATATTTTCTCCATATAGTGCTGTACAAACCTTGATTATGGCAACTTATGATGCTCCATACAGACACTTGCCCCATATAATGCCCCACAAATATTAATTATGGCCCCATAAGATGCTCCATAAAGATATTTGCCCCATATAGTGCTGCACAAACGTTGATTATGGCCCCATAAGATGCCCCAGACACTTGCCCCATATAGTGCTGCACAAACGTTGATTATGGCCCCATAAGATGCCCCAGACACTTGCCCCATATAGTGCTGCACAAACGTTGATTATGCCCCATACAGACACTTGCTCCATATAGTGCTGCACAAACGTTATGGCCCCATACAGATACTTGCCCTATATAGTGCTGCACAAACGTTATGGCCCCATAAGATGCTCCATACAGACAGTTGCCATATTTGCTGTTGCTGCATTAAAAAAAAAAATCACATACTCACCTCTCCGTCGCTCAGGCCCCCGGCACTTTCAATATTCACCTGACTTCGTTCCGGCCCCGCTCCATCTTCAGTATCTTCTGCACTAACGTTCAGGCAGAGGGCGGGCACTAACCACGTCACCGTGCCCTCTGACCTGAGCGTCACTGCAGAAGATGCTGAAGATGGAGCGGCGCCAGAATGAGGAGCAGGTGAATATCGCACAGCGCTGCGCTCCCCTCCCCGTTATACTCACCTGCTCCTGGGGCGGTCCCTGTACGTCTGTTCCCCGGCGCCGCACTTCTTCCTGTATTGAGCGGTCACCGTTACCGCTCATTACAGTAATGAATATGCGGCTCCACCCCTGTGGGAGGTGGAGCCGCATATTCATTACTGTAATGAGCGGTACCATGTGACCGCTCAGTACAGGAAGAAGCTGCGGCGCCAGGAAGCCAGGGACCTGCAGGGACCGCACCAGGAGCAGGTGAGTATAATTAGACAGCCCCCGCTGCCCCTCCCCTGCCGACCCTTGGGTATGACTCGAGTATAAGCCAAGAGGGGGACTTTCAGCCCCCAAAAATGGGCTGAAAATCTTGGCTTATACTCGAGTATATACGGTAAATGGAATAGGCCATGGCGCACCTAGTGTAATTGCTACACACCTTTCTGCGTAGAAAACTTTAGCACAATCTGAACTCTGTCCCTGTTTTCCTTCAATAAAATTCTACAATTTCCATGGTTTTTTAAAAAGTAGCTGAAGTAAAGAGGATCACTTCTTCTAAAAGCCATAGCTTTTTTATTTTTTCATCAGTATAGCCATGTGAGGGCTTGTGTTTTGCAGGATGAGTTGTATGTTGGGGGTTTCCACTGTTTAGGCACATCAGGGGCTCTCCAAACGGGGCATGGCATCTGATAATTATTCCAGCAAGTTTTACATTAAAAAAACAAATGGCTCCCCTTCCCTTCCGTGCGCCCAAACAGTTGTTTTCATCCACATATTGGGTATCTGAGCACTCATGATAAATTGCACAACAAATTTTATGGCACAATTTCTCCTTTTACCTTTATGAAAATGCTAAATTTTGAGCTAAAGATTTTTCGGGAAATTTTTATTTTTTTCCTTTATATTCATAGCTCTATGTTATAAACTTCAGTGAAGCACCTGGGGGTTCAAGGTGCTCAATACACATCTAGATAAGTTCCCTAAGGGGTCTAGTTTCCAAAATGGTGTCACTTGTTGGTGGTTTCCACTGTTTAGGCACATCAGGGGCTCTCCAAACATAACATGGTGTCTGCTAATTATTCCAGCAAATTTTACATTCAAAAAGTGAAATGGTGTTCCTTCCCTTCCGAGTCCTGCCATGTGCCCAAACTGTAGATTTTCCCCACATATGGAGTATTGACATACTTAGGAGAAATTGCACAACAAATTGTATGGTTTCTCCTGTTACCTTTGCAAAAGTGAAAGAAAAGTAACTTTATTTTTCCTTCTATATTCCAAAACTTCCTGTGAAGGGTTACGAACTTCTTAAATGTGGTTTTTAGTATCTTGAGGGGAGCAGTTTTTAGAATGGTGTCACTTTTGGGTATTTTCTGTCATATAGACCCCTGAAAGTCACTTCAAATGTGAGGTGGTCCCTAAAAAAAATGGTTTTGCAAATTTTGTTGTAAAAATTAGAAATTGCTGGTCAACTTTTAACATGTGGCAAATGTTATTTATTAACTATTTTGTGCGATATGACTCTCTGATTTAAGTGCATACAAATTAATATTTAAAAATTAAAAAATTGCAACATTTTCAAAATTTTCGTCAAATTTCTGTTTATTTCACAAATAAACGCAAGTCATATCAAATACATTTTAGCACTATCATGAAGTACAATATGTCACGAGAAAACAATCTCAGAATCAGTGGGATCCATTGAAGTGTTACAGAGTTATAACCACATAAAGTGGTCAGAATTGTAAAAATTGGCCTGGTCTCATTTTTGTCTCATCTGACCACAGCTCTTTTCCCACTCATTCACAGAATCATCCAGGTGTTCATTGGCAAACTTCAGTCAGGCCTGCACATGTGCCTTCTTGATCAGGGGGACCTTGAGGGCACTGCAGGATTTTAAACCTTTATGGCAGCATAATGTGTTAGGCTACGTTCACATTAGCGTTGTGCCGGGCTGCGTCGGTTGCAGCCGCGGCGACGCATGCGCCATGCGCCCCTATATTTAACACGGGGGCGCATGGACATGCGTTTGCATGCGTTTTGCGATGCATGCGTATTTTTTGCCGCAAGCGTTAGGGCGCCGAGGACGCAGCAAGATGCATTTTTTTGGCGTCCAAAATCCGGCAAAAAAAGGACGCATGCGTCGCAAAACTATGCGTATTTGCATGCGTTCTTGTTTGCGTTGTGCGTTGCGTCGCCGACGCAGCAGCGCACAACGCAAATGTGAACGTAGCCTTACCAATGGTTTTCTTGGTGACTGTGGTCCCAGCTGCCTTGAGGATTTGGCTGAAAAAACGCAGCGGAATCTTAAAATGCAACTAAATTAGAAGGAGGAAGAGTGCGTGGAAAGAGAATCAAAAATAGAGCCAATCTTGATTGAAACACGAAAGCAATTGAGGTAGGACTTGAAAAAGGAAATGTTTTATTTATTTATTTTTACAGTAGTACATCTTTATTGAGCAAACAAATCCGTAGACAAAGCCATATCAAAATCTGCATGTCAGTCTGCATCAAAACAGCATAAAATCTGTACCAAAATTGCGTGGAATTTCCACTGCATTTTTTGCCAAGAGATGCAGAATCCGTGCAGAAATTTCCCCAGACAAATTTGCAACGTGCACACATGGCCTAAAATTATAGACTGTTCATGTCTTTGTCAGTGGGCAAACTTACAAAATCAGCAAGGGATCAAATAATTATTTTTTTCACTGTATGCTTAAAACAATTCCAAACTCGGATCTAGCCTGCTGTTTCACATTTGTGACAGAATTTTTTTTTTAATCTGCATGAGCGCTGCAGACAGCTTAATTTCACTGCCACTAAATGACAAGGTGGGATATGGAGTTCTGACTCACATTATCAGCAGCCCCCAAAATTATTTTTTACAGTGCAACAGCTCTACACACAGAACAATTTCACCTCCACAAAATTACAACTTGGGATATAGTGGGCTGTATCACCTTTGGTAACAGAATGTATTTGTTTTAATGTGTATGAGCTCTGCAGACAGCTTAATTTCACTGCTACAAAATGACAAGATGGGATATGGCGTGCTGAATCACGTTTGTAGCTGCATTTTTTAATGTGCATGAGCTCTGCAGACAGCTTAATTTCACATTTGCAACAGATTATATATTTTTTTTTAAATCTGCATGAGCGCTGCAGACATCTTAGTTTCACCACCACAAAATGACAAGGTAGGAAATGGTGAGCTTTATCATGTATAGTAAAATATATATATTTTTTTAATATGCAAGGGCTATGCCGATAGTTGCACTTCACCTACACTAAATGACAAGGTGATATATGGTATTCTGAAACACGTTAGCAACTGCCCCAAAATTTATTTTTTACTGTGCAACAGCTCTACACACAGAACAATTTCACCGCCATAAAATTACATCGTGGGATATGGCGGGCTGAATCACATTTGTAACAAAAAAATTTTTTATATAATGTGCATGAGCTATGTAGACAGCTTAATTTCACCGCCACAAAATTACAACCTGTGATATGGCAGATTGTATCTGTTTAGCAACAGAAGAATTATTATTTTTTAATGTGTATGAGCTCTGCAAACAGCTTAATTTCACTGCCACAAAATTAGAACGTGGGAGATGGCGTGCTGAATCTCGTTAGCAAAAGCCAAAAAAATATTTTACTGTGCAACAGCTCTACACACAGAACAATTTAACAGCCACAAATTATAATGTGGGATATGGTGGACTGTATCATGTTTTGCAACAGATTTTTTTTAATGTGCATGAGCTTTGCAGGGAGCTTCATTTCACCACTACTAAATGACAAGGCGATATATGGTGTGCTGCCTCACATTAGCAACTGCCCAAAAATTTTTTTTTTAATGTGCAACAGCTCTACCCAGAACAATTTCACATCCACAAAATTACATAGTAGGATATGGCGGGCTGTATCACGTTTAGAAACATAATTTTCTTTTAATGTGCATAAGCTCTGCAGACAGCTTGATTTCACCACCACAAAATGACAATTTGGGATTAGGCGTGATGATTCACGTTTGTAACAGAATTTTTTTTAATAAAGTGCGTGAGCTATGCAGACAGGTAAATTTCACCGCCACAAAATTACAGCGTGGAAGATGGCATCCTGAATCACATTAGCAACAGCCAAAACATTTTTTTTTTACTGTAGAACAGCTCTACATACAGAATAATTTCACGCCGCAAAATTACAACATGGGATAATGGTGGACTGTATCACATTTAGCAACAAAAAAATATATTTTTTAATATGCATGAGCTATGCAGATACTTGCATTTTGCTGACACTAAATGACAAGGTGATATATGACATGCTGAATCACATTAGCAACTGCCCCCCAAAAAATTTTCTACTGCGCAACAGCTGTATACACAGATCAATTTCACTGTCGCAAAGTATGGGATATGGCAGGCTGTATCAAGTTTAGCAACAGATTTTTTTATGTGCATGAGCTCTGCAGAAAGCTTAATTTCAGGAACACAAATGACATGGTGGGATATTGCGGGCTGTATTACGTTTAGCAACAGAATTTAAAAAAAAAAATCTGCATGAGCTATGCAGGCAGGTGTATTTCACCGACACTAAATGAAAAGATGATATGTGGCATGCTCAATCACGTTAGCACCTGATAAAAAACTTAATTTTTTTACTGTGCAACAGCGCTACACGCAGAATAATTTCACCACCACAAAATTACAATGTGGGATATGGCGAGCTGTATCACATTTAGCAACAGAATTTTTTTAATCTGCATGAGCTATGCAGACAGTTGAATTTCACCACCAATAAATGACAAGTTGAGATATGGCATGCTGAATCACGGTAGCAACTGGCCATAAAAAAATGTTTTCCTATCCAGCAGCTCAAATTACAGAACAATGTCACCACCACTAATTTACAAGGTGACATATGCCTTGCTATATCACATTTATTAACTGAAAAAATAAGATTTAGAAAAGTCTACTCGTGCATGGTGCACAATAGAAGAAATGCACAACACACTTCTATGAATTGCGTCCTGCTGTCTTTGTCTGTGGATCTTCGTAATGACACACAAAAAAACTTGAAGGTCGATTTCACAGCTTCAAAGGATACTAGCTATCTAAACTATCTGATTTAGAAACAACTGCCTAGATACCTAGCTAAAATCTATCAGCACCCAGGATCAGGATCAGGAGCAGCCTCTAAGTGCTGTTACAGTGTCAAAATGGCGCTAAAACAAGATGTCTGCTCTTTATATGGAGAGGGACATATGATTTCAGCAGCCAATGACACAAGTCGTGGTGTCATTACATTGGGGATGTTTCCTGGGCCCTGATTGGCTAGCCGCAATGTGCACACATAAAGTTAGAAGAAAAAAAGTTTACAAGCACGCGGCTCCTCTGAGCTCTGCCAACCCCCTACCCTCATCAAACATGTGCCCCATGCTCATCATACACCACCATTATCCTAGCCAAAGTGCTCAAAATACTTTAGTGGCAATGCAAATATTTTCCCGAGCTTTTTATGTAATGTTACCGTTTTTTTCCGATTTTATTAAATTTTGCTTGTGTTTCCGATTACGAATCCAAATGTGCCATATTTGTGCAAATTTTATGTTTGGCGATAGTTTTTCAAACAAATTTGCTAATCAGTGCTCAGGATAAGATAATGAACAAACACAGAGGACGAGGATTGGAGGAGAACATAGCAAGTAGCTGCTATATTCAAATGTAATTTTTTTTATCTTGTACAGATTTTGAGCTATATCTCTATCTAGTTCTTCTCTATTTACAGCCAAAGTAAAAAGTCTACTTGGTAGTACTTAAGGTTTGCACATGATATACATGTGTACTACCAAGTCATGTGATGTAAAGGGCATTGTCATTTGCATACAACTTGTGTTTCAAATCAAACCGGATCAATTCAAAGGTCCAATTGTATCTAGCTCAACTGTAACTGAGAAACTATTATCTGAGCATCAATAATGCATTACACTTCAGTAAAATGATTCCATCTCTATGGTGCTTATGGCCTAAACAGACAATGACACTTTACAGTACAGATCAAAAGTTTGGACACACCTTCTCATTTAAAGATTTTTCTGTATTTTCATGACTATGAAAATTGTACATTCACACTGAATGCATCAAAACTATGAATTAACACATGTGGAATTATATACTTAGCAAAAAAGTGTGAAACAACTGAAACTGGGCTAAAGAACACAAGGAATGGACATTAGACCAGTGGAAATCTATGCTTTGGTCTGATGAGTCCAAATTTGAGATCTTTGGTTCCAACCACGGTGTCTTTGTACCACGCAGAAAAGGTGAACGGATGGACTCTACATGCCTGGTTCCCACCGTGAAGCATGGAGGAGGAGGTGTGATGTGTGGGGGTGCTTTGCTGGTGACACTGTTGGGGATTTATTCAAAATTGAAGGCATACTGAACCAGCATGGCTACCACAGCATCTTGCAGCGGTATGCTATTCCATCTGGTTTGCGTTTAGTTGGACCATCATTTATTTTCAACAGGGCAATGACCCCAAACACACCTCCAGGCTTTGTAAGGGCTATTTGACCAAGAAGGAGAGTGATGGGGTGCTGCGCCAGATGACCTGGCCTCCACAGTCACCAGTCCTGAACCCAATTGAGATGGATTGGGGTGAGCTGGACCACAGAGTGAAGGCAAAAGGGCCAACAAGTGCTAAGTATCTCTGGGAACTCCTTCAAGATTGTTGGAAGACCATTCCCGGTGACTACCTCATCAAGAGAATGCCAAGAGTGTGCAAAGCAGTCATCAAAGCAAAAGGTGGCTACTTTGAAGAACCTAGAATATAAAACATAATTTCAGTTGTTTCACACTTTTTTGTTAAGTAAATAATTCCACATGTGTTAATTCATAGTTTTGATGCCTTCAGTGCGAATGTACAATTTTCATAGTCATGGAAATAGAGAAAAATCTTTAAATGAGGAGGTATGTCCAAAATTTTGGTCTGTACTGTATATAATAAAACAAAATGTGTTTGACAAATAAAGAAAAATATCTGTTAAGCTATTCTGATACATGACATGTTATTACAATTGACAATATGACCATTGAATCAGTCTATATATATATAATAATTTCAAAAATGTTATAATCCCCCTTAAGCACAAGCTCCTCCATCTAATATCGTTCCATCAAGATCCCGGGCTCTCCATCTACTCCAAACCCCACTTCCCCAGTAAAGCATGACCACATGTTTTTGATTATTCCCAAAGTTAAAGAAAAGATTTTCTCTTTTGACTCCCAACAAGGTATCATTGTAGCAATCCCAGCTCAAGGTCTTGTTAAAGTCACATTGATAAAGCCTTAGTGGCTTCTGTGATTGAGGCTTTCCCTCCACCCCTACACATAGTCCCTCCTCTGAGCTCATGAGCCTGCCTCCTGGGAGCCAGTGGAAAAGCTGAGAGTTGGAAAGTGAGGAGCAAACGGAAGCGGTGAGCTCAAAAGTCTCTCTGCGAGTGGAAGGTGAGCGCACCTCTGCACACTTGTTATGGGCCTCGTTATATAGAAGGAAGGAACCTGTGGAAAAAGAAGACTATGTTTTATTAAAGGACTTAGCAATGAAGCTAATTAGAGGTATACCTTGAAGCTCCTGAGCACCGGGGAAAAATAAAAAACAGGGACCTCACCTACCATGTGCCATTTATAATAACAGATTCTACTTATTTGGCAAAAGGGCCTCTGGGTGCCTTTAGATACTAGGGTGTGGCTGTAACTGTTAACTCTGCACCAGTCAGGAGCTGTTGGGGCCATTATACTGAGTATGGAGTTGTAGGGGCCATTATACTGTGTGAGGAGCTATGGAGGTCATTATATTGGTGGGAAACATTATAATGAGTGGGGAGATTGGTGGGGGTCATTACACAGGATAGGACAATGATGGGGATACTGAGTGGAGGGCTGGAGAGGGACTGTGGGGACCCCATACTGAGTTGGGGACTGTGGGGGCTCCCATACTGAGTGCAGGGCTGGTGAGGGACTGTGGGGGCCCCATACTGAGTTGGGGACTGTGGGGGCTCCTATACTGAGTGACATGTTGTGGAGATCCTCATTCTGTGTAGCTGTTTAGGGGGCTGTGGTGCCCCTCATACTGTGTGAGGGGCTGTGAATGCCATTATGCTGAGTCGTGAGCTATAGGGGCCATCATACTGAGTATGGAGTTGTATGGCCATTACACTGTGTGAGGAGCTATGGGGGTCATTATACTGAGGGGGCCTTTTGGGTCTTGCATTCTGAGTGAGCGACTGTGGGTGTCCTAATTATGCGTGGGGGCCCTCATTCTGTGTGGGTGGGCTATGGTGCCCTTCATAATGTGGTGGCCCTCACACTAAGTAGAGAGCTGTGTGTTCCCTCATACGGATGTGGGAGCTATCATGTTGAAAGTGGGCAGTGGGTGCCATCATACTGAGTGGGGGCATCATACTGAAAGGCCATTATACTGTGTGGGAGCCATGATATGGTGTGCGTGTGTGGGGACTATAGGGATATCATACTATAGGAGGGCACTTTAGGGACATTATGCTGTGGGGGTCTTATACTGCGTTAGTGGCACTTTGGGGACATCATACTTTACTGGAGGCACTGTGGAGTCATCTCACTGTACATTTAGGGTGAAACTGTGGGGACACAGTGTGGGGATACCCTACTCAGTGTGTGTGGATGAAGGCATTTTTGGAAGCATCATATTCTATAGTGGCCATAGAAGAGGTATTGCTTGTGAGTACACTAAGGGGCTTCAATAAGGATATAATTATTGTGTGCGTGTCACAAAACATGTCCTCCTGGTTTATAAAAATTGGAGGACGTGACTCTACCGAATTTATAAATAAATATACAGGAATATACAGTATATATTTTTTGGAGGGGGGTGAGTCAGCCAAAGATAGAACTTTTTCTATGAGCCCTGTGATTTGTATGTACACCACTGCCCTGCACCCTATAGAATATGTGTATACATAAATACTTACCCATCATTAGGTGTCGTCTATGCTGCTCTTTTACTTTCTCTAATTCTGTCTCCATAGCATAATCTGCAAGTTTAAAATCATGTTTGTTTTAAAGGAAACAAGGAAAAAATATTACATTCAATATTAGACGGAAACAACTGAACAAACTAAAATCCGGATGGCAGAGAGAAGTTGGATTATTCACGTGGGGTAAAGGGGGGGTAATGAGAATGATTTTATCTATCTGCTTAAATTTCATTTTAACCATTTCACTTTAGCATTGATCCTTTGAGAGTCCGGCGATGTCTATTTAGACTTCTCTATAACTGATCCAAATAAATTTATGTGTTTGGAAAATTTTTTGACAGTTTTAAAATAGACCTGAAAAAGGTCATAAATGCCCCAAAGTTATTAAGAACATGCCTCATTATTTTGGCACAAATTTTATTGATTTGCTCTAGCCAAGGCTTGTCATGTGAATATATTCACATGGAAATTATCATAAGGGCGATTTTTGGATTTTAGAAGCCCAATATTTGGAACTGGAATGTTCGTTAAAGAAATGAACATATTTTAACTTTTTTTCACTCTCAGGTTAGAAAGCCTATAACAGGATGTAAAATAGAGGTCTATACTTACACTTGGTCATAAAATAACCCAAGATGAAGATGCTCAAAAGCAGCAGAAGGCCACAGCTAGAAGCAGCAACCAAGAGTCGGGACTTCTGATAACAACCTGGTAAAGAAGAAAGAGTTTCAGAGGTTGGCTTCAAAACCAGTGCTGCAAAGTGCAAGGCGGACACTTGAAGTGTCTTCCTAGTATCAAGAAACCTGTATTTGAGTCGTTAAAAAAGTGAGATTTTTCAAACTTACTAAAATAAATTTTAATGATAGTTATACTTTGGTTTCTCAACCATTATCACCCCTACTATATTAAAAAAAAACAGGAATATTAAATGATAATCCCCCAAATCATCATAGAACCCATAGAGATTTTAGGTACTTGCTCACAACTACCTTAAACCATCATTAATTATTGACAATACCAATAGCTCTAGCCATCTACTGACATCAGAGATAAAGTCTACTACTCACCTACCCAAAACCAAAGAAAAAAACAATGTGTGCATATACCCTAATGAAAATAAATAAGTAAAAAAGCAAGTGCATTAAATTATTAACATAGGGTATTTAGTACACAGTTTTTGATTTAAAAAAAAAGTATAAAGCTGTCCCACCGCGAGAAGGTATACCCAATTGGGACAGTAACTACGTTCTCTAATGTTAAAACTCACTTAACCACCCTAGACCTCCAGGGGTGTTACAGGAATAGTAATGCTAGTCATTCATGTATAAAGGCTACTACCCAGCTAAACACCCTAAACCACCAGGGGTGTTACAGGAATGCTATCACTGACCGTTCAAGTATATGTGACATAGTGCATGTAGAATGTTGGAAAAGTTATTAAAATCAAGGGACATTTTGCCTGCTCTCCCACTGTCAACAATGCACTTGTAAATTCCCTGGGCGTTTCACTCAGATATTATGCTGTATATTTTATGCACTTGAATCATATATTTAATTTGGACATCTTTGAAGTGGTTCATGTGTACTGGAGTATTCTCTTGAGGAGGAAAGACCTAGTCTCCTTACATAATTTATTAATACTTCCCCATTGCCTGGATAGATAAGTATGACTAAATATTTATGTGGAGGTGGCTAGGTCAGGAGAAACCTTGGATTTTAGCTTGCTTGGTTAGGAGGCTACATGGCATTAGAATTTGGCTATGAACCACTGTTTCACAGCAGTCATGGAACCCAGCAGTCATGGAACCCAGGTGGTATTCTTACAATGGCTTTGATAAGAAGGGATCCATGCTTTACTTCTTTTTGGCGGGACTGGGTTCCACTGAAGCGTAGTATCTTCGACACTGCTTCCAGTGGATGATAGTCTCCAGAGGTTCTCGGAGTCTGGCTTCTCACTCCTCGGCACTGGTTCATATATACTTTCTTCTTGAAGATATATGTCACTATGTTCTGAAAAAAGAAGATGAACAGATTTTGACCAAAAAGGTTAGTGCCATGAATCATTTGCAATTGAAGAACAAAACGTTCTTGACATGACATTAAAAGGAACAGGCGGGTCTAAATCATAAATGGGACTTTTCTTCCCAAAGTGGATACTTGAGAAGTATAGATTTGGGTAGAGTAATCAGTTATCATTATTACCTAAGTATGCAATATACACACTAAACAATGTTCAAAAAAGAAAAAAGGGCATCAAGGCAAAGATTCAAATAGGCCCTATACACCATTTTGGTGATGGGTTTCGACACCAAAAACAGAGAGGTCTGGTGTACCGTGTTTGATTCATCTTCCACAACTTAAAAGTTCATTACTTACCTACCTCTTTGTGAAAAATGCAGTTCCTGCCCTACGATCTTGCTACATAATATGATAAAGAATGTGAAGATCTAAAGACTCCAACACACATTAGAGCAAAATTGGCCAGATTTCTGGATTACAGTAGAACCATCTGATGTGTTGGAGGCCTCCTGACACTCACCTCAGATGATGACAGCGATGGATAGTCACTTTGAATTCAAATGTCCACTTGTTTTTAGAGACAAGCCACCAACAGAGGTGTCGACTTTACTCTTCTGTCCCCATACCGAAGACAAGTATGGACTTCTGAGATTGGGAGAGATTTCTGTCGGACAACAAGCATTCAGCCAACAGCGTCTTTGTATGGATTCTTTAAGGCTTCACAACAAGTCGATAGTTTTGAACTTAATATTGTTAAAGTCTATTATTTATGTATGCTTCCATGAAAAATTCATATAAGGACTAATTGGAAGACTTTTGCATTGCCATCTAATGGCCATATGGCGGGAATGAGCCCAGGACGAGTCTCTCAAGTCTCCCTTTTCCTAGAGCTCAGAGTTGCGGATGACTTTTAGTTTGAAGTTCCTGTTTTACAGGAACTTTCTACCACAGCTGGAACTTTCTACCACAGCTGGTCAAGATGGTTTTGTGTTTGCTTGTCATTATCATAAATGGGATTTCCGGTTTTCGTAATCACTATGTAACAAGGACAGTTTTTTCTGGCTTCAACTTTTTTCACAATACAAAGTAAATAGGTATCTCAGAGCTGATGAGGCTGGTGTTCTTATTTTTAAAAGCTACATCAGAATGGCTGTATGATTATTTATGAAAGTTTCCTTGGCTAATTTTAAAATGATGATGTTTTTGGAGTCTCATAAAATGTACGGTACATTTATTTTAATTTTCGGATTATGAAGTCATACTATCGTAAATTTTCAAAGTAAGCACACTAGCTGTTAGGAGTCGAGTTTCCTCTGCTGCACAGGGGGAATCTCGATCCGTCTCCGCTGCGGTCTCCCATTCTCCTCCAGCCACAGTGGAGCCTGCTCAGCAGGGACGTCGATCCCAGCGAGTCTGACTCTGTGAGAAGAGTTACTGCTGCTTCTCCAGCTTCTGCCTGTAAAGCCTATACTGGTCAGCAGGGAGTGGACTTCTCTGGGACTAAGTCCTTGTCTGCGCACACTGAGCATGGCCAGGGCAAGATCTCCCGTTGGAGATCGAGGGTCATGTGCTCAGACTCTGCAGCGCATTCTATTGGTCCTCTTGGCAGGTCTTGGAAGGGCAAAGTTTCTGTGGCCGCTTCCTGTCCTGCAACTATATAAACTGCGCATGACCGCACGGCCATGCGCTAGTGTACAATTTAATACGTGTGTTTGTTGTGAGTGCAAGTCGTTCTTTAAATACCCCTACCCTATTGTATGATTGTTCGCGTATGGAGTATGGCTGCTATCTAGTGCCCGACTTATCACTCAACGTGTCACACACGTGTCAGCGTCTACTGCTGTGACCACCAGTGCGGTGCCACGCGCCAGTGTGCGCTTCCTTACCCACGTCTGGGTGCTTAGTGGTGCCTGCCAGCACGGCACAGTTCGCACTTCGGTGCCTTAATTATATAATTCCTTTTACACCCAGTAGCGGTGTAGTGTCAGCAAGGGTCTAATCGGACTACAATCCCTGTTGGGGTTTAGTTCGCTGACCACTTGCTCGCGCTCTATGTGCGGTACCGCGGTCCTGTGACGCAACAGGATCGCTTTCTTCACGCTGGGTGAGGTTTAACCCACGCGTGTATACTTTTGAATACCGCCATATTGTCTGTCATTTCCTAGCAGCAGGTTTCACCTGCACGGTGGACCCCGGACTGCGAATGCATCTATATCATCTCTCTTGGTGCGTTCCGCCAGTCCTAACATTACACTAGCGCCAGGGTCTGGCTAGTGATGACAGACAAACAGCAATCTCTGCGGCATATCCAGCAGCTGGAGGGTAGGTTGGCGGCTCTCGAGAGCGCGACCTCAGCTGTGGATGTTACTGCAGTAGCTGTACAGGCTGCCAGCGTGGCTGCAGCTACTATGTCCATTGCCACCCCTGTTCCGACATTATCTCGCCTCCCGCTGCCAGAAAAATTTTCTGGTGATAGCAAGTTTTGGAGGGGCTTGGCTGACCACGTAAAGGACGCTCTGGCCACTAGGGAGATTCCTGCCACACTGGAGGAGTTAATAACTGTCTCCACTCGAATTGACCTCCGTTTTAACGAGCGGAGGTTAGAGCGAGCCCAGTTTAGGCAGAGGTTTCGGCTGGCTCCTACTTTCACCAAACCTCTGGAATTTCCGGTCCTGGTTCCTGAGTCACATGAGGCCAGGGAAGTGTCACAAGCAGGATCTAAGTCCCGGACCGCTTGTGCACTCAGGGTCTGTCATGTTTGCCAGCAGTCAGGACATCTAGCCACCAGATGTCCTCAGCGGTCGAGGAAACGTCAGCGTCTAGTGGTAGTAGGTGGAGGTACACTAGACACGGCGACGTTTGCCTCTAAGTTGTCCTTTAAGAGGACAATTACTATTGGCTCATTCTCCCACTCGGTAGAGCTCTGCGTGGATTCTGGGGCGGAGGGCAATTTTATGTCTTCTGCCTTTGCCCAACGTCACGCAATACCCCTGGTTATGCTTGCTCAACCAGTAACGGTGCGAGTGGTGAATGGGTCGACATTGCCCTCACAGATAACACACCAGACCATCCCTTTTACTCTGTCCATGTCGCCATCTCATCAGGAGATAATTTCTCTGCTCGTCATTCCGAAGGAATTGATGAGGTCCTGTTGGGAATACCTTGGCTACGATACCACTCTCCTCATATCGAGTGGTCCTCAGGCAGAATTCTGGGTTGGGGTGAATCTTTGTGGGGGTAGGTGTCAGAGGGAGTGCATTCAGGTTGCTACTACTGAGGTACCCGCAGATCTATCCTCTCTCCCCAAGCAGTATTGGTCTTATGCAGACGTGTTCTCCAAAAAGGCGGCGGAGGTCCTTCCGCCTCATCGCCCCTATGACTGTCCTATTGATCTCTTGCCTGGTGCTGAGCCTCCCCGGGGTCGAGTTTATCCGCTATCTCTCCCGGAGATGGAGGCAATGTCACAGTACATCCAGGAAAATCTGGCAAGAGGATTCATTAGGAAGTCAGTGTCACCTGCTGGGGCAGGGTTCTTCTTCGTGCAGAAGAAGAATGGGGAATTGCGCCCATGCATAGACTACAGGGGTCTTAACGCCATCACCGTTAAGAATAAGTATCCTTTGCCCTTGATATCTGAGTTATTCGATAGACTTCGGGGAGCAAGGGTATTTACTAAATTAGATTTGCGGGGTGCTTACAACCTGATTCGCATCCGTGAGGGGGACGAATGGAAGACGGCCTTTAACACCAGGGATGGGCACTATGAATATCTGGTGATGCCCTTCGGGCTCTGTAATGCCCCAGCCGTTTTCCAAGGCTTTGTGAACGATATCTTCCGGGATATGCTTTCCACCTCGGTCGTAGTCTATCTGGATGATATTCTTATCTACTCTCCAGATATTGACTCCCACCGGAGAGATGTTTGCAAAGTCTTCGACCTCCTACGGGCAAACTTCCTCTATGCCAGATTGGAGAAGTGTATGTTTGAGTAGGAGTCTTTACCTTTCCTGGGCTACATCATCTCGGCCCAGAGATTGGCTATGGATCCTGCCAAACTACAGGCAGTGATGGACTGGCAGGAACCCCATTCTCTGAAAGCGGTGCAGCGCTTTATGGGGTTCATAAATTACTATCGTCAGTTCATCCCCCACTTCTCAACTCTGGTAGCTCCCTTGGTATCCCTCACCAAGAAGGGAGCGAATTCTAAATCGTGGTCCGAAGAGGTCTCCAAGGCCTTCACTTCTATTAAGTCCCACTTTGCTAGCGCTCCCATCTTACATCGTCCCGATGTGGATAAGCCATTCCTAATGGAGGTGGATGCCTCTTCCGTTGGTGCAGGAGCAGTCCTCTATCAAAAGGATGCTGAAGGTCGGAAGCATCCATGCTTCTTCTTCTCAAAAACCTTCTCACCAGCGGAGAGAAATTACTCCATCGGGGATAGGGAGTTGCTGGCAATGAAGTTGGCCTTTTCGGAATGGAGACATCTCTTGGAGGGTGCTCGGTTCCCATTCCAAGTCTTCACGGACCACAAAAATTTGGTCTATTTACAGACAGCCCAGCGGCTGAATTCTCGTCAGGCCAGATGGTCCTTGTTTTTCTCCCGGTTCCACTTCACTCTACATTATCTCGCCGGGGAGAAGAACATTCGTGCTGACGCTCTCTCTCGCTCCCTGGTGTCAACTGTGGAGGAGGAGGACGAGCCTCGGCTCATTGTCCCTTCAGAGAGTCTGAGAACCGTAGCTCCGGTTTCGCTTGAGTCTGTGCCTCCGGGCAAGACTTTTGTCCCCATCAATTTGCGTCCGGAGGTTCTCTCGTGGGCTCATTCGTCCAGAGTGGGTGGACACTTTGGGGCAAAGAGGACATCTGAGTTGTTGGCGAGAATGTATTGGTGGCCACATATGGTTCGTGACGTCGGAGACTACGTTCGGGCATGTGTCTCTTGTGCCAAAAATAAGTCTCTCCGTCAACGGCCAGCTGGGTTGTTATACCCTCTGCCGGTGGCAGACAGGCCCTGGGAGATGGTCGGGATGGACTTTGTGGTGGGTTTGCCCAAGTCACGTGGCTGTACTGTCATTTGGGTTATCACCGACTATTTTTCTAAAATGGTGCATTTGGTGCCGCTTCCCCGGCTACCTTCTGCACGGGCCTTGGCAGCATTGTTTGTTAAACACATCTTCCGTCTTCACGGTATGCCAGACAAAATTGTCAGTGACCGGGGTCCCCAGTTTGCGTCTCGGTTCTGGAGAGAGCTTTGTCGCCTTCTCAGTATCGAGTTGAATCTCTCTTCGGCATATCATCCCGAGACGAATGGGTTGGTGGAGAGAGCCAACCAGACCTTGGTCACATATCTGCGACATTTTGTCTCTGCTAAACAAGATGACTGGGCATCTTTGCTACCGTGGGCGGAGTTTGCTCTTAACAATGCTGTAGCTGACTCCACTGGACAGACCCCATTCCTCCTTAACTATGGTCAGCATCCGCGGGTACCTGTGCCCATGCCCGTGTCTTCCGCCGATTCCAGGGTGGCAGACTGGGCTGTGGAGGCACGGGACATTTGGGATCGCACTCAGGATGCCATTCGGGCTTCCAAGGAGAGAATGAGGTCCTCCGCCGCTCCGACCTTTGCTCCTGGCGACTTGGTGTGGCTCTCCGCCCGTAACATCAGGCTGCGAGTTGAGTCCACTAAGTTTGCGCCTCGCTACTTGGGTCCCTTCAAGGTTCTCGAACAGGTTAATCCTGTGGTCTACCGCCTGGCTCTTCCTCCACGCTTGGGTATCACCGACACCGTAGCGAGGCCCAAGGAGGGGGGGGGCCCTAGGAGGGGGGGTAATGTTAGGAGTCGAGTTTCCTCTGCTGCACAGGGGGAATCTCGATCCGTCTCCGCTGCGGTCTCCCATTCTCCTCCAGCCACAGTGGAGCCTGCTCAGCAGGGACGTCGATCCCAGCGTCTCGCTCAGTCTGACTCTGTGAGAAGAGTTACTGCTGCTTCTCCAGCTTCTGCCTGTAAAGCCTATACTGGTCAGCAGCGAGTGGACTTCTCTGGGACTAAGTCCTTGTCTGCGCACACTGAGCATGCCCAGGGCAAGATCTCCCGTTGGAGATCGAGGGTCATGTCCTCAGATTCTGCAGCGCATTCTATTGGTCCTCTTGGCAGGTCTTGGAAGGGCAAAGTTTCTGTGGCCGCTTCCTGTCCTGTAACTATATAAACTGCGCATGACCGCACGGCCATGCGCTAGTGTACAATTGAATACGTGTGTTTGTTGTGAGTGCAAGTCGTTCTTTAAATACCCCTACCCTATTGTATGATTGTTCGCGTATGGAGTATGGCTGCTATCTAGCGCCCGACTTATCACTCAACGTGTCACACACGTGTCAGCGTCTACTGCTGTGACCGCCAGTGCGGTGCCACGCGCCAGTGTGCGCTTCCTTACCCACGTCTGGGTGCTTAGTGGTGCCTGCCAGCACGGCACAGTTCGCACTTCGGTGCCTTAATTATATAATTCCTTTCACACCCAGTAGCGGTGTAGTGCCAGCAAGGGTCTAATCGGACTACAATCCCTGTTGGGGTTTAGTTCGCTGACCACTTGCTCGCGCTCTATGTGCGGTACCGCGGTCCTGTGACGCAACAGGATCGCTTTCTTCACGCTGGGTGAGGTTTAACCCACGCGTGTATACTTTTGAATACCGCCATATTGTCTGTCATTTCCTAGCAGCAGGTTTCACCTGCACGGTGGACCCCGGACTGCGAACGCATCTATATCATCTCTCTTGGTGCGTTCCGCCAGTCCTAACACTAGCTTCATCAGGTCTAAGACATCTCTATAATGATGTATGCAGTTTGCATTGCGAAATCTGTTGACAAATCCACTTTAGGTCCAGCAATTTTGCAGTTGTTGTAAGATGTGAACTAAGTCTTAGCCAATGGATGCCAACAATTGTTATTATTGATGGACTGCAATCAGATATCTTTTAAATGATGAGAAATATATATTAAAAAGTTACACAATTTTTAATTATACTATGGCTAGAGAGGATTGGATTGCTTAAAAGCTATGAATTCATGGGAACATCCAATGGACCCAGTTTGCAACACCATAAGAGGTCCCACTATCATGTCCTTTTCTATAAAAAAAAGAACCATATAATGATAAATGGTCAGGAACAGACATACTATATAGCCTATTCACTGTACAGGGGCCCAGGTAGGAGAGGTGACACCCAAGAATCCCCCCTCTCCTCAGGGGCGGTTCAGAACCATGCACACTCATCCATCAGATGTTACCAGCTCTGAAATTATCCAGATGTAAACAGTGTATGGAGCTGGAACAGCCCAGCTATATGGAGCTGGAACAGCATAGCTCCGCAGCCAAGTGGCCATTCTGAGGTACTGCAGCTCAACTTTTATTCATTTGAATTATTGATCTGTGATCAGCCGATTAGGGGGGTACCTGTTCTCAGACCACCGCCTATCTAAAATTGGCCTCACTACATATTGGACAAACCTGCTGCTAGTATTAGTAGCATTGGCCTATAGTCTAAAGGTACTGTCACACTAGACGATATCGCTAGCGATCCGTGACGTTGCAGCGTCCTCGCTAGCGATATCGTCCAGTGTGACAGGCAGCAGCGATCAGGCCCCTGCTGGGAGATCGCTGGTCGGGGAAGAAAGTCCAGAACTTTATTTCGTCGCTGGACTCCCCGTAGACATCGCTGAATCGGCGTGTGTGACACCGATTCAGCGATGTCTTTGCTGGTAACCAGGGTAAACATCGGGTAACTAAGCGCAGGGCCGCGCTTAGTAACCCGATGTTTACCCTGGTTACCATCCTAAAAGTAAAAAAACAAACACTACATACTTACCTACAGCCGTCTGTCCTCCAGCGCTGTGCTCTGCTCTCCTCCTGCTCTGGCTGTGAGCGTCGGTCAGCCGGAAAGCAGAGCGGTGACGTCACCGCTCTGCTTTCTGGCTGCCCGACGCTCACAGCCAGACCAGAGAAGCAGAGCGCCGAGGACAGACAGCGGTAGGTAGTATGTAGTGTTTTTTTTTTTTTACTTTTTAGGATGGTAACCAGGGTAAACATCGGGTTACTAAGCGCGGCCCTGCGCTTAGTTACCCGATGTTTACCCTGGTTACCGGGGACCTCGGGATCGTTGGTCGCTGGAGAGCTGTCTGTGTGACAGCTCTCCAGCGACCAAACAGCGACGCTGCAGCGATCCGGATCGTTGTCGGTATCGCTGCAGCGTCGCTATGTGTGACGGTACCTTAATGTGCGTGGGGGACCTCTTAATGATGTCAGAGAAGAAAGGGATCCAGTGTGTTGACCAATTCTTTTGTTCTCTGGCAGATTATTCTTGCATAGACCCTCTTATAGAACATAAAGGAGGGCTTGGTGAAGTTGATCGTTCCTGTGTATGGGTAAGATAAGACAGGGATGATAGCTGTCGGCAAAAAACAATCGTCCATTCAACAATTTCTTATATAGCTCTGGAAAAAATTAAGAGGCCACTGCAAAATGTTCAGTTTGTCTGATTTTTCTCTTTCTAGGTATATTTTTGAGTAAAATGTAAATTGTTCTTTTATTCTATAAACTTCTGACAACATGACTCCGAATTTCCAAGCAATAAATTTTGTATTTTTTTCTGACAAAAAAAAATGGTCAAAATTAAAAAAAAACCAGTGCTTTCAGACCTCAAATAATGCAAAAAAAACAAGTTCATAATCATTTAGAAACAACAATACTAATGTTTTAACTCAGAAATCAATATTTTGTGGAATAACCATGATTTTTAATCACAGCTTTCATGTGTCTTGGCATGCTTTCCACCAGTCTTTCACACTGCTTCTGGTGCAAACATGTAAGCAGTTCTTCTTTGTTTGATGGCTTGTGACCATCCATCATCTTCTTGATTACATTCCAGAGGTTTTCAATGGGGTTCAGGTCTGGAGATTGGGCTGCCCATGACTGGGATTTGATGTGGTGGTCTCTTAATTTTTGCCAAAGCTGTATAAGTGGAGGGGGTGGATTAAAGCAGTCATTAATATCAATAGTAGCAGGCAAACCCTTTAACCTCGTTACTACATTATATTAGACCATTTGAGGTGTTAACAATAATCCCATCATCTCCCTAGACCAACTGGGACGTTACCATTGACCTAAGTGAAATAAATACAGCATGTTTAAAGTATACGCTGTCACATATATAAGGATGTTTTTCATTGCTTTTCACACTTTTATTAGACTCTTTAGATAACTTGATCGCAATCACTTGTACAGTGCACTGTAAAATTACCGTTCTCCTATGAAGATCAGCCACAGGTTGGGCTTCATAGGTGAGCATACATGGCCATGATAATGAAATCAACACCCTATTTCCAATCTCTTTAATGGCGCTGTAACAATTATAATTGACAGCGGTATCTACAAAGTTGCTTGGCCATTACTCCTACGAGCCAACTGTATTTGTCTAGGTTCGCTAGTATCTGGCTCCGGACCTGGGCATATTATTTGGTGTATCATTTGACACTCTTAATGGAGGCACCCCATAATCCTTAAAAATCAGAAAACCCATTTGAGCCATATACCGCCACATGAAAGCTAAAGAAAAACAAACAATCCTAAAAATATGGTCCTTATATTCTACTACCCTGAGCCATTTTGTTTTAATTACCTGATGGGCTTCTCTTTAGGAAAACGTCTCCATGCTGAGCTGGGGGAACATAATCCACGTTGCCGTACATGTTTCCATATGAGGCTGATGGTGAAAGTGAGCAGTGTGGTCACGGAGAGGACTTATTGTACAAGGAGATAAGACGATGCATCCGGAGACACATGGTGTGTACGATTATACATCTGCTCATCATGTTTGGGTCCATGAGACAGTGAGCAGGAAGAGATAAGGGAAGCAACACGTCACCCAGTATGACAATGGCACTACTGGAGAGGAATCCAACAGGCACAATAATACTATTAGTACTTCCAATACTCCCGAATGGTAGTTCAGCCGACAGCTTTCTTCTCCGACTCCTCCAAGCATAGGGAGAGTCACTGGCAGACATTGTTGGTGGAGGCTTATGGAAAGGATCTGCGGTTGGAAATCTAAAATGTCAGATGGTTCTCTTCCCCAACATCATCTGTCAAGGGAGAGTTGGGAGGTCCCCATACACATTGTAAGGTCGGCTGGTCCTGCTAATATCAGCGGGTTTGGCCGACTTTTATCTACTTTGCATCTTTACTAAAATCTTCCAGTACCACAATCATACTCTGTCTTCAATACGGGCATTCCTATATAGGACCAGCCCTTCTTCAAGGGAGAGCTTCAGATTTCCTGGATTTTAATAGTAGTCATATAACAGTACCATTATATGTAGACAGATGATCAGTATTATAATATAGACAGGGTATAACAGTAGTATTAGGGGGTTACGTAGTCACAGGTATTTGAGTGCGGCATTGCAGTATGTATTTTGGCATTATATGGTGCCACTGCACAGTAGGTTATTTTTCTATATGTATAATGGCAGCTCTATATTAATTAGGCACTATAGAACCAATATCAAAGTGAACATAAAACGATAATCACAAAGAAGAAAAAGTATAAAAAATAATTTTATTGAAAGTAAAAATAAAATATACAAAAAAGGGAAAGACAACTAATAATACTACACCATGTTACAAAATGTATATTAAATGAGGAGACCAGATCCATATAATACAAAAGATACTAGAAAAATATACTAGAAAAATGTATATGACCCTACAAAGTGCAAAAAAGACCCAATAGATGGCACTAATCATAAGCCATCCATCTCAATAAGGACTCCTTGAAAAAGCCACTTAGGCGAAACGTACGTTAGAGTCGGAGTCCTTGAGGGTCACAGATCATCTCCACACTGGTACTAGTATTTTTCCAGAGATTTATGCACTTTTTTGTCTAGGTTAGACTATTGATCATTGATGCATATGCACTTTATTGAGATGGATGGCTTATGATCAGCCAGACACGTGTGACCAAATTCTTCAGTGCACCATACTTATTTTCCATCTATTGCCGCCCTCCTCTTCCTTGATTGACCACTCAGGATTTATAGAAGCCGAGGAAGGAGATAAATCATCAACATAAGACCTGAGGGCGTCCGCCATATTATACATCAAGGGTTGCCTCTAAGCTGGTGAATTTTGCATAGCAGGTCTCTCCCTTTACAGGAGATTCATCTTCTGGTGAACTCAACATTTTCAGATTGCATCTTATTGATTTAAAATACTGCAATACTTCAATTCCCCTGCGGTGGCGCTGCAGATGAGTTAAAGGGATTGTCCCCTTTCAGAAAACTTTTATCCTCCCGGTGTCTCTACCTCTGCCCATGTCTCCGTTACTTGGCTGCAGAGATGACGTCACTGCAGCCAATCACTGAGCTTAACAGCTCACGTCATCTACAGGGGCCTAGCCTCTGAGCTTAGGGATTGGCTGCAGCCATGTTAAGGCTGGTCCTCGAGAGAGTAAGTAAAGCTCATTTTGTTTTGCTTTTTTACAATGATCTGTACATATTTGGAAAAGCTTTTTGGAAAGGTACACATTTAAATATTTTATCTCAATTTCCTTAACAAAAAGTCATTGTCATTTTTCATTGTCATCACAGTGAGGCCTATCCAAGGATATGATCCAACAATACAGTCTGCTGATGCAACCAGACAATTTTACGCAAGTGCAATGCCAATAAAGCGTAAGGCGGAGAAGGGCATGATAGGTTAATTAGACTTGCATAGCTGGAAGTTTGGGTATTTTAATTACTTAGATAAAGCTAATTGTGACTGTTGCAGAAGTGATGATATTTATTGTGGAGGGGTGGAGTAGCTCAGAAACTTGTATAATGTAGGTCATTAACATGTTAATTGTACAAAGCTCTAAAGTTCATCATTTCACAATTATTACAAGATATATATGTAGAGAACCAGAATCATTGTAGTATTGCTTAATACAATGTTCCCACATACACACAGTTCACTGTCATTGTCCATCAAAGTTCACAATCTAGGTCACTAGGAATTTCAGAGCCCCATACTGGCAACTAGAGTTGAGCGACTTTAACTTTTTTAGGATTGAGTCGGGTTTCGCGAAGACCGACTTTGTCAAAAGTCGGGTCGGGTGAAATCGGCCGATTATTTCGAAAAGTGGGGGGCCGACCGAAACACGAAACCCAATGCAAGTCAATGGGGAATCAAAGTCGGCAGTGAGTGGAGGACAGGAAAACACCTACAGTGCCCATTTTAATGCCAAAAACATAAATTCTTATTTCTTAAGCTTGTCAATTTTAATTTACGCTATAATAATAGTTAGGCATTGAAAACAGGGGCTCATTTGGCTAAAGTTGTGGGGGGGTAGGGCTGGCTCAAGATTTTCGTGGGCCCAGGAAACGCGGAATACGTCACGGCGGTGGAGCAGGGAGGGGTAAGTATTTCAACTTTGCAAGTGCTGTGATCCTGAGCAAGCAGGGGGGCCCACTCGTTGGCACTGGCACAGGGCCCCTCATAGTACGGCGGTGTGTTTGACGGCGGGTGGCGCCTCCCACTGCCAGAGAAACTTTTGCATACTATGAGGGGCCCTGTGCCAGTGATGTCGCGAACAAGTATGCCCCCCACCTGATGAAGGAACCTGCACTTTCATCTGCACCTTCCTCTTTGTCCCCATGTAAGGTGGTATAGTATGCGGGAAGGGGAACCTGACTTTCAGCAGGGTCAGATTCTGGCTGTGTAGAGTGCAAGGGGAATGTACTGGTCTGGGTCAATGTACCAGCAGACTCATCTAGCAGTGGCTTGGCAATGGGCAGGATGAGGAGGAAACACAGATATAGGCCCAAATAATAAAGTAGGCTAAATGCAGTTCAAAATTTGTAACAGGACTAAACAGGCGGCATAGCTTTGTTCAGTGGAGGACAACTGTAATGAGTGGCGCAGACACAGTTTGTAGGCCCACAATAAAAAAGTAGGCTAAATGCAGTTCAAAATTGGTAACAGGACTAAACAGGCGGCATTGCATTGTTCAGTGGAGGATAACTGTAATGAGTGGCGCAGACACAGTTTGTAGGCCCACAATAAAAGTAGGCTAAATGCAGTTCAAAATTGGTAACAGGACTAAACAGGTGGCATTGCTTTGTTCAGTGGAGGACAACTGTAATGAGTGGCGCAGACACAGTTTGTAGACCCACAATAAAAAAGTAGGCTAAATGCAGTTCAAAATTGGTAACAGGACTAAACAGGTGGCATTGCTTTGTTCAGTGGAGGACAACTGTAATGAGTGGCGCAGACACAGTTTGTAGGCCCACAATAAAAAAGTAGGCTAAATGCAGTTCAAAATTGGTAACAGGACTAAACAGGCGGCATTGCGTTGTTCAGTGGAGGATAACTGTAATGAGTGGCGCAGACACAGTTTGTAGGCCCACAATAAAAAAAGTAGGCTAAATGCAGTTCAAAATTGGTAACAGGACTAAACAGGCGGCATTGCTTTGTTCAGTGGAGGACAACTGTAATGAGTGGCGCAGACACAGTTTGTAGGCCCACAATAAAAAAAGTAGGCTAAATGCAGTTCAAAATTGGTAACAGGACTAAACAGGCGGCATTGCTTTGTTCAGTGGAGGACAACTGTAATGAGTGGCGCAGACACAGTTTGTAGGCCCACAATAAAAAAGTAGGCTAAATGCAGTTCAAAATTGGTAACAGGACTAAACAGGCGGCATTCCTTTGTTCAGTGGAGGACAACTGTAATGAGTGGCACAGACACTGTTTGTAGGCCCACAATAAAAAAAGTAGGCTAAATGCAGTTCAATAATAATTGTCCAATTAATGCCTTGTGCACACTATATATATATGCTCTTATTGCACTATTAGGTAGATCATGAGTAAGACTTCATAGTTGAAACGCGTTGATCCTCCTCACTGGTGTGCCAGGTGTTTGCTATGTAAAGATTTTTCTTGTTGAAGAACTTTTTATCGCTTTAGTTGTCTAATAAAGTCTCACAAAGTCTGAACTGCCTCCACCTCCAGCTGGATCATTTCTCTTTCTGTCTTCATTTGCTGTAGGTGCTCACCCCGAACCGTGCTGGGCGTTGGCAGGTCTGGGGATTTCATCTAAGACCAGTAAGCTGACTACATTCCTTTTTTCTTTAGTTATTCAAATACAAAAGTAGGTTAAAAGCAGTTCAAAATTGGTAACAGGACTAAACAGGCGGCATAGCTAGGTACTGGGGTGGGCTCCTCTACTGAGTAGCAGACAGTGGTAGTAGGCGCAAAGTATTAACTGGTCTAAATGGAGGCCAGGGCCCCTGTATATTTTAACTATCATCTATCATTTCAACAAATTTGTATTGGCAGTGCCATTGAAGGATTTAACAGCACAGACTACACAGTGGTGGAGCAGGGAGAGGTAAGTATTGCAAGTGGTAGAGCGCTGTTCGACCTGGGGGGGGAACACTCTCGTGGGCGGCGGTACTGGCACAGGGCCCCTCATATTACGATGGTGTGTCTGACGTTGGTTGTGCACCACCACCATCAGAGACACTTCATTGTACTATGAGGGACCCTGTGCCAGTGCTGTCGCCCAAGAGTGGGCGCACCCACCTGTCCAGGCAAACGGCACTCACACGGGTGCTTGCGCCAGGTGGTGACCATAACCCTGTGGGGGGAGTCAGCCCATTTAGGGAGGTATAAAAATGGCCTGTGGTGGACATTCAGCAGCTGCGAATGGAGGAATTGGAGAAGTCAGTAAGAGGAGGCCAAAAGCAAGACATTTTTCAGGCCAGCTACGTGTCAGCAGGAGAAGGTGGAGCAAAATAATTTGAAATCCATGATTGGTTCATTTTAATGAATGTTAGATCAACATTCTGGGCAGCCAGATGAGTCCTTTTTTCAGTCAGTATTGAACCAGCAGCACTGAAGACTCTTTCTGATAGCACACTAGAAGCAGGGCAAGCGAGCTCCTGCAATGCTTATTCGGCCAATTCTGGCCAGGTGTCTATTTTAGATGCCCAGTAATCAAAGGGGAATGACCTGTGAGGGAGAACATCGATAAGGGAGGAAAAGTAGTCCATAACCATACTGGACAAATGCTGTCTCCTGTCACTTTGAATCGATGCAGTGGCAGAAAGTGGCTGGAAGATATATGAAAAAATACAAGGACTGTAGTACAATTTCAATCTCCCTACAATGATCTCAAGACAAGTATGGCAGCAATAAAAAGGACTGCTGCACACAAAAGTGTGGACGAGTAAACAAGATAACTGTGCAGAAAGGAGCAACAGGATTTTTGCTTTTAAAAAAGCAGTTGGTTTGCACAGCGGCGTACAAACAGCAATGCAGCTATCAGGGAGCGTTATAAGGCAGCCTAATAAGCTACAGAGCTGATGCACAAAAATATAGCCTCCACTGTCCCTGCAAAAAAATGGTGGTGTTGGACAGTGGAAATCGCTACAGCACAAGCAGTTTCGGGGTTAATCTTCCCTCCCTAACTATATCCCTTCTTCTGCGGCAACCTCTCCCTATGCTACGATCGGCAGAAGATGGCGGTCGGCGTGCACGCCCCTTTATAGCCCCTGTGACGCCGCAGAAAGCAAGCCAATCACTGCAATTCCCTTCTCTAAGATGGTGGGGACTGAGACCTATGTCATCACACTGCCCACACTCTGCTTCCTCCTTCATTGGCTGAAAAATGGCGCTGAAAGCGTCACATGAAACGCGACTTTGGCGCGAAGATTGCCGACCTCATGTCCGATCCCACACTAGGATCGGGTCGGGTTTCATGAAACCCAACTTTGCCGAAAGTCGGCGATTTTTGAATTTGTCCGATCCGTTTCGCTCAACCCTACTCCAGAGAAGACAAGGCTTCTTTACCATAAGAACTATTAATCTATGGAATAGTCTACCACAGGAGCTGGTCACAGTGGGAACCATCGATGCTATCAAATAAGGCTTAGATGCTTTCTTAGAAGAAAATAATCTAAAAAATTATATACGTATACATTTCTTGTTATGAATGTTGATCCAGTCGATTGATACTCAATGATAAGGAAAATTTTCTCTTAGAGCAGAGTAAGGCTATGTGCACACGTAAGAAAAGAGGGGCAGAATTTTCTGCACAAAATCCGCATCTCCTGGCAGAATCCGTAGCCGCGGATTTCCCACGTTTTTTATGCGGTTTTTATGCGGAATTGAGGCGGATTTTGGAGGAGGTGCAGAAACGCTGCAGATCCGTACAAAAGAAGTGACATGCACTTCTTTGAAATCCGCAGCAATTCCGCACTGATTTTTATGCACCATCTGCACAGCTATTTTTTAATCCCTTTGATTAATATTGTACTGTACATCACAGTGCGGATCTGCAGCGTTTCTTCGTGGAAAAATCCGCTTCCAGTCTGGATCCACCAGGGTGGAAAACTATAAGTGACATATAAATTTGGGACTGGATTTCCCTCTACAAATCACGTGTGTGATTTCTGCCTCAACATTGTCATATTCTGTCCATCTATTTCAGCCACAGGAAACTTAGAGAACCAAATAATCAAGAAAAGCAAGAAAACTGCATAGAGATGAAAATCGATGCCTGGAATAATCTACACTGTAATTCACTTGATTATTATATCTGCAAGATGTAATGACTTTTTGTTGCTGATATATTTATAACTGTATGACCTTATTCTGTGAATAAACTAATACATAATCCAAGTAGTAATCATTAGTTTTGTTATAATTGTAACAATGCCAGATAGGCTAGGGTTCAATCCTAGCTCAGCAGGCTTTGATTATATACCTGGCTAGCTCTGCTCATAAATCGGCTAGGTGTTCACCTAACTTAGTCTGCTAGGGAAGCTGACCAGACTGGATGTGTCTTGAAGTTGAAGTGAGAAAAAAAGCAGAATCTCTTTGAGAAGAACCTGCACAGGCCATATGCACCACACTGCAAGTATCAGTGTTTGCTATGGATGATGGCTGTTTTATTTCACCGAGCTGGAGCTATCTAAGCGGTATGTGAAGTAGTCAGGGTCCATACTGCTTAGTTAGTGCCTGTTTAGGATTTTGTTGTTTCGGTGCTGTGCAACCTTTGGAAAGCAATAAAAACTTGTGCTGTGAGGACATCTGTAGAAAAAAAAGCAGTTGACAAAATGCAGCATTTACACTACATGTGAATACTGCCTCAGCGTTACATTTTTTAAATTTGCTTTTTACCAATCTCCAGAACTAATTTAATCACTGTGATGTGTGGGTTCTTACGTTTACATGGATGTCCTCGTAATTTGCTAACTTGTGCTGTTCATCATTTTTAAAAAAAAGCGAATTAAAAATTACAATATTTTAAGTATTCTTCACTATTTTTTAGTAATTTTACAGGATAAAAAATCTATTTTATTCTCCCTCTAGAATACAAATACATTGAAAACTTTGCTAGGCATAATCTATCAGTACAATCTTCCTGTGGAGTCAGAACCTGCAATACAGATCAAGTACACAAAATTCTCCCCATGACATCACCAGAGCCTGTGGCTCAATAGCTTTAGCTCCTGCCAGTAATGTTTAGGACGTCGGAGAGAGGAGAGTATTTAGAAGCCGAGACACAGCTCTGGCATGGCGGGCCTGAGTCCTCAAAGAGGGGCAGTCCTACTGAATGTGAGACAGTTGGAAGCTATGTCAATAACATGGACACCATGGCATCTTCTTCCTTCTACTTTCCCCACAATATTGACCTCATTCATCACAAGTTGTCCCATTTTTCTTCACCACGATCAGGCCATGACACAAGGAAGGGCAAATGTAACTACTATAGGGCCCAAGAGGCTTCAGAGCAGTTTGGTTCAATCCCTTCACTAAAGAGTGGTAACAAACTACGCAGAACTGCCGTCTCCAAAGAATCTACATTGATAGCACAATTGTTGAGGAGGGTGAATCATCGGAAGGACCAGAAGAGGGAAACAAAAACCAGTCTATCCTGTCTGTCTATCCTGGATGACAAAACCCAACAACATGATTGGATGATATGGGTGTAAATTTGATCTTCACTAGGAGCTGTCTGTCTTCCATGTAAATCACTCATTGTAGGGGGATGTTTGTATGTAATAGGAGATTGTGTATAATATAATAATAATAATAGCATATTTAATATGGCTGCTCTTCTCCATTTTATGGGAATATACTGAATACTGGTGGAGATTAGATCACATACAGCTCTGGCAAAAAATAAGAGACAACCACATCAAAACCCTGTCATGGGCAGCCCAATCTCCAGACCTGAACCCCATTGAAAACCACTGGAATGTAATCAAGAAGATGATGGACAGTCACAAGCCATCAAACAAAGAAGAACTGCTTACATTTTTGTACCAGAAGTGGCATAAGGTCACCCAAAAGCAGTGTGAAAGACTGGAGGAAAGCATGCCAAGACGCATGAAAGCTGTGATTAAAAATCATGGTTATTCCACAAAATATTGATTTCTGAACTCTTCCTGAGTTAAAACATTAGTATTGTTTTTTTTGCATTATTTGAGGTCTGAAAGCACTGTTTTTTTTAATTTTGACCATTTTTCTTTGTCAGAAAAAAACCCAAAATGTATTGCTTGGAAATTCGGAGACATGTTGTCAGAAGGTTATAGACTAAAAGAACAAGTTACATTTTACTCAGAAATATAACTATAAAGAGAAAAATCAGACAATCTGAACATTTTGCAGTGGTCTCTTAATTTCTGCCAGAGCTGTACATACCTTATTATCTGTAATGTGTCACTGGTTCTTCTCATACGTTTCTCCTACTATTAACATAGCTTCTCATCTACGCCACTTCAAGGACTGGTACTGTCATGGATCCCACCGGGATCCCACCACTATGTAACGGTTCATGGGGAAGATACCTTTATCATCCCTACCACTCACACCAATTTGTCACGAACCAGGGTTGTTTGGTTGCAACTGGTTCCTTCTGAAGGAAATGTATCTATATCCCACTTCCCTGTTCTGGTTTGGAACTTGCAGCTCTCTGGCACCCCCCTTACCCTCAGGTCAGTCAGGGTACTGCACCTAGGGTAATTAGTTGCCAGAAAGGCTGCCTGCTATGTACTGGCTATTGGGCACGCTGCAGCGAGGGCAATATAACTACTCCCACACAAGTGGGAACAATAATTATCAACACCGCCGGTCGCTGCAAAGACGCCCAATTTCACAGGACAAAGTATGCTGCCACCAGCTCCAATTTTCCAAGGATTAACGGGTCCGGAGCCAACCCAAATCAGTAGTGGAATTCACTTCAGATGACTCGACAGTTCGTTTATAGCATGGAGAGACAAGTTAGTAATTTTATATTTTACTCCAAAAAATGTAAGCAGTGTTTACAAAGTATAAAAAGATGTTATAATGGAGACACTATCATACGTACAATACAAATTACAAATAAAATGGGATTAAAATTGAAAAGAACACTTACAGGTCGTTATGTCATTGTATCATCTTGACTTACCATGTTCTAGGAGGGAAGGGTGAGCATATATCCAGATGCATAGCACCCCTCTGTATAGCAGCTGGACCCCGGACAAAAGACACTGCAAGAATGCTGTCTCACTAAGTTATTCCTACCCCAAAACCCAGGCACTCCCCCTGGGGCTGACACCTCCCCTTTACTTAGAATATGAAAACTATTTTTACGCATATCTCGCTGTATGAACCTCGAATAAGAAAGACACGATGACGTGCCCCACATCATGGAGATTCTTTTAAGTGTACCCATGAAGTAATTACCTGAACCACTTATGAAGAAATCCACGCTTTGCACTTGTTGCATTTAGCTGCTAGCGCTTTCAGTCCGGAATATATAATTCTTATATCTCTAGCCCGTATCGGTGCCCATATATATCATGTTAATAGAACAAAGGATCTCATGCAGTTTGGAAGGGGCTATACCTGTTTTGGCTGGTATTGGTTGGGAGGAGGGAATGAGTAGTTTTAGGGAGATTTGCCTGCTGCAGCTATAAGCCATAAACTGCTCACACATTGGTATCAAGTTGCACGGAGTGTCTGCCACCGGGCTTTGTCTTTGTATGAGCGAATGCAGAGAGGGAGAAAGGGGAGTCAAATCTGCAGCGTGTGTCTTTAAAGCCATGTAACCTCTTGAAACTAAACTCACAATATGACATTTTTACATTTTTGTGACAGGTACGACTAAAAATGTAGTAATTTGTGCTTATTCTTACAAAATTGCTAATACTAGTAAATATTTTATAAATATCTAATGAAAGGGAATCTGTAATCTGATTTTTCTATGTAACCCAAAAGCAGTATGATGTAGGGACTGAGACCCCCCCATTTCAGCGTTGTAACACGCACTAAGCTATGTTGCTATCTCAATAAAGCAGTGTTTTATTAGCAGGAGATTATCTCTACAGGTGTAGGTGTATGTGCCCCCTAGTCAACTGCTCTATGTAACCCCCCACCCACCACTGATTGGCAGCTTGATCTAAATGTACAGCGTACAAAGAAAGCTGCCAATCAATGGTGTGGGCGGGGTTATACAGAGCTCAACATTTGAGCACTGCTAGATCTGCAGCAGAGAAAACAGAAAATAGGGAGTGTATCAAAATGACAGCATGCAGACCAGTAAGTAACACATTGCTGGAATCAAAGTCTCTACATCATGCTGCTCTCAGATTTCATAGCAAAAAAACTAGAGTGACGCATCAGGGGTTGAAGAACTTGGAAAAAATTGTTGAGAGTTGAATAAAACAAAGACATTTGGCTGTAGGAGAACAGAGAAGAGCAGAGGTGTTAGTGAACAGAGATACCTCTGATAATGCAGATGATTGAAGGCCTGAAAAGCATCAATTGTTTTTGTTCTGTTGACTGTAGATCTATACTTGATGCGCCTGTGCAGGCAGTGTGGCCACCTGTTACTGAATCCCCGCCCCGCACTGTGCTATGTGTTATGCATTATGCACAGTGCGGGGCTGGCATTCCTGGGCATGCGCACTGCGCTTGTCAGGCGCCCCCCAGGTCCCCCACCTTCCAGCGTCGGTCTGTGCAGCTGATCCATCCTTGCAGGAATATACAAGTATCCTTGCCGGCGATTGGAAGGAGGATGGATCAGCTGCACAGACCGACGCTGGAAGGCGGGGGACCTGGGGGAGCGTCTGACAAGCGCAGTGCGCATGCCCAGGAATCCCAGCCCCGCACTGTGCATAATGCATAACACAGTGCGGGGCGGGGATTCAGTAACAGGGTGGCCGCACTGCCCGCACAGGCGCAGACCGGAACCCGGCATCAGAGCTAGGACGGCCAATGCTCTATGCGCCTGCCCCAGGCAGAAGAGCAGAGCGCAGGCGCCGGATTTCAGACGATAACAGCGCTGAGGGGGCGGCGACAATCGCCCCAGAAGAGATGAGTGACGGCAGTTGGGCGCTTCAAAGAGGAGGCTTCAGACCTGCCTCCAGGTACAAAGATAGGGATTTGGGGAAAATTATAAAACGCTTCATTGAGGGAATAACAGAAGCAAAAACTAAAAGAGCCACCTTGTTAGAATGCAGCATTACTGCTGCACAAGGTGGCTCTTTTAGTTTATAACGGCTGGAGGGCGTGACAGTGTCACTTTAAGGAGTCAATATCTGTCACTTCCTGTTCACGACAACATGCCATAAATTTACAAAACTTGGTTATCGTCGGCTTTAGTCTGTATATATGTATTTTTATGGTTACTTATTCTAGCTTTGATCTTCAGCATAGTTTTGCCTATGTAAATTAGGCCACTTGGCAAGAAATAACATAAACAGCCAAACTCGATGCACATGTATATCTACGTCTGATGTAATATCGTTTACCTTTACCATATTACCATAATATGCACAGGGGAAGTTGCCAGGTTTTAGAGTTTCATAACATATTTGGAAAGTCCCTTAATTGGAGCCAATATCCATTCCAACCAGTTTATCTTTTAAACAAAGGCCTCTTTTATGGGACATCAGAGGAGCGCTCATAAATTCTGCAACAGTTGATCAGCCCTTGGTGTACGGTTCGTAGTATACTGTATGTTAATACTAGCCCATGTGGACTAATTTACATAGGCAAGACATAGGAAAGCTAGAATACGTAAGCACAAATGCACAATTCACTCAGGCAGGGCCGGCTCTAGGTTTTCATGGGCCCTGTGTGAGGGATGTAGTGGTGGCTGAGAATATCTGGTTAAGCGCGCCCTGGCCTCCTGACACATATAACAACGTCCCTTTTCTTGCATACCTTCTGCTGCACCCTCTGCATCGTCAGGGTCCCATTGGGGCTGCTGATGTTGAAGAACACAAAGAGACAGAGTCCATTTCAAACTTTAAACTAGAAATTTTACTTGTATCCAATCGCAGCACATCCACATTAGTTACAGCATCAACACAGAGTACGACATCGTTCACATCCTTTTCTTTCTCTGTGTCTTCACTTATTCCTCCCAGGGTTTCCCCGGGACGTACCGACTCATTCGGTACTGCAGCATCCTCCCAGTTCAGCATGACCACTCTTAGGATTCCCTCCTCTGTTTCGCACCAGACAGAAGGGCGTCTGCCCATGTAGAAAGCTGCCACATTTTGGAGCATCCTGCATCTTTATCCTGCTGCAATTCCTAGGCTGTAACTCTCTGACCAACTGGCACTGGACGGCTGGGCACTTTCCTTCAAATGTTGCAGTGCTGCTGCTCTGGCACTGTCCTGGGCTCTTAAGCCCCTCAGGACGCCTGGGGCTCCCTGGGAAATCTGAGCTGTACTAGCTCACAGTCTACTGAACTGTAACCAGGAAATACTCCTGTCTTAACCACAGCTAGCTCCTCCTATGGTAAACTATATACACTATTGTGCCCCATCTAGGGTCCCAACTGAGGTACTGCACTTTCCCTGTAATAAAGTAGTATACATCATAAGCAGCACACAAAATGGCATAAATATGCAACGCCCACCAGAGTCATGTGGTACTCAGAACCGGGTCAGACAGTTCTTTGGGGAAGTCACGGGGCCAAGACCCGACTCCGTGGCCCTGGGTGTGCAATAAAAACGCAAAGAGGAATGTTATATGGGATTGATTCGTGACGCCACCCGTGCTGTTCGGCAAGGGATGGGCGACGCTGCGCTTCAGGTCCACTGGGGCCATTGGTGACGCAGCAAAGATGGTACATCTCCCCACGGATAGAGCGGGGCCCCAGGACACATATAACAGTGGTGGTGGTGAACATTGGGGTGCAGAGAATAAGCGAGGGACACAGAAAAGTGCAGTTTTCTTTACCTATACTTCTTGGTAGATGAACATGCAATTCGGGGTACCAATTAGAGATCACAGAAGAACCCCGGCTAGCCTGGAAGCATTCAGGGGGTCCACCTTGCCAGGTGGGGTTGGAGCTCTTCCTGCTGCGCTCTCTTTTCGGGTCCCAGCTGCCTGTAGCTAAGCTGCGGCCCTCACCTGCATGTTGGCTTTGACCTGTATAGCAGACAGTGCGAGCCAACATGGGAACTGCCTTTCACTGTAGCCAGGGAGCTTGCAATGCCCTGCCCTCCAGACTCAGCTGTCAGGGCGTACAGCACCCACACAGCCAAGGACTCTGGTGTCCTTCTTCACAGCACTCTGCTCCGGGGTCAGCTCTGATACAGCTGCAATTCCCCAGAGCCCTTGTTTCCACTCCTCTCTCTCCCCTCTCCTCAGACTAACTCCCTAACAGACTACACTGACTCCTCCTCCCAACCAGAGAGAGAGACGCTCCCCAGAAGTCGGGTCTAGAGCTCCCCCTTCTGGCCTTGATTAGGAATTGTGATGCATGCTGTGTATTACCTGGCATGGGACTGCAGCGCCCCAGGGTCCTGGTCATTGCAGTAGTATCATTCTTCCACCAGGGGGAGTGATATTACATCTGAAGGCAATAAAGGAGATGACCCTACCAGATATCACAAACCACACAACACACTTCACACTCCAGGCCACCAGAGGGAGCCATGCTTCTATCTATTAGGGCACTCCTCACAACTAGGTAAAACTGGTAGTCTGGAAAGAAGGAAAGGAGAAGCTGGCTGGAGAGAGAGGGAGCCAGATGCAGACTGAGGTCTGCGGAGGACAAGGGTCCACGGAGCTGCGCCTGCCCCATGTGCGGCAGCATCCTAAGAAAGAGACATCAAAAGGGAATTGTCTTGTAGTGAGAGAGAAACGAAGTCATAGCAAAAGGAAAGGAAACCAGAAGGAGTTCTGCCCTGTAAAAGGCTGCCTTCTTTCAGAGGCGCAGAAGCTGGTAGCCAGAACACCGAGGGAGTAAGGATCTGTGCGCTTTACTTCAGAGACTGGCAGTACAGTTAATTCCATTTTGGCTGCCCGACCTTGTACCCAGGAGCCACGGTGGCAACTTGTGGGGGACGGGGCGTGATAGAGTCCCTGTAAAAAGCCTCAGGCCATCAGTCATACGGGTTTCTCCTATCCTATCCATCAGGGGGACAGAGAGAAAGAGACGTTACATCTACAATAGCTGTGAGGACCTCACCAAGAAGCTCAGCAGGGAGGGACTACAACACTCAGGCGCTAGAGGAAGGCTACTGATTCCACCTGGATAAGGAAGCTTTGAATTTGTGTTCAGACCGGCCGGACTCTGTCTACCCTGTGATCCGATGCTCTGGACTATGGACACTGAAGCCTCCAGTAAAGGTAAAGAGACTGCAACCTTATGTCCTTGTTCTTTACTGCGCCTCTCACCATCCACCATCTATACACTGGGAAACCCTGGGGACATACTTCACCTGTGGGAAGGTATACCATCTAGCTGCCATAACATCACCCCAGCGGACCCCTAAGCAGCGTCGGTCACCCTGACCGACTACCACAGGTGGCATGACGAGCACTATCCCTTTAAAGACCTTTCCCCCAATTTCCAACGGACGCCCCTAGGGCCACGGACCGGGTCAGCCACCGTGACATCCCCCTTGAGAACCAAAGGGCCTGGCTCCGAGTAAACCTGCCGCCCTTGGGGGCACTCCAGGACCTCTTCCTGCTTCCAGGCATGACATCACCCTCAGAGGGAGGCAATGTCACTGTGGCAACCGAATTATAATCATATATAGCATCCACATTTTACAATGAGAGCTGGGTCAGTTCTTAAAGGGGTAGGGGCGAGTACCAGTCCTTAGTTACATAGTAACATAATTAGCAAGGCCGAAAAAAGACATTTGTCCATCCAGTTCAGCCTATATGCATCAGAATAAATCAGATCTATGTCCTTCTAAAGATCCTTATCACTGTAAGATACAATATTGTTACGCTCCAAGAAGACATCCAGGCCTCTCTTGAACCCCTTGACTGAGTTCACCATCACCACCTCCTCAGGCAAAGAATTCCAAATTCTCACTGCCCTAACAGTAAAGAATCCTCTTCTATGATGATGGAAAAACCTTCTCTCCTCCAGATGCAGAGAATGCCCCTTGTGACCGTCACCTTCCTTGGTATAAATAGATCCTTGGAAAGATATTTGTATTGTCCCCTGATATACTTATACATGGTTATTAGATCGCCGCTCAGTCATCTTTTTTCTAGACTAAATAATCCTAATTTTGCTAATCTCTCTGGGTATTGCAGTTCTCCCATTCCCTTTATTAATTTTGTTGCCCTCCTTTGTACTCACTCTAGTTCCATTATATCCTTCCTGAGCACTGGTGCCCAAAACTGTACACAGTACTCCATGTGCGGTCTAACCAGGGATTTGTTCAGAGACAGTATAATGATCTCATCATATGTATCCAGACCTCTTTTAATGCACCCCATGATCCGGTTTGCCTTGGCAGCTGCTGCCTGGCACTGGCTGCTCCAAGTAAGTTTATCATTAACTAGGATCCCCAAGTCCTTCTCCATGTCAGATTTACCCAGTGATTTCCCGTTCAGTGTGTAATGGTGATATTGATTCCTTCTTCCCATCTGTATAACCTTACATTTATCATTGTTAAACCGCATCTTCCACCTTTCGGCCCAAGTTTCCAACTTATCCAGATCCATCTGTAGGAGAATTCTGTCTTCTTTTGTATTGACTGCTTTACGTCTGCAAATATCGATATTTTACTGTGTAAACCATCTACCAGGTCATTAATAAATATGTTGAAGAGAATAGGTCCCAGCACCTACCCCTGAGGTACCCACTGGTCACAGTGACCCAGTTAGAGAATATACCATTTATAACCACCCTCTGCTTTCTATCACTAAGCCAGTTACTAACCCATTTACACACATTTATCTCCAGACCCAGCATTCTCATTTTGTGTACCAACCTCTTGTGTGGCACGGTATCAAACTTTTGGGAAAATCAAGATATACCACTTCCTTAGAGACCCTTAAATTCTCCCTTCCTTCAAGAATGGTTGTCCCTGACCATGCCATGCTTAAAACTTTAATATACTGTATGTACATTTAGATACTCCACTGCAGAAAGTCTTACGGCTCATGAGTGAACCAATAGTTCAAAGTAAAAAGCATACTAATGCCTTCAATAAAACTTTGGTGCCTGACGCATAGCCCTCCAGGTGTACCTTCAGTACATAAGGCCCGGTCCCGACTGCTCACAGGACCAAAGCTTAAAAGCTGTCCGTTAATACCTTTTTCAATTCCTTATTAAGCTGACCTGTCCATCAGGTTATCAGTACAAGGGGTTCCTTTCCCCCCTCCCTTTGTGCAGAGTATGGTTCCGGGAGGTGTGTGTGGGCTGCCTGGTCCTGAAACACAGTCTGTTGCATCAGCTGCACACGGTCTGTTAGTTCAAGGACCCGTTTTTTCCTTAAAGTTCTGCCATCCAGCATAAAGGGTGCCACAGGTGCAACAAAAAAACTTAAAGATGGGGGTCCACACAAAACATCAAACTTTGTCCCATATTGGCCTTACTGCACCACTGTTCTGGTGCTACAGGGCTCCTTTGCCCATGGGACGCAAAACAGTCCCACTTTATTTGGAGCAACAAGCACTATACATCAGACGCAGTTTACTGGTGTCTACTTATCAGCAGCGACATCCGTCCCGTGTCGACTGGTCTCTTCCTAAATTTTGTGCCCATGTTCGGGCTGATGATGACGCTGCGGCTGCAGTCATCATAGGCTGCCAAGGCATTGCAGGGGCATCAGTTGGCCGTGCAGGGGACTGGGAACTGGGTTCTGCTTGGGCCGACTCTGTGCCAGCATAGGGTAACGGCAACAGCATAGTACCCCCGAGGGCCATCCTCCTGGGAAAAATTGACCCAGTCTTCTTCTTTTAAAGGCCTGCTGAACATTACTGAGGAGGAATTAATGTACACCTTAGCGTTGGTGTCGTCTTCCTGTATGAATCTGTAGCCATGCTCCACCTTGGTGTATACCAGTTGCCCGCTGGTGCGCCATCTGGCCATAGCACCCCCTCCCAGTTGCCGCAGTTCTGCCCACTCCCACTGTTTCTTACGGAGGATGACCTCCTCTATCCAGGCGGCCTGCATGGGGGATGGGAAAGGACCCTCTGACAGTGGATGGGTACGAGTCAAGCCCCGGGTCATGATGTTGCCGAGTGCGGGCCTGTCCTCTATGCTCTGGGGCCGATGAACACTCATCACCGCTTCCTGTGTTGTTAGGTGTTGTTAGGATCATTATAGTATTTCCCAGATCCGTGCATTCCTTGAACATGAAACCACAAAACACTAGTACATGCCCTTATCATCTCTCGCCTCGACTACTTCAACCTCCTAATCTCTGGCCTCCCCTCTAGCACTCTGGCACCAGTCCAATCCATCCTAAACTCTGCTGTCCGACTAATCCACCTGTCTCCCGGTTACTCCCCCGCCTCTCCTCTCTGCCAGGCCCTCCATTGGCTTCCTTTAGCCCAGAAGCTACAGTTCAAAACACTAACAGTGACATACAAAGCCATTCACAACCTGTCTCCTCCATACATCTGTGACATGGTCTCCCGGTACCTACCTACACGCAACCTTTGATCCTCTCAAGATCTCCTTCTCTACTCCTTTCTCATCTCTTCCTCCCACAACCACATCAAAGACTTCTCCCGTGCTTCCCCTATACTCTGGAACTCTCTACTCCAACACATCAGGCTCTTACCTACCACGGAAACCTTCAAAAGGAACCTGAAGACCCACCTCTTCAAGCCTACAACCTGCAGTGATCCTCAGTCTATTGAACTGCCGCATGACCAGCTCTACCCTCTCCTAGTGTATCCTCACCCATCCCCTGTAGACTGTGAGCCCTCGCGGGCAGGGTCCTCTCTCCTCCTGTACTTGTGTGTGCCTTGGTTTACTCATGTTTATTGTACTTGTCTAAATTTGCCCCATTCACATGTAAAGCACCATGAAAAATGACGCTATAAAAATGTATAATAATAATAATAATTATAGTATACATGGGGGCTGTTTTGGACATCATTGTATTCATGGGGGCTGTGGTGGACATGATACCATATATATAGGAGTCTGTGGTGAATATCATACAATATATGGGGGCTGTAGTAGTGACCATACTATATATCGGGGGGTTGATGTGGATATCGTACCATATGGGCGGCTGTGGTGACCATCATACTGTGTTGGGGACAGTGTGAGCAGTGGTTATAGTTTGAAGAGGGCAGCGTGGTGGGCAGTATGATAGCATAGTGGGAAAGGGGAACAGAATGGATATGGAGATTGGACAGTGTGAAATGGAGGCACAATATTGGGTTGTGGGGGTTAGCATGGTGGGGGAACAGTGTGAAGATATAGAAAGAGCAATGGAAAATTAGAGAGAGGACAGGTACATGGTATAGGCCGTGGTTCATAAGGGTGAGTGGTGTGGCGGTTATAGTTGATAATGGCAGACAGTGTGGAGGTGATATAACATAGGAGGCTTATTTAGGGTCTGTGAGGGGTTGACTCACTCAGCTGCTTGCAGAGGTAAACACAGGAACACCTCTTGTGGTAAATCATCTGCTGGTTTATTAGAGAACAGCATAAACCGTAGCAGGGTTGAACATAGCCTTTCTGACATAATGGCACTAAGAAAAGAAAGGTAAAGTCCTATAGAGTCCTTTTTCCTGCAAGATTCACCCGCAGGAAGCACTGAAAGTCCTCAGCTCCTCCTGGAGCCACGTCTGGAAACTTTCCTCTCCAAACACACAACAGAGAAAAAAACAGTGGCTGAACATTTAACTCCCCAGCCATACCCTTGAGTTGGATATATATTGAGTAGGCGTCTCTTACCTACTCACCCCCCAAAAAACAGTTTCTTATCATGGCTGATTAACCCCTTCACCACATAGCATGCTGGAGAGAAACTTATGGGTTTTTAGATCACAGAAGAAAGCAATCTTCGTGACACATATCTATCCTCACAAACAGTGCCATTGATCCAGTCACAGGTCATAATATGGTATGGACAGATATTTTTATGTAGAGGGCATTTTAACAACACTCTTATTTTTAATATCATTATATTTGGATGTGCTGCAAAAGACCAGAAATAATGGAGGTCTGAAGAGAACCGTTGTGAAAAGTCATCATGGCATCTAGTCAAGATGGAGATGAAATGAAAGAGACTGTAAGATGTAATCTATAAGGTACCTGGATGTAAACGTTTATTTGTGAAACTGACTAATCCTCATCATCAGTACTGTGGTTCCTGTATGGTCTGCAGTCTGGTGATGGCTGTTAATAACAACTCCCAGTATCTCCTTATAATTGTTACGCACATATTGGGAGTTGTAGGCTGTAGGTTCGTGCAATACAATTGTTTATGGAGCTCAATTGATTGCTGTACTAAGCTTAATTCTTGTATTCAAGTACTCTTGGTCCTGGTCATGTATTCATGTACTTATGGTGGTTTTGTGACGTATTCATGTACTAATGGTGGTCCTGGTGACGTATTCATGTACTGATGGTGGTTCTGATGACATTCATTTACTGATGGTGGTGCTGATGATGTATTTATTTACTGATGATGTTTTTGGTACAATATTCGTGTACTATTTATGGCTCTAGTGATCTAATTAATGTACTGATGATAATTTTGGCTTTGTATTCACGTACTGATGATTATGTTGATGAATATTTAATCAGCATGATCATAACTACATGAATACAGCACAAGAACAACCATCACTGCATGAATATGTCACCAGAACCAGAATACATCACCAGAACCACCATCAGTTTTGTGCAAGATGTATTATCTTTTCATTTTCATTGTACCCTTGTCCCTTAAATATCTCTTAAATAGCTCTTGTTAATTAATATTAACTAGCACCTCAAAACTCAGCAGATTCTACAGGATTGTACACCTGGTTTTTTCAACACACAATCATGGACTGATATCTCCCGATGCAACAGAAGAGGAGGAGTACAACAAGCTTCAGTGGTAAATGAAAATGATCAATGTGTTCATGACACTGGCCATGTTCTATATGAAAGTGCCGCCTGGCTAACAGAAAGAAGAGTATGAGAAGAAGGAAGAGGAGTGCATTTGTTTGCTCTGATTGCTGGCCTGCATGGTTATCAGAAGGCTAGGGCGTGCATCCGAGTCTAGCGCCTGTCCGACTCCAGGAGGGTTTCGGATGAGCCCCATCAAATTGATTTATTTCCACATATAATAAAAGGTAGAATACAATACGCAATACTCTTAATAGACATTGGTCAATTTCGAAAACCGAACCAGTTTTGGGTAAAGTACTCCCAAAGAGACCATTGATGACAGCCAGAAGGAGTAATAATTTGAGAGATCTTTTAGTCAGGAGCCACTATGTGGCAAAACCGTCTCTCCCTTTTTATACGGGAAGACCATGTCAAGGCTGTTTCCCATGTGGATCCTGTCTGATGTGTCGGAATGTGGAACGGGCCAATAATTTTTCCGTGTCTAATGGAAAACAGGTTTTTAGGATTATACAAAGCAGCACGGTGGCTCAGTGGTTAGCACAGCAGCTTGCAGCGCTGGAGTCCTGGGTTCAAACTCCACCAAGGACAACATCTGCAAAGAGTTTTTATGTTCTCTCCGTGTTTGTGTGGGTTTCCTCCAGGTACTCCGGTTTTCTCCCACATTCCAAAGACATACTGATAGGGAATTTAGATTGTGAGCCCCAACGGGGAGAGCGATGATAATGTGTGCAAACTGAAAAGCGCTGCGGAATATGTTAGCACTATATAAAGATAAAGATTATTATTATATGCATCAAAGAAGGGGATCACCAAGAGAAGTAAAGTGTAATACAAAAAATGCTTTTATTGAAAACCACCACATACAAGGCTATTAAAAACATTTAAAAGTCACAACTTGGGCTAGAATCCAAAAAGTATGGGTCATACAATAATGGGTACAATATACCAAACCCTACATGCCCTAATGCTTCATAATCAGTATTCCCTCTAACCAATAAAGGCCAAATACAAATAATACAACATAAATAGATGAATACAGACTACAGGTTGTATACATGCTGCCATCATAAAAATAATAACATGATGCCCATGCCACACATCCCATGCAGCGCCCTAGAGATCTGGTCGTAGCAGTAACGTCGCTCTACCACTAAGGGGAGTGATGGTACGTCTGACTGCACTAAAGGAGTTCTACTGACCAGGTATCACCAGCACACATTACACTTCACACTCCGGCCACTAGGGGGAGTAAAAGGCTTTATTTATTAAGCCACTCCTCACATTGGTAAAACTAGGGGTTGGACAGGAAGTTAGTCAGAAGCCTGGGAGAGTTCCAGGGAGGACCTGTCAGAACTGGAAAATCTGGTAGGTACCTGTTGTGAATTCTGTTTTGGAACTCCCTCCTGTGGTCATGAATGGTACTTCGGCGAGTTCTGTCCATGGACTCCCTCTGGTGGCTGTGAGTAGAGCTGCTGGTTCTGGGATTCCTTCCACAGGTGACCTGGTTTATTCTTAGGCTGCTGCTCTATTTAACTCCACCTAGATCGTTACTCCATGCCACCTGTCAATGTTCCAGTACTGATTCAGTTCGCTCTTGGATCTTTCTGGTGACCGTCTTTGCCAGCAGAAGCTAAGTCCCTGCTTGTTTATTTTGTTGTTCTTGTTTTCTTTTCCAGCTTGCTAATATGATTCTGTCTGGCTAGCTGGAAGCTCTGGGATGCAGAGTGGCATCTCCGCACCGTTAGTCGGTGCGGGGGTCTTTTTGCACACTCTGCGTGGTCTTTTGTAGTTTTTTGTGCTGACCGCAAAGTTACCTTTTCTATCCTCTGTCTGTTTAGGTAGTCTGGCCTCCCTTTGCTGAAACCTCTTTCATTCCTGTGTTTGTGTATTTCATCTTAACTCACAGTCATTATTTGTGGGGGGCTCCCTTTTCCTTTGGGGAATTTCTCTGAGTCAAGGTAGGCTTTACTTTCTATCTCTAGGGGTAGCTGGCTCTTAGGCTGTGCCGAGGCGTCTAGGCCTGTTAGGGACGCTCCACGGATATTTCTAGTGTGTGTGATAGGATTAGGGATTGCGGTCAGCAGAGTTCCCACTTCCCAGAGCTTGTCCTGTGAGTTTAACCATCAGGTCTTTCCTGGTGCTCCTAACCACCAGGTCCATAACAGTACAGGTGGCCCAAAGTATTAATGCATCTCAATAGAGGGATAAGAGAAGTTCTAAGACCATTTTTTTTCCTCTGCAGTGTGTTTTGTCTTTCTTTTCCCCTTTACCTCTGGATGGTTCAGGACACAGGTGTAGATATGGACATTCAAGGTCTGTCCTCTTGTGTGGATCATCTCACTACAAGGGTACAAAGCATTCAAGATTTTGTAGTTCGGAATCCAATGTTAGAGCCTAGAATTCCTATTCCTGATTTGTTTTCTGGGGATAGGTCTAAGTTTCTGAATTTCAAAAATAATGGTAAACTGTTTCTTGCTTTGAAACCCCGCTCCTCTGATGACTCAGTTCAACAAGTAAAAATCATTATTTCTTTGTTACGTGGTGATCCTCAAGACTGGGCATTTTCCCTTGCGCCAGGAGATCCTGCATTGCATGATGTAGATGCATTTTTTCTGGCGCTTGGATTGCTTTATGATGAACCAAATTTAGTGGATCAGGAAGAGAAAAACTTGCTGGCTTTGTGTCAGGGTCAGGATGAAGCGGAGGTATATTGTCAGAAATTTAGAAAGTGGTCTGTGCTTACTCAGTGGAATGAGTGTGCCCTGGCGGCAATTTTCAGAAAAGGTCTTTCTGAAGCCCTTAAGGATGCTATGGTGGGATATCCCACGCCTGCTGGTCTGAATGAGTCTATGTTCTTGGCCATTCAGATCGATCGGCGCTTGCGTGAGCGCAAAGCTGTGCACCATTTGGCGGTACTCTCTGAGCATAGGCCTGAGCCCATGCAATGCGATAGGACTTTGACCAGAGCTGAACGGCAAGAACACAGACGTCAGAATGGGCTGTGTTTTTACTGTGGTGACTCCACTCATGCTATCTCTGATTGTCCTAAGCGCACTAAGCGGTTCGCTAGGTCTGCCACCATTGGTACGGTACAGCCTAAATTTCTTTTGTCCATTACTCTAATTTGCTCTTTGTCGTCCTATTCTGTTATGGCGTTTGTGGATTCAGGCGCTGCCCTGAATTTGATGGACTTGGACTTTGCCAGGCGCTGTGGTTTTTTCTTGGAGCCCTTGCAGTGTCCTATTCCATTGAGAGGAATTGATGCTACGCCTTTGGCCAAGAATAAGCCTCAGTACTGGACCCAATTGACCATGCGCATGGCTCCTGCACATCAGGAGGATATTCGCTTTTTGGTGTTGCATAATCTACATGATGTGGTCGTTTTGGGGTTGACATGGCTACAGGTCCATAATCCAGTATTGGATTGGAAATCTATGTCTGTGTCCAGCTGGGGTTGTCAAGGGGTACATGGTGATGTTCCATTGCTGTCAATTTCGTCTTCCTCTCCTTCTGAAGTTCCTGAGTTTTTGTCGGATTACCAGGATGTATTTGATGAGCCCAAGTCCGGTGCCCTACCTCCTCATAGGGATTGTGATTGTGCTATTAATTTAATTCCTGGTAGTAAGTTTCCTAAGGGCCGACTGTTCAATTTATCTGTGCCAGAACACGGCGCTATGCGGAGTTATATAAAGGAGTCCTTGGAGAAAGGGCATATTCGCCCGTTGTCGTCACCGTTGGGAGCAGGCTTCTTTTTTGTGGCCAAGAAGGATGGTTCTTTGAGACCTTGTATTGATTACCGCCTTCTTAATAAGATCACGGTCAAATTTCAGTACCCTTTGCCGCTACTGTCTGATTTGTTTGCTCGGATTAAAGGGGCTAGTTGGTTCTCCAAGATAGATCTTCGAGGGGCATATAATCTTGTGCGTATTAAACAGGGCGATGAATGGAAAACAGCATTTAATACGCCCGAGGGCCATTTTGAGTACCTGGTGATGCCATTCAGGCTTTCTAATGCTCCATCTGTGTTTCAGTCCTTTATGCATGATATCTTCTGAGAGTATCTGGATAGATTCATGATTGTATATTTGGATGATATTTTGCTCTTTTCGGATGATTGGGAGTCTCATGTGAAGCAGGTCAGAATGGTGTTCCAGGTCCTTCGTGCTAATTCCTTGTTTGTGAAGGGGTCTAAGTGTCTCTTTGGAGTTCAGAAGGTTTCATTTTTGGGTTTCATTTTTTCCCCTTCTGCTGTCGAGATGGACCCTGTTAAAGTTCAGGCCATTTATGACTGGACTCAGCCTACATCTGTAAAGAGTCTGCAGAAGTTCCTGGGCTTTGCTAATTTTTACTGTCGCTTCATCGCTAATTTTTCTAGTGTTGTTAAACCGTTGACTGATTTGACCAAGAAAGGTGCTGATGTGGTCAATTGGTCTCCTGCGGCCGTTGAGGCTTTTCAGGAGTTGAAGCGTCGTTTTTCTTCTGCCCTTGTGTTGTGCCAGCCAGATGTTTCGCTCCCGTTTCAGGTCGAGGTTGATGCTTCTGAGATTGGAGCAGGGGCTGTTTTGTCTCAGAGACGTTCTGATGGCTCGGTGATGAAACCATGTGCTTTCTTTTCTAGAAAGTTTTCGCCTGCCGAGCGTAATTATGATGTTGGCAACCGAGAGTTGTTGGCTATGAAGTGGGCATTCGAGGAGTGGCAACATTGGCTTGAAGGAGCCAAGCAGCGCGTGGTGGTCTTGATGGATCACAAAAATTTGACTTATCTCGAGTCTGCCAAACGGTTGAATCCTAGACAGGCTCGATGGTTGCTGTTTTTCTCCCGTTTCGATTTTGTGGTTTCTTACCTTCCGGGCTCTAAGAATGTGAAGGCTGATGCCCTTTCAAGGAGTTTTGTGCCTGACTCTCCGGATGTTCCTGAGCCGGCTGGTATTCTCAAGGAGGGGGTAATTTTGTCTGCCATCTCCCCTGATTTGCGGCGGGTGCTGCAGAAGTTTCAGGTTGATAGACCTGACCGTTGTCCAGCGGAGAAGCTCTTTGTCCCTGATAGATGGACTAGTAGAGTTATCTCTGAGGTTCATTGTTCGGTGTTAGCTGGTCATCCCAGAATCTTTGGTACCAGAGATTTGGTGGCTAGATCCTTTTGGTGGCCTTCCTTGTCGCGGGATGTGCGCTCTTTTGTGCAGTCCTTTGGGACTTGTGCTCGGGCTAAGCCCTGCTGTTCTCGTGCCAGTGGGTTGCTTTTGCCCTTGCCGGTCCCAAAGAGGCCCTGGACGCATATTTCCATGGATTTTATTTCAGACCTCCCTGTCTCTCAGAGGATGTCGGTCATCTGGGTGGTTTGTGATCGCTTCTCTAAGATGGTCCATTTGGTACCCTTGTCTAAATTGCCTTCCTCCTCTGATTTGGTGCCATTATTTTTCCAGCATGTGGTTCGTTTGCATGGCATTCCGGAGAACATCGTCTCGGACAGAGGTTCCCAGTTTGTTTCGAGATTTTGGCGGTCCTTTTGTGCTAAAATGGGAATTGATTTGTCTTTTTCTTCGGCTTTCCATCCTCAAACAAATGGCCAAACCGAACGAACCAATCAGACTTTGGAAACATATCTGAGATGCTTTGTTTCTGCTGATCAGGATGATTGGGTGTCTTTCTTGCCTTTGGCTGAGTTCGCCCTTAATAATTGGGCCAGCTTGGCTACTTTGGTTTCGCCTTTTTTCTGTAATTCTGGTTTCCATCCTCGTTTTTCTTCAGGGCAGGTTGAGCCTTCGGACTGTCCTGGTGTGGATTCTGTGGTGGACAGGTTGCAGCAAATTTGGACTCACGTGGTGGACAATTTGACATTGTCCCAGGAGAAGGCTCAACGTTTCGCTAACCGCCGGCGCCGTGTTGGTCCCCGACTTCGTGTTGGGGATTTGGTTTGGTTGTCGTCTCGTTATGTTCCTATGAAGGTTTCCTCTCCTAAGTTTAAGCCTCGTTTCATTGGTCCTTATAAGATTTATGAAGGTCTTAATCCTGTGTCATTTCGTTTGGCCCTTCCGGCTTCTTTTGCCATCCATAATGTGTTCCATAGGTCGTTGTTGCGGAGATATGTGGCGCCTGTGGTTCCCTCCGTTGACCCTCCTGCTCCGGTGTTGGTCGAGGGGGAGTTGGAGTATGTGGTGGAGAAGATTTTAGATTCTCGTATTTCGAGACGGAAACTCCAGTACCTGGTCAAGTGGAAGGGTTATGGTCAGGAAGATAATTCCTGGGTTGTTGCCTCTGATGTTCATGCTGCTGATCTGGTTCGTGCCTTTCATTTGGCTTGTCCTGATCGGCCTGGGGGTTCTGGTGAGGGTTCGGTGACTCCTCCTCAAGGGGGGGGGGGGTACTGTTGTGAATTCTGTTTTGGAACTCCCTCCTGTGGTCATGAATGGTACTTCAGTGAGTTCTGTCCATGGACTCCCTCTGGTGGCTGTGAGTGGAGCTGCTGGTTCTGGGATTCCTTCCACAGGTGACCTGGTTTATTCTTAGGCTGCTGCTCTATTTAACTCCACCTAGATCGTTACTCCATGCCACCTGTCAATGTTCCAGTACTGATTCAGTTCGCTCTTGGATCTTTCTGGTGACCGTCTTTGCCAGCAGAAGCTAAGTCTCTGCTTGTTTATTTTGTTGTTCTTGTTTTCTTTTCCAGCTTGCTAATATGATTCTGTCTGGCTAGCTGGAAGCTCTGGGAGGCAGAGTGGCATCTCCGCACCGTTAGTCGGTGCGGGGGTCTTTTTGCACACTCTGCGTGGTCTTTTGTAGTTTTTTGTGCTGACCGCAAAGTTACCTTTTCTATCCTCTGTCTGTTTAGGTAGTCTGGCCTCCCTTTGCTGAAACCTCTTTCATTCCTGTGTTTGTGTATTTCATCTTAACTCACAGTCATTATTTGTGGGGGGCTCCCTTTTCCTTTGGGGAATTTCTCTGAGGCAAGGTAGGCTTTACTTTCTATCTCTTGGGGTAGCTAGCTCTTAGGCTGTGCCGAGGCGTCTAGGCCTGTTAGGTACGCTCCACGGCTATTTCTAGTGTGTGTGATAGGATTAGGGATTGCGGTCAGCAGAGTTCCCACTTCCCAGAGCTTGTCCTGTGAGTTTAACCATCAGGTCTTTCCTGGTGCTCCTAACCACCAGGTCCATAACAGGTACCTAGCGAAAGGACAGATTGTTACGGAACCGCACCTGCACTACCTTGCAGCGGTATCTAAAGAAAGGACACAAAGCGAAGGATATTGTGGACAGTGAGAAAACGAAATCAAGTACATAGGAGAGCCAGTAGGAGTCGTGCCCCGAGAATGGCAACATCCTACTGAGGCGCATAGCCGGTGGCCGGAGCACCGAGGAAGTTACAGTCTCCACGCATTACTTCAAACAGCGGCAGGACAGTGAATTACAGGTTGGCTGTCTACCATACAACACCTAAGAAGGACATAGGAGGCAATCGTGGGAGAGGGGCGACACTAGGGTTCCAGAATAACTCCAGGCCTACCTGTCATAAAGGTGCGTCCTAGCCATAACATACCTGGGGGGCGGAGAAGAGAAAGATCTAGAAAGAACGAGAACAGAAGTTGTGAGGACTATCCTGAATGCTCAGCAGGGAAGCACTACAACACACAGGCGCTAGTGGGTAGACACTATATATCCAAGAAAAAGGAAAAGAAAAAAGCACCTCTGCACAGCTGCAACAACTTAGATCGCCATGTCAGATAGCCAGGTAATGCTAGAGGTTCCTGCCGACAACCTCGGTGGTGCAGTATCCAAGAAAACAAGACGATAAATATCCAAATGCAGAAGAAGAGAGAGGAACGCACTCACCGATCAGGTAAAATCCAATCCTTTATTCAAGCATGGACAAACCTAGCAGGGAGGGGAGTGGAGGATGACGGACGACGGCCGTTTCACGCTGACGAGCGCTTCTATGGGTCCTCAGAAGCGCTCGTCAGCATGAAACGGCCGTCGTCCGTCATCCTCCACTCCCCTCCCTGCTAAGTTTGTCCATGCTTGAATAAAGGATTGGATTTTACCTGATCGGTGAGTGCGTTCCTCTCTCTTCTTCTGCAAGTGGGTAGACACTGATTTCCACCTGCAAAGGGAACTCTGGATGTGCCTTCGGGCCGGCCGGTCTCAGACAGCCCTGTTGACAGTGCCCTGGATTGAGGATCCTGAAACCTTCAGTAAAAGGTAAAGAAACTGAACCCTGTGTCCTCGTTATTCATCGCACTACGCACCATCACCCTCTTATTGGACGCCCCTTAGCAGGGTCACGGACTGGGTCCAGCCACCGTGACATCCCCAGAACTGAGCCAGCAGAGGACCGGTACAGAGTAACCAGCGGCCCTGTGTCTGGGGGCGCTCCAACTATATAAAGAGATTTTGCAATATAAGGCTGCCGTCACACTAGCTGTATTTGGTCAGTATTTTCAGGGCCGGCTCCAGGTTTTTGAGGGCCCCGGGCGAACGAGTCTCAGTGGGCCCCCCCAACCCCCCCTTTAACACATTTATACCTCGTATCACACAGCAGAGATCTATCACACAGCAGAGACCTAACAAACAGCAGAGACCTATCACACAGCAGAGATCTATCACACAGCAGAGATCTATCACACAGTGGAGATCACACAGCACAATCACACTCACTATGTTGCGATGTAGCAGTGGCGTACCGTTTGATCCCCGTCGTGGCCATTGTTGCTTTGATAACAGCCTTAGGCCGGGGTCACACTTCTGTATTTTCTCAGCAGTGTGATCTCATTTTCTTGGCTGACAAGAAGATGAGAAAAAATGTCTCCAGCATCTCCATTCTGCAGTCAGATGTCACCCGAGTGCAGTCTGATTTTTTTTTCCATGGACTACTTGCATGGCCGTGTCACGTGCGATCAGAATATCTGATACAATGATTCCGCGGCGCCATAGAATAAGATTGGTCCGGGCGCGATGCAATGTTTTATCAGAAAATACGTTCGTTGGCACCTGCGGCTGCCCTGAAGGTCTCTGTTTTATGGGTCAGATGCAAATGATGGAAAAACAGGATGGAGCCATTGTACTGCTGGAAAAGAGCCTGCACCATAAGTGGAAAGCAAAGTGGAGCATTCAGCAGCACCCAAAGGTGCCCCAGCCTGGGAGTGCAAGCCAGATACAAAGCCCTTACAAAAGGTTCAACGGTAGACAGAATACATAAAGTATAAGGCAGCCAACTTAAATCTGGACAGTAGATTTCATAGGATCAGTACATTGCAGCACTAATTAAGCTTAATGCATAGTAGTAGATATAAATGCAATGTAAGACTTTACTCACTAAAGCATATTTCAGCTGTATAAGATCTCTAATTGCTTAGCATGCAAATACATACGGTATGTCAATGAAGTCAGTTAAATAAAGTGCATTGTGCTGGTATTTAGAGAGTCATTAAAGGCTACAGCACTACTTGAAAAGCTTAGTGTATAGAGGTAAGTATATATGCCATAAAAAACTTCACTTGTTAATGCAGATTTCAGCTGTATGGAATCTTCAATTGCTAAATATGCAAATATAAATGTATCTAAATCTCATGTATATATACACATACATTACATACAGGGCAAAGGGGTGCTGGGAACGGGTGGGCAATCAGGGCATCTGCTCCTAGCTTTGGGGTGAGGCATCAACAAGGCACTGTGCAGCTGAGATATGTAGTCGAATCGATACATGATGAGGGCAGTACTTCTTACATGATTGAACACTTACACTTTGTCCCAGGTGGTGGGAAGCCTGAGGTCTGGAAGATTCCCTCGTCCTCTTCTCCTCCTGCTTGGCGCTGCGGCTGCCGGTCCGAATCTGTCCTAGTCTCCTCCTGGCTGTGCTGGATCATCTGGAGGATGGTGGACCGTGGACGCAGCCTCAGCCTGGACGTCCAAGTTCAACTCCGAACCGCAGCTCTCTATCTCTCTCCTCTCCGCCCGCCGACCAGATGTAAGGAGGAGAGATGACCCAGACCCAGCCAGCGTCGCGACCCGGAACCGGAAGTGTCTTCTCTCTTCTCTATCCAATGGTGAGGCCAGGGCCGGGCGGCGGTGACGTATTGCAGCTGCTATTGAAATGGCCTCAGTGACTCACTCAGTCCTCAGAGACACAGCAGCTGACTGTGCCCCACCCGGCGGCCGGCCCCCTGCAGCCAAGGCGAAGGCGCCGCCGGGGGACGTGGTCGGGATCATGTAGTGACTCACTGTCACTGAGTGACGCGCGCTGGCGGCTGACCGACGAGTGTGTTGTACATACCAAATGGGCCCCCCCGTCTTGCCAGGGCCCCGGCATTTGCCCGGGTGCGCCGGGTGCTGACGCCGGCCCTGAGTATTTTACATCAGTATTTGTAAGCCAAAACCAGGAGTGGGTGATAAATACAGAAGTGGTGCATATGTTTCCATTATACTTTTCCTCTAATTGTTCCACTTCTGGTTTTGGCTTACAAATACTGATGTAAAATACTGACCAAATACTGGCAGTGTGACCGCAGCCTTATACCCAACAGCTCCCAACTGCAAATAACCCAGCATAAATGGATACAGGCTAAAGAAAATTGTAAGCTGTGTACATGCTGCTAGTTTTGTAAAATACAACTAATACCACATGGATGTAAAATGATATTTACAAAGCATGGGTATAATAGTCTGAGAAAAAGGCAAAATAGGCAATAGGAAACATTAAAGATAGAGTAACTGCCACTGAGGGGTCAATACGTCGGTGAGACAAATACTTCACCCTAATCCGGAATAACAGTAGCCCCCCATGTAGCAGAGCAGTCAGGCAACGTAGGTGCCTGACCCACGCGTATCGACACACCAAGGTCAGATGCCCAGGTTTTTAGGAATAATGAATACATCTAGTGTAGTAGGGACTATGTTGTGTATTATGCCACATGTTCCTGTGCTCTGATTTACGTAGGGTTAAAATCTAGGGAACTACGGATCGGAACCAGGAAACAGATATTAGAGATATTAAAGATGCACAAACCAGTAGTGACGTGTTGACCTAAAAGACTATTCCTCTCCATTTCGGGATGCACCATGTTAGGACTGGCGGAACGCACCAAGAATAAGATGTAATAATAATAGATGCGTTCGCAGTCCGGGGTCCACCGTGCAGGTGAAAACCTGCTGCTAGTAAATGGCAGCGTAATATGGCGGTGGAAGCGAACCCAGTAAAGCCACAGGTCCGCAATACCGCACCAAGGAGTGCAAGCAAGGAGTCAGCGAACTCAACCCCAAGACTCAGGATTGAAGTCCGATTAGACTACTTGCTCACACAACACCGCAACTGGGTGTGTTAGGTAACTGTAATAATTAGAGCACCGAAGTGCGAACTGTGCCATGCTGGCAGACACCACTAAGCACCCAGACGTGGGTCAGGAAGCGCACTACTGGCGCGTGGCGCCGCACTGGCGGTCACAGCAATAGACGCTGATACGTGTGTGACACGTTGAGTGGTTAATCGGGCGCTAGATAGCAGCCATACTCCATACGCGAACAGTCATACAATAGGGTAGGGGTATTTAATGAACGACTTGCACTCACAACAAACACACGTATACAATTGTACACTAGCGCATGGCCGTGCGGTCATGCGAAGCTTATATAGCTGCAGTACTTTCAGGACCTTCAAATAAAGGACCAATGGGCAGCTGCCACAGAAGTTAGCCCTTTCAGGACCTGCCAGGAGGACCAATGGGAACCACTGCAGCATCTGAGCATGTGACCCTCGATCTCCAATGGGAGATCACACCCTGGGCATGCTCAGAAGGGAAAAAGCAGGACTTAGTCTCAAAAAGCGTCCACTCGCTGCTGCCCAGCACTGGCTTTAATGGCAAAAGCTGGAGAAGCAACAGCAAGCCTAAGCACAGAGTGAGACTGAGCCAGACGCAAGGACCGTCGTCTCTGCTGAGCAGGTTTACCTGCGGTAGGAGACGAACGGGAGACCGTAGCAGAAGTGGCCCGAGATTCCCTCTGTGCAGAAGCGGGAACTCGACCCCTAACACACCATGCTTGTAACCCAGATTTATTAAAAATACGTGGTATTGATCGGGTACATGGTGGTGTCAGAGGGGGAGACTTGAGATGCAGGCTGGCACAACTTGAGTGCTAGTGGATTATTAAATTGGGGACCATGACCCCTCTGGGTCTTAATGAAAAATTAAGCTTTACATCATTTTTGTAAAATAGATTGACATCTTGTTATTTAGTGCCTTGTTGTGATGTTCATCTAATTAATGCCTTTGGAATATTTTTTAATGTTTTATTTGTGTATTATTTTTCTTATTAGCGGATGTCATCTCAGCATCTAAACTTGCGTTTTGGTTTCTTGTATTCCACTGAACATCCCTCATGATGATACCTATCAGGCAGTTATGGATATAAGGAGTGATTCCATACTGTATGTCATTCTAACATCAATTGGACGCTGTATGCAGAAAGTGATGTTTCATCTACTGACCTTTTGATGGAGTGAATGGAACGGCTTCATGATACACTAATATCTACCATGTGCTATCTTGGTGACTAAGTAGCAGTCATTGATATGTGGAGTTATTCTTTATCTGTTATTTTTAATTTATTTTTGTTGTTGTCCATAGGTATCATTATTCTATTGGGAATTGTAATGAATTGGGATGTTAATATTACGTTTTGAGCAGTACCTTTTTGCCCTCCGTGCTGCCCTTAAGTATTATGGCCCCATTATAATCTCTTTCATCCACTCGTGAGTAGCGTATGCCGGCGTGACTACCCTCAGCTTACGTCTCAGATGGCATCTAAACGAGGCTGTGCGTTTCATTGACGTCAAACGGAACACTTGTTCCTATGCTGTGGTATTATATTGGTGCTGTTGTAGGTTCTTCCCTTGCACATTCACATGACATGACTGCATGCATCCCTCTCCCTTGCGTTCATTGGCTCTGCCCCCACACTTTCACATAAAGCGACCGGACATGTCTCTTTTTATTGCATTCATTGGTTGTGGTGGATTATGGTGGGATATTTAAGACTGCGTTTTGGACACAGATGCACTGCCCCCCGAGGAAGCAATAGCGAAACGCGCGTCAGGGCTTCTGTGCATTGGTTTGGCATCAGTATGGATAAGAGGTTTTGATGTTACAGCTAACTATGTATTGGTGGCAATTTACTGGTTACCTTAGGTAGCTGGGGTCACTTTTTTGTTACCTTCGTATTGTATTACTAACTTTACTAACTTTACTACTTGTCAGTTACTATATTATTATCATCCTCTGGCCTTGTGACTTATGGTGTAATTCCTTTGTACGCATCCAGGCAATATATATTATGCAACATGCACTTTATTAAGGGAATGAATCTATGCATGCCTAGGTGATCTTTTTCCCATAGTTTCATACAGTATGCCCTCCATTGCTCTCATGGTTAAATTGCTGCCTGCCTGTTCTTTTCCACATGAATTGAATTGATTTTTAAAGGGAACCTGTCACCCCCAAAATCGATGGTGAGGTAAGCCCACCGTCATCAGGGGCTTATCTTCAACATTCTGTAATGCTGTAGATAAGCCCTCCTACCTAAAAGAGGAGAAAAAGAGGTTAGATTATACTCACCCAGGGGCGGTCAGCTGCGGTCCAGGTCCAATTGGTGTCTCAGGTCCAGTCTGGAGCCTCCCATCTTCAATCGATGACGTCCTCTTCTGGTCTTCACGCCGCGGCTGCGGCGCAGGCGTACTTTGTCTTCCCTGTTGAGGCAGAACCCTATAGAGAACCTTTGGAGTATCATCAAGCACAAGATCTATGAGGGTGGGAGGCAGTTCACATCAAAACAGCAGATCTGGGAAGCTATGCTGACATCCTGCAAACAAATTCAACCAGAAACTGCCCAAAAATTCTCAAGTTCAATGGATGTAAGAATTGTGAAGGTGATATCAAAGAACTGTCGTATGCTAATATGTAACTACTGGAACAACACGTCTACCTTGAACTGTCCTCCCATCTCTCTTCTTGCTCCCTCTTTGACTGCTTACAATCTGGCTTCCGGTCACACCATTCCACTGAAACTGCCATAACTAAGGTCACCAATGACCTCTTAACCGCCAAGAGCAAGCGACACTACTCTGTCCTCCTCCTCCTCCTCGACCTGTCGGCTGCCTTTGACACAGTGGACCATTCCCTATTATTACAGACCCTCTCATCACTTGGCATCACAGACTTGGCCCTATCCTGGATCTCATCACACCTAACAGACTGGACATTCAGCGTCTCCCACTCACACACCACCTCCTCACCTCGCCCCCTATCTGTCCTTGGGCCCCTGCTCTTCTCCATTTACACCTTTGGCCTGGGACAGCTCATAGAATCTCATGGCTTTCAGTATCACCTCTATGCTGATGACACACAGATCTACATCTCTGGACCAGATATCACCTCCCTACTAACCAGAATCCCTCAATATCTGTCCACTATTTCATCCTTCTTCTCCGCTAGATTTCTGAAACTTAACATGGACAAAACAGAATTCATCATCTTTCCCCCATCTCACGCGACCCCCCCAATGAACCTATCCATTACAGTAAATGGCTGCCCACTCTCCCCAGTCCCACAAGCTCGCTGCCTCGGGGTAATCCTTGACACTGATCTCTCCTTCAAACCACATATCCAAGCCCTTTTCACTTCCCGCCGACTTCAACTCAAAAATATTTCACAAATCCATTCATTCCTCAACCATGAATCTGCAAAAACCCTAGTCCATGCCCTCATCATCTCTCGCCTTGACTACTGCAACCTCCTGCTCTGTGGCCTCCCCTCTAACACTCTCGCACCCCTCCAATCTATTCTAAACTCTGCTGCCCGACTAATCCACCTGCCCCTCCGCTATTCCCCAGCCTCTCCCCTCTGTCAATCCCTTCACTGGCTCCCCATTGCCCAGAGACTCCAGTACAAAACCCTAACCATGACGTACAAAGCCATCCACAACCTGTCTCCTCCATACATCTGTGACCTCGTCTCCCGGTACTTACCTACACGCAACCTCCGATCCTCACAAGATCTCCTTCTCTACTCCCCTCTTATCTCCTCTTCCCACAATCGTATACAAGATTTCTCTCGCGTATCACCCCTACTCTGGAACCCTCTACTACAACACATCAGACTCTCGCCTACCATCGAAACCTTCAAAAAGAACCTGAAGACCCACCTCTTCCAACAAGCCTACAACCTGCAGTAACCACCGATCGACCAAACCGCTGCATGACCAGCTCTACCCTCACCTACTGTATCCTCTGTTATGAACAGGTAATTCAGAACCACAATGGACCTTGAAGTTCAGAGCATACAAAGTGACCGCAGTACCACTCTCATCCACCAAAGGAAGCTTATAGACAGAACCAGCCGCAGTACCACTCACGACCACAGGAGGGAGCTTGGCCACAGAATTCACAACAGTACCCCCCCTTGAGGAGGGGTCACTGAACCCTCACCAGAGCCCCCAGGCCGACCAGGATGAGCCACATGAAAGGCACGAACCAGATCGGCAGCATGGACATCAGAGGCAAAGACCCAGGAATTATCTTCCTGACCATAACCCTTCCACTTAACCAAATACTGGAGTTTCCGTCTCGAAACACGAGAATCCAAAATCTTCTCCACAATATACTCCAATTCCCCTTCAACCAAAACCGGAGCACGAGGATCAATAGATGGAACCACAGGTGCAACAATGACCTATGGAACACGTTATGGATGGAAAAAGAAGCTGGAAGAGTCAAACGAAAAGACACAGGATTAAGAACCTCAGAAATCCTATATGGACCAATGAAACGAGGCTTAAATTTAGGAGAGGAAACCTTCATAGGAATATAACGAGATGACAACCAAACCAAATCCCCAACACGAAGTCGGGGACCCACACAACGCCTGCGGTTAGCGAAACGTTGAGCCTTCTCCTGGGACAAAGTCAGATTGTCCACTACATGAGTCCAAATCTGCTGCAACCTATCCACCACAGCATCCACACCAGGACAGTCCGAAGACTCAACCTGCCCTGAAGAGAAACGAGGGTGGAACCCAGAATTGCAGAAAAACGGCGAAACCAAAGTAGCCGAGCTGGCCCGATTATTAAGGGCGAACTCAGCCAAAGGCAAAAAGGACACCCAATCATCCTGATCAGCAGAAACAAAATATCTCAGATATGTTTCCAAGGTCTGATTGGTTCGTTCAGTCTGGCCATTTGTCTGAGGATGGAAAGCCGAGGAAAAAGATAAATCAATGCCCATCCTAGCACAAAAAGCTCGCCAAAACCTCAAAACAAACTGGGAACCTCTGTCAGAAACGATGTTCTCTGGAATGCCATGTAAACGAACCACATGCTGGAAAAACAATGGCACCAAATCAGAGGAGGAAGGCAATTTAGACAAGGGCACCAAATGGACCATCTTAGAGAAGCGATCACAAACCACCCAAATGACCGACATTCTTTGAGAGACAGGGAGATCCGAAATAAAATCCATAGAGATATGTGTCCAAGGCCTCTTCGGGACCGGCAAGGGCAAAAGCAACCCACTGGCACGAGAACAGCAGGGCTTAGCCCGAGCACAAATCCCACAGGACTGCACAAAAGAACGCACATCCCGTGACAGAGATGGCCACCAAAAGGATCTAGCCACCAAATCTCTGGTACCAAAGATTCCAGGATGACCAGCCAACACCGAACAATGAACCTCAGAGATAACTTTATTCGTCCACCTATCAGGGACAAACAGTCTCTCCGCTGGCCAACGGTCAGGTCTATTAGCCTGAAATTTTTGCAGCACCCGCCGCAAATCAGGGGAGATGGCAGACAAAATTACCCCCTCTTTGAGAATACCCGCCGGCTCAGACAAACCCGGAGAATCGGGCACAAAACTCCTAGACAGGGCATCCGCCTTCACATTTTTAGAGCCCGGAAGGTACGAAACCACAAAGTCAAAACGGGAGAAAAACAGCGACCAACGAGCCTGTCTAGGATTCAACCGTTTGGCAGACTCAAGATAAGTCAAGTTTTTGTGATCAGTCAAGACCACCACGCGATGCTTAGCTCCTTCAAGCCAATGACGCCACTCCTCGAATGCCCACTTCATGGCTAGCAACTCTCGATTGCCAACATCATAATTTTGCTCAGCAGGCGAAAATTTCCTGGAAAAGAAGGCGCATGGTTTCATCACCGAGCAATCAGAACTTCTCTGCGACAAAACAGCCCCTGCTCCAATTTCGGAAGCATCAACCTCGACCTGGAACGGAAGCGAAACATCTGGTTGGCACAACACAGGGGCAGAAGAAAAACGACGCTTCAACTCCTGAAAAGCTTCCACAGCAGCAGAAGACCAATTGACCACATCAGCACCCTTCTTGGTTAAATCAGTCAACGGTTTAGCAATGCTAGAAAAATTAGCGATGAAACGACGATAAAAATTCGCAAAGCCTAGGAACTTCTGCAGACTCTTCAGAGATGTAGGCTGAGTCCAATCATAAATGGCCTGAACTTTAACAGGGTCCATCTCGATAGTAGAAGGAGAAAAAATGAACCCCAAAAATGAAATCTTCTGAACACCAAAGAGACACTTTGACCCCTTCACAAACAAAGAATTAGCACGCAGGACCTGGAACACCATTCTGACCTGCTTCACATGAGACTCCCAATCATCCGAGAAGACCAAAATATCATCCAAGTATACAATCAGGAATTTATCCAGGTACTCTCGGAAGATGTCATGCATAAAGAACTGAAACACTGATGGAGCATTAGAAAGTCCGAATGGCATAACCAGGTACTCAAAATGGCCTTCGGGCGTATTAAATGCTGTTTTCCATTCATCGCCCCGTTTAATACGCACAAGATTATACGCACTATGAAGATCTATCTTGGTGAACCAACTAGCCCCCTTAATCCGAGCAAACAAATCAGATAGCAGCGGCAAGGGGTACTGAAATTTGACCGTAATTTTATTTAGAAGGCGGTAATCAATACAAGGTCTCAGCGAACCATCCTTCTTGGCCACAAAAAAGAACCCCGCTCCCAATGGCGACGATGACGGGCGAATATGACCCTTCTCCAAAGACTCCTTCACGTAACTCCGCATAGCGGCGTGCTCAGGTACAGATAAATTAAACAGTCGACCCTTAGGAAACTTACTACCAGGAATCAAATCGATAGCACAATCACAATCCCTATGCGGAGGTAGGGCATTGGACTTGGGCTCATCGAATACATCCCGGTAATCAGACAAGAACTCTGGGACCTCAGAAGGGGTGGATGATGAGATAGACAGAAATGGAACATCACCATGTACCCCCTGACAACCCCAGCTGGACACAGACATTGATTTCCAATCTAATACTGGGTTATGGACTTGTAGCCATGGCAACCCCAACACGACCACATCATGCAGATTATGCAACACCAGAAAGCGAATATCCTCCTGGTGCGCAGGAGCCATGCACATGGTCAGCTGGGTCCAATACTGAGGCTTATTCTTGGCCAAAGGCGTAGCATCAATTCCTCTCAATGGAATAGGACACTGCAAGGGCTCCAAGACAAACCCACAGCGCCTAGCAAACTCCAAGTCCATCAAATTCAGGGCAGCGCCTGAATCCACAAATGCCATGACAGAATAGGAAGACAAAGAGCAGATCAAAGTAATGGACAAAAGAAATTTCGACTGTACCGTACCAATGGTGGCAGACCTAGCGAACCGCTTAGTGCGCTTAGGACAATCGGAGATAGCATGAGTGGAATCACCACAGTAGAAACACAGCCCATTCTGACGTCTGTGTTCTTGCCTTTCAGCTCTGGTTAAAGTCCTATCGCACTGCATAGGCTCAGGTTTATGCTCAGATAATACCGCCAAATGGTGCACAGATTTACGCTCGCGCAAGCGTCGACCGATCTGAATGGTCAAAGACATAGACTCATTCAGACCAGCAGGCATAGGAAATCCCACCATGACATCCTTAAGGGCTTCAGAGAGACCCTTTCTGAAAATAGCTGCCAGCGCACATTCATTCCATTGAGTGAGCACGGACCACTTTCTAAACTTCTGACAATAAATCTCTATCTCATCCTGACCCTGACACAGAGCCAGCAAATTTTTCTCTGCCTGATCCACTGAATTAGGTTCGTCGTACAGCAATCCGAGCGCCAGAAAAAACGCATCAAAATTACATAATGCAGGATCTCCTGGCGCAAGGGAAAATGCCCAGTCTTGAAGGTCGCCACGTAATAAAGAAATAATAATTTTAACTTGCTGAACTGGGTCACCAGAGGAGCGGGGTTTCAAAGCCAGAAATAGTTTACAATTATTTTTAAAATTCAAAAACTTAGCTCTATCTCCAAAAAATAACTCAGGAATAGGAATTTTAGGTTCTAACATAGGATTCTGAACCACTAAATCTTGAATGTTCTGTACTCTTATAGTGAGATTATCCATCAAAGAGGACAGACCCTGAATGTCCATGTCCACACCTGTGTTCTGAACCACCCTGATGTATAGGGGAAAAGAAAGACAGAACACAGTGCAAAGAAAAAAAAATGGTCTCAGAACTTCTCTTTTCCCTCTATTGAGAAGCATTAGTACTTTGGGCCTCCAGTACTGTTATGAACAGGTAATTCAGAACCACAATGGACCTTGAAGTTCAGAGCATACAAAGTGACCTGACATTTACCAAAAACATATGACGAGCTCTGAGACGTGGAAACTCTGCTGACCGCAATCCCTAATCCTATCACACCACACTAGAGGTAGCCGTGGATTGCGCCTAACGCTCCCTATGCAACTCGGCACAGCCTGAGAAACTAACTAGCCCTGAAGATAGAAAAATAAGCCTACCTTGCCTCAGAGAAATTCCCCAAAGGAAAAGGCAGCCCCCCACATATAATGACTGTGAGTAAAGATGAAACACAAACACAGAGATGAAATAGATTTAGCAAAGTGAGGCCCGACTTACTGAATAGACCGAGGATAGGAAAGGTAGCTTTGCGGTCAACACAAAAACCTACAAACAACCACGCAGAGGGGCAAAAAGACCCTCCGCACCGACTAACGGTACGGAGGTTCTCCCTCTGCGTCTCAGAGCTTCCAGCAAGCAAGAAAAACCAATATAGCAAGCTGGACAGAAAATATAGCAAACAAAAATAACATAAGCAGAACTTAGTTTATGCAGGAAGACAGGCCACCGGAACGATCCAGGAGGAAGCAAGACCAATACTAGAACATTGACTGGAGGCCAGGATCAAAGCACCAGGTGGAGTTAAATAGAGCAGCACCTAACGACTTAACCTCATCACCTGAGGAAGGAAACTCAGAAGCCGCAGTACCACTCTCATCCACCAAAGGAAGCTTATAGACAGAACCAGCCGCAGTACCACTCACGACCACAGGAGGGAGCTTGGCCACAGAATTCACAACAATCCTCACCCATCCCTTGTAGATTGTGAGCCTTCGCGGGCAGGGTCCTCACTCCTCCTGTACCAGTTATGACTTGTATTGTTTAAGATTATTGTACTTGTTTTTATTATGTACACCCCTCCTCACATGTAAAGCGCCATGGAATAAATGGCGCTATAACAATAAATAATAATAATAATAATAACTTGGCCTGTAATGATGTGTTTGATTGAAAAAGCTTTTGATTTCAGTAAATGTGACCTCTTAATGCTTCAAATTTAACAAATAACCATTTTGAGTTCTCTTACAACCTATAAAATGGTTGGAAACTCGGTTGCGCATAATAATTTGGGACAGCTCATTTTGAGTTTTGTTTTATTTGAAAAATACTGTTGTCTTTAGGATGTTTTTCCTATAAAATGTATTTTTTTCTCAAAGGGTTGATGATTTGAACATTATATTGACTCATTTGCATCCACCATTTAGAAAAATCAGAGAAAAATAGCATTTGAATAAAAGTTTGGAATGCCGTGAATACAATAATGGATGGCGCAAGGCAATAAAAGGGAAAACACTATGTAACAATGTGGGGTGCTGTACATAATAAAGGCACTATGTGATAATGGACGATGTAATACATAATAAGGGAAGACACTGTAATAATGGACTGTGTAATACATAATAATGGAAGACACTGTGAAAACGAATGGCAGAATTCGTAATAATGGAGGACCCTATGTAATAATGGGCATCACTATTCATACTAAGTAAAGACACTATATAACAATCACATTGCTGTACATAATAGGATAGAACATTGTAATAATGGATAGCACTATGCATAATAAGATAGAACACTAGGTAACAATGCAATAACCTATTTATGCCAAGAAATCAAAAAACCTGCCTTGTCTCCTATAGGTTAGCCTGGCCATAAAATGGCACAGCAGAGTATTATTATTTATGACTATTGCACAACACTTCTCACGAATGATACATTGTAGCTCTATATCACATACTGGTTTTCCCATTTAAATATTCAATTATGTAACCATATTAATATATGCAATACTTTATGTAAATTTGGTCCTCCTTCAAAATATGAACGTACGCCCCTAACTGCGGTTCTGTAGGAAGACATGCCCAGTTGTGATATAGACACATTATAATGTGAGCAATTCAGCCATGATTTCCCCAGAATAATGAGCCCCGGAGAGAGCATAGATTACCACCCTGTAGTGATGAGCGAGTGTACTCGTTACTCGAGATTTCCCGAGCATGCATGAACTTGTAGACAGGCTGAATATATGTAGAATTCCCTTACAAACAGGCAATCCCCCATATATTCAAGCTGTCTAGCAGCCGCAAATCATGCAGCTGCGTTGACAAAAACTAAATCTCCGAGCACGCCGAAATACTCGGAGACCACCCGAGCGTGCTCGGGAAATCTCGATTATAACTACTGCCCTCAATATTCTGCCCAAAGCCCTCAATTCCGATATTTACAGCCTATCCTAAGGATAAGCTATTGATAGTGTGATTTTGGAAATCACTTTTAGGCATAAAACTTATTATGTGAGAAGTTATATAGCGTGGCGGAACAAAGGGAAGAGGAGACCCTAAAAAAAGTTTAGAACTGTTAAAAACAAGGTAAACTATGAAAGAACCAAACAAAATCAAATATAAAAGCGACAGATGAATGAGAACCGAATCATGTTGTGTTAGTATATTTTTAGTATTTATTTGTGTAAGTAATTATGCTTAATGATAGATTAATTTAGGTGTGGAATGTACAATCTAATGTTAATGAAAATCCCCTTGTCTGCTGGCACCGTCCTCTTCCTCGTCTGGAGTATATATAGGTACATATTCCAGTTCAGGGTTACTGGTAATAGATAAGAGAAGAAGAGAAGAAAAGAGAATGGACGGGAAAAGTAATGGCATTGGTAAGATGGAAACAATGAGGGACGGTAAGAATACACGGTGCTGGTACGAAGAACCTAAATAGCTACAATTTATTTTACAGGATATTCGGAAAAGGATAATGGAGTCTTTACTGTTGATGTGTTTCGGACAGTAGAAAACAACACTATGAGGGGCAAAGGTAAAGTATATTTCTATCTATCTATCATCTATCTATCTATATCTATCATCTCTCTATCTCTCTATCTATTATCTATCTATCTATCATCTATATCTACTTATCTATCATCTGTCTATCATCTATCTATTATCTATCTATCATATATCTACCTATCATCTATCTATCTATCTATCTATCTATCATATATGCCAATAGTGGAATTCCCTTAAGGGAAAAAGGGAGAGAGGGTGGCACTTTATGAGTGTCGTAAGGGCGCTCCCATTATAGCAGGTATAATCAAATGGAAAAATTACCAAAAAATTACCAGAAGAAGAAAATAAAATAAAAATGTATTTAAAAACACAATGTGCTTTCGCCTGTACCCAGCATTCATCGGGTGTTAAGACCTGAAGAAGGTTGGATGAAGTCGAAACGTGTTGTGCTTTAAATACATTTTTCTTTTACTTTGTTCTTCTGAAATATTTTTAGTAATTTATTCATTTCATCACATCTGCTATAATGGGAGCGCATTTTACCTGGTATCTCCACCAAGGTCATTAGGTTATCAATTATTCTTTACATGAAAGTGTCCATTTTCCCATAGCACAATCAGTAGCTATATTTTTAATGACCAGAAGCCTAGTAATTGTGGCTGGGAATGATAATCCAGGACAACTTTCAGGTTGGTGATCCCTGGAAGACAAATTAGATCTTGTAAACCTCGTTAGTTTAGCGCAGATTCTAAAAACCTATACTCCATTCATTACTACTACCTCTACATTTGATCAATGGGAGGGGATTTTTACATACATAAATAATGAAGTATTTTATTTTGTAGTTTTTAATTATTTTTTTCTAGTTGAATCCTGTTTCGGGAGGAAGAGGTCTTTAGTATTCAGAATTGCTGCCCTTGTCCTAATCTTGCTGGTCGTGATACTCCTGATAATCATTGTATGTGCGTTCTGTAAGTATAAAACATGTTAGCAGAGTGTTTTAATATGTGTAAAAGGAAGGTCCAAATTAGAGACCTGTCTATTTACTTACATAGTTACGTAGGTTTAAAAAAAGACCTAGCTCCATCAAGTTCAACCTTTCTCCACCAATTGTACATTTTGTCATTAATTTAACTATAACCCTCAATGTTATGTGTACTCTGTAACTGAATAATTTAGTTCAAACCCCTATTAAATTGTTCAATTCAGATTTTTAAAAAAAATAAAACTTGATTACAGAGATTTCTTCTGATGATGTTAATCTAGTTGTAGGCATAAATGGTCAATAAACAAAATTGACTTTGCTAAAAGTGCAACTAATTTCTTTGGAGGCAGCGGCATAGTTATCAGCCATCCACTTCTACAAGTTGAAGTAAAATAAATCTGAAATCCAACCTCTATAATCAGGGTTTAATCCAATTGGAGACATCAGTAGACTGTCGGACGTACCTGAACACTGGGAATGGTATCTGCTAATGTCAATGGACATCTTAAGACTCAAGTTAAGACAGTTTTTATCCAATTTTGTCCAATGAGCTGATCAAATATTTGTTCTGTTTCTGCAGATTCATCTATCAATGGACAACTGAAGATAATGAATGAACAAGGTAACTATACCAATGTCCTACAAATCAGTATGTGACCAAATAGCTCTACTCCATCTTCTATCTCACAATTTTCCAGAATAATTGTGTGTGACTTACAGAATTCATAGTATTTGGGTAAATATTACTATTGGATGAATCGATATGTGGCATTTAATTTTTCTATATGACATTAATACCTACAGCGTCAGAATCCCAAAAGCATGGTGTAGAGGAGCTAGACAACCTGAAGACAAAAGTGACAGACCTCAGTGATTCAATGGGTAAGGAGATATCTAAAAAAAATTCACTTGGGTGCCAGTGAAGGTACTAACAAGTCTCTCTGCCTTGACCAGAACATTTACAGGTGCTTCTCACAGAATTAGAAAATCATCAAAAAGTTAATTTATTTCGGTTCTTCAATACAAAAAGTGAAACTCGTATGTTATATAGAGTCATTACAAACAAAGTGATCCATTTCAAGTGTTTATTTCTGTTAATGTTGATGATTATGGCTTACAGCCAATGAAAAGCAACACACTACCAACGTACGTTGAGCTTCCTTTTCTCTCACTGACACCCACCCCTTCTGTTGTCCTTACCCAGGCTTACGCATGTCATGTTCGTTAGTGCTGGAAGTGACGGCCTGGCTCACTCGTGTCTTCCTTCTATGACTGCAGTCGTCCTGTTCTGGGTGGAGTCTCCCCGCGGGTCTTCGGTGCTTGACCAAGGGTGGATGTCTCCCAGATCTAGAGAGAAGAGGGCTGGGCACCAGTTCTTGCCTGGTGTTGTCTGCACTCTGGATCTTGACCGAAGCAGGTCTAAGGTTCAAGCCTTGACTGGCGTAGTCTGTGCTCCGGATCTTGACCGGTACAGATTGGATCTTCAGGTTGTGGTTTGCATAGTCATGGCAGCAAGCACCCTGCTGGCACACGCTCCTTGTTAAGGCCTACCACTCTGGTTTCAGTTTTATCTCTCGTCCACACCTACTCTCGGCGCCAAAGGGTGCGGTGCGCAGGGACTTTATATCTGGGAACTTCATCATCCCAGGCATCAGATCCCCCCGCAACTCTTCTGGTGCCAGTTGGTTCCGCATGGTCTCATCTAGCCAGTAGGTGGCAGCCTTCTGGCACTAATAATACATCAAGTAGGGGCTATTCAGAGGTACCATCGCCTCCAATTACATTAATAACACTATTGTTGACATCTAGTGATCACGATCTTAATACTGCTGTGTAGCACTTGTGTCATTTGCTTCTGTTTCTTTAAATAGATAATATGTGCAAAATGTGCCCTCTTGGCTGGCATACCATCGGTTCTTCCTGTTATTATGTCTCAGAGGAAGAGAGAACCTGGGATGAAGCCCAAGATGAATGCTACAAAGTTAACTCTTTTCTAGTTATGATAAAGGACAGGAATGAGTCGGTGAGTAACATGTGCAAGGAGACATATTAACAAGTCTTTATAGATTATTGTTTGTAATTGGATGTTCCAGTGTATTATCGGCATACAAAAAGGTCAGATCAGAATAAAAAATCTATTTTTTTTTCAAGAAACAGTACCACTTTTGCCAACAAGCTCTTTGAGGAGTTTCAATCAACTGAAAAATAAATATTCGGACCCTCCTTCAGTGATGTAGCATGGGAAACCAAAAAGGCTATAGCCCCAGATGCCAGATTCTATGGGAACACAATATTTTACAACCTTTCTCATCATACACTTTTATATGAGCCATAACTCTACCTTTTATTGTAGTGGTGCCAGCAAGCAACCAATATCTGTCTGGTGGCTGTAGGATGACAAGCATCTCAATATAATGAAATGAGCAGTGGCAGACACACAAAGATGAGAGGCCCTATGTAAGAACAGTGAAGGGTATCTTTTCTGTCCAATAATGAATCATAATGCACATTTCCACCTGGTGGAAATGGGCCCCCTTACCTATGCAGCCCATGTGCAGCTGCACAGATTGTACCAATGATATGTCTGTGTGGCACCCCAGGAGTTCGGGTACCTCAGTAGTGCTATCTTCCTCACGGGGAGGATAATGCAATGTCTGGAGACAAGTGAGGTTTCCTTTGGTAGGTTTACACACACACAACCCCTTCCACTTCCAGGCCAGGAGGGGGAGCTCCAAGCCCTGTATTAGGGAAGCTTCCCTCAATAAAGATCCTGGTTTGGAGGCAGAGACAGCTCAGTTTGTAGCAGAAGTCTGTGTGCGAGGACAGACAGGAGTGGAGCACAGAGGAAAGAGAAAGCTCCAGGAGGCCATGAGCAGGCCTCTGAAGAGTATCAGCGCAAGAATCCGGGTACCGGGAGCCCGAGGCTTTTGTGAATTATAAAACACAGAGCAGAACCGGAGGGTATTGTTCTACAAGGACTTTGCCCATAATTACCTGTGGCACAGCAGCACCTAGGAGCCTGGAGTCACCGAGAACATACCCCAGTTCACACGGCCCAAGCTGCCTGCCATACAGGTACCTGTCCTAGGACAGCAGAATGATTAAAGACCTTGTTGAGACACTAGTGGCAGCAGGGACTTAGAGACAGAAAGCGCAGAGTGGTAGGCTCCCACCTGACATACCCAGGGGAACTTGCTTGTCTCTGGACTACCCAGACTTCTCTGCCTGCCCTGTGGTCTGGTGCCCTGGACTGTGGATGCTGAGGTCTTCAGTAAAGGTAAAGAGACTGCAACCTTGTGTCCTCGTTCTTCTCTGCACCTCTCACTATACCACCATCTACACACTGGGAATCCCTGGGGATATACTTAATCTGTGGGAAGGTATACCATCTAGCTGCCATAACATCACCCGAGGGGACCCCTTAAAGCAGCGTCGGTCACCCTGACCGAATACCAAAGGTGGTGTCACAAACATAAACTTTATCCCTTTAAAGACCTTGCCCTTTTAAATGGGTGCCCAGGGCCACGGACCAGGTCACAGCCACTGTGACATCCCCTTGTGAACACCGGACCTTGTACAGAGTACCCCTAGCCCGCAGGGCGACTCATCTGCACCTGAAAATGAATATTATAATCTCGGTGACTAGCTGTACCCGAGTCAACTCCTGTCCCTCGCTCAGATATCAATTTTCCCATCCATAAGGCCCTTTCTTTTGTTCCTTAAACAAAACTCAGTTTTTTTTAAAGCGCCTCAAGCCTAATAGTGACTGCAAAACTGAATAAATTGTATTTTTTTTATTTCTCATCTCCATTGCAGAGATTTTAAGTTTTAAAATGTATATTCTATTTTTGTTTGCTAAGACCGAAAGTGTGTTAGCAGAGATGCCTCTCTGGGGGTTGGTTACTTTTCTCCTGTTAGGCTGCCATCACACTAGCAGTATTTAGTCAGTATTTTACATCAGTATTTGTAAGCCAAAACCAGGAGTGGGTGATATACAGAAGTGGTGCATATGTTTCTATTATACTTTTCCTCTATTTGTTCCACTCCTGGTTTTGGCTTACAAATGCTGATGTAAAATACTGACCAAATACTGCTAGTGTGACTGCAGCCTTAGAGGTCGACCAAGTATAAGCAGGAGGCATCATACAGAGAAAAAACTAAAACTTCCAAAGAAGGTCAGAACTACCGTTCTATGTATGATACAGTCCTACTCTCCATACTGGCACCTACTGATAATTGGGGGAGGGGAGAAAAGAATCTATTTGCCATTAAAAACACCACTGCATCTGCAGCTCATGTAGCACTATCAGCATGTGTTACGTGTACGCCACTAGGTTCTGGGCGGGACAGGTCTCATGAATTCTTTGGAACTTTGGGGGAACCGTTACTCAGGGCGACCATGTACTGCAGCATTCTCAGGCACAAGATGGATCCACTTGCTCACACAGAAACAATTGATAGAGTCCTCATGAACATGAACAGTGTATTTTAATGTGACAGCACATTCAATACAATTCAAGTGTCTTTCAGCACAGGCTTTATAAACAGTACAGCTACTTCTTAGAGGTACATTGACTAACAATCTCTTTTGATAGCACAGTTCAGCACAGAAAACTCTTTACAAAGGCACAGTAGTACATAGCATTCCTTCTAGCACAGTGTAATGGAAGAGGGCTTGCTGAGGGAGATTATCCCTTTGATTCAATTTCTTCTAGTACTTATCTTCCTGCTCCTGATAGATTTTCTCAACTAGCAGTACAGGGGATAGCAGCGCCCCACTCTGTAATGGAATCCTGTGTCCCTATCATTCACTTGCCTGAACCTTTGTGAGACAGATCACAGACAAAATCCCTTCAGCTGCTGCCAGAACAGTAAACAAGTTTCCCACAATCTCCCTGGGACTCTGCTAACCACTCCATGTTTCCTGTGACTGTGTTAACCCCTCTAGTTACTGGATGCTTTTGAAGCAACAGCAGTTAGCACTATTTCTGCATGTCACACATGGGTGAAGGGAAAGTAGAACACTGCTGTGTGTCAAACCACTTTTTCTTGTAGCTCTTCTGTCACAGTAATTCTTTTAGCTTTGCTCTATTCCTTCTCCCAGCCCACACTGACAGTGCTTTGAGAGCATGAGAGAAGTCCTGCAGAGCTGTTTTTATTGATACAGCCCTGCTCTTCTCCTTGATCTCTTTTCTACAGTGATTACAAGGGGTGAGAAGGAAGAACAAGCAGAGCTGTGTATCATTACAAACACATCTTGCAGGTCTCTTCTCAAGGCATTACCAGTGTAGGGGTAGAAAGGAAGAGAGAAGAGCTGAAAGCGCTGTGAGAAAAAGAGTTGGAGATCCAGAGGTGTTTGCAACGACACACAGCTCTGCTCTTCTCCACTGCTGACTTATAATCACAGTAGGTGACAAATCATTCAGGAGAGCTGGCTGTCATTATATGTTTTTCATTGTAACACATAGAAAGCTGGGTCTGACATTCTCTGTGGATGCGTTCTTTTTACCCCTGCACAATGCCTCCGATTTATGATTAGTCAATGTCATATAGGGAAAAAAGTAACCACCCCCTAGAGCTCTTCCTACCCAAATATTATCCCTTAAACTTTTTGCAACTACAGCAAGCACAGAAACATTATAAAATGCTGAAAACACTCCGAAAAGTGATAAAAAGATGATTACCGGGAAATTTCAGCACTTTCTGAGTCAGATGACACCTAGAGGCATAAAGGGTCGCAAAAACAACAAGCTCAAGAAAGCAATGTGATATAAGTCAGGGTACAGATGACTTTTTTGAAAATGGTCTCAAATTCCACCAATTCCATCAAATTCCATCTATTAAGGGATTTGTCTTGGAGTGTAAAAAGCTGTTGAGAAAGTAGTTTTCCAGCTGAAATAAGAAGCTTTCTTTTTTACCTTGGGTTAATAAAATACGGAAAGTGACCTACAGCGACAAAGCCGTTAACATTGGCTTTAATGTGAAGCGCTAAATAATGAAGCTTGCGATTTATGTTGTTACATTGAATAATTGTTGGACTGTCCTTGTTAATTGTATTTGTGCAGCTCCATTGTGGTGCCAAACAAATTTTACGACATTTCTCTATGCTACATATGTAAGATTTATTTTTTTGTTGTCACACTTGAGACCTGTGAATAATAACAAGGAACTTGATGGATAACATTGATGTTTGGTTGTAGGATTCTTTAAATGCATTGATTAACATAGACAGATATTACTGGATAGGACTAAGACGAGACAAAATAGATATCCACATCTGGAAGTGGACAGATGGATCGGAAGCGACCTTTACGTAAGTACAGCTACCATAACTGACTATCTAGTTATCTATTCTATCACATATGTATATATCTAAGAAAAATAGAGGCAGCACTGCAAGGTCAAAAAATATAAGTGGTTTATTGACCCACAAAATTCCACACTTGGAACAAAACGTTGCCATCACAATGAGTTAATAAACCACTTACATTTTTAGACCTTGCGGTGCTGCCTCTATTTTTCCTGGAGGGCTTTGCATCCGCTATCTTCTGTTTGCTGCTGCTAGTGCTGCACCAGTTTTTCAATTCTCTATCTATCTATCTATCTATCTATCTATCTATCTATCTATCTATCTATCTATCTATCTATCTATCTATCTAACTATTTATCTAATATCTATCTATCATCTATCTGTCTATCTATTATATCAATTGCATGTCCATCAATATAATTGTATATCTACAGTTAGGGCCAGAAATATTTGGACAGTGACACAAGTTTTGTTATTTTAGCTGTTTACAAAAACATGTTCAGAAATACAATTATATATATAATATGGGCTGAAAGTGCACACTCCCAGCTGCAATATGATAGTTTCCACATCCAAATCGGAGAAAGGGTTTAGGAATCATAGCTCTGTAATGCATAGTGTCCTCTTTTTCAAGGGACCAAAAGTAATTGGACAATGGACTCTAAGGGCTGCAATTAACTCTGAAGGCGTCTCCCTCGTTAACCTGTAATCAATGAAGTAGTTAAAAGGTCAGGGGTGGATTCCAGATGTGTGGTTTTGCATTTGGAAGCTGTTGCTGTGAGCAGACAACATGCGGTCAAAGGAACTCTCAATTGAGGTGAAGCAGAACATCCTGAGGCTGAAAAAAAAGAAAAAATCCATCAGAGAGATAGCAGACATGCTTGGAGTAGCAAAATCAACAGTTGGGTACATTCTGAGAAAAAAGGAATTGACTGGTGAGCTTGGGAACTCAAAAAGGCCTGGGCGTCCACGGATGACAACAGTGGTGGATGATCGCCGCATACTTAATTTGGTGAAGAAGAACCCGTTCACAACATCAACTGAAGTCCAGAACACTCTCAGTGTAGTAGGTGTATCTGTCTCTAAGTCAACAGTAAAGAGAAGACTCCATGACAGTAAATACAAAGGGTTAACATCTAGATGCAAACCATTCATCAATACCAAAAATAGACAGGCCAGAGTTAAATTTGCAGAAAAACACCTCAAGAAGCCAGCTCAGTTCTGGAAAAGTATTCTATGGACAGATGAGACAAAGATCAACCTGTACCAGAATGATGGGAAGAAAAAAGTTTGGAGAAGAAAGGGAACGGCACATGATCCAAGGCACACCACATCCTCTGTAAAACATGGTGGAGGCAACGTGATGGCATGGGCATGCATGGCTTTCAATGGCACTGGGTCACTTGTGTTTATTGATGACATAAGAGCAGACAAGAGTAGCCGGATGAATTCTGAAGTGTACCGGGATATACTTTCAGCCCAGATTCAGCCAAATGCTGCAAAGTTGATTGGACGGCGCTTCATAGTACAGATGGACAATGACCCCAAGCATACAGCCAAAGCTACCCAGGAGTTCATGAGTGCCAAAAAGTGGAACATTCTGCAATGGCCAAGTCAATCTCCAGATCTAAACCCAATTGAGCATGCATTTCACTTGCTCAAATCCAGACTTAAGACGGAAAGACCCACAAACAAGCAAGACCTGAAGGCTGCGGCTGTAAAGGCCTGGCAAAGCATTAAGAAGGAGGAAACCCAGCGTTTGGTGATGTCCATGGGTTCCAGACTTAAGGCAGTGATTGCCTCCAAAGGATTTGCAACAAAATATTGAAAATAAAAATATTTTGTTTGGGTTATGTTTATTTGTCCAATTACTTTTGACCTCCTAAAATGTGGAGTGTTTGTAAAGAAATGTGTACAATTCCTACATTTTCTATCAGATATTTTTGATCAACCCTTCAAATTTAACGTTACAATCTGCACTTGAATTCTGTTGTAGAGGTTTCATTTCAAATCCAATGTGGTGGCATGCAGAGCCCAACTCGCGAAAATTGTGTCACTGTCCAAATATTTCTGGCCCTAACTGTATCTCACAGCATTCTATCCATATGTGTATACTATATCTACTGTATGTCTCCATCTACATAATTATCTATCTAGCTATCTATCTTTGCAATAAGTTAAAGGGGTTGTCCAAGCATAATACAATGTTGCCTAGAAGATGGATATGAAAAAATAACAATACTTAGTAGAAAGTAGTCAACCATGGCGTATAGCCATCAGGATAAGAAGAGATTTTAACTTCAAAGATTTAAAAACATATTTTATTAATAATTATATAAAAATATATCATAAAAAGATAAGGAATATTTGTAATAATCAATGTACAAACACACATCTATCGCTTAAGGGATGGATAGCAACATTGAGAGTACTATAAAGGTAAAAGTGTTAGTGTATAAATATAGAAGGATATAAAATCCTATATCACCTTATTATTCCTAGTGATATGATCCCAAAGAGAGTCTATCTCTCAAGACCACCCAACCAAAATAGCATAGAATGTAAAAAGGTATATAGTTTATACCTAGGTATATACCAGAATATTGTACATCCACATATGGGGTGTTTCCATGTTCAGCAGAAATTGTGGACACATTTTGGTGCCATTTTTACCCATTTCTCAGTGTGAAAATTTAAAATCTGGGGCTAAAACAAAATTTTGGTGGTATAAAATTCTGTGACACACCAGAGGTGCCAATATGATCACTGCACCAGTAGGTGAATTCATTGAGAGGTGTACTTTGTAAAATGGGGTCACTTATGGGGTATTCTGCTATTCTGACACCTCAGGGGCTCTACCAATGTGACATGGCACCTGCAAACCAGTCCATCAAAATCTGAACTTCATTACGGCTCTTCTTCCCTTCTAAGCTTTGCACTGGGCCTCAAAAGTAGTTTCCAGCCACATATGGGGTCTTGGTTTACTCAGAAGAAATTGCCCAACAATTCCACTTTCCTATGTTAACCTTGGGAAAATAAAAAAAATTGGGGCTAAAGGAACAGAACTGATTTTTTTTATTTTCATGGCTCAACATTATTAACTTCTATGAAGCACCTGTGGGTTTAATGTGCTCACCACACATCTAGATAAATTCCTTGAGGGGTCTAGTTTCCAAAATGGGGTCACTTGTGGGGGTGTCCAAAACGTCACTCCATCCTTTCTGAGCCCTGCCATGCACCCAAACAGTAGTTTCCTCCCACATATGGAGTTTCTGTGTACTCTGGATAAATTGCACACATTTCTACACAAATTTTGGATTCAAAAAGTCAAATAAAGCTCCTTCCATTTCGAGCCCCGCTGTGCGCACAAACAGTAGTTTTTCTCTACATTTTGGGTATCGTCGTACTCAGAAGAAATTGCATAACAAAGTTTATGGTGGATTTTCTCCAGTTACCTTTGTGAAAATAAAAAAATTGTGGCTAAAAGAACGTTTTTGTGGAAAAAACGAGATTTTTTTATTTTCACGGCTCAACATAATAAACTTTTATGAAGCACTTGGGGGTTCAATGCTCTCACCACACATCTAGATAGATTCATCGTGGGGTCTAGTTTCCAAAATGGGGTCACTTGTGGAGGATTGCCACTGTTTTGGCACATCAGAGGCTCTCCAAATGTAACTTAGTGTCTGCTAATTATTCCAGCAAATTTTACATTCAAAAAGTGAAATGGAGCTCCTTCCCTTCCGAGCTCTGCCGTGTGCCCAAACAGTGGTTTTACACAACATATGGAGTATTGGTGTACTCAGGAGAAATTGCACAACAAATTTTGGGGTAAAAAGAAAGTTTCAAAAATTGTGTTGATGTAAAGCAGACAAGCGTGAAATGTTATTTATCAAGAATTTTGTCTGACATAACTATCTAATTTAAGGGCATAAAATTGAAATTGCAACATTTTCCAAATTTTCAACAAATTTCTGATATTTTCACAAAGAAATGCAAGTCATATCGAACAAATTTTACAACCCTCATGAAGTACAATGTGGCACAAAAAACATTCTCAGAATCAGTGGGATCTGTTTAAGCGTTCCAGAGTTAAGGGGTTAAGATTTTTTAAATATCACTGCTCTAGGCTGCACTTCCTATCCTCCTCTGTAACTAGGTTATAAGCTGCTGATCAGGATGATGTTCTATGCACACAGAACAATCGTCTTAACTATAGTTCTGTGTGCATGGGAGTGTATTCTACCTTTTTAAACTGGCCATTAAATCAAAACTGATTAGCTTGTATTAAAGTTGCTTGACAGTCGTTTAACAGCAGTGGTCGGGCAGCATAAATGGGTATGTATTAATACTCACCTGCTCTGACCCCTTTCATAGTGCCTTCCATATACCTTTTGTCCTAGAATGGTGAGGAACAAGATAGCAAACAAGTGGATGAGGAACATCCATCCCTCCTCCTCCACAACAGTATCTGACCTTTCCTACAATGGATGGGAACTAAGCGCATTCCATCACTGCAGCAGTGCGCTGGTATGTGATTAGCTGTTTCTGGTCTGCGTAAGCCATAACTAGCACCAGCGCAAACCATATGTGGCCTATAGGACCTGGAATGTGCACTCCTGCATTAGGCCTGGTCAGTGACTAGGAAAAGCTTGACTTTACAACATTGAGTGAGGCTTATTAAGTGCTAAATGCACTGAAGAATGTAGACAATGTAAGAGAAAAAGACTGGAGTCGGAAGGAGCAAGCAGAGGACATGACTTGAAACTGTTATGGAGGTACACGTGAGGGACGAGGTGAATATATATATATTTTTCAAAAAAAGAAGAAACAAAATATACCCGCACTGCTGTCATTCGCGATCACCTATCGGCGTGCTACAATATGCTGTACCAGCCCTTATACCTCCTACTCAATGCATGGGCATAAGGGGTGCTCACCAAAAAGATATGTAATTCAAAAGCAAAAGAAAAAAAAAAAAAAGTGGTTAGCACTCACCAAACCCGATGCTGTAAAAAGTCTTTATTTTGACATGGACATGGACGGAGAGAACATGATGTCTGGAGGATGACAGCTGTTTCGCGTTAAATGCGGGACGGGATCTGTGGAAGCGCATGTAGCGCGAAACAGCTGTCATCCTCCAGACATCATGTCCATGTCAAAATAAAGACTTTTTACAGCATCGGGTTTGGTGAGTGCTAGAGTTGAGCGACCTTGACCTTTTTAGAGTCGAGCCGGGTTTTGCGAAACCCGACTATGTCCAAAGTCGGGTCGAGTGAAATCGGCCGATTATGACGTAAAGTCGGGATCGACCGAAACACGAAACCCAATGCAAGTCAATGGGGCAGCATAGTCGGCAGTGAGTGGGGGCCAGGAAAACACCTAGAGTGCCCATTTTAATGTCAAAACCATCCATTCTTCTTAATGAAGCTTGTCAAGCGTAATTTACCTTATAATAATTGGAAGGCATTTGAAATTGGGGGTCATTTGGCTAAAGTTGTGGGGGGTAGGGCTGGTTCAAGTAATTAGTGGGCCCAGGAAATCTGGACCACGTCACGGCAGTGGAGCAGGGAGAGGTAAGTATTTCAACTTTGCAAGTGCTGTGAACCTGAGCAAGCAGGGGGGGCCCACTCGTTGGCATTGGCACTGGCACAGGGCCCCTCAAAGTACAGCGGTGTGTTTGCACGGCGGGGGCGCCTCCCACCGGCAGCAACACTTTTGCGTACTATGAGAGGCCCTGTGCCAGTGACGTCGCCAACTAGTATTCCTCCCCCCACCTGATGAAGGAACCTGCACTTTCATCTGCACCTTCCTCTTTGTCCCCGTGTAAGGTGGTATGGTATGCGGGAAGAGCAACCTGACTTTCAGCAGGGTCACAATGTTGTTGTGTAGCGTGCACGGGGAATGTTGCGTTATGGGTCAATGTACCAGCAGACTCATCTATCACTGGCTGGGCAATGGGCACGATGAAGTGGAAACACAGATATAGGCCCAAAGAAGAAAGTGGGCTAAATGCAGTTCAAAATTGGTAACACAGGAATAACCAGGGGGCATTGCAGTGGAGGACAACTGGAATGAGAGGCTGACACAGAGAGTAGGGCCAAATCAGTAAGTAGTCGAAATGCAGTTCAAAATTGGCAACCGTAGTAAACAGGCGGCACAGCTTTGTTCAGTGGAGGAGAACAGCAAGGAGTGGCAGACACCGATAGTAGGCCCCAAACCAACTAGTACGCCAAATGCAGTTGTTCCATTTAACCACAATTTAATGAGAGCCTGAAGATAGAAGCTCAGGAAAGGCAACCTGGGGAACACCTTGGAGTGTAACACACCATCTCTCTCCACCCCATACCCATTTTGTATGGCCTAATGCAGTGTACTTTTCTACAACTACTAAACGAGAGTCGGAAGACCGAAGCAATGGCAAGGAAACCTGGGGAACACCTTAGAGTGTAACACACCCTCTCTCTACACCCCATACCCAATTTGAAGGTCTAATGCAGTGTAGTTTCCAAGAACTACTAAACGAGAGCCGGAAGATCGAAGCTCAGGAAAGGCAACCTGGGGAACACCTTGGAGTGTAACACACCCTCTCGCTACACCCCATACCCAATTTGAAGGCCTAATGCAGCGTAGTTTCCAACAACTACTAAACGAGAGCCGGAAGATCGAAGCTCAGGAAAGGCAACCTGGGGAACACCTTGGAGTGTAACAAACCCTCTCTCTACACCCCATACCCAATTTGTAGGCCTAATGCAGCGTAGTTTCCGACAACTACTAAACGAGAGCCGGAATATCGAAGCTCAGGAAAGGCAACCTGGGGAACACCTTGGAGTGTAACACACCCTCTCTCTACACCCCATACCCAATTTGTAGGCCTAATGCAGCGTAGTTTCCGATAACTACTAAACGAGAGCCGGAATATCGAAGCTCAGGAAAGGCAACCTGGGGAACACCTTGGAGTGTAACACACCCTCTCTCTACACCCCATACCCAATTTGAAGGCCTAATGCAGTGTAGTTTCCAAGAACTACTAAACGAGAGCCGGAAGATCGAAGCTCAGGAAAGGCAACCTGGGGAACACCTTGGAGTGGAACACACCATCTCTCTACACCCCATACCCAATTTGAAGGCCTAATGCAGCGTAGTATCCAACAACTACTAAACGAGAGCCGGTAGATCGAAGCTCAGGAAAGGCAACCTGGGGAACACCTTGGAGTGTAACACAACGTCTCTCTACACGACGGAAGGGCTGATTCTTAGGAAGGAAGGCTGTTGGAAATAAGCATTGCGCGTCCGAGGGTGATTAGATTCTTATTAGGTATATACTCACCCTCGGACGCGCCCTGCTTCTTTATTTGGAATGAATGTTTATTTGCAATGTGGTGTTGACTTTCTCTATTATTTTGGTAATTAATGATTTTATTATTTTCATTATTTTGCATCTTCTCGGCAATAATATAAAGAAGACGCGACAGGACAACACTCGGTGGATGCCATATGTGTGTTTTCAATTTAAAAAAACTTTCAGTTAACTACTTGCAGGAGAAAGTAATTGTAGCTGGTGGCCATTTTTAGTACTGTACCAGATTTTAGTTGTGTGTTTGTTTTTAATGTTAAAATGTCTGCATTTGATATCTCACCAGTATTTTCTTTTTTATAAGCAAAATACTTATTTTTATATTTTCTGATGTTGGTTCCAGGGGTACACGGCCAGCAGTGCCCTGGTCAGTGTAGTAGTAGTTGAAAGAATGGACCGCAGACAGGCATCGAAGGCCTAAAATAAAAACACATGGCTGTAGGCAATTTTAAATTGGTTCCAGGGGTACACGGACAGCAGTGGTGTGGTCAGTGGAGGCCTAGTGGAAGGAGTGACCGCAGACAGGCATCGAAGGCCTAAAATAATAACACATGGCTGTAGGCAATTTTAAATTGGTTCCAGGGGTACACGGGCAGCAGTGACCTGGTCAGTGTAGTAGTAGTTGAAAGAATGGACCGCAGACAGGCATCGAAGGCCTAAAATAAAAAAATTGGGCTGGCTGTAGGCAATTTTAAATTGGTTCCAGGGGTACACGGGCAGCAGTGGTGTGGTCAGTGGAGGCCTAGTGGAAGGAGTGACCGCAGACAGGCATCGAAGGCCTAAAATAATAACACATGGCTGTAGGCAATTTTAAATTGGTTCCAGGGGTACACGGGCAGCAGTGACCTGGTCAGTGTAGTAGTAGTTGAAAGAATGGACCGCAGACAGGCATCGAAGGCCTAAAATAAAAAAATTGGGCTGGCTGTAGGCAATTTTAAATTGGTTCCAGGGGTACACGGACAGCAGTGGTGTGGTCAGTGGAGGCCTAGTGGAAGGAGTGACCGCAGACAGGCATCGAAGGCCTAAAATAATAACACATGGCTGTAGGCAATTTTAAATTGGTTCCAGGGGTACACGGACAGCAGTGGTGTGGTCAGTGGAGGCCTAGTGGAAGGAGTGACCGCAGACAGGCTTCCAAGGCCTAACATAACAAACTTGGGCTGGCTGTAGGCACTTTTAAATTGGTTCCAGGGGTACACGGGCAGCAGTGGTCTGGTCAGTGGAAGTCTAGTGGAAGGAGTGACCGCAGACAGGCTTCCAAGGCCTAACATAACAAAATTGGGCTGGCTGTAGGCACTTTAAATTGGTTCCAGGGGTACATGGGCAGCAGTGTATGGTCAGTGGAAGTCTAGTGGAAGGAGTGACGGCAGACAGTCTTCGAAGGCCTAACATAACAAAATTGGGCTGACTGTAGGCACTTTTAAATTGGTTCCAGGGTAACACGGCCAGCAGTGGCCTGGTCAGTGTAGTAGTTGTAGAAAGAAGGGACCGCAGACAGGCTTCGAAGGCCTAACATAACAAAAATGTCAAAACAATGGTATTGTCAGTGCCAGGCATTGAAGGATGTCAGCGCCTAGACTACACATTGGTGAAGCTGTGAGAGATAATTTTGCTAGTGGTAGAGCACTGTTTGAGCTGGGGGGGGGAACTGTCTTGTGGCCGGCGTTACAGGCACAGGGCCCCTCATATTACAACGGTGTGTCTGACGTTGGGTGCGCACCACCACCGCCAGAGACACTTTATTGTACTATGAGGGACCCAGTGGCAGTGCCGTCGACCAAAAGCGGCCACACCCACCTCTTCAGACAAACAGCACTCTCAAGGGTCCAAGCGCAAAGTGGCGATAGCACGGCCCCGTGTGGGGAGTTTGGCCATTTCGTGAGGTGGAAACATGTCGTATGCTGGACAATCAGGTGAAGAAAATTACGAGATTGGAAAAGTCATTCAGAATAGTCCACAGGCAAGACCTTTTCATAGGAAAGCTAGGTGTCAGCCGGGCAGGGTGGGGCAAAAGATTTTGAAATCCAGTTGTGGTTCATTTTAATGAAGGTTAGATCATCTACATTTTGGGTAGCCAGACGAGTCCTTTTTTCTGTTAGTATTGAACCTGCAGCACTGAATACTCTTTCTGATAGGACACTAGCTGCCGGGCAAGCAAGCTCCTGCAATGCATATTCTGCCAATTCTGGCCAGGTGTCTAATTTGGATGCCCAGTAATCAAATGGGAATGACGGTTGAGGGAGAACGTCGATAAGGGATGAAAAATAGTTTGTAACCATACTGGACAAATGTTGTCTCCTGTCACTTTGAATTGATGCTGCAGTACCTGTCCTGTCTGCGGTCATAGAAAAATCACTCCACAACCTGGTCAGAAAACCCCTCTGGCCAACGCCACTTCTGATTTCTGCCCCTCTAACACCTCTGGTCTGCTGGCCCCTGGAGCTCGTGTGAGAACGATCACGGGCGCTGTGTGCAGGGAATGCCAGAAGCAAACGGTCAACAAGAGTTGATTGTTTTGTTGCTAATATTAGTTCCAAGTTCTCATGTGGCATAATATTTTGCAATTTGCCTTTATAGCGAGGATCAAGGAGGCAGGCCAACCAGTAATCGTCATCGTTCATCATTTTTGTAATGCGTGTGTCCCTTTTGAGGATACGCAAGGGTTAATCCGCCATGTGGGCCAAAGTTCCCGTTGTCAAATCTGCGGTTGTGCTTGGTTGAGGGGCAGTTGCAGGCAAATCTACGTCACTTGTGTCCCTCAAAAAACCAGAACCCGGCCTTGCCACGCCACCAATTTCCCGTGCCCCCGGGAAAGCTTCCTCATTAAAAATATACTCATCCCCATCATCCTCCTCATCCTCCACCTCCTCTTCGCCCGGTACCTCGTCATGTACACTGCCCTGACCAGACAATCGCTGACTGTCATCAAGGCTTTCCTCTTCCTCTGGTGCAGACGCCTGATCCTTTATGTGCGTCAAACTTTGCATCAGCAGACGCATTAGGGGGATGCTCATGCTTATTATGGCGTTGTCTGCACTAACCAGCCGTGTGCATTCCTCAAAACACTGAAGGACTTGACACATGTCTTGAATCTTCGACCACTGCACACCTGACAACTCCATGTCTGCCATCCTACTGCCTGCCCGTGTATGTGTATCCTCCCACAAAAACATAACAGCCCGCCTCTGTTCGCACAGTCTCTGAAGCATGTGCAGTGTTGAGTTCCACCTTGTTGCAACGTCTATGATTAGGCGATGCTGGGGAAGGTTCAAAGAACGCTGATAGGTCTGCATACGGCTGGAGTGTACAGGCGAACGGCGGATATGTGCGCAAAGTCCACGCACTTTGAGGAGCAGGTCGGATAACCCCGGATAACTTTTCAGGAAGCACTGCACCACCAGGTTTAAGGTGTGAGCCAGGCAAGGAATGTGTTTCAGTTGGGAAAGGGAGATGGCAGCCATGAAATTCCTTCCGTTATCACTCACTACCTTGCCTGCCTCAAGATCTACAGTGCCCAGCCACGACTGCGTTTCTTGCTGCAAGAACTCGGACAGAACTTCCGCGGTGTGTCTATTGTCGCCCAAACACTTCATAGCCAATACAGCCTGCTGACGTATGCCAGTAGCTGCCCCATAATGGGAGACCTGGTGTGCAACAGTGGCAGGTGCGGATGGAGTGTTTGTGCGACTGCGGTCTGTGGACGAGCTCTTGCTTCTGCAGGAGGACGAGGAGGAGGAGGAGGAGGGGGTGCGAACGGCTACAGACAACTGTTTACTAGACCGTGGGCTAGGCAGAACTGTCCCAAACTTGCTGTCCCCTGTGGACCCTGAATCCACCACATTTACCCAGTGTGCCGTGATGGACACGTAACGTCCCTGGCCATGCCTACTGGTCCATGCATCTGTTGTCAGGTGCACCTTTGTGCTCACAGATTGCCTGAGTGCATGGACGATGCGCTCTTTAACATGCTGGTGGAGGGCTGGGATGGCTTTTCTGGAAAAAAAGTGTCGACTGGGTAGCTCGTAGCGTGGTACAGCGTAGTCCATCAGGTCTTTGAAAGCTTCGCTTTCAACTAACCGGTAGGGCATCATCTCTAACGAGATTAGTCTAGCTATGTGGGCGTTCAAACCCTGTGTACGCGGATGCGAGGCTAAGTATTTCCTTTTTCTAACCATAGTCTCATGTAGGGTGAGCTGGACTGGAGAGCTGGAGATCGTGGAACTAGCGGGGGTGCCGGTGGACATGGCAGACTGAGAGACGGTGGGAGATGGTATTGTTGCCGCCGGTGCCCTAGATGCAGTGTTTCCTACTACGAAACTGGTGATTCCCTGACCCTGACTGCTTTGGCCTGGCAAAGATACCTGCACAGATACAGCAGGTGGTGCGCTAAATGGTGGTCCTACACTGCCGGAAGGGATGTTGCGTTGATGACTAGCTTCATTGGCCGAGGGTGCAACAACCTTAAGGGACGTTTGGTAGTTAGTCCAAGCTTTCAAATGCATGGTGGTTAAATGTCTATGCATGCAACTAGTATTGAGACTTTTCAGATTCTGACCTCTGCTTAAGGAAGTAGAACATTTTTGACAGATGACTTTGCGCTGATCAATTGGATGTTGTTTAAAAAAATGCCAGACTGCACTCTTTCTAGCATCGGATACCTTTTCAGGCATTGCAGACTGAGCTTTAACCGGATGGCCACGCTGTCCTCCACCAGGTTTTGGCTTTGCCACGCGTTTTGGGCAAGATACGGGCCCGGCAGATGGAACCTGTGGCGATGTTGATGCCTGCTGCGGCCCCTCCTCCTCCTCTGCTTCAGAACTGCTGCCGCCTGCACCCTGTTCCCCCAATGGCTGCCAATCGGGGTCAAGAACTGGGTCATCTAATAACTCTTCTTGTACCTCCTGCGCAACTTCGTCTGTGTCACCGTGTCGTTCGGTGGTATAGCGTTCGTGATGGGGCAACATAGTCTCATCAGGGTCTGATTCTTGATCAGCACCCTGCGAGGGCAATGTTGTGGTCTGAGTCAAAGGACCAGCATAGTAGTCTGGCTGTGGCTGTGCGTCAGTGCACTCCATGTCAGATTCAATTTGTAATGGGCATGGACTGTTAACTGCTTCACTTTCTAAGCCAGGGACGGTATGTGTAAAGAGCTCCATGGAGTAACCCGTTGTGTCGCCTGCTGCATTCTTCTCTGTTGTTGTTTTTGCTGAAGAGGACAAGGAAGTGACTTGTCCCTGACCGTGAACATCCACTAACGACGCGCTGCTTTTACTTTTACCAGTTTCACGAGATGAGGCAAAAGAGCTAGAGGCTGAGTCAGCAAGATAAGCCAAAACTTGCTCTTGCTGCTCCGGCTTTAAAAGCGGTTTTCCTAATCCCAGAAAAGGGAGCGTTCGAGGCCTTGTGTAGCCGGACGACGAACCTGGCTCCACAGCTCCAGACTTAGGTGCAATATTTTTTCCCCCACGACCACCTGATGCTCCACCACTACCACTACCCTCATTACCAGCTGACAATGAACGCCCCCGGCCACGACCTCTTCCACTAGACTTCCTCATTGTTTTAAAAACGTAACCAAACTAACGTTATTTGTTGCAGTCACACAACTTACACGGTGAGCTATAACTTCAGTATGATTTAGCTACCCCTTTACAGGTTGGTGAGACCACAGCGAAAATCAGGCCCAATGTTACACACTCTTTTTTTGGTGGCTGCAAATTAGAGAGATGCCCCACACGCAGGACTGTCACTGAAGCACAAATGTTAATATTAATGTCACACTATTATTTTTTTTTTATTTTTATTTTTTTCAGGAACACTTTAGAAACCCCCCCAAAAAAAAAAAAAAGATTTTTGCAGGGAGAATTTAGAAAACAAATGTAACAAACTATATGCTTTCTATGGGCCACTGAGTGAGAGATGACGCACACAGGAATCAGGAGTGGCACACAAGCCCAGAGGCCAATATTTTTCTACCAATGATTGATGGAGTTATTTTCTCTGGTAGATTTTGGAACCCAAATCAAGGAAAAAAAATGTAGGCTTTCTATGGACCACAATTGGAGAGAGAGAGAGAGAGAGAGAGAGATGGCACACCCAGGAGTCAAGACTGGCACACAAGCAGAAAGGCCAATATTAATCTCCCACTGTTTTTTTTTTTTTTTTTTTTTTCAGGGAGACTTTAGAAAAAAAAATAATAAAAAAAATATGATTTTATCAGGAAGAATTTAGAAACCAAATAAAATAAAATGATTTTTTCAGGGAGAATTTATAAAACAAATAAAAACAAAAATAGGCGTTCTATGGCCCACTGACTGAGAGATGACGCACACAGGAGTCAGGAGTGGCACACAAACCCAGAGGCCAATATTTTTCTACCAATGATTGATGTAGTTATTTTCTCTGGTAGATTTTAGAACCCAAATCAAGGAAAAAAAATATAGGCTTTCTATGGACCACAATTGGAGAGAGAGAGAGAGAGAGAGAGAGAGAGAGAGAGAGATGGCACACCCAGGAGTCAAGACTGGCACACAAGCAGAAAGGCCAATATTAATCTCCCACTGTTTTTTTTGGTTGTTTTTTTTTTTTTTTTTTCAGGGAGACTTTAGAAAAAAAAATAATAAAAAAAATATGATTTTATCAGGAAGAATTTAGAAACCAAATAAAATAAAATGATTTTTTCTGGGAGAATTTATAAAACAAATAAAACCAAAAATAGGCGTTCTATGGCCCACTGACTGAGAGATGACGCACCCAGGAGTCAAGACTGGCACACAAGCAGAAAGGCCAATATTAATCTCCCACTGTTTTTTTTTTTTTTTTTCAGGGAGACTTTAGAAAAAAAAATAATAAAAAAAATGTGATTTTATCAGGAAGAATTTAGAAACCAAATAAAATAAAATGATTTTTTCAGGGAGAATTTAGAAAACAAATAAAACCAAAAATAGGCGTTCTATGGCCCACTGACTGAGAGATGACGCACCCAGGAGTCAAGACTGGCACACAAGCAGAAAGGCCAATATTAATCTCCCACTGTTTTTTTTTTTTTTTTTCAGGGAGACTTTAGAAAAAAAAATAATAAAAAAAATGTGATTTTATCAGGAAGAATTTAGAAACCAAATAAAATAAAATGATTTTTTCTGGGAGAATTTATAAAACAAATAAAACCAAAAATAGGCGTTCTATGGCCCACTGACTGAGAGATGACGCACCCAGGAGTCAAGACTGGCACACAAGCAGAAAGGCCAATATTAATCTCCCACTGTTTTTTTTTTTTTTTTTCAGGGAGACTTTAGAAAAAAAAATAATAAAAAAAATGTGATTTTATCAGGAAGAATTTAGAAACCAAATAAAATAAAATGATTTTTTCAGGGAGAATTTAGAAAACAAATAAAACCAAAAATAGGCGTTCTATGGCCCACTGACTGAGAGAGAGAGAGAGAGAGATGGAACGCTTAGTACTGGCACACAAGCCCAAAGGGCAATATTAATCTCCCTTTTTTTTTCCAGGGAGAATTTCTAAAACCCAAAAAAAAAAAAAAATAGGCTTTCTATGGCCCACTATTTGTGAGAGAGATGGGACGCTCAGGACTGGCACAGATGGCACGCTCAGGACTGGCACAGAAGCCCAGAGGCCAATATTAATCTCCCTTTTTTTCTGGTAGAATTTATAAAACCAAAAAAAAATTTAAATAGGCTTTCTATGGCCCACTATTTGTGAGAGAGATGGCACGCTCAGGACTGGCACAGATGGCACGCTCACAACTGGCACACAAGCCCAGAGGCCAATATTAATCTCCCTTTTTTCAGGGAAAATTTATAAAACAAAAAAAAAAAATAAATAGGCTTTCTATGGCCCACTATTTGTGAGAGAGATGGCACGCTCAGGGCTGGCACAGATGGCACGCTCAGGACTGGCACACAAGCCCAGAGGCCAATATTAATCTCCCTTTTTTTCAGGGAGAATTTATAAAACCCCCAAAAAAAATAAAATAGGCTTTCTATGGCCCACTATTTGTGAGAGAGATGGGACGCTCAGGACTGGCACAGATGGCACGCTCAGGACTGGCACAGAAGCCCAGAGGCCAATATTAATCTCCCTTTTTTTCTGGGAGAATTTATAAAACCAAAAAAAAATTTAAATAGGCTTTCTATGGCCCACTATTTGTGAGAGAGATGGCACGCTCAGGACTGGCACAGATGGCACGCTCACAACTGGCACACAAGCCCAGAGGCCAATATTAATCTCCCTTTTTTCAGGGAAAATTTATAAAACAAAAAAAATAAATAAATAGGCTTTCTATGGCCCACTATTTGTGAGAGAGATGGCACGCTCAGGGCTGGCACAGATGGCACGCTCAGGACTGGCACACAAGCCCAGAGGCCAATATTAATCTCCCTTTTTTTCAGGGAGAATTTATAAAACCCCCAAAAAAAATAAAATAGGCTTTCTATGGCCCACTATTTGTGAGAGAGATGGGACGCTCAGGACTGGCACAGATGGCACGCTCAGGACTGGCACAGAAGCCCAGAGGCCAATATTAATCTCCCTTTTTTTCTGGGAGAATTTATAAAACCAAAAAAAAATTTAAATAGGCTTTCTATGGCCCACTATTTGTGAGAGAGATGGCACGCTCAGGACTGGCACAGATGGCACGCTCACAACTGGCACACAAGCCCAGAGGCCAATATTAATCTCCCTTTTTTCAGGGAAAATTTATAAAACAAAAAAAAAATTAAATAGGCTTTCTATGGCCCACTATTTGTGAGAGAGATGGCACGCTCAGGGCTGGCACAGATGGCACGCTCAGGACTGGCACACAAGCCCAGAGGCCAATATTAATCTCCCTTTTTTCAGGGAAAATTTATAAAACAAAAAAAAAAATTAAATAGGCTTTCTATGGCCCACTATTTGTGAGAGAGATGGCACGCTCAGGGCTGGCACAGATGGCACGCTCAGGACTGGCACACAAGCCCAGAGGCCAATATTAATCTCCCTTTTTTTCAGGGAGAATTTATAAAACCAAAAAAAAAAATAAATAGGCTTTCTATGGCCCACTATTTGTGAGAGAGATGGCACGCTCAGGGCTGGCACAGATGGCACGCTCAGGACTGGCACACAAGCCCAGAGGCCAATATTAATCTCCCTTTTTTTCAGGGAGAATTTATAAAACCCCAAAAAAAATAAAATAGGCTTTCTATGGCCCACTATTTGTGAGAGAGATGGCACACTCAGGACTGGCACACAAGCCCAAAGGCCAATATTAATCTCCCACTGTATTTTTATCAGGGAGAATTTATACACCCCACAAAAAAAAATACAGAAAAATGAAAAGGCTTTCTATGGCCCACTATGTGAGAGAGATGGCACACACAGGGATGGCACTCTAGCAGAAATGCCAAATTGCCAATCTTAATCTCCCACCAAAAAAAAAACAAAAAAAAAAACAGGGAATGTCCTACAATTACTATCTCCCTGCCTGCAGTAATCTCAGCCAGGTATGGCAGGCAGCTACTATCTCCCTGCCTGCAGTAATCTCAGCCAGGTATGGCAGGCAGCAATAAGGAGTGGACTGATGCACAAATGAAATAAAAAGTGTGGACAAACAAAAAAGATAGCTGTGCAGAAAGGAAGGAACAAGAGGATTTGTGCTTTGAAAAAAGCAGTTGGTTTGCACAGCGGCGTACACACAGCAATGCAGCTATCAGGGAGCCTTCTAGGGCAGCCCAATGAGCTACAGCGCTGAGGGGAAAAAAAAAAAAAAAAAAACTTCCACTGTCCCTGCACACCGAGGGTGGTGTTGGACAGTGCAAATCGCTGCAGCACAAGCGGTTTTGTGGTTAATGGACCCTGCCTAACGCTATCCCTGCTTCTGACAAAGCGGCAGCAACCTCTCCCTAAGCTCAGATCAGCAGCAGTAAGATGGCGGTCGGCGGGAACGCCTCTTTATAGCCCCTGTGACGTCGCAGACAGCAAGCCAATCACTGCAATGCCCTTCTCTAAGATGGTGGGGACCAGGACCTATGTCATCACGCTGCCCACACTCTGCGTTTACCTTCATTGGCTGAGAAATGGCGCTTTTCGCGTCATTGAAACGCGACTTTGGCGCGAAAGTCGCGTACCGCATGGCCGACCCCGCACAGGGGTCGGATCGGGTTTCATGAAACCCCGACTTAGCCAAAAGTCGGCGACTTTTGAAAATGTTCGACCCGTTTCGCTCAACCCTAGTGAGTGCTAACCACTTTTTTTTCTTTTGCTTTTGAATATATATATTTTTTCCTAGAGTCTTTCACTAGCAATTGCGATACATTTAGTCTGCATTCAGTGTGAATCGGACTTCTCAGTAGAATATGATCAAAACTCAAATTTTCAAAAGGTGCACATGTTGAAAAAAATGTATCTAAGACCAGTTTCACATTGAGTGAAATTTAGTGGCTCCATCGGGGCTTTCATCTGTACCGTTGACAAATGGGATTTGAGCGAATCCCTCGACAATACCATTTTCTGTTATGAAAAGAGTGCTGTTGGAGGAAATAGCACAAAATAGGGTTTTATCCGAGATATAGTCAGTTGATACAATTGAATTGTACTCACCAGATGTAGCTGAAATAAAAGTTTGAGAAAATTCGCTGCAGCAGTTCCACAGGTCCAGTAGAAACCAGCCGTTATATAGAAGTAATGGGAGAAAGCATGGTTTAGTACTCCGCTGCTGAATCACTAGAAGTCCGAATGTATTAGTACCGTATATACTCGAGTATAAGCCGACCCCCCTAATTTTGCCACAAAAAACTGGGAAAACTTATTGACTCGATTATAAGCCTAGGGTAGGAAATGCGGCAGCTACCGGTGAATTTCAAAAATAAAAATATATGCTCCATACCGTTCATTATTGCCCCATAGATGCTCCATATAAAGCTGTGCCACATATAATGCTGCATACCGTTCATTATTGCCCCATAGATGCTCTGTATAAAGCTGTGCCATATATAATGCTCTGCACCATTCATTATGGCCCCATAGATGCTCCACATAAAGCTGTGCCCCATATATAATGCTCTGCACCGTTCACTATGGCCCCATAGATGCTCCACATAAAGCTGTGCCATATATAATGCTCTGCACCGTTCTGTATGGCCCCATAGATGCTCCACATAAAGCTGTGCCATATAGAATGTATATATAATGCTCTGCACCGTTCAGTATGGACCCATAGATGCTCCACATAAAGCTGCTCCATATATAATGCTCTGCACTGTTCAGTATGGCCCCATAGATGCTCCACATAAAGCTGCCCCATATATAATGCTCTGCACCGATCATTATGGCCCCATAGATGCTCCACATAAAGCTGCCCCATATAGAATGCTCTGCACCGTTCAGTATGGCCCCATAGATGCTCCTTATAAAGCTGTGCTATATATAATGCTCTGCACCGTTCTGTATGGCCCCATAGATGCTCCACATAAAACTGTGCCATATAGAATGCTCTGCACCGTTCAGTATGGACCCATAGATGCTCCATATAAAGCTGCCCCATATATAATGCTCTGCACCGTTCAGTATGGACCCATAGATGCTCCATATAAAGCTGCCCCATATATAATGCTCTGCACCATTCATTATGGCCCCATAGATGCTCCACATAAAGCTGTGCCATATAGAATGCTCTGCACCGTTCTGTATTGCCCCATAGATGCTCCATATAAATCTGTGCAATATATAATGCTGCTGTTGCTGCAATAAAAAAAAAATTATATACTCACCTCTCTTGTTGCAGCTCCTTAGCGTCCCGTCTCTCCGCACTGACTGTTCAGGCAGAGGGCGGCGCACACTAGTACGTCATCGCGCCCTCTGACCTGAACAGTCACAGCAAGAGGACGCGAAGACGGAGCGGCGCCCGGCGTGTGGAATGGGGAAAGGTAACTATGAGATACTTACCTGCTCCCGGCGTCCCTGGCTCCTTCTCCCGGACAGCTGGTCTCCGGGTACCGCAGCCTCTTCCTCTGTCAGCGGTCACCGTTACCGCTCATTAGAGAAATGAATATGCGGTTCCACCCCTATGGGAGTGGAGTCCATATTCATACCAGTGACCGCTGAACAGGGGAAGAGCTGCGGCACCGAAGACCGTGGGACAGGCAGGGGGAGCGCCGGGACTAGGTGACTATGCGACAGACCTCCTCCCCCTCACCCGCCGACCCCACCGCCGACCTTGACTCGAGTATAAGCTGAGAGGGGCACTTTCAGCCCAAAAATTTGGGCTGAAAATCTCGGCTTATATTCGAGTATATACGGTAAATGTGTTTTTTATTCAACACCTTTCAGAGCTCTAAGACTCCTTCATCAGGAAACACCACAAAATGTTTCCTGATGAAGGAGTCTTAGAACTGTGAAACGCTTTGAATAAAAAAACACATTTACTAATACGTTCGGACTTCCAGTGATTCAGCAGCGCAGAACTAAACCACGCTTTCTCCCATTTCTTCTATTAACTGTTATGAGGCAGACAAAGCACAAAGCAGCTCCATCTGCCTCATTGTAAATGGCTTTTTCAGGGGGTTCAATGCTAATCCTTTTGCAGGGCTTCAGATTGAAGCCCTAATGAAGCTACTAACATGTGTCATGAATGTTATGTGAAACCTCCCCTGCATGTTTAAAATACATGCCAATTGTGGTGCAAAGCAAGAATTTGCACAAATTACGGTAAGTCAAATTTCTGGCATATGTAGCTAAATAAATCCTCCCCATTTTGCCCTTGAAAATATCTAGAGCTAATTCAGTACTTCTGAGACTTAACGATGCTAACCCAAACAACTCCCCACCCCCAAAGAAGATTAAAATAAAAAGTGTCAGAGAGTGATTAAATGCCGCAGATAGCTGTCAACTGAGTCTATAAATGTATTTTAAACACTGAAAACTTTGAGTTGCGTTGATTTGCTTTGTTTTATATATTTTCAGAAACTGGGGAGTGAATCAACCAAACTTTTTGATGGGGGTACAGCACTGTGGAGAAATCAATTCAAAGGAAAGATCCTGGAATGATATGACCTGTGAATATATCCAGAATTATATTTGTGAAAAAAATAATTTCTGCTGATATTTGTTCTATTATTAAAGACCAAATATATTACTACAGCTAGATCATTATGTTGTTATACACATGTAGCTGTACTTGAAGTGTAATCGCAAAGCTATTTAAGAAAAATATATCACTTATATTATTTTTGAAAAATTAAATACAGAAAAATATCCTGCAGTTATAATCTGTTTTTTTCCTGATTGTAGATTTTTTTTGTCAATATTTTGTTCATGGTATGCATAGTTGATCATGGGGAGGCCATTTTTCATGAGTTTCTGAGTCACTTCTGATGGAAAAGCGGTGAGGCAGGAAAATCAAGGAGTCTGAGGTCGAAAGCCAGGAGGGCACGTCAAAGACAAAGGGATAAGAGAAACAAATAGTCAGAGGCAAAGTCCGGGGTCAGGTAACTAAGGTCAGGATGCATCAAAGGCAAAAGGGGCAATATAAACAAGTAGTCAAAAGGCAAATCCAAGGTCCTGTAACAATGATCAGAAAATCAGAGCACAGAGCAAACACACCACAGAGTAAGGCTACAATTGTAAATGTCCTGATCACTGCCAGCCAGCTAAATAGCCAAGTAATCACCCTGAATGGGTGACACCTGGATGAAATGCCACAGGCCCAGACAGATATGACTAGACAGCTGGGCTGTCATTCACAATACTCAGTTTGTTTGCTATATATAGAGATTTTTGCACTTTCTTAGTTTGCACCTGTACTCACCAGTTTTCTCTTTGCAAGAGACAGTCAGTATTTTTCCTATTTTAATATTGGCTTTCCGTCCGAGCACTCCATACTGCAGACTGTGGTTGTTTTAATTGCAGCAGGATCTTATCTACCCAGAAATACAGGCTTCAGCCTAGGAGAGGATTCAGATTAGATAGGTTCCAAGAATCAGGAGATTGTCTTTTTGTTGGCTGCTGGGCATGCATGAATTGGCCAAATTATGTGCTAAGTATCTCCATTTTTTCTTATTATTTAGAGCAGTAATGCTATTCATATTTCATATATTTCATATTTACATTCCCTTTACCAGGTAAAGCACCTATATGCAACACATTCTGTATCCAGGCCTGAAGGGGAAGCTCTGAACCCGGATTCAGGGGAGCTTCCCCAGATATAGATATTCTGGTCTGGAGGAGGAGTTAGGGAGTTGAGAGAGTTGGAAGAGAGAGGAGTGTGGAGAGAGTGGGGCCGTGCAGCCACGTGTGGTGCTGCAGCTCCAGGGCAGAAGAGAACCAGAAGGGTTGCAGTGATAGCAAGTGTTGGAGGGGAAAAGCAAAGGAGAAGTCAGGAGCTCAGAGGGGAACTGTGATTGGGCACCCTCTGAGCTGAAGTGCAGGAACCGGGCACTGGGAGCCCGAGGCTGTGTCGCACTCCACATCCCACAGCAGAACCAGAGGGCAGAAGACTTTATGTAGTCTGTCCGCACCCACACCCAAAGGTGCAGCAGTACACAGAGAACCCGGGTCATGATAGAGACCCTGTAAAAAGGCTTGTATTGCCCACCATACGGGGTACTGTCCCAGGACAGGAGAGAGTGGACTTTATAAGGGAGCCACAGGCAGCAAGGACCTCGCATAAGAGGGCGAGCAGGAAGGCTTACAATCCTCACCTGGGAGAGGGATCCACCATTGCCTCCAGGCTGGCCGGACCACATCACCACCTGTTGCTGGTACACTGGACTGTGGCTTACTTCAACCAGTAAACCAGGTAAAAAGACTGTAATCCTGTGTCCCCTCTTTATTCTGGCACCACACCACTCTGGCCAAACACACCGGGAGCCCTGGGGACCCCGCTTTACCTGTGGGAAGCGACACCATCTTTGCTGCAGCACCATTGCCCCAGAGGACCCCTTTAAGCAGCATCGGTCACCCCTGACCGAGTACCACAGGTGGTGTCACAAACTTTTATTATTTTTACAACCTCTTTAAAGACTGTCCCTTAAACTTGGGCGTCCAGGGCCATGGAGCAAGTTGCCGCCACGGTGACCACCCCTTTAATAACAACTGGACCCAGTACCAAGTATCCCACGGCCCTGGCGGGTGTTCCAATAGCACTACAGAGTGCAACTTTATTTGTTTGTTTATTCACAATACTGACAGCCCAGCATGCGCTTCATCCCTTAGGACACAGTGAGTGGTGGAATTGTGACAAAAATATAATAAAACTGAAAAGTGATCTCTACAGAACAGGAAGTGTTCGTCTATTATTAGAATTACCAGACACAAGACTGCAAGATTTAGGATATTCTTAATACAGGCATCAATACATGGCAAATGTAAAAAAAAATAAATCACAATTTAAATAAAAATAAGTATGTCTAACGTAAATATTTAAATAAAAAGTCACTTGTATGAGATTAGAAACAAGGTTTTACTCCATAAATTATTTATTGGTCGCTGCTGAGTATATTATTTTATCTCCCATTCATCAATTGCTCACTGCCAAACAACCCCCTTAAGATCTGTTGACTTTCCTGTAATTTTTAATTCATCACAGGTAAAATTAGTGTGGTCAGGGAACTTCAGTCATCTGTGTTCTGCCCATTCTAGCGAAGGTCAGGTTTCATATCTAGCTTTAAAAAGGTTTAATACCATAGTTTGGTTTTGCTGTGTTATAGCACCACCCAGTGGTGGTTAAATTTACTACCTGTGTTTTTCAGTAATTATTAGAGTGTTGCATTCTGGGATTCACCAAGGTATCATGGTAAGGGGAAACTCCATTTTCTCTCTGTGTATTTCCCTGTTAATCTGCTGTGTTGAACTACCTCACTTATTTGCCATTCCGGTTAAGATTATCTGGTAAGATCATTATCCCTGTTCTTGCTATGTAATGTTCTATAGAGTGTGATTAACTGTATAGCAGCCAGTACACAGGAAATGTGATTTTTGGTTACCTGCTGTATGTAGTTATTATAGAAGTTGCATCATCCTGTATGCTTTCCCTGTTAGTTGCAGTCATGTTATTATTTGCCCAATACTTATACAAATCATTTGTATTCTTATAGTTTTACCGCGCTCATGTTTACCAATAAACAAGTTAGACTACAGAGAACAGTCTGCTTATTTGGGAGACAGAAGTGGTTTATGCCGTATGTCGGATCACACACCGTATCAACGTGTATGAAGACAGAACAGTAAAACGGATTCTAGATACCAGCAGAGACCAGTAAAAAGCAGGCTAGATACCAGCAAGCAGTAAAACGAAGCTAAATACCAGCGGAGGCTAGCAAAACCAGGCTAGACGCCAGCAATAACAAGACCACTTACACAGCCGCTTGTACCACACCGCACAGCCTGCAGATACCGCAGCGGCCGCCATATTGCCCGCCAAGCGCTACACGTCTCAGTCTACGCTGAAGTCATTCCTACCCGCTCTGAGACGTCCTACAACCTGCAAACGGACACACAATGTCTGCAAATCGAGCATCCTCACTCAGGACGAGGTCCCATACAAGCCGCTCTAGCAAGTCTTCCTCGAAAAGGTCTGTCACCCTCGCCCGAGCAGAAGCTGAGGCGGCGAAGGTAAGATCCTCCTTCGCTGCACAAGAGATGCAGTTAAAGTTAAGACAAGCAGAGCAAGAAGCAGAAAGAGCCCGCCTGCAAGCAGATAGAGAAGCAGAAAGAGCCTGCCAAGAAGCAGAAAGAGCCCGCCTGCAAGCCGATAGAGACGCAGATACAGCACGCCTGCGAGCGACCTTAGAAAGGCTTTCCGCTGAAAAAGAAGCAGCAGCCGCAATAGCCAAAGCTGAGTTCTTAGAAGCCGTGGAGTTTCCCGAATCTGAGCGTGACAGCGACGTACGTGGACCAGACCTTGATCGTCAGGACCCTGCTCAACGCGTCTCAGAATATGTCCACCAACATCCCGGTTTTATACAGACTTTCCTAAGCCAGAAGCTCCTACCAGGTATGAGGATGCACCACACTCACTGCATGACAACAGCACACCAGCTCATGTTGACACTGACTCAGCCACTATGAACTTTGCAAGGTTCTTTACCCACCGGGAGCTGGTGACCAAGGGACTTGTAAAGTTCACCGATCGAGCTGAAAGCTACAGAGCTTGGCGAGCCTCCTTCCAGAACGCCATTAGAGACTTGCATCTTTCCAGTAGTGAAGAGTTAGATCTACTGGTTATGTGGCTTGGGAACGAGTCAGCTGAACACGCCAAAAGAATCAGGAACATTAACATAAAGTACTCACACACAGGACTTCGCATGGTGTGGGAGAGACTCGAAGAATGTTATGGGTCAATAGAAGCTATAGAAAACGCTTTGTATAAAAGAATTGATGATTTTCCCAAGATAGCAAATAAGGGTTATCACAAGCTCAGAGAACTGAGCGACTTGTTAATGGAGGTGCATGCTGCTCAGGCAGAAGGTGACCTACCAGGGTTGGCATTCCTGGACACTGCCAGAGGTGTCAACCCAATCGTCCAAAAGCTCCCTTACAACTTACAAGAAAAGTGGGTCAGTCACGGGTCCCGTTACAAACAGGCTCATAAGGTGCCATTTCCTCCTTTCAGGGTGTTTGTAGACTTTGTTGCTCAGCAGGCTAAAGTTAGAAATGACCCCAGTTTCGATTTCACTATGTCATGTACCACTGCCTCCGGTGTAAAACCCAGTAAAACACCAGTGGCAGTACACAAAACTAATGTTACCTCCACAGGTTCTCCTTACAGGGCAAGTAAGTCCTCTCCAGAGGATGACAAACCTCAGGATCTCAGCAAACACTGCCCCCTACACAAGAAACCTCATCCTCTACTAAAATGTAGAGCCTACAGGGAGAAGCCTCTAGAAGACCGTAAGAGCTTCCTAAAGGAAAACAAGATATGCTTCAGATGCTGCGCGACTACCTCACACTTCGCCAAGAACTGTGAAACCAGTGTGAAATGCGCAGAATGCAGTAGTGTGGAGCACAACACGGCATTACACCCTGGACCACCCTCAGGGGTATCGTCACGAGTAGAGGAGTCTGCCGAAAAACAGACGGTCACTGACATTGACACCCCAGTGGTCACTTCTCAGTGTACAGAGATCTGCAAGGAATTTGTAGCAGGGAGATCCTGCTCGAAGATCTGCCTTGTCAGAGTATTCCCAGCGAGCCAACGGGATAAGGCAATCAAGGTATATGCAATATTGGACGATCAGAGCAACAGGTCTCTAGCTAAGCCCTTTCTCTTCGACACCTTCAACATTGCTGGTCCCGGCTCTCCGTACTCCTTGAAGACATGTGCAGGTACTGTCGAGACGGCGGGAAGAAAAGCGACCGGATTCAAAGTAGAGTCTATGGACGGTCAAACCTGCTTATCCTTACCATCAATACTAGAGTGCAATCAAATTCCGGACAACAGGTCTGAGATACCTACACCGGAGGTAGCAGCTCATCACACCCACTTGAGACATATAGCTCACCTGATACCGGAGCTTGACCAAGGAGCCCCTATCATCTTACTCCTCGGAAGAGACATTCTACGGGTCCACAAGGCTAGAGGACAGATCAACGGCCCACAAAATGCCCCATATGCTCAGAGGCTTGACCTAGGATGGGTCATTGTGGGAGACGTCTGTTTGGGTGGAGCACACAGGCCGACATCAGTCAACAGCATGCTCACCAATACCCTCGAGAATGGACGCCCGTCTCTCTTCCAGCCATGCGAGAGCAGTTTCCTGATTAAAGAATTGCCACACAACACCCCTCCATCTTGTCCGTTAGCTGATCCCTCCTGTGAAGACCATGCATGCGACGGTGAGCAAGATCATATAGGGTGCACAGTTTTCCACAGGACAAGAGAAGACAACCAGGTAGCAACGTCCATAGAGGACAGACTGTTCTTGGACATCATGGAGCGAGAGATAGTAAGAGATGAATCAAAGAGTTGGGTCGCACATTTACCATTCAAACCACAGAGGCAACGCTTACCCAACAACAGAGAACTTGTGTACAGTCGATTTGTCTCCCTTACACGCAAACTGCAGAAGTCACCAGAGACAAAAGAACACTTCTTTACCTTCATGGAGAGAATATTCCAGAGTGGCCACGCGGAAATTGCACCTGTACTTCAAGATTCCGAGGAATGTTGGTACTTACCTATTTTCGGTGTGTATCATCCGAAGAAACCTGGTCAGATAAGAGTGGTATTTGACTCAAGTGCCAGATACGAAGGTGTTTCTTTAAACGACGTCTTTCTATCTTGTCCAGACCTCAACAACAGACTTCTGGGAGTACTCCTTCGTTTCCGCAAAGATGCAGTAGCATTTACGGCCGACATCCAACAGATGTTTCAGTGCTTCCTTGTTAAAGAAGAACACAGAAACTACTTGAGGTTTTTCTGGTACCGCGATAATGACCCCTACAAGGACATCGTGGAATATCGTATGAAGGTACACATCTTCGGGAACAGCCCTTCCCCTGCTGTCGCTATCTATGGGCTTAGACATTCAGCCAGAGAGGGTGAAGCAAAGTATGGATCGGATGTAAGATCTTTTGTGGAAAAGGATTTCTACGTAGATGACTGCCTGAAATCCACACCCACAGATGAGTCGGCAGTCAGTCTCCTGAAAAGGGCACAAGAAATGCTCGCTTCATCCAATTTGAGGTTGCACAACATTGCTTCCAAAAGCCAAAAACTAATGGCAGCCTTTCCCTCTCAAGATTACTCAACCGATTTAAAAGACTTGGATTTAAGCACGGACTCCCTTCCTATGCAGCGGAGCCTGGGTTTACTTTGGGATTTGAAAAAGGATGCATTCACCTTCCAGATCAGCGAAGAAGAGAAACCTTTCACGCGTAGAGGCGTCCTGTCCGTTGTGAACAGCTTGTACGATCCTCTGGGATTTGTAACTCCTGTAACTATCCAAGGTAAAATGATGTTGAGAGACTTCACCCAAGAGACGTCCGATTGGGATGATCCGCTTCCCAGTGAGAAAAGAGACTTGTGAGTAAGATGGAAGAACTCTTTAGAAGCCCTGTCAAGTCTCTACGTTGCACGACCATATGCTTCTGTGCCATCAACAGAAATCAAGATGCAAAGGCTTTGTATCTTCTGCGATGCCTCAACCAAAGCAATTGCAGCAGTGGCGTATTTGAAAACTACTGACATCAATGAGCAATGCCACGTGAGGCTTGTTATGAGCCGGACAAAATTGGCCCCACTCTGTGAACACACAGTACCCAGACTGGAACTCTGTGCAGCTGTGTTAGCAGTAGAGTTAGCTGAGCTTATCTCGACAGAAATGGACCTGGAGGTCAAAGAAATCGAGTTCTACACCGACAGCAAGGTAGTGTTGGGGTACATTTGCAATGAAACTCGTCGTTTCTATGTCTATGTCAGCAATCGGGTGCTAAGGATCAGGAGATCCACCGACCTAAACAGTGGCATTATGTGTCCACAAACCACAATCCTGCGGACCACGCAACCAGATCCATTGAAGCAAGTCACCTTAAGGACACAACCTGGTTTACTGGCCCTACATTCTTATACCGTTCGACGCCATACATGGATGAGTCAAAACATCTTTGAACTGGTAGATCCGGAGGCAGATGAGCAAATCCGCCCTCAGGTATCCGTCCTACGTACGGTGACTAAAGACAATCACCTCAAATCCCACCGTTTCAATAGGTTCTCAACTTGGAACTCGCTTGTTCGTGCCCTCGTTTGTTTAATTCATGTGGCTCAATCCTACAAGTCAACGTCACCCGCCATCCAGAAACCTTGCAAAGGTTGGCACCACTGCAAGCTTGCCTTTACCGTTCCAAACATTGAAAATGCCAAGAACGTTATAATTCGTACCATACAGCGTGAATGTTACGCCAAAGAAATAGATAACCTCAATAAAAACCAACCTGTCTCTAGAGACAGTGTTTTGAAGAAGCTTGATCCAATCATCGACTAAGATGGGCTGTTAAGAATTGGAGGTCGTCTTCAAGAAGCTGAAGTGGAATTTGGGGAGAAACACCCTATAATAATTCCTGGACATCATCATGTCACGACCCTGCTTGTGCAACACCACCACGTCTTGGTGAAACATCAGGGCCGACTGTTTACCGAAGGAAATCTACGAACGGCTGGATTATGGATAGTTGGAGCAAAGCGATGCGTGAGTAAACTCATTTACAACTGCGTGATTTGTCGCAAACTCCGTGGTGGGACTCAAAAGCCAAAGATGGCCAATCTCCCACCAGACAGACTTAGTACAGAACCTACTTTTACCAACGTCGGACTGGACGTATTCGGGCCATGGTTTGTGGTTGCACGGCACACTAGAAGAGTCCAAGCCAACGCCAAACGCTGGGCGGTTATGTTCACCTGTATGTCCATCAGAGCAGTCCACATCGAAGTAATTGAGTCCATGGACACTTCAGGGTTTATAAATGCACTTCGACGTTTCATCGCCATCAGAGGCCCCGTGAAGCACATACGCTCTGATAGAGGTACCAACTTTGTAGGAGCAGTGAAAGAACTTCAAATTCCTTCTAACCTAGACACCACCAGTGTGGAAAGATACTTGAATGAGCAGGGATGCACCTGGACTTTCAATCTTCCACACTCTTCTCACATGGGAGGTGCTTGGGAGAGGATGATAGGAATGGCACGCAGAATCCTTGACTCCATCTTTTTGCAAGCAGGTAGCGCAAGACTCACACATGAAAGTTTGACCACATTCCTGGCAGAAGTTTCGGCCATCATTAATGCTAGACCATTGACTTCACTTTCTAGTGACTCTGAGGATCTGACCATTCTCACTCCTGCCATGTTACTTACTCAGAAAGCCAGCGTTCTCAGCCCTCCACCTGGAGAATTTAGCAACCAGGACCTCTACAGACGACAATGGAGACAAGTCCAAAGTCTCTCCAATACCTTCTGGGACAGATGGAGGAAGCAGTACCTCTCCACCTTACAACCCAGGAAGAAGTGGCAGACCGACAAACCAAACATCAAAACCGGCGATGTCTTTCTCATGAAAGACAGCCAGTCTCACCGTAATGAGTGGCCACTAGGCCTCATCACTAAAATATTCCCAAGCAAAGATGGGAAAGTGCGTAAGGTTGAGGTCAAAGTAGGCAAGTCCGGGGAGAGTAAACTATTCCTCAGACCAGTTGTGGAACTTGTCTTATTGCTTTCGCCAAAAGAACCTGTAGGTGGCATCGGTTGATGCCAAGCGGGGAGTGTTCTGCCCATTCTAGCGAAGGTCAGGTTTCGTATATAGCTTTAAAAAGGTTTAATACCATAGTTTGGTTTTGCTGTGTTATAGCACCACCCAGTGGTGGTTAAATTTACTACCTGTGTTTTTCAGTAATTATTAGAGTGTTGCATTCTGGGATTCACCAAGGTATCATGGGAAGGGGAAACTCCATTTTCTCTCTGTGTATTTCCCTGGACACACGTGTTAATCTGCTGTGTTGAACTACCTCACTTACTTGCCATTCCGGTTAATATTATCCGGTAAGATCATTATCCCTGTTCTTGCTATGTAATATTCTATAGAGTGTGATTAACTGTATAGCTGAACCCTTCGACTGAGTTCACCATCACCACCTCCTCAGGCAAGGAATTCTGGATTCTCACTGCCCTAACAGTAAAGAATCCTCTTCTATGCTGGTGCAAAAACCTTTTCTCCTCCAGATGCAGAGAATGCCCCTTGTGACCGTCACCTTCCTTGGTATAAATAGATCCTCGAAGATATACTGTATTTGCATTGTCCCCTTACATACTTATTCATGGTTATTAGATCCCCCCTCAGTCGTTTTTTTTCTAGACTAAATAATCCTAATTTTTGCTAATCTCTCTGGGTATTGTAATTCTCCCATCCCCTTTATTAATTTTGTTGCCCTCCTTTGTACTCACTCTAGTTCCATTATATCCTTCCTGAGCACTGGTGCCCAAAACTGTACACAGTACTCCATGTGCAATCTAACCAAGGATTTGTACAGAGGCAGTATAATGTTCTCGTCATGTGTATACAGACCTCTTTTAATGCACCCCATGATCCTGTTTGCCTTGGCAGCCGCTGCCTGGCACTGGCTGCTCCAGGTAAGTTTATCATTAACTAGGATCCCCAAGTCCTTCTCCATGTCAGATTTACCCAGTGGTTTCCCGTTCAGTGTGTAATGGTGATATTGATTCCTTCTTCCCATGTGTATAACCTTACATTTATCATTGTAAACCCCTTCACGACATGTGCGGCACTAGTACTGCGCATGTCGTGTCTCCCCCTTTGATGTGGGCTCTGGCGTTAAGCCCACATCAAAGTTGTGACATGTCAGTTGTTTTGTACAGCTGACATGTGCGTGCAATAGCGGCAGGTGGAATCGCGACCCACCCGCCGCTATTTACTAGTTAAATGCCGCTGTCAAACGCTGACAGGGGCATTTAACTACCGCTTCCGGCCATCGGGCCGGAAATGCACGCATCGCCGACCCTCGTCATGTGATCGGGGGTCAGTGTTGCGTCGGCATGACAACCTGAGGTCTATGAGACCTCTATGGTTGTTGATGCCGACTTGCTGTGATGCCAAATTGCTGACTTGCTCATAGCAAGTCTGTAATTCAGCTGCATAGGAGCGATCTGATGATCGCTCCTATGTACCAGAGCCGATCCAGTTGTGCCAGCTTCAAGCCTCCCATGGAGGCTATTGAAGCATGGCAAAAGTTTTTAAAAAAATGTTTTTAAAAATATGAAAAATATAAAAAAATATAAAAGTTTAAATCACCCCCTTTCGTCCCATTGAAAATAAAACAATAAAAAAAAAAATCAAACATACACATATTTGGTATTTTTTGCGTTCAGAATCGCCCGATCTATCAATTAAAAGAAAGGATTAACCTGATCGCTAAACGACGTAGGGAGAAAAAAATTCAAAACACCAGAATTACGTTTTTTTGGTCGCCGCGATATTGCATTAAAATGCAATAATGGGCGATCAAAAAAGAGTATTTGCACAAAATTGGTATCATTAAAAACGTCAGCTTGGTATGCAAAAAATAATCCCTCACCCGACCCAAGATCCCGAAAAATGGAAACGCTACGTGTATCGGAAAATGGCGCAATTTTTTATTTTTTTAGTAAAGTTTGGAATTTTTTTCACCACTTAGATAAAAAAATAACCTAGACATGTTTGGTGTCTATAAACTCATAATGACCTGGAGAATCAAAATGGCAGGTCAGTTTTAGCACTTAGTGAACCTAGCAAAAAAGCCAAGCAAAAAACAAGTGTGGGATTGCACTTTTTTGCAATTTCACCACACTTGGAATTTTTTTCCCGTTTTCTAGTACAAGTCATGGTAAAACCAATGGTGATGTTTAAAAGTACTACTCGTCCCGCAAAAAATGAGCCCTCAGATGGCCATATTGACAAAAAAATAAAAAAGTTATAGCTCTGGGAAGTAGGGGAGCGAAAAACGAAAACGCAAAAATGAAAAAGGGCTGCGTCTTGTTAAATCGCATCTGCCGCCTCTCGGCCCAAATCATCTGCAAATATCGATATTTTACTGTATAAACCTTCTACCAGATGGTTAATAAATATGTTGAAGAGAACAGGTCCCAACATCGACTCCTGCGGTACCCCACTGGTCACAGTGACCCAGTTAGAGACTATACCATTTATAACCACCCTCTGCTTTCTATCACTAAGCCAGCTACTTACCCATTTACACACATTTTCCCCCAGACCAAGCATTCTCATTTTGTGTACCAACCTCTTGTGTGGCACAGTATCAAACGCTTTGGAAAAATCCCGATAACAGGAAGAGACAAAACGCGTGTGGACAAGGGACATCACAATACTGGGAACTACCAAAATCAGATAAGTGATTATATGGAGTATCAAAATGTTCCCTGCTGATCTAAATTGTCTATGACTACTGACAAAACTCTAAATCTATGTCTAAAGAACATTCTTATTGCCATTTCACGTATGTTTTCTAGGCTCTAGGGAATCTTTCTGGCTCTACCTTAGGCACATATGCATTTTACTTATTTTTTAGTTTTTGTGATGTTATTTAGATCACTGTGATGGGTTCAGCTATTAGATTTATCCTACCAACTGCACTTAAATTTCTTTTTGAAATATATGAGAATGACTATTACTGTGAGGGACAGCTATTGAGTCCAAAAGGCTGGAAGGACTGCTCCCATATTCTTGCACGCTTCTGGGAGCAATCCAACAATAAGCCAAATCCCTAATTTAAAGCTACAGTTGTGCTCAAAAGTTTACATACCCCTGCAGATTTTTTGCTTTCTTAGCCTATTTTCAGAGACTATGAATGATAACACCAAAACTTTTTCTCCACCCATGTTAGTGGATGGGTAAAGCCATTTATTGTCAAACTACTTTGCTTTCTCTATTTAAATCATAATGACAATCCAAAACATCCAAATGACCCTGATCCAAAACATCCAAATGACCCTGATCAAAAGATTACATACCTGGGTGATTTTGACCTCATAACATGCACAGAAGTTGACACAAATGGGATTGAATGGCTACTAAAGGTAACATCCTCACCTGTGACCTGTTTGCTTGTGATCAGTGTGTATGCATAAAAGCTGAGTGAGTTTCTGGGATCCAGACAGACTCTTGCATCTTTCATCCAGCCACTAACATTTCTGTATTGTGAGTCATGGGGAAAGCAAAAGAATTGTCAACGGATCTACGGGAAAAGGTAGTTGAAATGTATAAAACAGGAAAGGGATACAAAAAAATATCCAAGGAATTGATAATGCCAGTCAGCAGCGTTCAAACTGTGATTAACAGTAGTTCTTTGGTGCACTTATTGGGTCAGGAGTTCCTCAGAATGCAGGTGCTACTTGGGGGTTGATGGCATTGCAACGGCTGGCTCGGTGTGGGTCCCAGAAGGATCTGTTGCCAACAGCGGTCTGTCTTCTGGTGGCAGCAATCAGTCTCCGGCACCTTCCACTAAACCCCTAGTCCATGAACATATGCGACCGGAACAAACAAGGCCGCAGCACTATCAGGGTCCACCGTGGGCAGGCAGGGATATGCCTGTAAGGTGGGCCGCAAAACGTCTACCCTGCTCCTAGTTCTCTCTGTGGCATGTGTGCTGTACTCATGGTCGCGATGCGCACAGCACCTTGCTCTCTGCCAGTTACTGGGCACACTGCGCTTCTCCCTCTATGATCGCTGCTGACAATAGCGGGAGTACCAGGATGTGGGCTGGCACAGTCCCGTTGCTTAAGGGACGGAGCACAACTCTCTCTGCGCTGCACGCTGCCTGCTCCCGCCAAGACTGCCTGCTTCCGGGCGTGCTGTCGCTTTTGCCGCTTAGCTATACCCCCTGTGTTCCTGTGCAAAGGTCTGTCTGGTCTCTTACCCCTACCCCTGGACAACAGAGGAGACAGCCCCGACAGTTCCAGATCCGGCATAGGACAGGTACCCATGGCCTGGTTCTCCTCCTAACACTCCCCCTCTCCTTTAGCTCGCCATTCCATGGGAGACAGTTCCTGCAGTAAACATTGACACTTCTCCATTTCTTGGATGATCCGCTGCCAAATAAACCAGTCTTGTTCATGATGACTTGTTCATGATGACTGGGTGGTATTCCAGCTGTTGTTTCTTTTTGTGCGGCGTAAATCATGTTAAGTAGCCGAGTCAGGTTGGGTAGTGGAGTCAGGTTGAACGGGCGAGAGTGGGGACGTGCCCAGATTCAGTGGAGCAGCCACCTTGGGAATTTCAGGCACTTGATCCTCTCCTGGGTCGATAGGTGTTGGCCGGAAAATACTTCTTCCTCATAATCAACAGTTTTAGACGGGAGTGTTTCAGGAATGGTTTGCGTTCTCTCCATGTGATCTGGGTCTCATGACAAACAAGGATGTAGCATGTTCCAATGGACTACTTGCCAGGTAATTCCCAACTCTCATGCCAGCTGCACTTTTCAGTACAACAAGCCATCTTCCAACTGGAGCATATCCCATTGCCGGAGGATCTGCAGTGTTCCTGGGGACAGGGCCTCCCTCTCTTCTTGGCTGGGAAGTTGCTTCAAGGCCACCCACTTCCTCAACTGATTGAGATCCCTATCCTCTTGTTAAAGCCGGACCCATTATGGGGTAATTACGGGGTTGTCCCAGGGTGTGTTCTCCGGGCGCCTCTCCAATCTGTCCCTGCGATGTTTCCATCCTCCTGGCGGGGATCCGAAACCCAGGGATTTCTTCAGCCTCCAGCTCTTCGTCTCAATTATGCCCAGGTCGCTCATGAGTCACTCTGGATAGAGCATCAGCATGCGTATTCTCAGCTCCTCTCCAATATGCGATCTTGTATCGGTACTTTGCCATACGGGCCACCCATCTCTGCTCTAGAGCCCCCAGTTTTGCATTTTCCAGGTGGGCCAGAGGATTGTTATTGGTGCGTACCAGGACTTCAGACCCGAACAGGTGCTCAGTGAATTTCTCGGTCATTGCCCACACTAAAGCCAGCAGTTCCAGCTTTAAAAAGCTGTAATTATCTGGATTTTGTTCAGAGTCGTGAAGAGACCGGCTCGCATAAGCAGTCACTCGCTCTTTCCCGTCCTGCATCTGTGACAATACAGCTACTAGTCCATGTAGACTCCCATCGGTGTGGAGGATGAAAGGATGAGAGAAGTCTGCATAGGCCAGTACAGGTGCTTCGATCAGTGCCATTTTTAGAGCTTGGAAAGCTTCTTCCTGGCTATCTCCCCACTGGATGGTCCGATTCTTGGCACCGGATGGTACTCCCTTCAAGAATTCCAGTAGAGGATTAACAATTCGAGTGAAGTTTTTCATGAACCGTCAATAGTATCTGGTCCCAGACTTCCTTCACAGTCTTCGGAGGGGGCCAGTCCTGCACTGCTGCTGTCTTGTCACGTGCTGGTCTCACCCCATCCGCGGATTCGACATGTCCCAGATATTCAATCTGCTTGCAAAAAAGATGACACTTTTTCACTTTCAGGCCGTGCTTCTGCAGCCGACACAACACCTGATCCAGCTGTTGCCTGTGCTCCTCAGAGGTGGAGACATAGACGATGATGTCATCTAAATAGATGAGGGTGGCTTCAAAACCCAAGTCTCCCAAACATCTTTCCATCAAACGTTGGAAGGTCTCGGGTGCATTGGTAAAGCCTAAACGTATCCTATTGAACTCGAATAATCTCATAGGCAGTATAAATGCTGTCTTCGCCTGGTCTTCCTCAGACATAGGCACTTGCCAATATCCACTGGCCAGATCCAAGACGAGAAGTACTTCGCTTTTCCCAGAGCAGACAAGGACTCCTCAATTCTTGGTAGCGGGTAGCATTCAGCTTTCGGTAATCTACACAGAAACTCGGGGTCCCGTCCTTCTTTTGTACTAGAACAATGGTGGCTGCCCTAGGGCTTTGGCTCTCTCGGATGACCTCACTCTGTTGCATATGTGTCAACATCTCTTTCACCTCCTGGTACATTTGTGGTGGAATTTGTTGATATTGTTCCCAAACTTGTGTGGGGTTTCTACTGTTTAGGCACATCAGGGGCTCTGCAAACGCAACGTGACGCCGCAGACTATTCCATCAAAGTCTGCATTTCAAAACGTCACTACTTCCCTTCCGAGCTCCGATGTGTGCCCAAACAGTGGTTTACCCCCACATATGGGGTATCAGCATACTCAAGACAAACTGAGCAACAAATATTGGGGTCCATTTTCTTCTGTTATCCTTGTGAAAATAAAAAATTGCTTGCTAAAACATAATTTTTGAGGAAAGAAAAATGATTTTTTTATTTTCACGGCTCTGCGCTGTAAACTTCTGTGAAGCTCTTGGGGGTTCAAAGTGCTCACCACATATCTAGATAACTTCCTTGGGGGGTCTAGTTTCCAAAATGGGGTCACTTGTGGGGGGTTTCTACTGTTTAGGCACATCAGGGGCTCTGCAGAGTGATGCCCGCAGACCATTCCATCAAAGTCTGCATTCCAAAACGTCACTGCTTCCCTTCCGAGCCCCGACGTGTGCCCAAACAGTGGTTTACCCCCACATATGGGGTATCAGCGTACTCAAGACAAACTGGGCAACAAATATTTGAGGCTAAAAATTGCGGGCTAAAAAACAATTTTTGAGGAAAGAAAAATGATTTTTTATTTTCACAGCTCTGCGTTATAAACTTCTGTGAAGCACTTGGGAGTTTAAAGTGGTCACCACACATCCAGATTAGTTCCATGGAAGGTCTAGTTTCCAAAATGGGGTCACATGTGGGGGATCTCCAATGTTTAGGCACACAGGGGCTCTCCAAACGCGACATGGTGTCCGCTAAACAATTGGAGCTAATTATTCATTCAAAAAGTCAAATGGCGCTCCTTCCCTTCTGAGCCCTGCCGTGTGCCCAAGCAGTGGTTTACCCCCACATGTGAGGTATCAGTGTACTCAGGAGAAATTGACCAATAAAATTTAGGATCTATTTTATCCTGTTGCCCATGTGGAAATGAACAAATTGAGTTGAGGCTAAAAGAATTTTTTTGTGAAAAAAGTACTTTTTCATTTTTACAGATCAATTTGTGAAGCACCTGGGGGTTCAAAGTGCTCACTATGCATCTAGATAAGCTCCTTGGGGGGTCTAGTTTCCAAAATGGGGTCACATGTGGGGGAGCTCCAATGTTTAGGCACACAGGGGCTCTCCAAACGCGACATGGTGTTCGCTAAAGAGTGGAGACAATTTTTCATTGAAAAAGTCAAATGGCGCTCCTTCCCTTCCGAGCCCTGTCGTGCGCCCAAACAGTGGTCCCCCCACATATGGGGTATCGGCATACTCAGGACAAATTGTACAATAACTTTTGGTGTCCAGTTTCTCTTTCTTTTTACCCTTGGAGAAATAAAAAAATTGTTGCTAAAAGATCATTTTTGTGACTAAAAAGTTAAATGTTCATTTTTTCCTTCCATGTTGCTTCTGCTGCTGTGAAGCACCTTAAGGGTTAATAAACTTCTTAAATGTGGTTTTGAGCACCTTGAGGGGTGCAGTTTTTAGAATGGTGTCACTTTTGGATATTTTCAGCCATATAGACCCCTCAAACTGACTTCAAATGTGAGGTGGTCCCTAAAAAAAATGGTTTTGTAAATTTCGTTGTAAAAATGAGAAATCGCTGGTCAAATTTTAACCCTTATAACTTCCTAGCAAAAAAAAATTTTGCTTTCAAAATTGTGCTGATGTAAAGTAGACATGTGGGTAATGTTATTTATTAACTATTTTGTGTCACATAACTCTCTCGTTTAACAAAATAAAAATTCAAAATTTGAAAATTGTGAAATTTTCAAAATTTTGGTCAAATTTCCAGTTTTTTTCACAAATGAACACAAAAATTATCGACCTAAATTTACCACTAACATGAAGCCCAATATGTCAAGCCCAATATGCCAATATGAAAAGACAATCTCAGAACCGCTAGGATCCGTTGAAGCGTTCCTGAGTTATTACCTCATAAAGGGACACTGGTCAGAATTGCAAAAAACGGCCAGGCCATTAACCCCTTTGCCCCCAAGGGTGGTTTGCACGTCAATGACCAGGCCACTTTTTACAATTCTGACCAATGTCCCTTTATGAGGTTATAACTCTGGAACGCTTCAACGGATCCTGGTGATTATGACATTGTTTTCTTGTGACATATTGTACTTCATGATAGTGGTAAAATTTCTTTGATAGTACTTGCGTTTATTTGTGAAAAAAACGGAAATTTGGCGAAAATTTTGAAAATTTCGCAATTTTCAAACTTTGAATTTTTATGCAATTAAATCACAGAGATATGTCACACAAAATACTTAATAAGTAACATTTCCCACATGTCTACTTTACATCAGCATAATTTTGGAACCAAAATTTTTTTTTGTTAGGGAGTTATAAGGGTTAAAAGTTGACCAGCAATTTCTCATTTTTACAACACCATTTTTTTTTAGGGACCACATCTCATTTGAAGTCATTTTGAGGGGTCTATATGATAGAAAATACCCAAGTGTGACACCATTCTAAAAACTGCACCCCTCAAGGTGCTCACAACCACATTCAAGAAGTTTATTAACCCTTCAGGTGTTTCATAGGAATTTTTGGAATGTTTAAATAAAAATGAACATTTAACTTTTTTTCACAAAAAATTTACTTCAGCTCCAATTTGTTTTATTTTACCAAGGGTAACAGGAGAAAATGGACCCCAAAAGTTGTTGTACAATTTGTCCTGAGTACGCTGATACCCCATATGTGGGGGTAAACCACTGTATGGGCGCATGACAGAGCTTGGAAGCGAAGGAGGGCAATTTGACTTTTCAATGCAAAATTGACAGGAATTGAGATGGGACGCCATGTTGCGTTTGGAGAGCCACTGATGTGCCTAAACATTGAAACCACCCACAAGTGACACCATTTTGGAAAGTAGACCCCCTAAGGAACTTATCTAGAGGTGTGGTGAGCACTTTGACCCACCAAGTGCTTCACAGAAGTTTATAATGCAGAACCGTAAAAATAAAAAATCATATTTTTTCACAAAAATTATCTTTTTGCCCCCAATTTTTTATTTTCTGAAGGGTAAGAGAAGAAATTGGACCCCATAAGTTGTTGTCCAATTTGTCCTGAGTACGCTGATGCCCCATATGTGGCGGTAAACCACTGTTTGGGCGCATGGGAGAGCTCGGAAGGGAAGGAGCGCCGTTTGACTTTTCAATGAAAAATTTACAGGAATTGAGATGGGATGCCATGTTGCGTTTGGACAGCCACTGATGTGCCTAAACATTGAAACCCCCCACAAGTGACACCATTTTGGAAGGTAGACCCCCTAAGGAACTTATCTAGAGGTGTGGTGAGCACTTTGACCCACCAAGTGCTTCACAGAAGTTTATAATGCAGAACCGTAAAAATAAAAAATCATATTTTTTCACAAAAATTATATTTTTGCCCCCAATTTTTTATTTTTCCAAGGGTAAGAGAAGAAATTGGACCTCAAAAGTTGTTGTACAATTTGTCCTGAGTACGCTGATACCCCATATGTGGGGGTAAACCACTGTTTGGGCACATGGTAGAGCTCGGAAGGGAAGGAGCACCGTTTGACTTTTCATGCCAAAATTTACAGAAATTGAGATGGGACGCCATGTTGCATTTGGAGAGCCACTGATGTGCCTAAACATTGAAACCCCCCCACAAGTGACACCATTTTGGAAAGTAGACCCCCTAAGGAACTTATCTTGATGTGTGGTGAGCACTTTGACCCACCAAGGGCTTCACAGAAGTTTATAATGCAGAGCCATAAAAATAAAACAAAATTTTTTTCCCACAAAAATTATTTTTTAGCCCCCAGTTTTGTATTTTTCCAAGGGTAGCAGGAGAAATTGGACCCTAAATGTTGTTGTCCAATTTGTCCTGAGTACGCTGATACCCGATATGTGGGGGGGAACCACCGTTTGGGCGCACGGGAGGGCTCGGAAGGGAAGGAGCATCATTTGGAATGCAGACTTAGATGGATTGGTCTGCAGGCGTCACATTGCGTTTGCTGTTGTGAATTCTGTGGCTGAGTTCACTTCTGTGGTCACAAGTGGTATTGCAGTCTCTGGGCTTCCTCCCTCAGGTGTTTTGGTGAGCTCGTTGGCTGCCTTGCTATTTAGTTCCACCTGAGTCTGTCTTCCTTGCTCCTTGTCAATGTTCCAGTGTTGGATCTGAGCTACTGCATCTTTCCTTGGGCCTGCTGCTCTGCTAGATAAGTGCTTCTAGTTTGTTTTCTGTTTTTTCTGTCCAGCTTGCTATTAACTTTTGCTGGAAGCTCTGAGAAGCAAAGGGGTGCACCGCCGTGCTGTTAGTTCGGCACGGTGGGTCTTTTTGCCCTTTGCGTGGTTTTCGTTTTAGGGTTTTTTGTAGACTGCATAGTTCTCTTTGCTATCCTCGCTCTGTCTAGAATATCGGGCCTCACTTTGCTGAATCTATTTCATTCCTACGTTTGTCTTTTCATCTTGCTAACAGTCATTATATGTGGGGGGCTGCCTATTCCTTTGGGGTATTTCTCTGAGGTAAGTCAGGCTTGTATTTCTATCTTCAGGCTAGTCAGCTCCTCAGGCAGTGCCGAGTTGCATAGGTAGTTGATAGGCGCAATCCACTGCTGCTTATAGTTGTGTGAGGATAGATCAGGTACTGCAGTCTACAGAGATTCCACGTCTCAGAGCTCGTCCTATTGTTTTTGGTTATTGCCAGATCTCTGTATGTGCGCTGATTACTGCACGCTGTGTTGCCTGATTGCCAGCCATAACAGTACAAGGAGCCCTTCAATGATTTCCAATAGAGGGAAAAAAGAAATCCTGACATCATTTTTTTTTCTTAGCTCTGTCTTCAGTCTTTTTTTTCCCCTAGACATTAGAGTGCTTCAGGACACAGCTGTGGACATGGATATTCAGGCTCTGTGCTCCTCAATGGATAATCTCGTTGTAAATGTACAAAAGATTCAAGATACTATTGATCAGAAATCGATGCTAGAACCAAGAATTCCGATTCCTGATTTGTTTTTTGGTGACAGAACTAAGTTCCTGAGCTTCAGAAATAATTGTAAGCTATTTTTGGCCTTGAAACCTCATTCTTCTGGTAATCCTATTCAACAGGTTTTGATTATTATTTCTTTTTTGCGCGGCGACCCACAGGACTGGGCGTTTTCTCTTGCACCAGGAGATTCTGCATTGAGTAATGTTGATGCATTTTTCCAGGCGCTGGGATTGCTTTACGATGAGCCTAATTCAGTGGATCAAGCTGAGAAAAATCTGCTGGCTTTATGCCAGGGTCAGGATGATGTAGAAGTATATTGTCAGAAATTTAGGAAATGGTCAGTACTCACTCTGTGGAATGAATCTGCACTAGCGGCTTTGTTCAGAAAGGGTCTCTCTGAAGCTCTTAAGGATGTAATGGTGGGATTTCCTATGCCTGCTGGTTTGAATGAGTCTATGTCCTTGGCCATTCAGATCGGTCGTCGCTTGCGCGAGCGTAAATCTGTGCACCATCTGGCGGTATTGTCTGAGAGTAAGCCTGAGCCTATGCAGTGCGACAGGACTATGACTAAAGTAGAACGGCACGAACACAGACGTCTGAACAGACTGTGTTTCTATTGTGGTGATTCTACTCATGCTATTTCTAATTGTCCTAAACGCACTAGGCGGTTCGATAGCTCTGCCGTTATTGGTACTGTACAGTCCAAATTCCTTTTGTCCATTACCTTAATGTGCTCTTTGTCATCATATTCTGTCATGGCGTTTGTGGATTCAGGCGCTGCCCTGAATCTGATGGATTTGGATTATGCTAAACGTTGTGGATTTTTCTTGGAGCCTTTGCGGTGTCCTATTCCGTTGAGAGGAATTGATGCTACACCTTTGGCCAAGAATAAGCCTCAGTACTGGGCCCAGCTGACCATGTGCATGGCTCCTGCACATCAGGAAGTTATTCGCTTTTTGGTACTGCATAATTTGCATGATGTGGTCGTGTTGGGGTTGCCATGGCTACAAACCCATAATCCAGTATTGGATTGGAACTCTATGTCGGTAACCAGCTGGGGTTGTCAGGGAGTACATGGTGATGTTCCATTTTTGTCTATTTCGTCATCCATTCCTTCTGACATCCCAGAGTTCTTGTCGGACTTTCAGGATGTATTTGAAGAGTCCAAGTCTGATGCCCTACCTCCGCATAGGAATTGTGATTGTGCTATCGATTTGATTCCTGGTAGTAAATTCCCTAAGGGTCGTTTATTTAATTTGTCCGTACCTGAACACACCGCTATGCGCAGTTATGTGAAGGAGTCCCTGGAGAAGGGACATATTCGCCCATCGTCGTCACCATTGGGAGCAGGGTTCTTTTTTGTAGCCAAGAAGGATGGTTCACTAAGACCGTGTATTGATTACCGCCTTCTTAATAAGATCACTGTTAAGTTTCAGTATCCCTTGCCATTGATTTCTGACTTGTTTGCTCGGATTAAGGGGGCTAGTTGGTTTACTAAGATTGATCTTCGTGGTGCGTATAATCTGGTGAGAATCAGGCAGGGAGATGAATGGAAAACGGCATTTAATACGCCCGAGGGTCATTTTGAGTATCTGGTGATGCCGTTCGGACTTGCCAATGCTCCATCTGTTTTTCAGTCTTTTATGCATGACATTTTCCGTGAGTATCTGGATAAATTCTTGATTGTTTACTTGGATGACATTTTGATCTTCTCAGATGATTGGGAGTCTCATGTGAAGCAAGTCAGAATGGTTTTCCAGGTACTGCGTGCTAATTCCTTGTTCGTGAAGGGATCAAAGTGTCTCTTCGGTGTGCAGAAAGTTTCATTTTTGGGGTTCATCTTTTCCCCTTCTACTATCGAGATGGATCCGGTTAAGGTTCAGGCCATCCAGGATTGGACTCAGCCGACATCTCTAAAAAGTCTGCAGAAATTCCTGGGCTTTGCTAATTTTTATCGTCGCTTCATCTGTAATTTTTCTAGCATTGCCAGACCATTGACCGATTTGACCAAGAAGGGTGCTGATTTGGTTAATTGGTCTTCTGCTGCCGTGGAAGCTTTTCAGGAGTTGAAGCGTCGTTTTTGCTGTGCCCCTGTGTTGTGTCAACCTGATGTTTCTCTTCCGTTCCAGGTCGAGGTTGATGCTTCTGAGATTGGTGCAGGGGCGGTTTTGTCACAGAGAGGTTCTGGTTGCTCAGTGTTCAAACCATGTGCTTTCTTTTCCAGGAAATTTTCTGCTGCTGAGCGTAATTATGATGTGGGCAACCGAGAGTTGCTGGCCATGAAGTGGGCATTCGAGGAGTGGCGTCATTGGCTTGAGGGTGCTAAGCATCGCGTGGTGGTTTTGACTGATCATAAGAACCTTACTTATCTTGAGTCTGCCAAGCGCTTGAATCCTAGACAGGCCCGTTGGTCGTTATTTTTTGCTCGTTTTGATTTTGTGATTTCATACCTTCCGGGCTCTAAAAATGTGAAGGCGGATGCTCTGTCTAGGAGTTTTGTGCCCGACTCTCCGGGGTTATCTGAGCCGGCGAGTATCCTCAAGGAAGGAGTCATTGTGTCTGCCATCTCCCCTGATTTGCGGAGAGTGTTGCAGAAATTTCAGGCTAATAAACCTGATCGTTATCCGGCCGAGAAACTGTTCGTCCCTGATAGGTGGACTAGTAAAGTTATCTCTGAACTTCATTGTTCGGTGCTGGCCGGTCATCCAGGAATCTTTGGTACCAGGGAGTTGATTGCTAGATCCTTCTGGTGGCCATCTCTGTCACGGGATGTGCGTGCTTTTGTGCAGTCCTGTGGAATTTGTGCTAGGGCTAAGCCCTGCTGTTCACGTGCCAGTGGGTTGCTTTTGCCCTTGCCGGTCCCGAAGAGGCCTTGGACACATATTTCGATGGATTTCATTTCTGACCTTCCTGTTTCTCAAAAAATGTCGGTCATTTGGGTGGTCTGTGATCGCTTTTCTAAAATGGTCCATCTGGTGCCCTTGGTTAAATTGCCTTCCTCCTCTGATTTGGTGCCTTTGTTCTTCCAGCATGTGGTTCGTTTACATGGCATTCCTGAGAATATTGTTTCTGACAGAGGTTCCCAGTTTGTCTCGAGGTTCTGGCGAGCCTTTTGTGGTAGGATGGGCATTGACCTATCTTTTTCCTCGGCCTTCCATCCTCAGACTAATGGCCAGACCGAACGAACCAATCAGACCTTGGAAACATATCTGAGATGTTTTGTTTCCGCTGACCAGGATGATTGGGTGTCATTTTTGCCGTTGGCTGAGTTCGCCCTTAATAATCGGGCCAGCTCGGCTACCTTGGTCTCTCCATTTTTCTGCAATTCTGGGTTCCATCCTCGTTTCTCTTCAGGACAGGTTGAGTCTTCGGACTGTCCTGGTGTGGATTATGTGGTGGACAGGTTGCAGCAGATCTGGACTCAGGTAGTGGACAATTTGACCTTGTCCCAGGAGAAGGCTCAGCTTTTCGCTAATCGCAGACGCCGTGTGGGACCCCGACTTCGTGTTGGGGATCTGGTTTGGTTATCTTCTCGTCATATACCTATGAAGGTTTCCTCTCCTAAATTTAAACCTCGTTTTATTGGTCCGTATAGGATTTCTGAGATTCTCAATCCGGTGTCTTTTCGTCTGACCCTCCCAGACTCCTTTTCCATACATAATGTATTCCATAGGTCGTTGTTGAGGAGATACGTGGCACCTATGGTTCCATCTGTGGAGCCTCCTGCCCCTGTTTTGGTGGAGGGGGAATTGGAGTATATTGTGGAGAAGATTTTGGATTCTCGTGTCTCCAGACGGAAACTCCAGTATCTGGTCAAATGGAAGGGTTATGCTCAGGAAGATAATTCCTGGGTTTTTGCCTCTGATGTCCATGCCCCAGATCTTGTTCGTGCCTTTCATGTGGCTCATCCTGGTCGGCCTGGGGGTTCTGGTGAGGGTTCGGTGACCCCTCCTCAAGGGGGGGGTACTGTTGTGAATTCTGTGGCTGAGTTCACTTCTGTGGTCACAAGTGGTATTGCAGTCTCTGGGCTTCCTCCCTCAGGTGTTTTGGTGAGCTCGTTGGCTGCCTTGCTATTTAGTTCCACCTGAGTCTGTCTTCCTTGCTCCTTGTCAATGTTCCAGTGTTGGATCTGAGCTACTGCATCTTTCCTTGGGCCTGCTGCTCTGCTAGATAAGTGCTTCTAGTTTGTTTTCTGTTTTTTCTGTCCAGCTTGCTATTAACTTTTGCTGGAAGCTCTGAGAAGCAAAGGGGTGCACCGCCGTGCTGTTAGTTCGGCACGGTGGGTCTTTTTGCCCTTTGCGTGGTTTTCGTTTTAGGGTTTTTTGTAGACTGCATAGTTCTCTTTGCTATCCTCGCTCTGTCTAGAATATCGGGCCTCACTTTGCTGAATCTATTTCATTCCTACGTTTGTCTTTTCATCTTGCTAACAGTCATTATATGTGGGGGGCTGCCTATTCCTTTGGGGTATTTCTCTGAGGTAAGTCAGGCTTGTATTTCTATCTTCAGGCTAGTCAGCTCCTCAGGCAGTGCCGAGTTGCATAGGTAGTTGATAGGCGCAATCCACTGCTGCTTATAGTTGTGTGAGGATAGATCAGGTACTGCAGTCTACAGAGATTCCACGTCTCAGAGCTCGTCCTATTGTTTTTGGTTATTGCCAGATCTCTGTATGTGCGCTGATTACTGCACGCTGTGTTGCCTGATTGCCAGCCATAACAGTTTGCAGAGCCCCTAATGTACCTAAACAGTAGAAACCCCCCACAAGTGACCCCATATTGGAAACTAGACCCCTCAATGAACTTATCTAGATGTGTTGTGAGAACTTTGAACCCCCAAGTGTTTCACTTCAGTTTATAACGCAGAGCCGTGAAAATAAAAAATCTTTTTGTTTTCCCACAAGAATTATTTTTTAGCCCCCAGTTTTGTATTTTCCCAAGGGTAACAGGAGAAATTGGACCCCAAAAGTTGTTGTCCTATTTGTCCTGAGTACGCTGATACCCCATATGTTGGGGTAAACCCCGGTTTGGGTGCATGGGAGAGCTCGGAAGGGAAGGAGCACTGTTTTACTTTTTCAACGCAGAATTGGCTGGAATTGAGATCGGACGCCATGTCGTGTTTGGAGAGCCCCTGATGTGCCTAAACAGTGGAAACCCCCCAATTATAACTGAAACCCTAATCCAAACACACCCCTAACCCTAATTCCAATGGTAACCCTAACCACACCTCTAACCCTGACACACCCCTAACCCTAATCCCAACCCTATTCCCAACTGTAAATGTAATCTAAACCCTAACCCTAACTTTAGCCCCAACCCTAACTGTAGCCCCAACCCTAGCCCTAACCCTAGCCCTAACCCTAACCCTAGCCCTAACCCTAGCCCTAATCCTAACCCTAGCCCTAACCCTAGCCCTAACCCTAACCCTAGCCCTAATCCTAGCCCTAGCCCTAACCCTAGCCCTAACCCTAGCCTTAACCCTAGCCCTAACCCTAGCCCTAATCCTAACCCTAGCCCTAACCCTAGCCCTAACCCTAACCCTAACCCTAGCCCTAATGGGAAAATGGAAATAAATACATTTTTTTAATTTTTTAATTTTTCCCTAACTAAGGGGGTGATGAAGGGGGGTTTGATTTACTTTTATAGCGAGTTTTTTAGCGGGGTTTTATGATTGGCAGCCGTCACACACTGAAAGACGCTTTTTATTGCAAAAAATATTTTTTGCGTTACCACATCTTGAGAGCTATAATTTTTCCATATTTTGGTCCACAGAGTCATGTGAGGTCTTGTTTTTTGTGGGACGAGTTGACGTTTTTATTGGTAACATTTTTGGGCATGTGACGTTTTTTGATCGCTTTTTATTCCGATTTTTGTGAGGAAGAATGACCAAAAACCAGCTATTCATGAATTTCTTTTGGGGGAGGCCTTTATACCGTTCCGCGTTTGGTAAAATTGATAAAGCAGTTTTATTCTTCGGTTCAGTACGATTACAGCGACACCTCATTTATATCATTTTTTTATGTTTTGGCGCTTTTATACGATAAAAACTATTTTACAGAAAAAATAATTATTTTTGCATCGCTTTATTCTCAGGACTATAACTTTTTTATTTTTTTGCTGATGATGCTGAATCGCAGTTCGTTTTTTCCAGGACAAGATGACGTTTTCAGCGGTACCATGGATATTTATATCTGTCTTTTTGATCGCGTGTTATTCCACTTTTTGTTCGGCGGTATGATAATAAAGCGTTGTTTTTTGCCTCGTTTTTTTTTTTTCTTACGGTGTTTACTGAAGCGGTTAACTAGTGGGCCAGTTTTATAGGTCGGGTCGTTACGGACGCGGTGATACTAAATATGTGTTCTTTTATTGTTTTGTTTTTTTTATTTAGATGAAGAAATATATTTATGGGAATAATATTTGTTTTTTTTCATTATTTAGGAATATTTTTAAAAAATTTTTTTTACACATTTGGAAAAAATTTTTTTAACTTTTTTACTTTGTCCCAGGGGGGGACATCACAGATCAGTGATCTGACAGTTTGCACAGCACTCTGTCAGATCACTGATCTGACTTACAGTGCTGCAGGCTTCACAGTGCCTACTCTGAGCAGGCTCTGTGAAGCCACCTCCCTCCCTGCAGGACCCGGATCCGCGGCCATCTTGGATCTGGGCCTGGAGCAAGCAGGGAGGGAGTTAAGACCCTCGCAGCAACGCGATCACATCGCTGCGGGGGGCTCAGGGAAGCCCGCAGGGAGCCCCCTCCCTGCGCGATGCTTCCCTGTACCACCAGAACACCGCGATCATCTTTGATCGCGGTGTGCCGGGGGTTAATGTGCCGGGGGCGGTCTGTGACCGCTCCTGGCACATAGTGCCGGATGTCAGCTGCGATAAGCAGCTGACACCCGGCCGCGATCGGCGGCGCTCCCCCCGTGAGCGCTGCCGATCGCTATGACGTACTATCCCGTCCAGGGTCAGATAGGCCCAGGGCACCTCGACGGGATAGTACGTCTAAGGTCACAGAGGGGTTAAGGTCAAAATAGGCTGGGTCATGAAGGCGTTAATAGACTATGTCAGGAAGAGACTTGCGGCTTGGTGGGAAAATCCTGAGACCCTCGCTAGAGCCAGATACTCAAGTGAGAACTCACGTGACGTTTCCCAAAACTGGGCGCACCACTGACGTTAACTACTGAGAGACTTTCTAGCGTATTCATAACATGTTATAATTCTCTATATTGTTAAATTGCATATTTACTAACCCAAATTCTTTAGAAGTTATCGTTGTATAAGAATACAAATATATCAACCGCTGGCTGTTTCCGCCTCGTGATCTCTGTACGTTGTATTCAGGCACCTGCATTACATTTCCTGACTAGCAATGTCCCAAGTAACTAGGTGTGTGTCTCTGACATAGTAGCGGTGTACAAAAAGGGCATGTTTAGAATGTTATGGGTTAGGCCAGGGTCACACTTGCGAGTGTGATGCGAGATGCCAATACCCAGCACTGCTGCCGGCGGTTCGGACCGAAGCATTCAGCTGCATAGAAATACATGGAGCCGCAAACTCCGGTCCGAGTGCCGGCGACAGTGTCGGGTATTGATGCGAGAGACTCACGCGAGTTTCTCGCATTACACTTGCAAGTATGACCCCGGTCTTAGATTAGGGGAATACCAATATTAAAGGTAACGGTAGAAACAAGTATGAAAGGGGCATGAGAGTATGATTGAAGTATAAAGTGAGGAGGGGAGGGGTTGTGCAGTGTCAAACTGGAGTTCCTTGGACCCACCAGAGAAAATCATTTTTGGGCCCACTATGTAGCTACATAGAAATAAATGCAAGACCACTAATTGTGTGGTAAAATATGCTAATATCAGGTGTGAGGCAGTGACCCCTGTTACAGCTAGGGGGCGCTGTATGTGCTCTCCAGAAGGTGCAAGGAAGCGTAGTGAAGCCATGAGGGCGTACTACAGACACAGCTGTGGCTGTAATTCGAAGAATGAAGCAGTGACTGATTAAAAAGCCCTGTAGTACTGTGGGAAGGGTGTCAGTGTGTTCTTGGAAGCAGACAGGGCAGTTGTCTGCAGAGCTCTCTCTGTGTGCATCACAGAGGCTAAAGGAACCAGAGAGACTGACACCCTGCGTCTTGGGCTGTCTTATGTGTACCCGGCTGCACTCCAGAGGATAAAGAGTGCAGTGCGCTGAGTGAGTACAGAGACTTGTTACCGGCGTGCGGTCACCCAGGGAAACTGGACAGAGGGAAGTTCGGCCTGTGTATTGACTGCGTCATATAGCCATGCACTATTAATGGACTGTATGAAGAAGCTGAATACCATATTGACTGTGTGAAGTAACACAATAAAAGAACGTTTTATTTGAACTTGCTTGGGTCACTGCCGTTTCACTGTGTATGGTCCTACCGCTGCATCACACAGGGTATAATATAAGGTATTACACTTCCTAACGTTATAGAAAGTGCTGGTGCTCACATTTTGGTGCAAACTCAATGATAAATGTCCCCTGATGTGAATTAACCACAAACCAATGTGTTATAGCACACGCGCTGTGGATGGGATTTTAAGACATCTTATCTATATGCTGAGAAAATCCACTGCATGAATTGATCGATGCTGCAGATTTGACATGAACAATTTGTTAATTCATGCTACAGATATTCACCACCGGTTTCATCCTTTGCAATACAAAGGATCAGGTCAGTGGTAAAAGATGCATCATTGTGCAGTAGTAAACGCAGCAACATCTGGACAATATCTGGTTGAATATTACCGCTGTTAATTTGCTGTGGGATTTCCATTGTGGAAATTCTGCAGCAAATATAGTACGTTAATGTACCCACCAATAGTGGGCCTTAAATCACTTAGGTATGGCGTTATTAGTGATATTGAAAGCGCTTTCCCTCACATTCCCCATACACTTTTTACAGAAATCTCTGTGCCGCCTGTGAAGACACGGGGGTTACAGCTGCTTCCAGGGATACCAAGCTGACCGAGAGCAGTGAGGTATGTGGCCCGGTGACCCAATTGTCCCAACCTGGATTCTTTAAGATGTCTCTGGGTTTTCAGTTCAGTGATGGTCAATGAAACGGTCCTCTTTTATTCCAGCCTGGTCTTTAGTCCAATAGGCTGATATGCTGTAGAGTCACCCCAACCAGAAGAAAAAGTCTGTTTATATAGTTCACAACTGGCCCTTCAACCAACATCCAGGCCAACCTGCATTGTTCAATTTTATAATCTACTAGCTGAAGAGCCCGGCGTTGCCTGGGCATAGTAAATATCTGTGGTTAGTTATAGCACCTCACTTCTCTTATTTTCCCATCACGCCTCTCATTTTCCCCCTCACATCTCTCATTTTCTCTCACACCTCTCATTTTCTCCCTCACTCCTCTCATTCCCCCCTAACACTTGTCATTTCGACCTCACATCTGTCATTTTCTGATCACTCCATTATTTTCCCTCACGCCTCTCATTTTGCACTCACACCTTTTCATTTTCACCTCACACCCCTCATTTTCACCTCAGTATATACATGTTTGTCATCTCCCTTATATATAGTATACACCTGTATGTCTTCTCTTGTATATAGTATATACCCGTATCTCATCTCCCCTGTAAATAGTATATACCTGCTGTATGTCATCTCCTCCTGTATATTGTATATACCCATGTGCCATCTCCTCCTGTATATATTATATACCTGTATGTCATCTCTTCTGTATATACTGTATGTGTCATCTCCTCCTATATTTGGTATATACCTGTATGTCATCTCCTGTATATAGTATATACATGTATATCATCTCCCCTGTATATAGTATATACCTGCTGTATGTCATCTCCTCCTCTATATACCTATGTGTCATCTCCTCTTTTATATAGTATATACCTGTATGTCATCTCCTGTATATAGTATATACGTGTGTCATCTCCTCCTGTGTATAGTATGTACCTGTAAGTCATCTCCTGTATATAGTATATACCTGTGTATCATCTGCTCCTGTATATAGTATATACCTGTATGTCATCTCCTCCTGTATATAGTATATACCTGTGTCATCTCCACTGTATATACAGTAGTAAATACCTGTGTGTCATCGCCCCTGTATATAGTATATACCAGGTTGTCATCTCCTCCTGTATATAGTATATACCTGTATGTAATCTCCCGTATATAGTATATAACTGTGTGTCATGTCCTCCTGTATATAGTGTATACCTGTATGTCATCTCCTCCTGTATATAGTATATACCTGTGTGTCATCTCCCCTGTATATAGTATATATGTGTGTCATCTCCTCCTGTATATAGTATATACCTGTGTCATCTCCTCCTGTATATAGTATATACCTGTGTGTCATCTTCTCCTGTATATAGTATATACCTGTATGTCATCCCCTCCTGTATATAGTATATACGTGTGTTATCGCCTCCTGTATATAGTTTATACCTGTAAGTCATCTCCTCCTGTATATAGTATATACCTGTGTGTCATCTCCTGTATATAGTATATACCTGTGTGTCATCTCTCCTGTATATAGTATATATCTGTGTGTCATCTTCTCCTGTATTAGACCGCGTTCACACGTTATTTGGTTAGTATTTTTACCTTAGTATTTGTAAGCTAAATTGGCAGCCTGGTAAATCCCCAGCCAACAGGAAGCCCTCCCCCCTGGCAGTATATATTAGCTCCCACATACACATAATAAACAGGTCATGTGACTGACATCTGCCGTCCGTATTTCCTATATGGTACATTTGTTGCTCTTGTAGTTTGTCTGCTTATTTATCAGGTTTTAATTTTTGAAGGATAATACCAGACTTGTGTGTGTTTTAGGGCGAGTTTCATGCGTCAAGTTGTGTGTGTTGAGTTGCATGTGGCGACATGCATGTAGCGACATGCGTGTAGCAACTTTTTGTATGTCGAGTTACATGTGACAGGTTAGTGTAGCAATTTGTGTGCAGCAAGTTTTGCGCATGGTGAGTTTTGCACGTGGCGAGTTTTATGTGTGGTGCGTTTTGAGTATGTGCAAGTTTTGTGTGAGGCAACTTTTGCATGTGTTGGAACTTTTGTGCATGTCGCAATTTTTCTGCGTGTGCAAGTTTTGCGTGTGGTGAGTTTTCCATGAGGTGAGTTTTGCACGTGTGGCGAGTTTTGCGTGAGCCTAGTTTTGCATGTGGCGAGTTTTGAGCGGCGACTTTTGTGTTTCGACTTTTATGTGGTGAGGTTGGTGTATGTGTGGTGAAATGTGTCCTGAGGGTGGTATATGTGTTCAAGCACATGGTAGTTTGTGGCACCTTTTGTGTGTGTGTTCATATCCCCGTGTGTGGTGAGTATCCCATGTCAGGGCCCCACCTTAGCAACTGTACGGTTTATACTCTTTGGCGCCATCGCTCTCATTCTTTAAGTCCCCTTTGTTCACATCTGGCAGCTGTCAATTTGCCTCCAACACTTTTCCTTTCACTTTTTCCCCATTATGTAGATAGGGGCAAAATTGTTTGATAAATTGGAAAGCGCGGGGTTAAAATTTCACCTCACAACATAGCCTATGACGCTCTCAGGGTCCAGACGTGTGACTGTGCAAAATTTTGTGGCTGTAGCTGCGACGGTGCAGATGCCAATCCCAGACATACACACACATACACACGCACATTCAGCTTTATATATTAGATTTGCATAGTGTAACACCCCAGGTTCCGGGTTGTTACAGTGACATTGCTTTCCTCACGGGGAGAGTGATGTCACGCTTGGAAGCGATGAAGGATCTCTTGTATCAGGTAATCACAAACATGCAACATGTTCACACTCCAGGTCAGAAGGGGGAGCTCTGATCCAGCTTGTGGGTGGCTCCTATATATATATATATATAAATATATATATATATATACACATATATATATATTCTGGTCTGGAGGGAAAGTCAGTCTGTTAGAGAGACAGAGGAGAGAGCAAGTGTGGGTCCGTGCAGCCACGAGAAGTGCTGCAGCTCCTGGAAAGAGAGAAAGGAAAGTAGAACTGATTGTAGAGAGCATGAAGTAGGAAAGAAGTAAAGGCGAAGTTAAGATCTGGAGACAGAAGCTGCGACTGGGCTTCCTCCACGCTGAGCGCAGATACCGGTAGCTGGAAGACTGAGGTTGTGCAATATTCTACATCTCACAGCAGAAACTGGCAGGACAGCAGATTGCAAGTTACCTGTCCGCCATACACCTGAAGACACAGTAATGCATAGAGCCTGGGTCGTGATAGAGATCCTGTACAAAAAGCTCGCGTTACCTGTTATACAGGTATTGTCCAACCTAAAGGGGGACAGAGAGATAACGTGAGGACCTTGTGTGAGGCCTAAGGCAGCAAGGGACTACATCACCACAGTGCTAGTAGGAAGGCTTCCAACCCCACCTGATAAGAGGGATTCCAGATTCGCTTCAAAGCCGGCCGGACTACACCTGCATCCATGATCTGGTACCCTTGACTGTCGCTGCCTGTACCTTCAGTAAAAAGGTAAAGAGACTGAAACCCTGTGTCCTTCGTTTTTTACTTTACCACCCACCATCTTCATCTATACACCGGAAGCCCTGGAGACCCAGCTTCACCTGTGGGAAGCCATACCATCTTAGCTGCCATATCGTCACCCCAGTGGACCCCTTTAAGCATCATCGGTCATCCTTGACTGAGAACCACAGGTGGCATCATGAACAAACTTTATTCACAAAACCCCTTTAAGGACATTTCCTTTTACTTTGGTGCCCAGGGCCACGGACCAAGTCTCTGCTGCTGTGACACATCACCTTTAAGTACCAGACCCAGTACCGAGAACCCCTCGGCCCTGGCGGGCATTCCAACTTTGGTGTCACGAACAGGATGGACCGACCCAGTGAACTGGGTCTTGTGCGCCTAAGAGACTGTGCTTTATTGAGATACTATTGAATTGCTAGTTGCCGCCAAACCTGCCGCCATTACAGCGCCACGAGGAGTGCAGGAGAAGAAAAGTGCGCCATCGTGGGCAGAGACTAGCTGTGCAGCGTAAAAATCATGAACGCCCCTTCAAGTGTTATTATACAGCGAGGACATGTCCATCGGCTAGGGAGGTCCGCCTCCTGATCTATTATGGCAGGAACCAGAGGAGATGAAGCCCCGCCCATGGAGAACAGAGCAGGAGCAGCGCGTATGTGCAGCCGTGGACCCGCATAAAAAAATGGTGACCAATGGCCACTTGGGGGGTGGAGAAGCAGCCGAAGACTGTCCCAGACTATGCGATGAGGACACGGACCTACCGCCACTTGAGGATCTGGAATTCCTTGGAGCTCAAGTAGAGGAGATGAACCGCCAGCTCCTGAGCATGAAACTGACCGCGGTAAAGAAATGGAAGGCGGCCCTGCGTAGAAAGACCACACTGGAGGAGCCGCGGCCTGTCCAGCGATCAGCGTCCACAGCCTCAGCAGCGGAGCAGACCGGCACTGGAGGGCTCACATCTGAAGCAGGTATTGAGAACGACCCTGTTCCGGTGACCGACACCACTCCAGCGACTGCTCCTGCCCCAGCTACTGACCCCGCTCCAGTGACTGATCTTACCACCGCCACCCACTGTACACTGGGCCCACTCCCAGCACCATCAGCCCCCCGACCTGGTTGGGGCCATTACAATGTTCCCTGGAACCAGGTATCTAGTATGGAGGGGTATATCAGAGCACCACTGAAACCGATAGGCCCACCACTGGAGGTGAGCGCAGAGGGGGTAGTATTCCAATGGGATAATCCTGGAGCAGAACTGATCGGGTTCCCTGGGAGGCCCAACCGGAGGAGTCCCATATAGAAGTCCTCAACTGGGAGGAGTATAGACATCGCTTAGAGTTAAAGTGGAAAAAGAAAGATGAGGAAAATGATGCCCGGCGTAGGGCCATTGAAGAGCGCAATCTGTGGGCCAAAGCACAGGCCCATAAGGTTAAACGATTAGACCGAGGCCCATGGAGACAGGGCATTATTGTGGCCTTCCACCTTCAAAAAGGTTGGCGTTTCCTTAGGGAGCCTGGACTATTGGCAGATGTGTTTGTCACCCGACGTGACATCGAATCTCACCTCCTGAAGGGGCACCCGGACAGGGATCTGTACCCAGGGGATTGTGTGACTGTTAAATATTAATTGAATTATTCTTATTTTCAATTCTGTACTGAGCACATTGCCTCTCGCTGACATTACAAAAATATATATGTAGCTCAGAGTGTAAGTCAACCATATAGAAAGAACACGTGGTCTGTGGGACATCTAATATATAAAGCTGAATGTGTGTATGTGTGTATGTGTGTGTGTATGTCCGGGATTGGCATCTGCACCGTCGCAGCTACAGCCACAAAATTTTGCACAGTCACACGTCTGGACCCCGAGAGCGTCATAGGCTATGTTGTGAGGCGAAATTTTAACCCTGCGCGTTCCAATTCACCAAACAATTTTGCCCCTATCTACATAATGGGGAAAAAGTGAAAGGAAAAGTGTTGAAGGCGTTGCAGCTACAGCCACAAAATTTTGCAGTCACACGTCTGGACCCTGAGAGTGTCATAGGCTATGTTGTGAGGAAATACAGCAGCTGTCAGTCACATGACCTGTCTATTATGTGTATGTGTGAGCTAATATATACTGCCAGGGGGGAGGGCTTCCTGTTGGCTGGGGAATTATCAGGCTGCCAATTTAGTACTATATACAGGAGAGATGACACACAGGTATATACTATATACAGGAAGAGATGACACACAGGTATATACTATATACAGGAGGAGATGACACACAGGTATATACTATATACAGGAGCAGATGACACACAGGTATATACTATATACAGGAGGAGATGACACACAGGTATATACTATATACAGGAGGAGATGACACACAGGTATATACTATATACAGGAGCAGATGACACACAGGTATATACTATATACAGGAGGAGATGACTTACAGGTATATACTATATACAGGAGCAGATGACACACAGGTATATACTATATACAGGAGATGACTTACAGGTATATACTATATACAGGAGGAGATGACACACGTATATACTATATACAGGAGGAGATGACACACAGGTATATACTATATACAGGAGGAGATGACATAGGTATATACTATATATAGGAGGAGATGACACACACATATATACTATATACAGTGGAGATGACACATAGGTATATACTATATACAGGTGGAGATGACATAAAGGTATATACTATATACTAGAGGAGATGACACACAGGTATATACTTTATACATGAGCAGATGATACACAGGTATGTACTATATACAGGAGGAGATGACTTACAGGTATATACTACATACAGGAGGAGATGACATACAGATATATACTATATAAAAGAGGAGATGACACATAGGTATAGAGGAGGAGAGGACATACAGCAGGTATATACTATATACAGGAGATGACATACAGGTATATAATATATATAGGAGGAGATGACATACAGATATATAGTATATACAGAAGAGATGACATACAGGTATATAATATATACAGGAGGAGATGACACATGGGTATATACAATATACAGGAGGAGATGACATACAGCAGGTATATACTATTTACAGGGGAGATGGCATACAGGTATATACTATATACAAGAGAAGACATACAGGTGTATACTATATATAAGGGAGATGACAAACATGTATATACTGAGGTGAAAATGAGGGGTGTGAGGTGAAAATGAAAAGGTGTGAGTGCAAAATGAGAGGAGTGAGGGAAAATAGTGGAGTGATCGGAAAATGACAGATGTGAGGTCGAAATGACAAGTGTTAGGGGGGAATGAGAGGAGTGAGGGGGAGAATAAGAGGAGTGAGGGGGAGAATAAGAGGAGTGAGGGGGAAAATGAGAGGTGTAAGGGAGAAAATAAGAGGTGTAAGGGAGAAAATGAGAGGCATGATGGGAAAATAAGAGATGTGAGGTGCTATAACTAACCACAGATGTTTACTATGCCCAGGCAACGCCGGGCTCTTCAGCTAGTATATATATATATATATATATATATATATACATACATATATATATATATAATCACAGCTTTTAGGAGGGGGTGTTGTTACGTGGGGCTGTCACCTCCTGCCTGCTTCTCCATCATTCTCCATGGACTTCAGACAGCTCACAGAAGGATTGAACAACTGGTAGCCATGATGACTTTCTATAATTAACAGTAAAAAGAAAGCATTTGCACTACTAAAGCAGGATGGCACCACTGAAGCTCTAAAAAACTATAGGGAGAAAAATACTTTATCTAAAAAACTAATTAAAGCTGCCAAAAAGGAAACAGAGAAGCACATTGCTAAGGAGAGTAAAACTAATCCCAAACTGTTCTTCAACTATATCAATAGTAAAAGAATAAAAACTGAAAATGTAGGCCCCTTAAAAAATAGTGAGGAAAGAATGGTTGTAGATGACGAGGAAAAAGCTAACATATTAAACACCTTCTTCTCCACGGTATTCACGGTGGAAAATGAAATGCTAGGTGAAATCCCAAGAAACAATGAAAACCCTATATTAAGAGTCACCAATCTAACCCAAGAAGAGGTGCGAAACCGGCTAAATAAGATTAAAATAGATAAATCTCCAGGTCCGGATGGCATACACCCACGAGTACTAAGAGAACTAAGTAATGTAATAGATAAACCATTATTTCTTATTTTTAGTGACTCTATAGCGACAGGGTCTGTTCCGCAGGACTGGCGCATAGCAAATGTGGTGCCAATATTCAAAAAGGGCTCTAAAAGTGAACCTGGAAATTATAGGCCAGTAAGTCTAACCTCTACTGTTGGTAAAATATTTGAAGGGTTTCTGAGGGATGTTATTCTGGATTATCTCAATGAGAATAACTGTTTAACTCCATATCAGCATGGGTTTATGAGAAATCGCTCCTGTCAAACCAATCTAATCAGTTTTTATGAAGAGGTAAGCTATAGACTGGACCACGGTGAGTCATTGGACGTGGTATATCTCGATTTTTCCAAAGCGTTTGATACCGTGCCGCACAAGAGGTTGGTACACAAAATGAGAATGCTTGGTCTGGGGGAAAATGTGTGTAAATGGGTTAGTAACTGGCTTAGTGATAGAAAGCAGAGGGTGGTTATAAATGGTATAGTCTCTAACTGGGTCGCTGTGACCAGTGGGGTACCGCAGGGGTCAGTATTGGGACCTGTTCTCTTCAACATATTCATTAATGATCTGGTAGAAGGTTTACACAGTAAAATATCGATATTTGCAGATGATACAAAACTATGTAAAGCAGTTAATACAAGAGAAGATAGTATTCTGCTACAGATGGATCTGGATAAGTTGGAAACTTGGGCTGAAAGGTGGCAGATGAGGTTTAACAATGATAAATGTAAGGTTATACACATGGGAAGAGGGAATCAATATCACCATTACACACTGAACGGGAAACCACTGGGTAAATCTGACAGGGAGAAGGACTTGGGGATCCTAGTTAATGATAAACTTACCTGGAGCAGCCAGTGCCAGGCAGCAGCTGCCAAGGCAAACAGGATCATGGGGTGCATTAAAAGAGGTCTGGATACACATGATGAGAGCATTATACTGCCTCTGTACAAATCCCTAGTTAGACCGCACATGGAGTACTGTGTCCAGTTTTGGGCACCGGTGCTCAGGAAGGATATAATGGAACTAGAGAGAGTACAAAGGAGGGCAACAAAATTAATAAAGGGGATGGGAGAACTACAATACCCAGATAGATTAGCGAAATTAGGATTATTTAGTCTAGAAAAAAGACGACTGAGGGGCGATCTAATAACCATGTATAAGTATATAAGGGGACAATACAAATATCTCGCTGAGGATCTGTTTATACAAAGGAAGGTGACGGGCACAAGGGGGCATTCTTTGCGTCTGGAGGAGAGAAGGTTTTTCCACCAACATAGAAGAGGATTCTTTACTGTTAGGGCAGTGAGAATCTGGAATTGCTTGCCTGAGGAGGTGGTGATGGCGAACTCAGTCGAGGGGTTCAAGAGAGGCCTGGATGTCTTCCTGGAGCAGAACAATATTGTATCATACAATTATTAGGTTCTGTAGAAGGACGTAGATCTGGGGATTTATTATGATGGAATATAGGCTGAACTGGATGGACAAATGTCTTTTTTTGGCCTTACTAACTATGTTACTATGTTACTATGTTACTATTCCTCTATTCCATGACGGACAGATGCTTTTTATCATCTCAGGAAAGATGAGGAACAAATGGACAATCTGTTTGCAATTATTTCACCTATTTTATGTTTTGCTGCAATGTGATTTTTCTGTGGACAATCCAATAAACCACTACATTTTTTATGAAAATATCATGACATTTTTTCTTTAAGAGTAACGCATCTGGTTAAGAGTCCTGATTAATAAATGTGCGAAATAAGCATATTTAACATTGGCCAAGCCAGCCAAATTTGATTTTTGTGCTATTTTTGCGTGGATTTCCTTCTCCTTGCACACGGGGGAACAGAAGAGCTTTGCTAAACGTCAATTGTGCAAGTTTTCAGGAATTCCACTACAACACTTCAAGTCACAGGGATCAGACAGGAACCTACGAGTGAGGACTAACAGGTGCCAGACGAATTGACAAGCACTAGCATTACAAGTGCTGGAAGACGTGCTGATGACCAGAGCCCAGCGCTGTCCAACAAAGGAACTACAAGCTGAAATATTTCAAGGTAAGAAAAATGGATTTAATTAATATGTTAATTAAGTCAAGTCAAGTCAGCTGGAATTTTTAACTTTATATAAATCTAGTCTAGAAATGTTTTGGCTGAGCTTATATGCAGAATGCAAGATTGCAAATCTAAAGATAGATTCTAAGCTAATATCCAGAGAAAAAGAGAAACTGAAAAATATTCTTCATTTGGTTGACGTATTTCACAAGTTTGTGTCAGAGAAATCCAAAAAAGTCTGTGTAGAAAGAATTTCTAAGGAAATTAGTGATGTTCCCAAGATTGACTATAATATGGAGAGTGAACAAGATGTAAGACACGTATCTGTAATGGCCACTCAAGGTGACCTTGTGTCTCATGATGTAAAACAAGATGGAGGAAATGTAGGAGACATGAGAACTGACAAAGATGACGTACAAAAAACAGATATACAAGGGCCACTAAAAATAGAAGACGACTCGGAGCCCAACTCCTCCAAACTAAAGCTAGGAAAAACCTGTTACAATTATGCAAAATCATTCCTGCATATGATGACAAAATCCATGTGTGCAATAATTCAGAGATATTTGAACGTTTTGCTGATTTTGATTTGATTAATAAGGAGAAAAATCAATTGTTTAAAATGTGGCTTCCAGTAATTTTTTCCTGAAGGTTATTATTGAAAATTCAGAATGATGATGAGTTCCATGAAGAAATAACCGATATAGGAAGATTAAAAACTTTGATATTCTGTGGATTAAAAGAAAATTATCCAGATATTGATATTCTTCTAAAATTAAGGATTGGCCGGAAAGAACGTACTTTTACATTCATGTCCATATTTGAAAGGTTGTACAAAACTGTCATTATAACAAAGCAAGAAAGTCTGCATAAAGAATGTAAATCTAGCAGATAATACCACTAACAATTAGAAAAAAAGCACAAAGTGGAAAATAAAACATAACTTTTAATACTCAAAAGTAGCTAAAAACAGTCACCCAAGTGAACATATAATACAGGACCATGTCACCACCATATACAATGGACACAGAGAGATGACAGGTCCTATACAGGATTAAAAGTTTCCAGCAATATATGCGGAATCAATCCGGGATAAAGTATCCAAAAGAAGCTGTTCAACAATCTATAAGACAGCAACTGACTCTATACCACCAGACGCATATAGACACAATAGACAGTAATCAGCATGTACTGTAAAATATGCTTACTGTACTAATGAATAAACAGGAATGGTCTCACCAATTCCGTGGGCAGGCAAGGGAGCACCGGATATTCTTTTAATCAAGCAGACATCCGGACCATGAAGAGATGACAGTCCCTATGTCAATCCCTATGGGGCTACAGTAAACTATCCCCCGAGCTCCCGCCCTTACAAGGGCAGTCCACATCTACCCCTGTAAACATATGCCCTGCACTCTCCCTATGTTGTCCCGACGCGTTTCTTCCAAGCTCAAGTCATCAGGGGACTCGCTTGTGTAAGGGGATTAAGTGCAAATAACAGAGGGACAAAAGGTTCTGCCCCCCTCTATGCTGTCCTGCAAAGAGTGAGGGGTTAGGGCAATGCTTAAATAGGAAGTGTGAAATGTCACGCCCCCAACAAAGGGCCAACTGAATGCAAAGCAGCTGAAGGTAGTTAGGGTAGAAGCTGATTAATGACGGCAGCACACTGTATGATTCATACGAGAAGTAATCCGGCACTGGATAAACACCCAGGTATACATAATAGAACACTCACAGGTCCGGTGATGTCACACGCCCAGCCACATGTGGAGCACACAAATCCACTATAAGAGAGGTATTTCCGGTGCTACGTCCCGAAACCGGAAGTGCACGTTACCATGACGACCCAGTAATGCGTACTTAGGAAAACATTCATGCACGCTGTAAACTGCATAGAAAGTGGTCCCCAGCGCTCAATGAGCACCCCAGTCTAAATAGACATGCAATACTCACACACTATGTCCCATGCTAGACCTCTGTGCAGCGTGTGTCTCCGCGCAAAAGGTACTTCCGGTCCCGAGTCCCGGAACCGGAAGTGTATGCTACCTAGCAACCAGGCAGTACACGCTCCAGGATACGCTCACCAAAACAATAAGGTCCTCAACACGAAAAGGAAGAGCGGTCCCAAAGGAGCAATGCATAGCGCTGCAAGTAAAAAAAGCGTAACGCTGAATAAGGCTAGAGATACCAAAACCGGAACTACTACGTTACTATGAGGGCATTAAATGTCTATGGATACAAAGCCGGAAATAATGGTTGCCTAGTGACCAGACGGCACGCAATATAATAGAAACTAGCCGCCGTGCCAAAAAATGGCACTAAGCATCACAAATGACAAACAATATGACACTGTGAAATAACTGCTAGAACAACCTTGGCAAAATAGAAAAAATAAATAAACATAAAAAATAACAATACTGTAATTAGCACCACGACTCAGGGGCTAATGGATATATATCCCGACTCTTCAAGGTGGTGCAGTGAAATTACCACCTATATAGTTGAGTGCCAAAAGGAAGGTATAAAGCAGCACAGTACGGAGTGGAATAAAAATAATCTGTCAGTAGATCAAGATGACAGAAAAAATACTGAGTGCAGTGTGTGAATTCCACTCAAGACATGCTAACTTAAAAACCTAAAAAAGAAACAGTATGTGCAGTTGAATAATCAGCAGTAAATATATAAAAAGAAATGCCCCCCAACTACCCATGATGTAGCGGCCACGCAAAAAGAAGCGCCCAAACAAAAGCAGAAATGGTAAATAGCATATTATATTGTAAATATAGCGAATCCCATAACTAGTTGGATGACAAAATAAAGGATTTTGGCAAAAAGTACTAAAAAACTGTACAAATACAGGGAAAAGGTTAAAGGGAAAGGAGGTCAGGAGGCCCCTCAAACAAAGCAACTATAATTAATCTGATCATTAAGGCCATGTGGGCTCACAGTGTTCAAATAGAAGGTCCACTTGGCCTCTTGTTGTAACAATACACGATCCCAATCACCTCCCCGTATTGGCCTGTTTACCTTCTCGATGGCCATAAATTTGAGGTGGCTAAGTCGGCCACCATGCAATTGATTGATATGCCGGGCTATAGAGGTGTCTCTCTTATGTTCAACATCACCAATGTGTTCACCAACACGTCGCTTGAATTCTCTGATAGTCTTTCCAATATACTCAGCGCCACAAGAGCAGGAAGCCCTATACACAACTCCTCTAGTACTGCAATTTATAAATTGTTTGATGGTATAACTCTTACCCGTAACATTACTTGTGAAGCTATTACCTACTTCAATGTAACGACAGATGGTGCAGTGTCCACACTTAAAACATCCCGTAACATCACTTCTAAGCCAGGTATCGGCAATAGGGCTAATGAAGTGACTGCGGACCAATCTATCATTTAAAGACCGGGACTTTCTATAAGTAATTGCAGGGGAGTCACTAAGATACTGAGAAATGTCCTGATCCATACGCAGAATCGGCCAATGTTTTTGAATAATACGCCTCACGTAATTTGCCCCATTATCAAAGGTAGTGATGAAGCGAACAGAATCCTGTTCCTGTGATCTAACAATGGGATTTAACAAACTTGCTCTATCCCTTCTTTTTGCCTCATGATAAGCCTTTGTGAGGGTTTTTGAGGGATAACCTCTATCCTGAAAATTCCTTCTCAGCTCTTTGGCCTGACGTTCAAAAGTTGCATCCTCAGAACAGTTCCTCCGGACCCTAAGGTACTGCCCCTTAGGGATACCCCTCTTGAGGTGTTCAGGATGATGGCTACTCCAATGAAGAAGGGCATTCGTGGCCGTAGGTTTTTTGTACGTAGAGGTGACCAGATTACCATCACTGCCCTTCGTGATAAGGATATCCAGAAAGGGCAATGAGATAGGCTCAATCACAGATGTGAAAAAAAGACCAATGTCATTGCGATTGAGCTTCTTGACAAAATTGTCAAAGTCACTGGTGGAGCCAGACCATACAAGAAAGACATCATCTATGTATCGTGTCCAGATCTCTGAGACACGATACATAGAAAAACCCCCACTCTCAGACTCGTCCTTCCAAACTACCGTCTCCTCCCACCAGCCGAGGAAGATATTGGCATAGGCCGGGGCACAGGGGCTCCCCATGGCCGTCCCCCTCAGCTGGTGGTAGGTCCTGCGGTTAAACACAAAAGTGTTTATCTAAATGATAAACTTAAAGAACAGATAGAGATTACAAAGAAATTCTCAACAGAAAGTGATTTCGCGTTGAAAGAGACCAAATTGCAGACACATATTGAACGTTTTCAGTATCATCTAAAAGAAAGGAAACATCGCCAATATACGCGGGATATACAGGACTTTAAAGAGAATAAGGCCTACCTGGTGTTACCCCCTAGACCTACTACCCTCGACCGGGATACAGAATTATCCTCCACAGATACTGATTTCTCTGAATCTGAGAATAGGAGTAAATCCCGTAGAGGAAAAAATCGGGGGAGAGGGAGAGGTCGAGGGGCACAGGGACCATTAGATCGAGGAGATAATATCCCTGGAAGTGGTTTTTTAGACCAAGTTTACAGCCTGAGAGACAGACCTCGCCTGACGAGGAAACAATAGGAGGGGATCCCTCTATGATATATCCATCTGGGAACCCTCTGAGGCCCGCTAATAAACAAGATATTCAAATCATTAATCTATCGATGAGACAGTTGGACCTTGATGAAACGTCGGTCCTAAAGAGGGGCCTTTCCTTTGTTCCTAATAGTGATTTTGATCTCTTTAGGGCAACTAAGGACTTAAATCTTTTCCTGCGTAAAATACGTTGGAAAAAGTATTTTCATAAGCAGGACTCTCGTACTTGTGCTGAGCTTGGCATTCCCACTGATATGTTGGCGGATGTCAGACTGTTACATAGTATTGGGGAGACGGACCCTAACCAACAAGGGATGGGCCCGTTTACCCAACTAAAAACTAAAAGCCGGAGAATGCCACCTCCCACTGGGGATCTCTCGGCTATTGACATTTTTTCTAATTTGGTGACATCTGACCTTGTTTCTCTCTCTCAAACCAGAGTGTCGTGCAATTTTAATTGCTCCAGAAGAGAGATGGAGGCAATTAATCGTCTCGAACATGATGATTCCATTGCTATTAAACCCTCAGATAAGGGTGGCAATATTGTCATCCTTGATATTGCCCATTACCAACAAATGTGTGAATCCATACTGGCTGATAGAAACTCCTATGAGATCCTTGCACATGATCCCATGAGGGAGTATTGTGAGGAACTCCGCTTGATTTTGCAGGAGGGTTTGGAGAGTGGAGTAATTAACAAGACTGAATTTGACTTTATTCTCCCACAACGTCCTGTTACCGCCACTTTTTACTGCCTTCCCAAGGTACATAAGGGCCTTGACCCTCTCAAGGGTCGGCCTATCGTATCTGGGATAGGCAGTCTTTGTCAAAATGCGGGCATTTATTTGGATTGTATACTGAGTAAGTTTGTTTCTTCATTACAATCTTTTGTCAAGGATACCCCCGATTTGCTCCGACGCCTCAAGGGCCTCACGGTCGATCCACAAGCATATCTTGCAAGTATCGACGTTGAGGCCTTATATTAATCTATACCCCATGAAAAGGGTTTGGAGGCGGTGCAGTATTTCCTACAGATGAGGGGATGTCAATTTCGGGAGCATAATTTGTTCGTTTTGAAATTGCTTCGTTTCTGCCTCACTCATAACACTTTTGTGTTTAACCGCAGGACCTACCACCAGCTGAGGGGGACGGCCATGGGGAGCCCCTGTGCCCCGGCCTATGCCAATATCTTCCTCGGCTGGTGGGAGGAGACGGTAGTTTGGAAGGACGAGTCTGAGAGTGGGGTTTTTTCTATGTATCGTGTCTCAGAGATCTGGACACGATACATAGATGATGTCTTTCTTGTATGGTCTGGCTCCACCAGTGACTTTGACAATTTTGTCAAGAAGCTCAATCGCAATGACATTGGTCTTTTTTTCACATCTGTGATTGAGCCTACCTCATTGCCCTTTCTGGATATCCTTATCACGAAGGGCAGTGATGGTAATCTGGTCACCTCTACGTACAAAAAACCTACGGCCACGAATGCCCTTCTTCATTGGAGTAGCCATCATCCTGAACACCTCAAGAGGGGTATCCCTAAGGGGCAGTACCTTAGGGTCCGGAGGAACTGTTCTGAGGATGCAACTTTTGAACGTCAGGCCAAAGAGCTGAGAAGGAATTTTCAGGATAGAGGTTATCCCTCAAAAACCCTCACAAAGGCTTATCATGAGGCAAAAAGAAGGGATAGAGCAAGTTTGTTAAATCCCATTGTTAGATCACAGGAACAGGATTCTGTTCGCTTCATCACTACCTTTGATAATGGGGCAAATTACGTGAGGCGTATTATTCAAAAACATTGGCCGATTCTGCGTATGGATCAGGACATTTCTCAGTATCTTAGTGACTCCCCTGCAATTACTTAGAGAAAGTCCCGGTCTTTAAATGATAAATTGGTCCGCAGTCACTTCATTAGCCCTATTGCCGATACCTGGCTTAGAAGTGATGTTACGGGATGTTTTAAGTGTGGACACTGCACCATCTGTCGTTACATTGAAGTAGGTAAAAGCTTCACAAGTAATGTTACGGGTAAGAGTTATACCATCAAACAATTTATAAATTGCAGTACTAGAGGAGTTGTGTATAGGGCTTCCTGCTCTTGTGGCGCTGAGTATATTGGAAAGACTATCAGAGAATTCAAGCGACGTGTTGGTGAACACATTGGTGATGTTGAACATAAGAGAGACACCTCTATAGCCCGGCATATCAATCAATTGCATGGTGGCCGACTTAGCCACCTCAAATTTATGGCCATCGAGAAGGTAAACAGGCCAATACGGGGAGGTGATTGGGATCGTGTATTGTTACAACAAGAGGCCAAGTGGACCTTCTATTTGAACACTGTGAGCCCACATGGCCTTAATGATCAGATTAATTATAGTTGCTTTGTTTGAGGGGCCTCCTGACCTCCTTTCCCTTTAACCTTTTCCCTGTATTTGTACAGTTTTTTAGTACTTTTTGCCAAAATCCTTTATTTTGTCATCCAACTAGTTATGGGATTCGCTATATTTACAATATAATATGCTATTTACCATTTCTGCTTTTGTTTGGGCGCTTCTTTTTGCGTGGCCGCTACATCATGGGTAGTTGGGGGGCATTTCTTTTTATATATTTACTGCTGATTATTCAACTGCACATACTGTTTCTTTTTTAGGTTTTTAAGTTAGCATGTCTTGAGTGGAATTCACACACTGCACTCAGTATTTTTTCTGTCATCTTGATCTACTGACAGATTATTTTTATTCCACTCCATACTGTGCTGCTTTATACCTTCCTTTTGGCACTCAACTATATAGGTGGTAATTTCACTGCACCACCTTGAAGAGTCGGGATATATATCCATTAGCCCCTGAGTCGTGGTGCTAATTACAGTATTGTTATTTTTTATGTTTATTTATTTTTTCTATTTTGCCAAGGTTGTTCTAGCAGTTATTTCACAGTGTCATATTGTTTGTCATTTGTGATGCTTAGTGCCATTTTTTGGCACGGCGACTAGTTTCTATTATATTGCGTGCCGTCTGGTCACTAGGCAACCATTATTTCCGGCTTTGTATCCATAGACATTTAATGCCCTCATAGTAACGTAGTAGTTCCGGTTTTGGTATCTCTAGCCTTATTCAGCGTTACGCTTTTTTTACTTGCAGCGCTATGCATTGCTCCTTTGGGACCGCTCTTCCTTTTCGTGTTGAGGACCTTATTGTTTTGGTGAGCGTATCCTGGAGCGTGTACTGCCTGGTTGCTAGGTAGCGTACACTTCCGGTTCCGGGACTCGGGACCGGAAGTACCTTTTGCGCGGAGACACACGCTGCACAGAGGTCTAGCATGGGACATCGTGTGTGAGTATTGCATGTCTATTTAGACTGGGGTGCTCATTGAGCGCTGGGGACCACTTTCTATGCAGTTTACAGCGTGCATGAATGTTTTCCTAAGTACGCATTACTGGGTCGTCATGGTAACGTGCACTTCCGGTTTCGGGACGTAGCACCGGAAATACCTCCCTTATAGTGGATTTGTGTGCTCCACATGTGGCTGGGCGTGTGACATCACCGGACCTGTGAGTGTTCTATTATGTATACCTGGGTGTTTATCCAGTGCCGGATTACTTCTCGTATGAATCATACAGTGTGCTGCCGTCATTAATCAGCTTCTACCCTAACTACCTTCAGCTGCTTTGCATTCAGTTGGCCCTTTGTTGGGGGCGTGACATTTCACACTTCCTATTTAAGCATTGCCCTAAAGGTACTGTCACACTAGACGATATCGCTAGCGATCCGTGACGTTGCAGCGTCCTCGCTAGCGATATCGTCCAGTGTGACAGGCAGCAGCGATCAGACCCCTGCTGGGAGATCGCTGGTCGGGGAAGAAAGTCCAGAACTTTATTTCGTCGCTGGACTCCCCGTAGACATCGCTGAATCGGCGTGTGTGACACCGATTCAGCGATGTCTTTGCTGGTAACCAGGGTAAACATCGGGTAACTAAGCGCAGGGCCGCGCTTAGTAACCCGATGTTTACCCTGGTTACCATCCTAAAAGTAAAAAAACAAACACTACATACTTACCTACCGCTCTCTGTCCTCCAGCGCTGTGCTCTGCACTCCTCCTGCTCTGGCTGTGAGCGTCGGTCAGCCAGAAAGCAGAGCGGTGACGTCACCGCTCTGCTTTCTGGCTGCCCGGCGCTCACAGCCAGACCAGAGAAGCAGAGCGCCAAGGACAGACAGCGGAAGGTAAGTATGTAGCGTTTGTTTTTTTACTTTTTAGGATGGTAACCAGGGTAAACATCGGGTTACTAAGCGCGGCCCTGCGCTTAGTTACCCGATGTTTACCCTGGTTACCGGGGACCTCGGGATCGTTGGTCGCTGGAGAGCTGTCTGTGTGACAGCTCTCCAGCGACCAAACAGCGACGCTGCAGCGATCCGGATCGTTGTCGGTATCGCTGCAGCGTCGCTATGTGTGACGGTACCTTAACCCCTCACTCTTTGCAGGACAGCATAGAGGGGGGCAGGACCTTTTGTCCCTCTGTTATTTGCACTTAATCCCCTTACACAAGCGAGTCCCCTGATGACTTGAGCTTGGAAGAAACGCGTCGGGACAACATAGGGAGAGTGCAGGGCATATGTTTACAGGGGTAGATGTGGACTGCCCTTGTAAGGGCGGGAGCTCGGGGGATAGTTTACTGTAGCCCCATAGGGATTGACATAGGGACTGTCATCTCTTCATGGTCCGGATGTCTGCTTGATTAAAAGAATATCTGGTGCTCCCTTGCCTGCCCACGGAATTGGTGAGACCATTCCTGTTTATTCATTAGTACAGTAAGCATATTTTACAGTACATGCTGATTACTGTCTATTGTGTCTATATGCGTCTGGTGGTATAGAGTCAGTTGCTGTCTTATAGATTGTTGAACAGCTTCTTTTGGATACTTTATCCCGGATTGATTCCGCATATATTGCTGGAAACTTTTAATCCTGTATAGGACCTGTCATCTCTCTGTGTCCATTGTATATGGTGGTGACATGGTCCCGTATTATATGTTCACTTGGGTGACTGTTTTTAGCTACTTTTGAGTATTAAAAGTTATGTTTTATTTTCCACTTTGTGCTTTTTTTCTTACAAAACTGTCATTACAAATTTCAATACAGAATCAATGATAAAATGTTTTGTAAGCAAATTTGGATTACTAAATTCTGTATCTCGTGTTATTGCGTCACAAAAAGATTCTTTATTTGAATGTGCGCAATCCCTTGATTTTTCTAGAAAACATGAGAATCTTGAAAGGAAAATAAATTATACAAAATTTTTGAAAAAAAGACAGAGTAAAATCTAATCAGAAGCCAAAATCAAAATCTCCAAAACTGAATTATCCCCAAAATCAAATCTATGAAGTACGAAGAAAATTACATATTTGTTACAAGCCCTATCAAAAGATTCAGGAGTCCTCTATAGAGGTTGCGCTGCGCCAATCCTCTGGAATGCTCTACCCCAAGATATTAGGACCATCCACAATTTACATAGTTTTAGGCGCTCCCTCAAACCACATTTGTTCAGAGCGGCCTATCACGTTCCCTAATCAAAGTCATTTTATGTTTGTGTGTGTGTGTGTGTAGCCCATTCACTATCTCCATCTATCCCCCACCCCCTGGCTGGACCATCATTGTAAATACATCATTGTAAATACACACCTGTACTTTGTATCTCCCCCACCTCATTGTAGGTTGTAAGCTCTCACGAGCAGGGTCATCTTATTTTGCTTTAATTATTGTATTGCTAGCGTAATTACTTATGACTGTTGTGTTTGAAACTGTTAATCTGTAAAGCGCTGCGGAATATGTTGGCGCTATATAAATAAAGATTATTATTATTTCAATTCTGAGTTAAATACAACAATTCTTTCACTCATTCATTCATATATATTCTTATTTTGGTTCATGGCTATACATTTTTACATATTATTGGTCTAATAAATATAATTTATTAATAAAATTTTAGTAATAAAGATGGAAACATGTGTTACATAAAAAACACACTGACATCTATGGGTTCAAAAAGAAATTACACCTATAACATAAAAATGTTATATCACATGCAGAATATGGTTAATAATGTATTATTATTTATTATTTTATTTTTCCAAATATGAATTCCATATTAGTATTCTGATAATAATTATATGGATATTATTGATTGCTATGGTAGGCTGTGATATTGCATGTTAGGAAAATTACCAGATTTGGTATAGAATAGGGAATGAAGACTTCAATCAAAATACTGACGTTACGTTAATAAAGACTTTTCATATTTCTAAATTCAATTGATTCTTCAAAGATGCAAGAAGAAAAAGCTGCTATCCAGAAGTTCCACAAGGTAACAATGCTATATGATTTCTGAGTAATAATAGACTGTGTCAAATACAATTGATGTCACCACTGACAACCACAACTGCAGCATGCACTGATAACTATGAGTACAGTATCTAAACTGACAACTACAATTGGAGAGGACGATGATCCTATAATGCTAAGATGAACTGTGTTATCCCGTTTTATCATGTTCCAGTGGTTTCCTATCACCTATAAGACTTCCATGAAAGCTGGTGAACCTGTGCTCTAATTACTGGTTATGGTGCTATGATTAGCAAGGAAGAGTCAATTTAACCCTTGCTGTGCTGACCAAAGACGTCACACCTGTTCCAAGACCAGTGTGGATGATATGGAGGATTCCAGATGATTTCCAAGGCGAGGCAATGTAATTCTAGGTGTGTCCAGTTGACACTGCACAGATATTAAAGCTACATTTCATCTATGAACTTTGTTTTCCTATCAACATTTGAATTTATGGACTTTGATTGACACGACACACAGTCTCTACATATCTACATGCTATCATCCATTTCAAAAGAATTATAATAAAGATTGTTTTAAAAGAACCAAGAAGAAGACATCATGATGAAGACCAGATGACATCAGACCTGAGATTCTTCAACTATGTATAGGGAAGTATAATTACCGTATATACTCGAGTATAAGCCGACCCGAGTATAAGCCGAGACCCCTAATTTTGCCACAAAAAAATGGGAAAACGTAATGACTCGAGTGTAAACCTAGGATGGAAAATGCAGCAGCTACTGGTAATTTTCAAAAATAAAAATAGATACCAATAAAAGTAAAATTTATTGAGACATCAGTAGTTTAAGTGTTTTTGAATATCCATATTGAATCAGGAGCCCCATATAATGCTCCATACAGTTCATGATGGGCCCCATAAGATGCTCCATACAAAATACGCCCCATACAATGCTGTACAAATGTTGATTATGGTCCTATAGGATGCTCCATACAGACATTTGTCCCATATAATGCTCCACAAATGCTGATTATGGCCCCATAAGATGCTTCATACAGACATTTGCCCGATATAATGCTCCACAAATGCTGATTACGGCCCCATAAGATGCTCCATAGACACATTTGCCTCATATAATGCTCCACAAATGCTGATTATGGCCCCATAAGATGCTCCATAAAGATATTTGCCCCATATAATGCTGCACATGGCCCCATAAGATGCTCCATAGAGATATTTGCCCCATATAATGCTGAACATGGCCCCATACAGATATTTGCCCCATATAGTGCTGCACATGGCCCCATAAGATGCTCCACATAGATGTTTGCCCCATATAATGCTGCTCATGGCCCCATGCAGATATTTGCCCCATATAATGCTGCACATGGCCCCATAAGATGCTCCATACAGATATTTGCCCCATATAATGCTGCACATGGCCCCATACAGATATTTGCCCAATATAATGGTGCACATGACCCCATACAGATAGTTGCCCCATATAATGCTGCACATGACCCCATAAGATGCTTCATACAGATATTTGCCCCATAAAATGCTGCACATGGCCCCATACAGATATTTGCCCCATATAATGCTGCACATGGCCACATAAGATGCTCCATACAGATATTTGCCCCATATAATGCTGCACATGGCCCCATAAGATGCTCCATACAGACATTTGCCCCATATGCTGTTGCTGCGATTTAAAAAAAAAGAAATACATACTCACCTCTCAGGCCCCTGTCACTTGCTATATTCACCTACTCCCCATTCCACCTATGGGCACTGCTGTGTCTTCCCCATCCTCTGCACTGACTGTTCAGGCAGAGGGCGGGGCACACTAATCGTGTCATTGCGCCCTCTGACCTGAGTGTCACTGCAGAGGACACGGAAGACACAGTGACGGCCGATGGTGGAATGGGGAACAGGTGAATATCGCGCACTGAGTTATACTCACCTGCTCCTGGCATGGTTCCTGCACGTCTGTTCCCTGGCGCCGGCAGCTTCTTCCTGTAGTGAGCGGTCACATGGTACCGCTCATTACAGTAATGAACATGCGGCTCCACCCCTATGGGAGTGGAGTCGAGTCCATATTCATTACTGTAATGAGCAGTACCATGTGACCACTCACTACAGGAAGAAGCTGCCGGCGCCCAGGAACCAGGGACGTGCAGGGACCGTGCCAGGAGCAGGTGAGTATTATTATACAGCTGCCACTCCCCCTCCCCTGCCGACCCCTGGGAAAGACTCGAGTATAAGCCAAGAGGGGCAATTTCAGCCTAAAAAAATGGGCTGAAATTCTCGGCTTATACTCGAGTATATATGGTAACTTACCGGTAAAATGGCACCGGCAGAACTACCTGTGCAGTAGCATCATTTGGAACGCAAATGCCATTTTTCTACAGAAAAAAAAATTGGACCCATCAAGAAGGCATTGGCGGCACCTGCACAGTAGCATCTGTCACATTGTTGATAGATGCTACTGCACAGGCACTGCCGCCAGCGACATTTTGCTAGAGAAAAAAATTGTCTCCATCAAAATGGCGCCTGTCCGACAGACACAACTGTGAATGCGCCGCTGGTGTCATCTTAATGGAGCCAATTATTTTTTCTAGCGCCTGCACTTTTCCGCAGCGCCTGCACTTATCTTTTTTTATCGCGTTTCGAATGATACTACTGTGCCATTTTGAGAATTTTTTTTTATTTTTTAATGACATTTATAAGACAAAATCAAATGAACATATGAATATTTTCCATCCTATCATGTGACAGAGCAGGCACCGCCGCCGGCACTTGCCTAATGAATGTTACTTTTTATTTTTTTCAAACAATATTCTATGCAGTATGTTTAATAGGGGGCAGGTTAGTGAGGGATTGGCGACCTGTCATAAGGATGAATATGTAAGCAGAGTAGCCCCGCCCATAGCCCGGCCCCGAAGCATGAGCATATCATTAAATGAAAACTACAAATACAGATAAAACAACAACCACAAGATCAACCAAAGTATCATTTGTCAGTATAGCGGGGCCAACCTGACAGCGTCTGTTGGTTACTGAGCACAATCCTGCTGACTAGTTTAGTTTAAACTTTGCACTGTCTTATTTATCCGTAATGGTTTCATTTTATTCCTGAACATTTTATGTCCAGAGGGTATAAGTTTTCTACAGGATTCTAGTAGTATATCCTTAAACACGCCCCATTTATGTTCGGTATCCCCAATTTTCATGACATGGTCCCAGTCTACTCGATTAAGCTCTTCCCTTAATTTGCTTAAATCAGCTTTCCTAAAAGCTGGTGACAGAGGAGTAAGAAGCAGCAGATGTGGTTGATGGGGGTTGCCAGTTGTTGGAAAAGCCCACTAGGCCACATTTTAGTGCAATGAAATTCCCAGACTAACACATCATGCATGTGCCGATTTATGCATGCATTACTGGAATTTTTGCCTCTACTGAGTCGCTTTTTACAAAGTTGGCAGATAACGTGGGTTGAGTCATCCTTAGAGGTCTCAAAAAGTGACTAGGCTAGGCAAACGTTGCTGCCCCTGTGAACTGCAGACCCGCGACCGCTGCTGGCCAGAGTCTCAGTTGTGACTGAAAATACAGTGCTTGTCGTGGATACATCACTCCATGTCTGTGCGGGAAGCCGCATCATAACCTCCTTCTCTTCCTCCTCCTCCACCTCAACTGCTGAGCTACTCAGCTGCATAGGAACTACAACCTCATCGTCATTCTCTGTTTTCCTACTCCTATCCCTGAGAATCACCTTCCTCCTCTACCTGCCCTGACACCACATAACAGTCCACATGCGCCTCAGGAATCTGAATCTCATCAGGATCGTCTCCACCACTGGGAATTAATGTCTAGTAACGAGGGTCTAGATTCTGCTCAGACCCTACTTCGTCCGGCCCCAGATTCAACTGAAAAAAATTTGGGGCATCGGTGCAGATGCTTTCCTCCTCTTGAGTCTGTGAATCTTTGGAGCAGACCTCTGATGCCCATGGAATAGAATGTGTGAACAGCTCTGCAGACTCGCTCATCTGTGGTTACCCACAGTCAGTTGGGCGGTTGGAGAGTTGTGACTCTGGGGGAAACAAGGGTAATTGGGGTGACACCTCTGAGGACAGTACTGTGTGTGATGTTAAGGTGGGGGAAGAAGACGAGAGGCCACTTGATGAAGCGCTGCCATCCACTGGAGCACATCTTCTTTCTGGCACTCATCTACAAGGGGTACTGCTGTACGGCTGCTAAAGAAAAAGAATCGAGTACCCGATCAGTAACACAAGTTGTCAGTTGTCTTTGGATAGGACGAGCCAGTGTTTGTCAGTAGAGCTTTTAGTAACATTACCGCCTACCCCACGTACACCTCGAACACCATGATTTTTCCTCCTTCCACTATGACCTTGCTTTTTTCCCCCTCATTTTGGATGTACCCTTACACTCATTTAACCAGCTGTTGCACAACCCTAGGCCCAGACCTGTCAGTCACCTGTCACTAAATTAACAATCAGTAGTTATTGGCTGAGATAGTGTGGTGGGACCACAGAATTAGCACAAAAGATTTTTATGCTGAAACGTGGACTAGTGGCTGAACCACACAATTTGCACAAAGGATTTAACATAGTAACATAGTAACATAGTTAGTAAGGCCGAAAAAAGACATTTGTCCATCCAGTTCAGCCTATATTCCATCATAATAAATCCCCAGATCTACGTCCTTCTACAGAATCTAATAATTGTATGATACAATATTGTTCCAGGAAGACATCCAGGCCTCTCTTGAACCCCTCGACTGAGTTCGCCATCACCACCTCCTCAGGCAAGCAATTCCAGATTCTCACTGCCCTAACAGTAAAGAATCCTCTTCTATGTTGGTGGAAAAACCAATTCAATTTGACACAGGAACCTATCTTTCTGAACTAGCTGAGAATAAACCACCTAGCTAACTATCCGACTACTTGCAGCACCAGCAGCCTGATTACGCTGTTACACTCACAATATGGCGCATAGGCCACATGTCAGCTTTTTATATGGAGAGGGACATGTGACCAGCACCCAATGACACAAACCCTTGTGTCTGGATGTTGTGGATGGTTTCTGCGCCCTGATTTACTGAATATCCACACATTAAGTTAATTGGGAAAAAAAAAAGAATAACAGTCCGCCGTTCCTCTGACCTCTCTCCACCCCCTCCCGTCGTCCAGCATACAGCAGCACTATCCTAGTCAAAGTCCTAACAAAAGAATTAGTGGAAACTCAATCATTTACCGAACTTCGGCTGAATTTTGCAGAAAATGCTCGGGAATCCAAACACGAATCCGAATGTGCAGCGTTCCTGCCAAATTAGAGTTCGCTCATCTCTAGTGCCCAGTAAGGGGGTGAGGGCACATGGCCTAGATTGCCACCCTGAACATATTCTGCCCTTTCCTTCATTTCCGATATTGACAGCCTATCCTATGGGTAAGCCCTCGGTACTGGAGTTTGGAAATCACTTTTAGGCATAAAACATATTAGATGAGAAGTTATATAGCATGGAGGAACAAATGGAAAAGTGGAAATAATAAAAAAAATATTTGGAGCTATTTAAAAGCAGAGTAGAAACTCCATGCAGTCTTTTTCTATCATAAATCTTCTAATACTTATCAATTTCTTAAATGCCTTTTGAATTTTACAAAAAGAACCATACAAAATCAAAATGAAAAGTGAAAGATGAATGAGAACCAAACCAATACACAGGGTGTTATTTTTATAATAATATTTGTTTAAATAAGTACTGTAATTAAACTTAATGAAAGATTAATTTAGGTGTGGAATGAATGATCCAATAGTAATAAAAATCCCCTTGTCTGCTGGCACCGTCCTCTTCCTCGTCTGGAGTATATATAGGTACATATTCCAGATCAGGGTTACTGGTAATAGATAAGAGAAGAAGAGAAGAAAAGAGAATGGACGGGAAAAGTAATGGCATTGGTAAGATGGAAACAATGAGGGACGGTAAGAATACACGGTGCTGGTACGAAGAACCTAAATTCCTACAATTTATTCCACAGGATATTCAGAAAAGGATAATGAAGTCTTTAATGATGATGTGTTTCGAACAGTAGAAATCAACACTATGAAGGGCAAATGTAAAGTATAATTCTATCTATCTCTCTATTATCTATCTGTTATCTATCTATCTTATATCTATCTATTATCTATTATCTATCATCTATCTATTATCTATCATCTATCGATAGATCTATATCTGTCTATCATCTATCTAAATCACCATCATTATTTACACATCATGTCATACTTGCAATGTATTATTCGATGGAATCTTGTAAATCTCGTCAGATTAGAGTGGATTCTTGCCTTTACACGTGATCTATGGAAGGAGGTTTTATATATGTAAATAATGAAGTATATTCTTATGTCATTTTTTGTGATTTCATTTTCTAGTTCAATCCTGTTTTGGGAGGAAGAGGTCTTTACTATGCAGAATCACTCTCCTTGCCTTACTCTTGCTGATCGCGATCCTCCTGATAATCTTCGTATGTGCATTCAGTAAGTATAAGACAGGAAAATGTTTTAACACTTGAGAAAGGTACTGTGGAAAGAAAGAGAGACTTTATTTAAAGCCAATGGGACTTACAGAGAAGTCTAAGCATAGTGCTATACTATGCCTCTTAGTCTAATAGACTTCTATGGGAGCATCATCGTATATGCACGACTGCTACACTCTTGTCAAACAGAAGTTGTGGACCGTCTGTTCTCATGATTATGGGGGCCCTGTGGTAGTACCCCTATGGGTCAGACACTCTTCACCTATCCTGTGCATAGGTTCTAAGTGTTGACCATGTAGACTCCTCTTGGGACAGCTCTATAGCTTGAGGAGGAGGGAGCTACGTATATATTGGAACTATGTAAATGAAAAATTTAGTTCAAATCACTATGAAGATGCATAAAATTACTCAGTGATGAATTTTAGAAATAGATCTTAAGTAAATCAATTAAAGAGATTTCTCCTGGTTATATTAAGCTAGCCATAGGCATAAATTGTTTCCAGGCAAAATATGCTCTGCTCAATGGACAAGTTACAGTATTTCTTTAGAGTCTTGGGGATAAGTATCTAACAACCTCTAGTTGAAAAAAATGAGTTCTGAAATCCAACCTCTATGATCACTGATTAGTCCTATTGGAGAAATCGGAGGTCGCTGAACACTGCAGATGGTATCTGCTACTGTCAAAGGCCATATAAACACTCAAGAACAGTGTTTTCATCTGGTTGTGCATAAAGATCTTTATTAACTCTTTGTTCTGTCTCTGCAGATTCATCTATCATTGGACAACTGAAGATATTAAATGAGGAAGGTAACTCCACCAACGTCCTGCTAATCAGTATATACCCCAGATACAGCTTTACTCTGTGGTCCGACCACTTTCCAGAATAATTGTATATTACATAGGTTGAAAAAAAGACCTAGGTCCATTAAATTCAACATACCTCCAGCAATTATACATTCTTTGTCACTAAATTATCTATATTCCACAATGCCATTGATGCTGAGGAAATCATCCAGCAGCCCCTGGAATCGTCTTTCTTCCACTCGTAATGAGTGCCCCCTATTCCTTAGTACGATCCTTGGAAGGAATAAGACAAGTGCCAGTCCTTTGTGCTGACCACACATATATGTATACATATAAATTACTGGAACAACACGTCTACCTTGAACTGTCCTCCCATCGCTCTTCTTGCTCCCTCGTCGACTGCTTACAATCTGGCTTCCGGTCACACCACTCCACTGAAACTGCCCTAACTAAGGTCACCAATGACCTCTTAACCGCCAAGAGCAAGTGACACTACTCTGTCCTCCTCCTCCTCGACCTGTCAGCTGCCTTTGACACAGTGGACCATTCCCTATTATTACAGACCCTCTCATCCCTTTGGCATCACAGACTTGGCCCTATCCTGGATCTCATCATACCTAACAGACCGGACATTCAGCGTCTCCCACTCACACACCACCTCCTCACCTCGCCCTCTATCTGTCGGAGTCCCACAAGGTTCAGTCCTTGGGCCCCTGCTCTTCTCTATTTGCACCTTTGGCCTGGGACAGCTCATAGAATCTCATGGCTTTCAGTATCACCTCTATGCTGATGACACACAGATCTACATCTCTGGACCAGATATCACCTCCCTTCTAACCAGAATCCCTCAATGTCTGTCCACTATTTCATCCTTCTTCTCTGCTAGATTTCTGAAACTTAACATGGACAAAACAGAATTCATCATCTTTCCCCCATCAAACGCGACCCCCCCAACGAACCTATCCATTACAGTAAATGGCTGCCCACTCTCCCCAGTCCCACAAGCTCGCTGCCTTGGGGTAATCCTTGACGCTGATCTCTCCTTCAAACCACATATCCAAGCCCTTTCCACTTCCTGCCGACTTCAACTCAAAAATATTTCACGAATCCGTTCATTCCTCAACCATGAATCTGCAAAAACCCTAGTCCATGCCCTCATCATCTCTCCCCTAGACTACTGAAACCTCCTGCTCTGTGGCCTCCCCTCTAACACCCTCGCACCCCTCCAATCTATTCTAAACGCTGCTGCCTGACTAATCCACCTGTCCCCCCGCTATTCCCCGGCCTCTCCCCTCTGTCAATCCTTTCACTGGCTCCCCGTTGCCCAGAGACTCCAGTACAAAACCCTAACCATGACGTACAAAGCCATCCACAACCTGTCTCCTCCATACATCTGTGACCTCCTCTCCCGGTACTTACCTACACGCAACCTCCGATCCTCACAAGATCTCCTACTCTACTCCCCTCTTATCTCCTCTTCCCACAATCGTATACAAGATTTCTCTCGCGTATTACCCCTACTCTGGAACCCTCTACCACAACATATCAGACTCTCGCCTACCATCGAAACCTTCAAAAAGAACCTGAAGACCCACCTCTTCCGACAAGCCTACAACCTGCAGTAACCACCGATCGACCAAACCGCTGCATGACCAGCTCTATCCTCACCTACTGTATCCTCACCCATCCCTTGTAGATTGTGAGCCTTCGCGGGCAAGGTCCTCACTCCTCCTGTACCAGTTATGACTTGTATTGTTTAAGATTATTGTACTTGTTTTTATTATGTATACCCCTCCTCACATGTAAAGCGCCATGGAATAAATGGCGCTATAACAATAAATAATCTCCTCTGAGGCGTCTTTTTTCTAAGCTAAAAAAGATCAATTTTTCCAGCCTCTCCTCATATGAGATCCCTCCATCCCTTGTAATTATCTAGTTGGCGCCTTTGAACTGACTCTAACTTCATATCCTTTTTAAAATGCGGAACCCAAAAACGGATCCCATACAGAAAGTATTTGGATAGCCATCATTATACAATGAATTGAAATGTGCATTGTGACATTAATCCCTACAGTTTCCGAATCGCAGAAGCATGGGGTGGAGGACATGGACAACTTGAAGACAAAAGTGACAGAACTGAGTGATTCGATGGGTAAGCAATTATCCAACAGGTTCTCTTGGGTGCCATCAGAGATGCCAAAAAGCCTCTCTTGAATTTTTTGACCGTTAGTCCTTTAGTGAAGGAAAGCCTAGCTACTAATGTAATGCTATTCACATCATATGGACCATGCACAACTGGGGCCCATGTTCGGGATCTGGAAGGAGGACATAAATCCTTTAGCCAGTATCTCATTTTTCTTTCAGTTCAGTGTCCCTTTCCACCATGAACCCATTATCAGTGATTACAATCTGAATGCGACTTCTTCTTCTGTCTTATTTACGCTCTCATTTACATAGGTAAAATGTGCACAGTGTGCCCCGTTGGCTGGCGTACAATCGGCTCTTCATGATATTATCACTTTAAGGAATCAAGAACCTGGGATGAAGCCCAAGGTGAATGCTACAAAGCTAACTCTTTTCTCGCCATGATGAAAGACAGGAATGAGTCGGTGAGTGATGTATACAAGAAGCAGACATGTTACCTTATATTAATAGACTGTGCTCTTTGGGATATTCATTAAATAATGGGGTCATATTAGAAATGTAGTCTTCTTTTCATTAAAAAATCACCATTCTTACCACCAGGCTGTATGAGATGCTTCAGTCCAGACGCAACAAGCTATGATCAAAAATGTTCTGACTGTTCAGTGGTGAAGCATAAAGTGCCATAAGGGTTATTTGTTTAAGATGCTAAATTATTTGAGGTTCCAATATTTCACCCCAAACCATTACCCTATTGTCAAAAGAGCCAAAATTCAAGTGCACTAAGCCATGTCTTATTGGAGTTGTGCCCAGACGCTGTGAGTGAATGCCTGGTGGCTACAGAATGGCAAACCTTTTGATGTAATGACGTGAGTTTTCTAATCTTGATCACTGGCTAGGCAGGGAGCAGCAGTCAATGGCCAACTCATACGCCTCCTGTGCTCTGCATAGGCAGCAACAGTATTGAATCAGGTGAACTGCATATGACTTGCACAGTGTTCTCCGGCAGCTATCTGCCATTTCTCTTACCATCTCGTGACCGCAGCTGTGACTGGCTAGATGTTGCTGCTAATGGTCACTATCACCCTTAGGGTATGTTCACACGTTCAGGATTTCCATCCTTTTTTTTTCCTGACTGTTTTTTAAAAAACTGCAGCTCTTGGCAGAAAACGCAGGTCCTTTTTTTGGTCCTTTTTTGGTCCGTTTTTGATGCGTTTTTTGATGCGTTTTTTGATGCGTTTTTTTGATGCAGTTTTCTAGCCAGAGTCTGTGTGTTTTCTAGGAATTTTTTTAGGGTTAAAATGGCTGAAAATACCCTAACCCTACCCCTAACCCTAACCCTACCCCTAACCCTAACCCTACCCCTAACCCTACCCCTAACCCTAACCCTACCCCTAACCCTACCCCTAACCCTACCCCTAACCCTAACCCTACCCCTAACCCTACCCCTAACCCTACCCCTAACCCTACCCCTAACCCTACCCCTACCCCTATTCTAACCTTAGTGAAAAAAAAAAAAAAAAAAAATTCTTTATTTTTTTTATTGTCCCTACCTATGGGGGTGACAAAGGGGGGGGGTGTCATTTACTATTTTTTTATTTTGATCACTGAGATAGGTTATATCTCAGTGATCAAAATGCACTTTGGAACGAATCTGCCGGCCGGCAGATTCGGCGGGCGCACTGCGCATGCGCCCGCCATATCTGCCGGCCGGCAGATTCGGCGGGCGCACTGCGCATGCGCCCGCCATTTTGCAAGATGGCGGCGCCCAGGGAGAAGACGGCCGGACGGACACCGGGACGCCGGGTGAGTATAAGGGGGGGAGATTAGGGCACGGGGGGGGCATCAGAGCACTGGGGGGGGGCATCGGAGCACTGGGGGGGGGCATCGGAGCACGGGGGGGCGGGATCGGAGCACGGGGGGGGCAGCCACACTCCGCCCACGCACTTCCGCCCGCTCCCCGCACTTCCTGCTGCAGCGGTTCTGCACATCAAACCGCAGTAAAACCCGCAGATATATTTTTGATCTGCGGGTTTTACTGCGGTTTGGACCTCACAATGGAGGTCTATGGGTGCAGAACCGCTGCGGCTCCGGAAAAAGAATTGACATGCTCCTTCTTTTTTCCGGGAGCTATTCAGCGCGTCTTTTTTTTTACAATTTCCGGACCATGTGCACAGTGTGTCCTGTTTTCCATAGGGTACAGTGTACTGTACCCTGCATGGAAAACAGCCGCGGAACCGCAGCGGCAAAACCGCCGCGGTTCCGCGGTAAAAAACGCACTGTGTGAACATGGCCTTAGAGTTCATTAAAAAAAAGTATTTTCAATCTGAGAGCATGAAAAAAAAAAAACAGACAGCACTCGGATCAATGTTATTTAATGGGACAGTGCAGAACAGCAATAAAAAAAATTTTCACCGACCGAATCTTCGTGTGAGAAAAATCCCAGCATGCACCAGTTTCTAGCTTAATTCAGATAAGTCTCATCAATTTAAGTCTATGGATCTGTAACAGGAGGGGCGGTAGCCATTGCTGAGGTGTGCATCCATGAGCCGCCACTCTACAGGAAAATGGGGATCCTGACTGGTTGTGTTTGGTTTTACATCTCTGCAGACCTCCTGACATGGTAGGCCAGGACCAAATTAATTAGAGATGAATGAGGAACACTAGAGTCCAAAAGTAAACTTTTCTTTTCTGAACAACTTCCTGATAACTTCATGGTTAAACAAGGTGGTACATTGCTTCCGTTACATGTTATATTAGTCCATCAGACCATTATGGAACCAAAAAGTATGGCAACAAGCAATCAAAATAATAAATATAATAAATAGTAAAAAAAAAAAAATGGACATTTTTGACATCAGCATAATCACTCTGATGAACACAATCATATTACGAGGTCATTTTTACCATACAATGTACGCTGTAAAAACAATACCCCCCAAAAAGTTAGAATGTCAGAATTGTGTATTGTTTTTTCATACTTTCAACGCACTTGTAATTTTTTGTCATTCAAATGAAAAACTCCAGCAAAAAACAAGCCCTCACTAGTCTATAAAAAAGTTATGGCTTCGGGAACATGGGGAGGATAAAGCGAAAATGCAAAAATGGAAATTGGCAGCGTTGGGAAGGGCACCACTTAATGTTTAGCTTGCAAAAAATAAGGCTAAGCGGAGACCCATCTACAAATATCTGAGGGGCTGTCACAGTGTAGAGGGATCATCATTATTCTCATTTGAACATGGAAACAGAGGAAGCAATGGGATGAAACTGAAAGGGAGAAGATACAGACAAGATATTAGGAAAAACTTTTGACAGTGAGGGTGATCAATGAGTGGAGCAGGCGGCCACGAGAGGTGGGGAGTTCTCCTTCAATGGAAGTCTTCAAACAGAGGCTGGACAGACATCTGTCTGGGATGATTTAGTGAATCCTGCATTGAGCAGGGGGTTGGACACGATGACCCTGGAGGTCCCTTCCAACTCTAACATTCTAGGATTCTATGAGTTTGTGCATCTTACTCCAGTATAATGAGGATGCGACCACAAGAAATATTTGTCCAATTAGAGGCTGGTGTACATTTCTGGAGTAATTTAAGTCTAGTGAATTTGTCGGGGCAGGGTCAGCTCTGCCCACTTTTAAAAAAATTGACTAACTGAAATAACACAAAAATGCCAAAAAGTCTCAAAATAGTTGCACAATTATTTTGCGAAGTTTTAAGCAGGTTTTACACCAAAATCCTGCTTGATTGGCCTTATTGTTTTTATCTTCACACATGAGATCTGTAATTAATAATTACACACAAGAATAGCTTTTCTATTCTTTTTAATAATCAAACTAGCTATAAAAGTAAGAATTCAAAGGACATCAGTTCCAAAATCAAATTCAGCTTAATGATGTTTGGTTGTAGGATTCTTTGAACACATGGTTAGGAAGAAACATTAGATACTGGATAGGACTGAGACGAGACGCAAAGGACATTCACATCTGGAAATGGACAGATGGATCAGAAGTGACCTTTACGTAAGTACAGTTATGCTATCGATCTATATCTATCATATTTATAACTATCTCATATCTACATATCTATGCTTAGTTCATGTTCATCTTGCTTTATATCAATATATGTCTTACCTGTCTATCCATATTTAATATTTTTAAAAATATCATCATGTATTTCTATCTTATATCAATTCAAATAGGACCTGTCACTTGCTCAACAAATGAGTTAAATATTTTGTAAATAATAAATATCTGTGAGCTCCCATGATTCTGCCACTCTTTTCCTGTTTGCACTGCGTCGTTCCATTGCAGAGTTATTCATATTTGTTGCTTGTGGATTGCAGTATGTGAAAGCTCTTTTTGCAGTCCACCTGTGTGTTTCTTCAGAGTCTTCACTAGGGGCGTGGACTTTAACTCCTCCCTCTGAGATGCTGCCAATCACAGCTCAGCAGCTAATCTAGAAGTCTAGCAGTCTCAGACACTGTATAGTTGTGATTGGCAGTATCTGGGAGGGAGGGGTCAAAGTGCAAGCCCTTACAGAAGACTCTGAAGAAACACCTAGCAGCACTACAAGCAGAGATTTCACATGCTGTGCTACAAAAGCAACAAATGTAAATATCTCTGGAATGGAACGACACAGCACAAAACGGAATAATGCTGCAAAATTAGGGGAAACCTAGAATTTTTATAAGATAATTAATTCATTTTTTTTAACAATGTCAGTTCCTCTTTAATATTTTAATATCGACTGCATTTCATATCTCTCTTTATATCTATATAGTTCTCTCATATCTCCCATGACTAGAACTGCTATTTTCTTGAAAAATAGGCGAAAATCTGGGGGTCTAGGATGTAGCCAAGCGCGCCTGACAAATTCATAATAATTTATGGCACCAAAGTGGCATAAATTAAAAAAAAATGTTCTCCAGTCCCCAGTTTCAGTACCATTTCTGGCGTTGGTGCATGTTAGCTGAAAGATATGCCAAATTCATTAATTGGTGCATGCCTAATGACTTATTTGGCACAACTTACGCCAGCGAATAGGAGCAGATGGCCATAGATTTTCTTAGCAGAGATAATCGGGCCCATTATGCAAATCACACCCTAGTCTGATCAGATCAATGGGAGAACACCGTAAGAAGATGGAGGAAAAAATGTCTCATCTAGGTCTTATTGCCAGCCTAATACTTTGCACTGCTCTTGTGTTGTGCCGATCTGAAGAAAAAGAGAGCCCCCTCCTACAAGCAAGTCGATGGCGCTGTCACTATTGAATGCCCGCAATCAGCGCTAGCACCGATCATGGGCGTTACTGCAGGGTCTCGAACAGCAGTTTATGGAAACGCACTTCATGCAGGGCCATACATGTACAATGCCTGTCACCATGAGCATGCCGTCTAATCTGCAGCCATCATGTTGTAGACCAAGAGGAGCTGAGTAGATTGATATATAATGTTGAGAGAAAAGATTCTGTATAACTTGCATTCTTGTATAACTGCTCTTTCTGGCATTTTCAGTCCAGTGGGCGGTCCTATCTGTGACTGACAGCTGCCTCAGCATGCACATTTATACAAGGAAAGCTATCAGTCAGTCACTTGTAGGACCGCCCACTGGACTGAAATCCCAGGAAAGACCAGAGGTATAAATTATTAAAACATAAGTTATACAGAATATTTTCTCACACAACTACTGTATACTGTATATTAATATACTCAGCTCCCTCTTCTCTGTAGCATAGTACCTGCAGATTGGTCGGCATTTTTATGAAGACAGGTTCCCTTTAAACATTGAACATTTTTATTTGTGGTGATTTGTGTCTTTCATTTTCTTGTAGAAACTGGGGAGTCAAAGAGCCCAACAATTTATATTCCGGAGAGCATTGCGGAGAAAACCTGAAAGGAGCCTGGAATGATATGGACTGTATAACTGCACTGAATTATGTGTGTGAAAAAAATCGATCCGGCTGACATTTATTCCACGATTAATGCACAAATTACATATGTTTTTCTAATTACTATAATTATTTGATCATTATGCTCATATGATACTTTCTATGTTATGGCAGAACTGCTTAAAAGAAATGTATCATTTCTATTATTTTTGAATAATTAAAACCAGATAGCGAAAATACTCCTCTGACTGATCTGTTTTAATTAAAAAATATTATGTAAATAATTCTGGTGGTGGTTATCTTGCAAGAGTTTCTCTTAATAACATTTAGAGATATGCTGAGTAGGCTTGAGCGAAACGGATCGTACAAATTCAAAAGTCGCCGACTTTTGGCAAAGTCGGGTTTCATGAAACCCGACCCGATCCTAGTGTGGAATCGGCCATGCGGTCGGCGATCTTCGTGCCAAAGTCGCGTTTCGTATGACGCGTTTGGCGCCATTTTTTCAGCCAATGAAGGAGCATGGGCAGAGTGATGACATGGGTCTTAGGGGCGTGGACGCCTATCGCCATCTTTTCGCTTGTGCGCTGTAGCGATTTGCAATGTGTAACACCAGCTTTTCTGTTCAGGGACGGAGGAGAGAGAGAGAGAGAGAAAAAAAAAAAAAAGATTTCCCATTGACTTTGCATTGGGTTTCGTGTTTCGGTCGATCCCCGACTTTTCGCCATAATCGGCCGATTTCACTCGACTCGACTTTTGAGATAGTCGAGTTTCGCGAAACCCGACTCGACCCTAAAAAACTAAAAGTCGCTCAACCCTAATGCTGAGATATGCTTTCTAGCAAAAACACCGGAGGAAATATTTGCTACTAGGCACTAGAGTGGTGGTAGCAAAAACAAGGACATCTATTTTTTTTTATTTACAACGCCTTTGGTTGACGATTAAAAAAGGAGCTGCCAGCAGTGTATTTTGATGATTTGCTCCAGTGTATCCAAAATGCAAGAACATTCGTCAGACAACCATCAATAATCTCATTGATAGGAGCTAAGATGTGTAAGTGTGGTGATTCCTGCTCATGATGGTCTTACTCGAGACTGAATAAATCAAGATTTGAAAACATAGTTTCCATTTTATCATCATTTATCATCATTTGCATATCATTATCATATCTATAAATTCTGTGATTTACATAATTTTTCCTTCTTGATGTAGTCTATATTTTTGCGATTTCTTCTTCTGAACTATACATCACTCAAATGTTATGTGCGACCCCCACTATATCTCACTGAGTCAATAATTATAATTTTTTTAGGTGTTGTTGGTTCGTTCTTTCTTATTTGTCTGGAGGGATGTCCATTCTTAGGTTGCTAATCTCCCAGTTGAAGGTATTTGGACGTGACTTTTATTTGTCAACGCGTTTCGAAGCATACAACACTTCTTCATCAGGACAAACCAATTTATCAATTGCATCACACGCATCCATTCAAGTCTATGGGTAAAACTTAGCACCGCACTCGGATGTTTTCGGGTTTTCGGAGTGCTGTTCGATATACGCGCACAGAGACAAATTAAGTTCTCCATCTTCTCCACACCTGTGCTCCAATTCGAATCGCATCACTCTAAGGAGACACTTTGACAGAGTTTGATCCCAGTGACATTGGAACAATTGGCCCGATTCGCTCTCATTTGGGAGTTTTGTAACCTTTTTCACTACAGAGTTGTTTTTGCTTTATAACTGATGATTATTGGATCATTTTGGCCCCCACTGATGACTTTATCCCCTTTAGAGAATGTACTCTTTGCTGTCCCTTAACCAGTTCTTTACCCATCTGCATATATTGTCCCCTAGTCCCTGCTTCTAAAGCTTCAGTACAAGACTGTTGTGTGATACAGTCTCAAACGCCTCTGCAAAACTCCTATCACATCAGCCACATGACCAATATCCAGGTTTGCACTTATCTTCTCATAGAAACCCAACATGTTGGTTAGACACGACTTATCTTTTCAGAATTCAAGCTGGTTGTCAGTTAGTTTATTATTCTCTGCAATAAATTTGCAGGAAATATCTTATAATGCCCTCAAAAATGTTGTTCACCACTGATGTCAATCTTACCGGATGGTAGGTGCCTGTATCCACCTTCTTACCATTCTTAAATATGGGTACCACATCAGCCATCCTCTAATCTTGTGGAACCTGGTACAAGAGAGTTTAAGAAGATGAAATACAGCAGTCTGTCAATTACTGAGCTCAGCTCCCTTAATACCCATGGATGAATGCCATCTGGCCTAGGGATTTTATCAATTTGCTCAGACACAACTGTATCTCTTGTTCTAAATCAGTTATAATTAGTGGTGAACTTTGATTGTTGCCGTGCTGAATGATGCACTGTCCAGGCAGCTCATTGGAACATGAATAAAAATTAAATATTTTAACATATCAGCCAACTCTTCTTTTAAGCAGTAATTTTTCATTATTCCAAGGAAATTTACAAATCCTATTTTAGGGACCATTTAACTTTTAAAGTGATTTTGGAGGCCTATATGTCAGAAAAACCCCAAATAAAACTCCACTGTAAAAATTGCACCCATCACAATATTCAAAACCGCATTCCGGCAGGTTGTTAACCCTTCAGATGCTTAACTCGAAGGGAAAGAAAATAATGAAAAAATTATGGTTTTTCACAAAAATGTTGCTTTAGCTTCAAATTTTTCATTTTTACAAGTATAACAGGAAAAAATGGTCCACCTAATTTGTTGTGCAATTTCTCCAAAACCCATATTGTATGTAGTGGAAAACTACAGTTTGGGCACACAAGAGGTCTCGGAAAGGAAGGAACGCTATTTGACTTTTCGAACGCAGATTTGGTAGGAATTGACAGCAGACACCATGCTGTATTTAAAGAAAAAAAAGTTGTTCCAGCATCTGGTAAAATCGATCTTTCTTTATTTTAAGTCCATTAAAAATGTCCAAAAATTACTAAGGTTGCATAGACAGGGCAAGGGAGCAAGACACGTTTCGAACGCTCACTTCCGTTCTCTATCACATCTTCAAGCTATGGGGGTGTTTTTCAGCTGCAGGGACAGGATGACTGGTTGTCGTTGAAGGAAACATGAATGCGGCCAAGTACAGAGATATCCTGGATGAAAACCTCTTCCACAGTGCTGTGGACCTCAGACTTGAGTGAAGGTTCACCTTCCAACAAGACAATGACCCTAAGCACACAGCTAAAATAACAAAGGAGTGGCTTCAGAACAACTCTGTGACCATTCTTGACCGGCCCAGCCAGAGCCCTGCCCTAAACCCGACTGAGAATCTCTGGAGAGACCTGAAAATGGCTGTCCACCAACGTTCACCGTCCAACCTGACGGAACTGGAGAGGATCTGCAAGGAAAAATGGCAGAGGATCCCCAAATCCAGGTGTGAAAAACTTGTTGCATCATTCCCAAGAAGACTCATGGCTGTACTAGCTCAAAAGGGTGCTTCTACTCAATACTGAGCAAAGGGTCTGAATACTTATCACCATGTGATATTTCAGTTTTTCTTTTTTATTAAATTTGCCAAAATTTCTACATTTATGGGGTTTTTTTCAGTTAAGATGGGGTGCAGAGTGTACATTAATGAGAAAAAAGATGAACTTTTTTTAATTTACCAAATGGCTGCAATGAAACAAAGAGTGAAAAATTTAAAGGGTCTGAATACTTTCCGTACCCACTGTACCTCTGTCTGTTTATCCCTTACCTTTCAGCTATTAAGCTGTTCTTGTTTTAATCAGTGTTATATTGTAGTATGCAAGATATGATTGAGTGGAATAACACTATGTTTATGGATTGATCACCAGATCTCTCATCTATGTCTTGTGTGTACACTATTATACGGCATACTGTAGAATCCAGACGAAGAAAAACCAGGAACGCACTCACCGCTCCAGATGGTTTCAATCCTTTTATTTGGACATATACAAATTCAGCAGGGAGGGATGTGAAAAAGACAGATGGACTGTCTGTACGGCATACTGTGTTGTTATTATTTCCAGTTTTCAATATTCTTCTTCTACACATTACTTATACTTACCGTTTTTGCCATTTTAGTAATTAACTATACACTATGCATGGTCCGGGCTTTCTACCAAGTCGCCTCATCTGTTGTTTTTCCTCGTTTTTAACAAATATATTATGCTATGTATTTGTTTTTATGGTTTGCTTAATAAAATGTGATTTTTCTTTTCACTTTAGTCCGTATTTAATGTTAATTCTTTTTGGTGTCTATATTGCTTATACTTTAAGACCTAAAACCATAGGATCTTTACTATAGGTGTATATTGATTTTTTTCCTTGGACAGAGTTTGCCCAAGGGAAAACATCGCTACGTGTCTGAATTTGATCCGATATTCGGAATGCCCTCAGCCACACAAGTCATTGAGTGCATGGAAATCATTGGACTGCAATCGGATGACATCTGAGTGCAGTCCAATTTCCACAGACTGACACAATGGAGAAGATGGAGAAATTTGTTCTCCATCTACTAGTCATAGTGTGCTCCAATTCTCTCTTCTGAAAAAAATCGGATCACACTATTTAAATTAAGGATATTTCTAAAATGTCATGCACATATTGTTTATTTTGTCCTTGTAGATTTGAAGCAGTTTAAATCTGAAACCTTAAATTCTTTCAGCGTTTTTGCAGTGTTTTTCACCCATTTTAATGAATGGGGGGGAAAAAACCATCAAAAATGCACTAAAAAAGCTGCAAAAATGCTGCCTTCAGCTATTTTTCAGAATTCCCTTCCTTATTGCCCCAGAGGGATCTTAAAAATGTAGAACTATCTATTCTCTCCTACAATACCTTATAAACCAACCCTCCTGATCTCTTGGGAAAAGGAAATAAACATTAGCCTAACAGATTCTGAAGTTAAAACTATTCTCTCTCTCATTTAGAAGGCTTCTCCAGACGTACACTTCTACAGAAAAACTTCTAGAAAATACTATCCCGCTGGTACAGTACTCCTGAATTTCTACATTATTTAGGACTGGTAGAATCAAACTCCTGCTGGAGATGCTCTACTCACAAAGGTTCACTTTCTCATGTATTTTGGCTCTGTAAAAAAACAAAACCATTCTGGGATGAAATAGAATTGACACTACACAATTTAGGCTCTAATTTAACACACCCTAAAATAGCAAGGATCACCAAGCTATGACTTGCCTACTTTGGACACATCATAGGAAGAGAGAACAATCACTGGAGAAGGGCATCATGGTCAGAAGAATAGCAGGAACAAGGCAAAGGGGAAGACAAGCAACACAATGGATTGATAATATCAAGATAACGACAGAAAAAATCCTGGTGGACTTAAGGTACCGTCACACTAGACGATATCGCTAGCGATCCGTGATGTTGCAGCATCCTCGCTAGCGATATCGTCCAGTGTGACCGGCAGCAGCGATCAGGCCCCTGCTGGGAGATCGTTGGTCGCTGAGGAAAGTCCAGAACTTTGTTTCGTCGCTGGACTCCCCGCAGACATCGCTGAATCGGCGTGTGTGACACCGATTCAGCGATGTCTTCGCTGGTAACCAGGGTAAACATCGGGTAACTAAGCGCAGGGCCACGCTTAGTAACCCGATGTTTACCCTGGTTACCATCGTTAAAGTAAAAAAACAAACACTACATACTTACCTATCGCTGTCTGTCCTCGGCGCTGGGCTTCTCTGGTCTGGCTGTGAGCGCCAGGCAGCCGGAAAGCAGAGCGGTGATGTCACCACTGTGCTTTCCGGCCGCTGTGCTCACAGCCAGACCAGAGAAACAGAGCGCCGAGGACAGACAGCGATAGGTAAGTATGTAGTGTTTGTTTTTTTACTTTAACGATGGTAACCAGGGTAAACATCGGGTTACTAAGCGCGGCCCTGCGCTTAGTTACCCGATGTTTACCCTGGTTACCGGCATCGTTGGTCGCTGGAGAGCGGTCTGTGTGACAGCTCTCCAGCGACCAAACAGCAACGCTGCAGCGATCCGAATCGTTGTCGGTATCGCTGCAGCGTCGCTGTGTGTGACGGTACCTTTATCTAGCCTTGCACAAAATCGATCTTCCTATGGATCATTCATCTGTAAGCAGGTTGCGGGATGCAGTGATGCAATGGAGGCAGAGCAAGTGTTAACAGATTAACAATTTAATTTGGTACAATGAAGAGGCTCCTCGCAGGGAGATAATAGTTAAATTGAAAGAGAAAGTTATACTGTAACAACAGTCTAGTTATCAAACTTATGGTGTTCTTAGGTTCCTCAGCTGCAGATGATCCGTTGGAGTTGTAATACCAGCAACGGCCAGCGTAGTGTCCTCAGATGGGGTCCCAAACTAACGGTCCAACATCTGGCAGCAACTGGCGGTCTCCGGTTTTACCAGTTGAGCCTGTGCAGCTAAAGTAAAGATAGCTGCAGAAATCCCTGTATCAAATGTGGGCTGATGTACGCTGTCCAGCAGGGTGGACCACAACTTAATGTCCTGTAACCGGCTCACATTCTCCTGCAGAAGCGCGGTCATACCCTCATCTGGGCGCACAGCGCTTCCCACTCTCTATACTTCACTGAATTGTCCAGGAGGTCTCGGCCACAATGCGTCGCGGCGCTGCTGCTCTGGGTGCAGAGCATGCTGCTCACCCTCCTGCATTCTCCCTGACGGTGGGAAACTGTCTGCACCTTCGCATGCTTTCTGCTCTGTATTCTGTCTAGACACACCCCCTCTTCCCGGGTCATGGGGCCTGTCCAGTCCCCTATTCCTTCCCCGTCCAGTCCCCTATTCCTTCCCCCGGGCAACATGGGATGCAGCCTTGACAGTTCTGGACCCTGCTCAATACAGGTACCCACAGCCCAGTCTTCCTCCTTAGACTTCTCCACTCCTTTAGCTCACCACTCCACGAGCGAGAGTTCCTTCAGTAGACGCTGACACTTTTCCATTTCTCGAACAATCCGTTGCCAAATATACTCATCTTATTCATAAAGAGTGGGAGGTATTCCAGCGGTCTTCCACTCTGTATGGCGTTGTTCAGGTTGAGTGGTAGAGTTAGGTTGGGTGGTAGATGACAGGAGAACGTCCTGTTCCAACAGAGCAGCCATCTCTGGAGTTTCGGGCCGATGTACTTCCCTTGGACTGGCGGGCAGTGGACTATCCAAGTCTTAGAACGAGGCCAGTGGTTCTTCCTCATCACAGTCAAGAAACATGGGAGTGAGCGTTTCAGTGATGCCTTTCTCAGAATCACGTGACAGGCAAGGATGCAACATGCTATGGTGGACTACTTGGATGGGTGCCCCCTCTTCTCCTTCAGGTTGAACTTCATACACTGGCACATTGGATCCAACTCGGCGTTTCACTCGATATGGAGTTTTTTCCCAGCGATGTTCTAACTTTCCCCGAGGTCGCTTGTCTCGAACTAACACTCAGTCTCCGGCCTTAAAAGCTGTCCCTCGAATGGGTGCCGCTTCATGATGTTTGAGTTCCTGGAACTTAGTCTGCACCAGCCAGTGGAGAGTCTGCAGCCAATGTCGATGTTCGTGGACCCAGGAAGACACCCCCATGTGTGGGTAGTCCTCTTCTGGATCCAATTCCAGTTCTGTAATCTCCCGCCCTTTTTGTCCAAACAGTATGGTATACGGTTTGTATCCGGATGTTCTGTGCACTCAGTTGTTGTACACCCAGACCAGTTAAGCCACATACTCAGGCCATCGTACTTTCCGATGTTCTTCCAATGTCTTCAACATCTGAGCCTGCACGGCTGACTCAACAGTTTGATCCCAAGTCGGAGTCACCACAGTGAACTTGATGGAGTGGTCGGTCATCACCAGACAATGTTCATACCCGAGATGAGCTGGACCCACGGTCAAGTAGTCGATCATCAATAACTTCAAGGGGGCAGAAGTCACGATGGTCTGTGTGGGGGCTCTCTGCTCTGGGGGTTTAGCCAGCTCACAGCTCCAACATTGCTGACAGGTCTCTTCGACTGCAGTCTTCAATCGGGGTTGATATACCAACTTCTGCAACCACTGGAACGTCTTCTCCAAAGTGAGCTCCTCTCTCATGGGCCTCTGTCGCCACTGCATGGATCAACTTATCTGGGAGCACCACTTGCCAGGTGATCCCCAACTCTCGTACCAACTGCACTTTTCTATACAGAAAGCCATCCTCTAATTGGAGCCTCTCCCACTGCCTGAAAATCTGCATAGTCACCAGGGACAGAGCGTCCCTCTCACACCGGCTGGGGAGATGCTTCAGGGCAACCCACTGTCTCACTTGGGTGAGTTCCCTATCTTCCTGTTGGAGTTGCACCCAGTCATCCCGAGGTTGTCCCAGCACCTGCTCTCCAGACACCTCTCCGATCTGTCCCTGTGTCGCTGCCAACGACCTGGCATGGTCCCGAAAACCAGGAATCTCTTCTACCTCCAACTCTTCATCTTGGTCGCGTCCAGGTCGCTTATAGGTCACTTTTCAGCATACGTGTTCTCGGCTCCTGCCCGATATGCAATCTTGTACCAATACTTCGCCATGTGGGCTACCCATCTTTGTTCCAAGGCCCCCAGTTTCGCATTTTCCAGGTGGGCCAGGGAATTGTCATTGCTCACCAAGACTTCGGATGCGGACAAGTATTCGGCGAACTTTTCGGTCATGATCCACACTAATACCAGCAATTCCAACTTAAAGCAACTGTAGTTATCCAGGTTCCATTCCGAGTCACGGAGAGATTGACTCGCGTAGACAATCACTTGTTCCTTTCTTTCCTGCATTTGTGATAGCATAGCCCCAGACCATGTAGACTTCCATCGGTGTGTAGAATGAAGGGCTGGGAGAAATATGAAAAGACAAGTTTTGGGGGCCTCGGTCAATGCTGCCATCTTCAGGGTTCGGAAGACTTCCTCCTGGCTAATTCCCCACTGAATGGACCAGCAGTGAATTAGCGATATGAGTGAAATTCTTCATGAACCTTCGGTAGTATCCAGTAAGCCCCAGAAAGGCCCGAACGTCCTTCACTGTCTTCAGGATGGGCTTGTCCTGTACCGCCGCTATCTTCTCGCAAGCAGGTCTCACCCCTTCAGCGGATAAGATCTGTCCCAGGTACTCAATCTGCTTACGGAAAAAGTGACACTTTAGGGGCATCTGATTGAATTCAAACAATCCCATGGGCAATATGAAAGCTGTCTTTGGCTGATCATGTTCAGCCATGGGCACCTGCCAATAGCCTCTGGCCAGATCCAGAGAGGAGAAATTCTTTGCCTTCCCAAAGGCGGACAGCGACTCCTCAATTCTAGGTAGGGGGTAGGAGTCACGCACTGTCCAGGCATTCAGTCACCAATATTCAACACAGAAACGCAGGGTCCCGTCCTTCTTTCGAACTAGAATGATGGGAGCTGCCCACGGGCTCTGACTCTCCCCTATAACTCCACTTTGCAGCATGTGTGCCAACATTTCTTTCACCTCCTTGTTCATCTGGGGTGGGATCTGCCAATATATTTCCTGGATCGGTATGGCACTTCTTGTGGGTATCTCGTGGGTTATGGCTGTAGTGCACCCGAAGTCATCTTCGTGACGGGCAAAGACGTCCTGGTAACGCTCAAGTTGAAAAAAAAGTACAGAACCAATCCACGAATACCAAAAAATAATAAATAAATATATAATTGAAATAATAATAATATATAATAATGGAATATGGCCAATACACAAAGGAAAGAGTGGCTAACCACTCGGGATAAATGGCAAAAAACAACAAAAAGAACCAAGAATAATAAAGACTTCGATAATAAAATAATAAGGACAAATAAGTATATAAAAAAAGCATTTATTTAAATATATTTGGCAATGGCACTAACAATGTGCCTGTACTTGGAGATAAAAACTATATGTATAATATATGGTAACGCTCCAGTACAGCTTCCACCTGTTGCACCTGTTGCGGTGAGAGTCCCGTCAATTCAGCCGCATCTGTTCCAGGATTCGATACCCTTCCTTCAAACTTCCAGGTAGATGCTCTGGAGTCATGGTAACGGTTACAGTCCATGTATGGGCGGACATACCGCCTGTTCAACTGGTGCGGCTGCATGCAGGTTGGCAAATAATGAGGGCAATCTGGCCAGTTTATCTGCCTGCAAGAGAAAGTGGCAGAGGAGTGGAGCTGCAGGGATCTGTCCTGCTTCCTTCCCGTGCTTCCTGTCTCACACACCAGCGGCTGAATGACATCATCATTCAGCGCCGCGGCTGTGCAAGACAGGAAGCTGCCGGCAATGGTGCGGCTTCAGGATACTGTGTGCAGAGGTGAGGTGTGTGTGTGTGTGTATGTGTGTGTGTGCAGAGAGGTTAATGGTGCTGTGTGTGTATGTGTGTGTGTAGGTGAAGGAGAGGGCAATGATGGGGGTGGTGGGGGAGAAAGCAATGATGGGGTGGTGGAAAAGGTAATAGTGGGGGTGATGGGGAGGAGGAAATGATGGAGGCGGTGAATGGGCTATAATGGGGGTAGTGGGGAGGAGGAAATGATGGAGGCGGTGTAATGGGTAGTGATAGGGTTGTTGGGGAAAAGACAATGATGGTGGTGATGGAAAGGGCAATGATGGAGATGGTGGGCAAGGAGGAAATGATGGAAGTCGTGGAATGGTTAATGATGGGGGTGGTGGGGAGAAAGCAATGATGGAGGTGGTGAAGAGGGCAATCATGGGGTGGGGGACAGGGCAATAATGGATGTGGGGGGAGGAGGACAATGAGGGGTGTGGGGGATTGGGATGGGAGGAAGGGGTATTTATAATGGATTTAGGAACAGGGGGAGGTGGAGGAAGATGCTATTATCACTTATTATGTCTAACACAGTTCCTTAGTATAACGTGTACTCACTTATTATGAATAGCACAGTCCCTTAGTATATAGTATATTCACTTATGTATAGCACAGTCCCTTAGTGTATAGTGTACTCACTTATTATGTATAACACCATCCTTAGTTGCATAGTTTCCTCTATTGTTATGTATAACACGTCCCTTATTATGTACCATCCTATCTAGTTATATATGATGCCCTCCCTTATTATATAGCTTCCTCTGCTGTTATGAACAGTGCTGTCTCTTGCATAGTGTATTCTTGTTATTTTTGTTATTCACAGCTCCGTCTTTTATTACATAGTCCCCTCTCTTGTTAGATATAAAATGACTACTGATTGAGGAGCCGGTTACCAGACGACCCGTCAATCAGCTCCTGCTTTAGAAAAGAAGCTTTCCCATGGTCCATCAGTCATCATTGCATTATACAGCTAACAAGACAAGATGGTTTGTAATAAAAATAAACAGGGCTCTATATATTCCAATATGTAAGGGCCGGTACTGTACATAATGAGAGGGCATTGTCTAATAAGGGACGGCAATATACATAATAAAGCAGACTATGTAATATATACATGTATGTGTGTGTGTGGCTATATATATATATATCTTTGTCACCTTAAAAGGAGGGGGGCCCAGACACATTTCCTGCACAGGGCCCCCAAGCTGTCTGTGTCCACCCCTGATTCCATGGATCTCCTTGTTTTACGGCCAACTGGACAGCCTCCGGCTGCATCAATTCTTCCGGCATGCCCAGCACCTGTTCTACTTCAGTCTTGGGCGAGAGAGTAAGATTGTCTTCCCTCAGGTTGACACACCGCACTGCCACAACGGCTAAGGTCCGAGCATTGAGGAATCCCGAGGGTATTTGGCCCATTAAGGTTGGCTCTATCTGGACTTCCACCTCTTTGAGGGGTGTAAAAGCTCATACGGGAAGTGTGAGCACAGTCTGACCAGGCAGTAGAACGAGTCTAGCAGTGACAGGGACTATCACTTTTCCTAAGCCTTTCCCTTCACTCGATGTTTCTTAGGCCTGGGCAACCCGTATCAATTGTTTAAACGCTTTCCTCTGGGGAGTTTGTGGGCTCCATCAGTTCAGGAAAGTGGAGCAAACAGGAAAAGAGAAAATCCAGCTTCCAAAAATATCCAAATTTTATTGAGAATAAAATCCAAAGTCCAATGACATGGTTCACAGGAGAATGAGTAGCAGCAGGCTACGCGTTTCGAACAGTGTGTTCTTTTTCAAAGCTTTGAAAAAGAACACACTGTTCGAAACGCGTAGCCTGCTGCTACTCATTCTCCTGTGAACCATGTCATTGGACTTTGGATTTTATTCTCAATAAAATTTGGATATTTTTGGAAGCTGGATTTTCTCTTTTCCTGTTTGCTCCATTGTTCCACGTGATGACTGCACGGTATCCGGGCTTCCCCACAATACATGTCAATTAGGTGAGCTGGTTTTCCACTTTTTTTTTTTTTTCTTTAGTTCAGGAAAGTGTCTGGTGACTTGCTGATCAAGAGAGTCCCGAGTTCTTTCAGCACATTCATCCTCAAAGTCACTGCAGGGCCGTTGCCAGGGTCTCCGGCGATCAATACAACTCCTTTCGGGCCCACATCTTTGCTGCACACTGCACACTGTATGGGCGACTGATTGACCGCCGTTAACTTGATCACTGGGCCCCATTCGGGCCGCATCACCTCAGGAAAATGACATCTAAAATACGTTTCCGGTGTGGTGGTCACTTGGGAAGCGGTATCAACTAGACAGCGGACGGCTCAACCATCCATTTCAGCTCATACGAGGGGGCTCAGGGAAATTAAACTTTCGGGACTGCCTTCTCTCCTCCTTGTCTGCTCAGGCTCTGGGCTTCGTCCCCGTCCACGGCGCCCACTAGTTTAACAGCTGCCAGGTAAGAGGCCGCCCCCGACTTGCGCACCCTCGGGCATAGTGTCCAATGTCCCCATACTTGGAACAGGATTGCCCAATTTCCTGGTGAGGAGCAGTGGGTAAGTGAGACTCGGGGTCAGTCCTATCTCTGGATGGATTTGGAGCCACAGGGGGGCTCTTCTGAGGCCAGACCACTCTTCCCGCATGTCCTGTATTTTCTTCCGGATCTCTCTGGCCCGTCCTGGCTTGGCCGCAGGCGAGGCGGGTACCTCCCTGCTCCACACCTTCCCTGCCGAGGCTACCATCCCCTGCTCCTGCTCTCTCGTACACGCTTCCGCCCTGGTTTCTAAAAAAGTCAAGCACTGATTAGTACGCAGGTGCTCCCGCAAAGCTTGCTTAAGCAGTGCATCCCTGAGGCCTGCTACAAGTTGATCTCTCAAGATCACTTCAGAAGGCCCCACGCCCACATTGTCCTGAATGGCGATCGACGCGTGCACCTCTTGTAACACATTCATATATTGGGTCACGGATTCCACCTCCCTCTGAACGAGGCTAAACAATCGCATACGCAATTATCTAACATCAGTGAGGTGTCATTGCATCTCCTTCAAAATTTGCAACACCTTGGTGAAAGTGTATTGCTCATGTGGGGGCCAAACCATTTCGAAACATCTAGCTGCTCCATCCAGGGCGATCACAGTAATCTCTGCTTGCATAGCGAGGGTCTGTATTGCCATGTTTTTAACACTAAGGTTTGGATACGTCTTTATAGAAGGTTACTACTTGCGATATATTGCAATTTTATTTTAAAGTGCAAAATTAACCCCTTCCCGACCCATGACGCCACGTAGGCGTCATGAAAGTCGGTGCCATTCCGACCCATGACGCCTATGCGGCGTCATGGAAAGATCGCGTCCCTGCAGATCGGGTGAAAGGGTTAACTCCCATTTCACCCGATCTGCAGGGACAGGGGGAGTGGTAGTTTAGCCCAGGGGGGGTGGCTTCACCCCCTCGTGGCTACGATCGCTCTGATTGGCTGTTGAAAGTGAAACTGCCAATCAGAGCGATTTGTAATATTTCACCCATTATAACGGGTGAAATATTACAATCCAGCCATGGCCGATGCTGAAATATCATCGGCCATGGCTGGAAATACTAGTGTGCCCCCACCCCACCCCTCCGATCGCCCCCCCACCCCCCCGATCTGGCCGGTACACTGCTCCGGCTCCCCTCCGTCCAGTGCTCCGCTCCCCCCCGTGCTCGTGCCCGCTCCCCCCGTGCTCCAATCACCCCCCCGTGCTCCAATCACCCCCCCTGCACTCCGATCCACCCCCCCCCGTGCTCCGTTCCACCCCCCCGTGCTCCATTCCAGTCCCCCCGTGCTCCGTTCCACGCCCCCCGCGCTCCGTTCCACCCCTCCCGCGCTCCGATTCCTCCCCCCGTGCTCCGATCCCCCCCCCACCCTATCATACTTACCGATCCAGCCGTGGTCCCGTCCGTCTTCTCCCGGGCGCCGCCATCTTCCAAAATGGCGGGCGCATGCGCAGTGCGCCCGCCGAATCTGCCGGCCGGCAGATTCGTTCCAAAGTGCATTTTGATCACTGAGATATAATCTATCTCAGTGATCAAAATAAAAAAAATAATAAATTACCCCCCCCCCTTTGTCACCCCCATAGGTAGGGACAATAAAAAAATAAAGAATTTTTTTTTTTCCACTGTTAGAATAGGGTTAGGGTTAGGGGTAGGGTTAGGGGTAGGGGTAGGGTTAGGGGTAGGGTTAGGGGTAGGGTTAGGGGTAGGGTTAGGGGTAGGGCTAGGGGTAGGGTTAGGGGTAGGGTTAGGGGTAGGGTTAGGGTTAGGGTTAGGGCTAGGGTTAGGGTTAGGAATGTGCACACGTATTCTGGTCCTCTGCGGATTTTTCCGCTGCGGATTTGATAAATCCGCAGTGCTAAACCGCTGCGGATTTATGGCGGATTTACCGCGTTTTTTTCTGCGCATTTCACTGCGGTTTTACAATTGCGATTTTCTATTGGAGCAGTTGTAAAACCGCTGCGGAATCCGCACAAAGAAGTGACATGCTGCGGAATGTAAACCGCTGCGTTTCCGTGCAGTTTTTCCGCAGCATGGGCACAGCGATTTTTGTTTCCCATAGGTTTACATTGAACTGTACACTCATGGGAAACTGCTGCGGATCCGCAGCGTTTTCCGCAGCGTGTGCACATACCTTTAGAATTAGGCTATGTGCACACGGTGCTGATTTGGCTGCGGATTGGCCGCTGCGGATTCGCAGCAGTGTTCCATCAGGTTTACAGTACCATGTAAACATATGAAAAACCAAATCCGCTGTGCCCATGGTGCGGAAAATACCACGCGGGAACGCTGCGTTGTATTTTCCGCAGCATGTCAATTCTTTGTGCGGATTCCGCAGCGTTTTACACCTGTTCCTCAATAGGAATCCGCAGGTGAAATCCGCACAAAAAACACTGGAAATCCGCGGAAAATCCGCAGGTAAAACACAGTGCCTTTTACCCGCAGATTTTTCAAAAATGGTGCGGAAATATCTCACACGAATCCGCAACGTGGGCACATAGCCTTAGGGTTAGGGTTGGAATTAGGGTTGTGGTTAGGGTTAGGGGTGTGTTGGGGTTAGTGTTGTGGTTAGGGGTGTGTTGGGGTTAGGGTTGTGATTAGGATTATGGCTACAGTTGGGATTAGGGTTAGGGGTGTGTTGGGGTTAGTGTTGGAGGTAGAATTGAGGGGTTACCACTGTTTAGGCACATCAGGGGTCTCCAAACGCAACATGGCGCCACCATTGATTCCAGCCAATCTCGTATTCAAAAAGTCAAATGGTGCTCCCTCACTTCCGAGCCCTGACGTGTGCCCAAACAGTGGTTTACCCCCACATATGGGGTACCAGCATACTCAGGACAAACTGCGCAACAATTACTGGGGTCCAATTTCTCCTGTTACCCTTGTGAATCTAAAAAAATGCTTGCTAAAACATAATTTTTGAGGAAAGAAAAATGATTTTTTATTTTCACGGCTCTGCGTTGTAAACGTCTGTGAAGCACTTGGGGGTTCAAAGTGCTCACCACATATCTAGATAAGTTCCTTGGGGGGTCTAGTTTCTAAAATGGGGTCACTTGTGGGGGGTTTCTACTGTTTAGGCACACCAGGGGCTCTGCAAACGCAACGTGACACCCGCAGACCATTCCATCAAAGTCTGCATTTCAAAAGTCACTACTTCCCTTCTGAGCCCCGACGTGTGCCCAAACAGTGGTTTACCCCCACATATGGGGTATCAGCGTACTCAGGAGAAACTGGACAACAACTTTTGGGGTCCAATTTCTCCTGTAACCCTTGGGAAAATAAAAAATTCTGGGCTAAATAATTATTTTTGAGGAAAGAAAACGTATTTATTATTTTCACGGCTCTGCATTATAAACTTCTATGAAGCACTTGGGGGTTCAAAGTGCTCACCACACATCTAGATAAGTTCCTTTCAGGGTCTAGTTTCCAAAATGGGGTCACTTGTGGGGGGTTTCTACTGTTTAGGCACATCAGGGGCTCTGCAAACGCAACGTGACGCCCGCAGAGCATTCCATCAAAGTCTGCATTTCAAAACGTCACTACTTCAATTCCAAGCCCCGGCATGTGCCCAAACAGTAGTTTACCCCCACATATGGGGTATCACCGTACTCAGGAGAAACTGGACAACAAATATTGGGGTCAAATTTCTCCTGTTACCCTTGGGAAAATTAAAAAATTCTGGGCTAAATAATTATTTTTGAGGAAAGAAAACGTATTTATTATTTTCACGGCTCTGCATTATAAACTTCTATGAAGCACTTGGGGGTTCAAAGTGCTCACCACACATCTAGATAAGTTCCTTTGGGGGTCTAGTTTCCAAAATGGGGTCACTTGTGGGGGGTTTCTACTGTTAAGCCACATCAGGGGCTCTGCAAACGCAACGTGACGCCCACAGAGCATTCCATCAAAGTCTGCATTTCAAAACGTCACTACTTCACTTCCGAGCCCCGGCATGTGCCCAAACAGTGATTTACCCCCACATATGGGGTATCAGCGTACTCAGGAGAAACTGGACAACAACTTTTGGGGTCAATTTCTCCTGTTACCCTTGGGAAAATAAAAAATTGCAGGCTAAAAGATCATTTTTGAGAAAATAATTTTTTTTTTTATTTTCATGGCTCTGCGTTATAAACTTCTGTGAAGCACTTGGGGGTTCAAAGTCCTCACCACACATCTAGATTAGTTCCTTTGGGGGTCTAGTTTCTAAAATGGTGTCATTTCTGGGGGATCTCCAATGTTTAGGCACACAGGGGCTCTCCAAACGTGACATGGTGTCCGCTAATGATTGGAGCTAATTTTCCATTTAAAAAGCCAAATGGCGTGCCATCCCTTCCGAGCCCTGCCGTGCGCCCAAACAGTGGTTTACCCCCACATATGGGGTATCAGCGTACTCAGGACAAACTGGACAACAATATTTGGGGTCCAATTTCTCCTATTATCCTTGGCAAAATAGGAAATTCCAGGCTAAAAAATCATTTTTGAGGAAAGAAAAATTATTTTTTATTTTCATGGCTCTGCGTTATAAACTTCTGTGAAGCACCTGGGGGTTTAAAGTGCTCAATATGCATCTAGATAAGTTCCTTGGGGGGTCTAGTTTCCAAAATGGGGTCACTTGTGGGGGAGCTCCAATGTTTAGGCACACAGGGGCTCTCCAAACGCGACATGGTGTCCGCTAACAATTGGAGCTAATTTTCCATTCAAAAAGTCAAATGGCACGCCTTCTCTTCCGAGCCCTGCCGAGTGCCCAAACAGTGGTTTACCCCCACATATGAGGTATCGGCGTACTCGGGAGAAATTGCCCAACAAATTTTATGATCCATTTTATCCTACTGCCCATGTGAAAATGAGAAAATTGAGGCGAAAAGAATTTTTTTGTGAAAAAAAATTACTTTTTCATTTTTACAGATCAATTTGTGAAGCACCTGAGGGTTTAAAGTGCTCACTAGGCATCTAAATTAGTTCCTTGGGGGGTCTAGTTTCCAAAATGGGGTCACTTGTGGGGGAGCGCCAATGTTTAGGCACACAGGAGCTATCCAAACGCGACATGGTGTCCGCTAACGATGGAAATAATTTTTCATTCAAAAAGTCAAATGGCGCTCCTTCCCTTCCGAGCCTTACCATGTGCCCAAACAGTGGTTTACCCCCACATATGAGGTATTGGTGTACTCAGGAGAAATTGCCCAACACATTTTAGGATCCATTTTATCCTGTTGCCCATGTGAAAATGAAAAAATTGAGGCTAAAAGAATTTTTTTGTGAAAAAAAAGTACTTTTTCATTTTTACGGATCAATTTGTGAAGCACCTGGGGGTTCAAAGTGCTCACTATGCATCTAGATAAGTTCCTTGGGGCGTCTAGTTTCCAAAATGGGGTCACTTGTGGGGGAGCTCCAATTTTTAGGCACACGGGGGCTCTCCAAACGTGACATGGTGTCCGCTAAAGAGTGGAGCCAATTTTTGATTCAAAAAGTCAAATGGCGCTCCTTCCCTTCCAAGCCCTGCCGTGCGCCAAAACAGTGGTTTACCCCCACATATGAGGTATCAGCGTACTCAGGACAAATTGGACAACAACGTTCGTGGTTCAGTTTCTCCTTTTACCATTGGGAAAATAAAAAAATTGTTGCTAAAAGATAATTTTTGTGACTAAAAAGTTAAATGTTCATTTTTTCCTTCCATGTTGCTTCTGCTGCTGTGAAGCACCTGAAGGGTTAATAAACTTCTTGAATGTGGTTTTGAGTACCTTGAGGGGTGCAGTTTTTAGAATGGTGTCACTTTTGGGTATTTTCAGCCATATAGACCCCTCAAACTGACTTCAAATGTGAGGTGGTCCCTAAAAAAAATGGTTTTGTAAATTTCGTTGTAAAAATGACAAATCGCTGGTCGAATTTTAACCCTTATAACTTCCTAACAAAAAAAAATTTTGTTTCCAAAATTGTGCTGATGTAAAGTAAACATGTGGGAAATGTTATTTATTAACTATTTTGTGTCACATATCTCTCTGGTTTAACAGAATAAAAATTCAAAATGTGAAAATTGCGAAATTTTCAAAATTTTCGCCAAATTTCCGTGTTTATCACAAATAAATGCAGAATTTATTGACCTAAATTTACCACTAACATGAAGCCCAATATGTCACGAAAAAACAATCTCAGAACCGCTAGGATCCGTTGAAGCGTTCCTGAGTTATTACCTCATAAAGGGACACTGGTCAGAATTGCAAAAAACGGCAAGGTCTTTAAGGTCAAAATAGGCTGGGTCTTGAAGGGGTTAAAGGAATAATAAATATGATTGAATAGTATGATTGCGTACACTTTTGTATATTTTAACGTACAAAGGTTAAGTGCATATAAAGATTACATACATAAAATGATTAAGTAGGGCAACAAAACTAATAAAGGGGATGGGAGAACTACAATACCAAGATAGATTAGCAAAATTAGGATTATTTAGTCTAGAAAAAAGACGACTGAGGGGCGATCTAATAACCATGTATAAGTATATAAGGGGACAATACAAATATCTCGCTGAGGATCTGTTTATACCAAGGAAGGTGACGGGCACAAGGGGGCATTCTTTGCGTCTGGAGGAGAGAAGGTTTTTCCACCAACATAGAAGAGGATTCTTTACTGTTAGGGCAGTGAGAATCTGGAATTGCTTGCCTGAGGAGGTGGTGATGGCGAACTCAGTCGAGGGGTTCAAGAGAGGCCTGGATGTCTTCCTGGAGCAGAACAATATTGTATCATACAATTATTAGGTTCTGTAGAAGGACGTAGATCTGGTGATTTATTATGATGGAATATAGGCTGAACTGGATGGACAAATGTCTTTTTTCGGCCTTACTATGTTACTATGTTACTATGTAAGTACATATAAAGAATAACCACATATACTTACATCATCACCAAGGGGCTTTTAAACCTCATCTGTCTGGAAAATCAGAGAAGCATGCACCAAGACAGAGAACCCCTGGGAAATTCACAACACTGCACGGGCGTCCCCACTTTTGCAGGTATCACAACATCTTACACGCGTACAGGTACCCAACTTTCTGCTTCTGAGATATGTTTATCTGGCCTTATATAGTGATTTTCCACTGTGTAAAGGTACCGTCACACTAGACGATATCGCTAACGATCCGTGACGTTGCAGCGTCCTCGCTAGCGATATCGTCCAGTGTGACAGGCAGCAGCGATCAGGCCCCTGCTGTGCTGTCGCTGGTCCGGGAAGAAAGTCCAGAACTTTGTTTCGTTGCTGGACTCCCCGTAGACATCGCTGAATCGGCGTGTGTGACACCGATTCAGCGATGTCTTCGCTGGTAACCAGGGAAAACATCGGGTTACTAAGCGCAGGGCCGCGCTTAGTAACCCGATGTTTACCCTGGTTACCATCCTTAAAGTAAAAAAAACAACCGCTACATACTTACCTACCGCTGTCTGTCCTCGGCGCTCTGCTTCTCTGGTCTGGCTGTGAGCACAGCGGCCGGAAAGCAGAGCGGTGACGTCACTGCTCTGCTTTCCGGCTGCACGGCGCTCACAGCCAGAGCAGAGAAGCAGAGCGCCGAGGACAGACAGCGGTAGGTAAGTATGTAGCGTTTGTTTGTTTTACTTTTAGGATGGTAACCAGGGTAAACATCGGGTTACTAAGCGCGGCCCTGCGCTTAGTAACCCGATGTTTACCCTGGTTACCGGGGACCTTGGGATCGTTGGTCGCTGGAGAGCGGTCTGTGTGACAGCTCTCCAGCGACCAAACAGCGACGCTGCAGCGATCCGGGTCGTTGTCGGTATCGCTGCAGCGTCGCTTAGTGTGACGGTACCTTAACTCTGGTTTCATCTTGCCCGTCCAATGGCCAGCTTTCAAGATGAGATGAAACCGAGATACCAAGCGAACATCAAACAATGAGAAGCCCATATGGATTAGATAACTCCACCGCAGACAGAGGATAAATAAACCTTCATGCTTTACAATAACAAACAGAAACATAGAACTGTTTATGAGATGAAAGGGCTTCAGACAATAAGTAAAAAGTCCTCAAGATTGTGCCACTATGAGCATTGTCTGTCTGCCTGTAAATGTATGACAGCAATGCCACTCTGTCATGGTCTGAATGCATTCTGTATATTTCAATATGGACTCAAAATAGCCATTTTAATATTCACACTACAGGGTCATAGGGTGCATCCTCAGCATGCCTTTAACCCGCTCAGTCCAGTCCAGTCACACAGCAGTGAATTTCTCCCTGTAAACGTTGGGAGATTGCTGAGCATGGCCCCCAGCAGTAAGCTGGTACTTGGGGCACCCATGGCCACTTGATCTGCTGCCTCTGCACCCGTGGACTGCATCCTGCCAACTACCCCAAATGTAAGCAGGTTGTGGGATGCAGTGACACAATGGAGGCAGAGCAAGGGTTAACAGATTAACAATTTAATTTGGTACAATGAAGAGGCTCGTCGCAGGGAGATAAGAGTTAAATTGAAAGAAAAAGTTATACTGTAACAACAGTCCAGTTATCAAACTTATCGTGTCCTTAGGTTTCTCAGCTGCAGATGATCTGTTGGGGGTTGTAGTACCAGCAACGGCCAGCGTAGTGTCCTCAGATGGAGTCCCAAAACTAACAGTCCAACTTCTGGCAGCAACGGGTGGTCTCCGGTTTTACCCGTTGCATCCTTAGTCGATAAGCCTGTGCAGGTGAAGTAAGAGAGCTTCCCACTCTCAATACCCCGATACCCCGCTGAAGTGTCCAAGAGGTCTCGGCCGCAATGCATCACAGCGCTGCTGCTCTGGGTGTGGAGCGCGTTGCTCACCCTCCTGCACTCTCCCTGACGGCGGGAAACTGTCTGCACCTTTGCGCGCTTTCTGCTCAGTATTCTGTCTAGACATGCTCCCTCTTCCCGGGTCATGGGGTCTGTCCAGTCCCATATTCCTTCCCCCGGGCAACATGGGACGCAGCCTCAACAGTTCTGGACCCAACTCAATACAGGTACCGGCAGCTCGGTCTTCCTCCTTACACATCCATAAAGTTCCCATGTCTCGAGTTTGAGCTGAAGGCCATTTAAGGTTAATAGACAGTGGAGGTCTTGTTATCTTGCCCTCAGAAAAGCTTTACATTTTGGAAACACAATTTGCTGGCACTTCTTTTAGAAGTCACAAATGAAAACACTTGATTCCTTTACATTGCAAACAATCAACACCCTCTACTCACTCAAAATGAATATCTAAAACACATCCGATATACTGCCTTGAGGAGCTTTTTAGTTGGGAGTCCCATACACATCCACGCATGCACAAAATTTGGTCACCGTAAACTAAGAAAACTATCAAAAAGCATGCACTCCACATTACACCCATCCTATGATATACCCCACCCTGCTTCCTCGCCTCCCATCAGATGGTCTTATATTGTTCTTTTCATTGTCCCTCTTTTTATCTGCTTCTCTCAACCCTTTCTCACTTTGGTCACCTACATTGGTATGGACATGACTGGTATTACTTTTACCTGTCATTTGTTATTATAGTTTTATATTGTTCTTTTTTTTGTTTTCTTGACCCTGTTTGAAAGTCCTCCTAGTGTTATTCTTACATTTATTCTTATTATGTATGTCATTTACCATTTAATATATCATTCATAAAAAAAGGGGACCCATTCGAAACCATTAGATGCATTACAAATGCCCAGACTAAAGAACCATGTAGCCTATTTCCTTTGTCACTAAAATACCAATCGCACCTTTTATTTAGTCATTTTCTTAAATGACCCTTTGAATTTTACAAAAACATACTGTATAAGCAAAATCAAAACCAAAAGTGATAGATGAAATAAAACCACACCAAAACTCGTTATGTGGGAATATTTTTAGCTTTCATTTATATTGGCAATCCTACCTAATAATAGGTTAGTATAGGTGTAAAGTGTACTATCCCTTATAAAAAAAGAATCCCTTTTCTACAGTCACCTTCCTCCTCCCCGTCTGGAGAATATATAAACAGGTATATAAAGTGATAAGGAACATTATTACGGAAGGTGCATCAGAGAAAAGAATGGACCAGAAGAGTGTTGGTGCTGGTAAGAAGGAAATAGTATAATTAAGGTGGATCTGGTGAGACTGTAACAATACAATGTGATAGAATCAAGAAACTAAACTCCTATGATTTGTTCCACAGGACATCTGGAAAAGGACAATGGAGTAATTATTGATGATGTATTTCGGACAATTGAAGAAAACACTATAAGGGGCAAATGTAAAGTATAATTCTATCTATTTCAATCACCATCACCATATACAGATCATGTAATATTTTTCATAGACTCAGTTTGTATATTAGGTGTGCTTAGTTATTTCAGGTATGTCTCACAATAATCTGTATACCAGTGATACCAGCTTTATTTGAAGACATATTTCTATATCTATATAATTTGCCTATGCTCCCAGGAGGGTCAGTGGAACAGTTAATATTCTGTAGAGTATCCAGTATCCCATGGTCATAGTATGGACTCTGGTAGGTACAATGGTGCAGTCCTGGTGGATAGTTGCACAATCAATGGCCATATCTCTGTTGGACCAAAAGCCTAGTAATTATGGTTGTCTAGGTGAATGATGATCCAGGAGAGTCAGATTGAGGTCTTATAATTTACTATAGGTAGGGGATTCCTTGGGGAAAATTGTAAGCCTCGTTAGTTTAGTGAGGATTCTTGTAACCCGTGCCGGACTCATCACTGCCTCTATATATGAGCTATGGGAGAAGGTTACCGTGAGTAAATAATGCAGCAGTTTTGATGAATACTATTAATGACACAAGCATATTTTTTTCTGTTGTAGTTGAATCCTATTTCGGGAGGAAAAGGTCTTTAGTAATCAGAATTGCTCTTCTTGCCTTAATCTTTGTGATCTGTATACTCCTGATAATCATTGTATGCGCATTCAGTAAGTATAAGAAGTGTCGGGAGGAGAACGGTACTATCGAAAGATAAGAAAAAGGATTTTTGTCTAAAGGTTCTCCAAACAATAACCAGATGATCAAGGTGGACATCAACTTGTTTATTAAAGGAATTGTCCAAGAATTTAGAAAAACATTTCTTTTGAAAACCTCCCTGCATATGTCCACAGGTTGAATGTGTTACCATTCGGTCTCAAAGAGTCTCACAGTTTTTCATCTCATACAGGTCGTTATACATATAATATTTGCCACTCAAGCAACTTATCCATAAGGTTCCAGAGTTCCAATCTACTGGTTCCAACCACATAGTTGTACAATATATGTTAACAATATATGGATAGATGATAAGTGCAAGATCACTGGGAGTCTCACCATCAATTATGAGAATTGAGTTCCAGTGGGCCCCGTTTAAATAGAGTGAAGGTTACGGAAACACGCGGCCTCTTCACTGAAAGTCAATAGGGCTCACTTTGAAAGCCAAGTGTTGTACAGTAATATGTTATCTTGGTAAGTCCCATAGACACAACTGGTAGGCTCCATTCAAACAAGGAATATGGGAAATCTCTACTATTGATGAGGGGGGGCAAAATATTAGGGTTCGATTACATGGACCGACTGGTGGCATAATAGGACTGTCAATCGATAAACCTTTACTCATCAGAAGTGGCTTACTAGACCACAGTAAACCATGTACACTAAGCGATCTGTAATAGATCGCTCAGAGCACACAGGCTGCTGAGATTCTTGGCAGTACAAATCTTGTCACAGGACGATGCACCGTCGAGAATGATAATCTTTTGTCTTGCGCAACAGATCATTGCACCTGATGAACGAGCGCTCAGCAGCCTGTTTACACTACAATATAATCGTGAAAAGAGCATTTTTAAGAATGCTCATTCATGATTATCTTTCAGCATAAATGCAGCTTTAGCACTCCCAGGAAAGATTTAGGGTCAGACAAGATCATGTGTATCAGTGATAAATCTATGCTTGTGTGAGTGAGATCAGGGGTGCTGGAGCTCTGTAACTGATAAATTGTGTCCCATCCTCCTTAAAGATGCAATAAATTAGTAACACATAAGTTCAGAACTAAAAACGTAATGAAATTTGAAGTTACGCTTTGACAAAGTCAAAATTTACAATGGAAAAAAAAAATTTCACGACATCAAGCATTAAATGGTTGCCAGTTCAAATTGCATGTAGAAGGGGTAGGCAGCTACCAGAAACTTCTAGTACTGGGTTTACATCTTGGATTAAACAATAGATTTAGAAATTCAACTTGTATAATCGCTTTTTAGTCCGGTTGGAACCATTAGTAGACCGTGAGAAGGTCCCTGAAGACTTGGGATGGAAGCCATTTATGTCTAGGACCATCTTAATCAACAACTGTGTTTTATCCGGTTGTGTCCGATGATCTTGATCAAAAAATGTTTTCTGTTTCTGCAGATTCATCTATCAATAAACAACTGAAGATAATAAATCAGCAAGGTATCTCCCAGAATAGGGGAGGGAAACCTAGATACAGCTCTACTCTATCTTCTACCCTAACACTTTCTAGAATAATTGTATGTGACATTTACAGAATTCACTCTATTTGCATAAGTATCTATATAGAATGAAGTAAGATGTGGCATTGAATTTTTCTATTTGACATCAATCCCTACAGTTTCCGAATCCCAGGAACATGATGTAGAAGAGATGGACAACTTGAAGACAAAAGTCACAGATCTCAATGATTCTATGGGTAAGTGGTTCTATGGATGGTTCTTCTCTTGGAAGCCAATAAGTGTATTTGCCTTGACCAGAGCATTTAGATTGTAGACTAAGTGGGTTAGGAAGTTGAAATGTTTTTCCCAAATAAAGGAAAGCCTATCTACTAGTCTATTACTCTTCATAATATATGGAGCATAGGTATTGGGGTCCATGATCTGGGTGTAGGCAGACTCCAGACCCTCCCCTAGCCAGTATGACATTTTCACCATAGTTCAGTGCCCCTTTTAGCCATGCACCCTATATCAGTATCTCTATGGTAGGTACAGCACTGTTCACCTCTAGTGATCACAATCTGAATGCTGCTTCTACTTCGGTATAATTTATTTTCTCATTTGTATAGGTAAAATGTGCACAATGTGCCCCGTTGGCTGGCGTACCATCGGCTCTTCATGTTATTATCTCTCCGTGGAAATGAGAACCTGGGATGAAGCCCAAGGTGAATGCTACAAAGCTAACTCTTTTCTAGCCATGATAAAAGACAGGAATGAGTCGGTGAGTGATGTATATAAGAAGAAGCAGATATGTTACCTAATATTTCTAGACTGTGTTTAGCAATAGGACATTTCAGGGGATGATCGGCATATAAAGGGGTCATATTAGAAAATCGGTCTTCCTTTCTTCAAGAAACAGCATCACTCTTACCTACACGCTGTGTGGGGCAATTCAGTACAGACCCAACAATCAATGAAAATGGTTCTGTCATGATCTGCTCAAGGGTTTAATCCTGTCTGCCCTTTTTTTCTGATCATGTCAAGGGTTAACTTTCCTCTGCCTCATTCTGTGTTCAGGTTTGCTCTTTAGCTCCCATGCATCCTGCTGGCGGTGTCAGCTATATTTCTGCTTTAGGCGTATGTACCTGACTCTGGTAACCCTTGATTTGTCCTGCTGTCATCCCTGACTTGCCCCATGTCTGTTGACTTCCTCTGTCTGCCCTTTTCCCAGCGTTTCCCAGTTTGCCTGTTTGATTCTCTGGTTCCTGACTTGGCCCATATTCGGACTCGATTCTGCCTTCTGCCTTTGTCTTATCCGCTTCTGACCGTTGCTGAACCTCCTGGCTTATTTCTGATTATGTGTACTGCTTATCCCTTTTGATACTTCTGCCTCTGATTGTATTTTGACTCGGCTTGTCTGACCACTCTCTCGCCACTTAGTGGCGCCTTTGCTGCTGCTCTGTGGTGCTTTTATGTGTACGCAGTCTCACTTGCCTCTCAAGCTCCCTCTGGTGGATGCTGCATCATACTGCACTGCAGCAGCATGACAGGTTCATTTTCAATGGCGTATCGTGAGGGGAAAGAGGGGGTTATAGCCCCCGATGTCAAATTCTTTGAGTATCCCGCTCCCTTGTGCACTGTAAAATGAAACAATACTCCACTGCATTGAGCCACTTCTTGGACCAGGGCAGTCAGTGCCTTTCCAGAGGCTGGCAAGATGACATATCTTTTCATATAATAAAGTGAACTTTGTCATCTTGGTTGTTGCCTATGCAGAGTGCAGCAGTCAATAAGAAACTCATTCACATGCTGTGTTCTTCAGGCTGCCGTCACACTATCAGTATTTGGTCAGTATTTTACATCAGTATTTGTAAGCCAAAACCAGGAGTGGAACAATTAGAGGAAAATTATTATAGAAACATATGCCCCACTTCTGTATTTATCACCCACTCCTGGTTTTGGCTTACAAATACTGATGTAAAATACTGACCAAATACTGATAGTGTGACGGCAGCCTCATAGGCAGTGACAGTATCTTATCATGCGCTTTGCTCTCCCACATCTCTCTGCCACTACTCTCATGTGTATTTTTGTGACAGTAGAGACAGGGACTTGCTGGTAGAGCGCTTCCAAATGTAATAAATTGTCCCCAATAAAAAAACATACAAAATTGCATTTTTACATCTTTTCTCTAACCCTATGTAGAGCTAGGACTAGAGCAATAAAATAATTACATTAAAAATGTCATAAAAATTCAAAATATATAAGACACATAAACCGTACCTTATTTTTTCAAATTTTATATTAGAGTTTAGCAAAAAGCAGGAAAAACCTGGAGGGTCAAAGTATAAAACTATATACATCAGTATTTTCCTAATAAACCTATAGCTTGGGGTTCAATATTGGACTAATTGAAGGATCTCAGGGAGTACTGAGGGCCCATGGATTAGGGGATTCAAAATATCAAAATAATTGCGTAGCCCAGATACTGGGAGTCCCTACCAGGTTAGTGCTCTCCTTCATTTGCTTTCCCATTATATACTTTTATAGTCCCACCCCATTCAACACCTGCTCCTGGCTCAAGACAAACTTTTTTTCCACTGAAAGAGCCCATTGTTTTACCTACAGAAATGCCCTTCACCCTACCTCCCAGAACTATTTCTACCATTGTGCAGGAGATTACCATTCAGTTATCAAAATGAATAGACGCTGATCTGCAGTACCCTAGAATGGCAACTAGACAGTACACAGTGTTGTGATCTTTCAGCTCCATATACGCTTTATTTCAAGCTCTTGCTGTAGTTGTTTTTAGCTGAGCAGTAGGGGTGCAGAGTGTCAAACCCCCACCGATTTTATGGTAACAAATCTTTTTAAACCCTCCATTCATATGGGCGTAATGGTATGTTCTGAGCTGTGGTCTGCAAGTGTGACAGGAGCCCAAGAGCTGAACTCGTTCCACACATGGCAGATGCCAGCTGTGCTACATGTCTGGCATCTGTCTCTAACAGCAGAAGCTGGAGCTGAACTCTCTCCACACATGGCAGATGCCAGCTGTGTTACACATCTGGCATCTGTCTCTAACAGCAGAAGCTGGAGCTGAACTCTCTCCACACATGGCAGATGCCCGTTGTGTTACATGTCCGGCATCTGTCTAACAGCAGAAGCTGGAGCTGAACTCTCTCCACACATGGCAGATGCCCGTTGTGTTACATGTCCGGCATCTGTCTAACAGCAGAAGCTGGAGCTAAACTCTCCCCACACATGGCAGATGCCAGCTGTGTTACATGTCCGGCATCTGTCTCTAACAGCAGAAGCTGGAGCTGAACTCTCTCCACACATGGCAGATGCCAGTTGTGTTACATGTCCGGCATCTGTCTAACAGCAGAAGCTGGAGCTGAACTCTCTCCACACATGGCAGATGCCAGTTGTGTTACATGTCCGGCATCTGTCTAACAGCAGAAGCTGGAGCTGAACTCTCTCCACACATGGCAGATGCCAGTTGTGTTACATGTCCGGCATCTGTCTCTAACAGCAGAAGCTGGAGCTGAACTCTCTCCACACATGGCAGATGCCAGTTGTGTTACATGTCCGGCATCTGTCTAACAGCAGAAGCTGGAGCTGAACTCTCTCCACACATGAGAGATGCTGGTTGTGTTGCATATCCGGCATCTGTCTCTAACAGCAGAAGCTGGAGCTGAAGTCTATCCACACATGGCAGATGCCAGCTGTGTTACATATCCGGCATCTGTCTCTAACAGCAGAAGCTGGAGCTGAACTCCTTCCACACATGGCAGATGCCAACTGTGTTACATATCCAGCATCTGTCTCTAACAGCAGAAGCTGGAGCTGAAGTCTCTCCACACATGAGAGATGCTGGCTGTGTTACACATCTGGCATCTGCATCTGTTAGAGACAGATGCTAGATGTGTTACACATCTGGCATCTGTCTCTAACAGCAGAAGCTGGAGCTGAACTCCCTCCACAGATGAGAGATGCTGGCTGTGTTACACATCCGGCATCTGTCTCTAACAGCAGAAGCTGGAGCTGAAGTCTCTCCACACATGCCAGATGCCACCTGTGTTACGTAGCCAGCATATGTCTCTAGCAGCAGTAGATGGAGCTGAACTCACTCCACACATGACAGATACAGATTGTGTTACATAGCCAGCATATGTCTCTAAGAGCAGATGCTGGAGCTGAACTCCACTCACTGCTGTTAACGATTTACATGCCATTGTCAACCTCTTACAACAACATTTAAATAATGTCAGCAGGCTACCATCTTGGTGATCCTGTGAAGCTCAGCCTCAGGTACTTTACACTATATATTGACATGTTCAAGTTCCCAAAGGTGATTAAAACATAAAGTAAAAAAAAAATATATATATACAGTACAGAGCAAAAGTTTGAACACAACTTCTCATTTAAAGATTTTTCTGTATTTTCATGACTTTGAAAATTGTACATTCACACTGAAGGCATCAAAACGATGAATTAACACATGTGGAATAATATATTTAACAAAAAAGTGTGAAACAACTGAAAATATGTCTTATATTCTAGGTTCTTCAAAGTAGCCACCTTTTCCTTTGATGACTGCTTTAGCATTCTCTTGATGAGCTTCAAGAGGTAGTCACCGGAAATGGTTTTCACTTCACAGGTGTGCCCTGTCAGGTTTAATAAGTGGGATTTCTTGCCTTATAAATGGGGTTGGGACCATCAGTTGTGTTGAGCAGAAGTCTGGTGGATACACAGCTGTTAGTCCTACTGAATAAACTGTTAGAATTTGTATTATGGCAAGAAAAAAGCAGCTAAGTAATGAAAAATGAGTGGCCATCATTACTTTTAGAAATGAAGGTCGGTCAGTCCGAAAAATTGGGAAAACTTTGAAAGTGTCCCCAAGTGCAGTTGCAAAAACCATCAAGCGCTACAAAGAAACTGGCTCACATGAGGACCGCCCCAGGAAAGGAAGACCAAGAGTCACCTCTGCTTCTGAGGATAAGTTTATCCGAGTCACCAGCCTAAGAAATCGCAGGTTAACAGCAGCTCAGATTAGAGACTAGGTCAATGCCACACAGAGTTCTAGCAGCAGACACATCTCTACAACAACTGTTAAGAGGAGACTTTGTGCAGCAGGCCTTCATTTTAAAATAGCTGCTAGGAAACCACTGCTAAGGACAGGCAACAAGCAGAAGAGACTTGTTTAGGCAAAAGAACACAAGGAATGGACATTAGACCAGTGGAAATCTGTGCTTTGGTCTGATGAGTCCAAATTTGAGATCTTTGGTTCCAACGACCGTGTCTTTTTGCAACACAGAAAAGGTGAATGGATGGACTCTACATGCCTGGTTCCCACCGTGAAGCATGGAGGAGGAGGTGTGATGGTGTGGGGGTCGTTTGCTGGTGACACTGTTGGGGATTTATTCAAAATTGAAGGCATAATGAACCAGCATGGCTACCACAGCATCTTGCAGCGGCATGCTATTCCATCCGGTTTGCGTTTAGTTGGACCATCATTTATTTTTCAACAGGACAATGACCCCAAACACACCTCAAGGCTGTGTAAGGGCTATTTGACCAAGAAGGAGAGTGATGGGGTGCTACGTCAGATGTCCTGGCCTCCACAGTCACCAGACCTGAACCCAATCGAGATGGTTTGAGGTGAGCTGGACCGCAGAGTGCAGGCAAAAGGGCCCACAAGTGCTAAGCATCTCTGGGAACTCCTTCGAGATTGTTGGAAGACCATTTCCGGTGACTACCTCTTGAAGCTCATCAAGAGAATGCCAAGAATGTGCAAAGCAGTCATCAAAGCAAAAGGTGGTTACTTTGAAGAACCTAGAATATAAGACATATTTTCAGTTGTTTCACGCTTTTTTGTTTAGTATATAATTCCACATGTGTTAATTCATAGTTTTGATGACTTCAGTGTGAATTTACAATTTTCATAGTCATGAAAATTACAGAAATATTTTTAAATGAGGTGTGTCCAAACTTTTGCTCTGTACTGTATATATATGTAAAAGACAGGTCTATTAAAATATCAAATTAACCCATATGGTAAACACTGTACAGAGGAAAAAAATTGCAACACCAGAATTGCATTTGTTCAGTCACAGTAAAAACTATACAGTAAAAAGAGAATATCAATGAAAATATCAGCTTCCCATGCAAAAAACAAACCCTCAGTGCCTCACACAACTCCATTTATGAAGAAATAAAAACATCACAGTTTTCTGAAAATGGCAACACAATTCAAACAATATATACAGTATATATATATTTTTTTTACAAACTACTGAATTTTTTTTTTACACCACTTAATTAAAAGAAATCTATGAACATTTTGTATCACTGCACTCGTATTGACCTAAAGAAAGATGTCTCCAGGTAAATTTTTACTACACAATGAATATCATGTTAACAACTGCCAAAACTTCCCGCAAAAAAATCATTATTATGATTTCTCAGCATTTCATCCCATTTGAAATTTTTTGCCCTAGCTTTCCAGTACATTTTAGGATAAAAATGGTGTCACTAAAAACTCCAACTCATTCCACAAAAAAACTAAAATCAAGCTCTAATTTGGCTATGTCAACATAAAAGTAAAAATAAAAAATACGACTTTTGGAAGAAAAGAAGGAAAGAAACAAAAGCACAAAAATGAAAAATTGAATGGACCTAAAGAGGTTAATCAGTAAACTTGGAAAAATAGGAACTTAAAGAATGACATAGAAACTAAAACCAAATTCTGCTTCACACGTTTAATGATGTTTGGTTGTAGGATTCTTTGAATACATTTTTTGGAAGTTCCGGTAGTTACTGGATAGGACTGAGACGAGACCCAAGGGACGCTCACATCTGGAAATGGATAGATGGATCAGAAGTGACATTTACGTAAGTACAGCTACTTCATCTACCCCTGATATCTGTCCATCTCATAACTAGATCTATTTTACATACATTTCATATTTATCTATCTTATATCTGATTTGATATCTATCTTTATATATATTTCTATCTATCCATATATTTTATATACATCTATATCTCTAAAATAATCTATTTCTATCTGTCTTGTAATTCTTTCATATCTGTTCCAATATTTTGTTGTATTTCATATCTTTCTTTACAGCTATATACAGTATCTGTTTTATATCCATCTATTTTTTGATCTATTTGTCTAACCGGCAAGATTAAAAGGGAATCTGTCACCAGGTTTTACCAATATAAAGTACGGCTACCACCTTTAAGCCCTCTTTTACGGCATTTTAGCAAGTTGTATGTAAATTCCTAATGGCCTCTGTATAGAACAAAAAAATACCTTTTATTATAGTGACATACAGTGCAGTCCGGTCCGACAGGCGTCTCTAGTCTTGATCCGGTGCCTCCTCTCTTCCCACAAGCACCGTACTCTTTCCCTGTTTCATGTGAATGACGCGTCCTACGTCCTACGTTATCCATAGTGTTTCTCATTGCGCTCCTGCGCAGGCGCACTTCTCTCTGCTCTGGAGAGAATAGAGCAAAATGCTGTAATGTTCATGCATCGAGAAAGGGCAAAGAACGCAAATGATCTAGAAGTTGTACCGGCGCATGCAAACTATAGTACTTTGCTCTGCCCCCAACAGAGCAGAGAGAAGTGCGCCTGCGCAGGACTATGATTGGGAGACACCGTGGATGACATAGGACATGTCATCGATATGAAGCAGGGCAGTAGGACAGTGATTGTAGGAAAAGAGGAGGCACCGGCTCAACACCATAGACGCCCATCGGACTGGACTGCAATGTATGGGGGTATGATAAAAGGTATTTTTTGTGCTGGGCAGAAGGAATTGGAGATTTAGGCCGGAGTCACACTACTGTAGAATACGGCCAGGTGCTTTGTGAGAAAACATCATATAGCATGCGACAAATACGCACACATTTTCCTTAAGGCAGGAATTTGCATCAGGCAAAAACAGGAAGCTTGGCATGCAGATTGTCCTGGCAACCAATAAAAAAGCCAGGAACACGCCTCCTCGGATCCACAATCACTGGGTAAGGCTCCCCAAAACGTTGAGACAACACCTAATGTAGAAGAACCCACTCAGTTTTGTTTAAGGTTAGACTCTCACACTTGTTTGTCACAAACCAGCAAAAACAAGACACCAGCAGGGACTCGATTTGAAAGATTGGAGGACAGAACTTCTTGTGGAGCCAATATATGGGCTCCTTAATTAGGTTCTGATTCATTTCCGACCATTGAGCCATTTAATTTAATGGGGAAAATCAGTGAGGAATGTAAAGTCATACGCATGTCGTACGGACACATGGCTGAGAGGAAATCGCATCATCGCATTGCAAACGCATTACACACGGATGACCATACGGAGCACACTTGTGTGACTCTCGGCAGGGAGACTCGGACCGATTTTTCCTACGTTTAGTGTCTCTCCGGCCTTACCGGCCTTATATACAGCATTCCAGAATGCTGTAAAAGAGGCCTTACAGGTGGTGGCTGTACTTTACACTAGGAGAACCTTGTGACAGGTTCCCTTTAAGTACCACACATCACTGTGAACTGAGTCTAAACATGTCTTTGTAAAAAATCAAGAAAGACGTGGCAACACTCACCAATCCTGTGAAGCAGACTTTTCCTTTTTATTCAAGCAATAGTGAAACCGTCTTCACGGTACGGGGGAGACAAAAACCAAGAGAGGTGAGCGGGGAGAGGACAACAGCTGTTTCACGCCAACACCGGCGCTTCTACGGGTCTCCCCGCTCACCTCTCTTGGTTTTTGTCTCCCCCGTGCCGTGAAGACGGTTTCACTATTGCTTGAATAAAAAGGAAAAGTCTGCTTCACAGGATTGGTGAGTGTTGCCACGTCTTTCTTGATTTTTTACTACTACATGTTTGCTGTGCTTCAGACGTGAGCACCTCCCTGAAACGTCAGGCTCGGCAGCTCCACTAGTGACTCCACATTTCATCTCGTTTTCGGGCTGTGCTGCTTCCTATTTTTTCTTTGCACACTAAACATGTCTTTTAGCTCTGTTTACACGTCTTCTATTTTACGTTTCACTTTTTCACTTAGAACATACCTTCGTGACAGATAATTGGAATCAGCATCCTGTGCATTCCAGTTTAAAACAGATGCAGAGGGGCCCCTTTGGCTCTTATGAGGTCCACCTGCTTTTTAGTTTGTTGTATATTTCTAGAATGCGGGGGGAAAAAAGTCCCGCATGTAGAACTTTTTACTCCATTGTAAAAATGAAAAAAAAAAGAAACAGAAACCAAACAGACCACATAAAGATGAATGGGGTCTCTCTGCATCCATAACAGGAGTGCACAGAATGCTGATTCCGAACGGAATGTGACGTGTGAACAGAAGCTTGAAGATTGAAAGTGTTGATTTGTTTCTTTCATTTATTTGTAGAAATTGGGGAGTGAATGAGCCCAATCATTTAGCTAGGAGTGAACACTGTGGAGAAGTCACATCAAGAGCCTGGAATGATGTAACCTGTAATCACACCCAGCGTTATCTCTGTGAAAAAACTAATTTCTGCTGAGATGCCCAAATACATCTCTAATCGCTGTATGATCGTTATGCTCATATGCATGTGGGGCTTTCTAGTAGAAGTCGGGCCACTTCAGGGGACATCAGACACTTCTGAGCGCTTTTGCGAATAGATAATTATTATAAAAATCACCAATCTGGGGTTGCCCACACTTATTAAATAAAAATGGCAGCACCCAGACCGGTGTTTACATTTCTTGAAAGGAGTGTACCACCTATTCTTTTTTTTGAATAATTAATAAAATAGTAAAAAAAATATTATTTTTTTAATTTGTGTCTATTTTCTGATTGTAAATTTTTTATGATTGATTATGGTGCTGTTCCATTTGCATGAATTTCTCTTAACAGCATTTAAAGATGTTCTTTACAGCAGCTACTTGAACTTAGAAAATAAAGGACAGGATATGCTGACTTACTCAATAGGAGATTGTTGTGGGCATGCTCTGTGATCTGTGTAGAGGTCATTGTGCAGAGAGGTGGGGAGCTGTGGTATCCCCTATTATAAATAGTGGATTATGTGCTATGTACTGAATATGAGCCAGATTTCCTGAAATTCTCCGTAACTCGGCAAATTCGAACAATTACAGCCTAATACCATTTCACACACTGTTGAACTCTGCAGCGGCTCATGACATTACAAGTCTCTGCATAGGTTTCCCTATAATGCCTTGCAGCTATAACATCGTATGGTCTAGCGCCACCAATTAGAGACTTTAAAAGAAAAGATGAGGGCATTGCAAGCAGCAGCCATTTTAGGATATTAGGAGGTCAGGGTACCGATTTTTTTTAAATAAAAGTAAACATGGTTTCAAGACACCTAGCAATTTGAAAATGCGTAAGGCGTGCGGTAAGGGACATGGGAGTGCTGATGATGGTGCAGGCAGATGCGAAGACATGGGGCAGGTGCAAATACGCCTGTTGCTGGAGCACAAGAAACATGCTCATCCACGACAAATAGGTTCCTGTTCCACTTTGCAGGTAAGCACGGTACACCACTTCTGAAGCTGAATCAGTGTGAACAGGTGGTTGGTTGGAGAGCAGATAATGCTTCCAGTTTGCCTGGCAGTACCACAGAGTCTTTCACACAGTCTAGTCTCACCAGCGAAGAGTCTGGATCACTTAATCCTCACCCTGATCCTCTTTCCTCCCACCATGTTGAGCCCCAGGAGACTAGTGATCCCACACTAGGATACTCCGAGGAGCTCTTTACAAGATAATTTCTTGATTGTGGCCTCTCACTCTGCATGGTCCAAGAGGGACAGGAGGAGATTCTGTGTAGTGATACACAAAACTTAGAGCAGCCACGGCCACATGAAGATGACAATGGGGAACGGCAAATTTTGTCTAAGGAAGAAAATGATGATGAGACACAGTTGCCGATAAGTCAGGTTGTTGTTAAGTCACCAAGTCAAGAGGACCAGAGTGCGGCAGTGGAAGATGAGGTGGTAGATGACACAGTCAATGACCCAATCTGGGAAGTTGGCATTCATAACAAGGCCAGCATCCCTGATGAGGAGGGATTGGCAGCAGAGAAATAGGCAGGAAGAGCCAGTGGGGTAACCAAAGGGAGAAGATGGACAACTGTTCCACAGAGCGTACACATTCATGAATTTCTCCGTCACTTAGGTGTTCCCCAGTCTGTGAGTATTTTAATGAGAGTTGTGAGATAAAAAAATGGTCATTTACAACCTGTGCCATGCCACGATAAGCAGGGGCGTGACCACTAAGACTAACCACCATCAGCTTTAGCAGGCACATGTCATCTAAGCACCCGACTTGGTGGGCCAAACACCTGAGTCCACGATTGGTGCCATTAGGTGACACCACTGCCTCTTCCCCAGTGCTAGGTGCTTCCCAATCCCCGATTCATGACACTGGCGCAGATGTCTCCGGCCCTACATCTGTCCTTGCACATTCTGACGTACCATCATCAGGCACTTCCATTTGGTTGTCCAAACACAGCATACAGCTGTCCCTACCCCAGGCCTTGCAACAAAAGAGAAAGCTTCCAGCCACCCAGTCACAGGCCCAAATGCTAAACGGGCACATTTTCAGGCTGCTTGTTGACATGATTCATTTCCGTCGACTCATGGTGGCAACCATCCCTTGGTACACGGTCCCCAGACGCCACTTTTTCTTGCGGTGTGGCATCATTCCAGGAACATCACCTGTGCCCTTACCAACGCAGTTACTGGGATTGCCCAATTAATGACCACCAAGTGCTTGTGGCCAGGGATGGTACAAGTTCCACCATGGCATGGCACATGTGCTCCTGACACAGAGGATTGCTGGCCTTACTTCTATAAGCATTTCCTCCACCTCCTATATCAGTTCGTGCACCCCCTCCTTCTCATTCTCCATTTCTGATGTATTATCTCAGAGCAAGTTGTTCACATCAGCAACAAACTGTAAGCTCTGCAGCACTTTCTTAGTAAAACGGCAACAGGCTCTGCTGAAGCTAATTTGTCAAGGAGACAAACCGCATACTGCGGCAGAGTTACTTAAGGAATAACTGACCAAACAGATCTGTGGCTTTTGCTGCTGAACCTCCAACCAGGCATGGTCGTGTGTGATAATGGGCAAAACCTGGTGGCGGCTGTGAAGCTTGAAAAGCTCACACACATACCATGCTTGGAACACATGCTCAACTTGGTAGTTCAGCAATTTCTGCAAACATACCCAGATTTGCCAGGGCTTCTGATCAAGATACGCCGCTTCAACGTCCATTTCCGCAAGTCGGCTACAGCTGACGCCGTTCTGACAGTGCTGAAGCGCATGCAAGTTCCTGTTCACCGATTGGTGTGCTACGTCTCCATTCACTGGAACACCACACTGCACATGCTGGCAAGGCTGTGTGTCAGAAATCTCATGCGCACACATTGGTTTTTTGTTTGATCAGTATTTTGTATATATTGGGACACAGAGCTCCATTAATGGTCTGAGTTATCTAGCTTTTCATAGTTACTACTCATTGAGAATACCTGCTCCCTCCTCACCCCTCAGTACTAATGATGAGCGAGTATGCTCTTGACTTAGGTTTCTCTGAGCATGCTCAGGTGGTCTCTGAGTATTTCGGCATGCTCGGAGATTTAGTTTATGTCGACGTAGCTGCATGATTTGCGGCTGCTAGACAGCTTGAATACATATGGAGGTTGCTTAACAAACAGGCAATCCCCTCATGTATTCAAGCTGTCTAGCAGCCGCAAATCATGCAGCTACGTCGACATAAACTAAATCTCCGAGCATGCCAAAATACTCAGAAACCACCCAAGCATGCTCGGAGAAACTCGAGTAACGAGCATACTAGCTCATCACTAACCAGTACCCCAACCTACTTTTCTTTTTCACTTTTTTTTTGAAGCTTTTGACATCAATATGGACATCTGTTGTGAAAGGCGTGATCCTGTGATATCTACTGTATTTGAGGTGCCAAAACAAAAGAAACTGAACTGTTTGGTCATCACTCATGCCATTGTAATCAAGATAAAAAAAAACTATCTTGAATGTATGGTTAGTATAATAGTTGTACTGCTGAAGACAGGTGCACACACATCACAAGAGTATATACAATTGATCAACTAAAGCACGTGTATAAATTAGAAGATAGGTATAATTGGACAAAAAAGTCAAATGGTAACAAACAAGGTAAGTATTGGAAAATTACAATAACAGGTATCATCACAAAATATGCATGAGAAAATGTGCAGACAGGACAAACCTGATACTAGTGTAACTCCAGTGCCCTTACTAGACAAACCACAAGGCAATTCTCTAATAGTGGGCATGATTATGTTGGAAGAAATGTGGAGATATAGGGCACTAATGATGATTAGAGTATGCAGGGTAGCACACATACATCATATTAAATGCCTGTACATACATTCACTGTAAGGTCCAGTGAAGTGGGTGTGGTGTCCACCCCGATGCGCGTTTTGGTGTAGACCTTCATCACTGGAATTGTATATACTCTTATGATGTGTGCACACCTGTGTTCAGCAGTGCAACCATTATACTAACCATACATTAAATAAAGGTTGTTTATCTTGATTACAATGTTATAAGTGATGACCAAACAATGTTTTCTTTCGTTTTGGCATTTAATATTTTTCAGTTTCTTTTGCTCCATAGAGTCTGTCAGGTAAATGTGTTTGCTGAATTGATTAGGTATTACAACTTTTTACATTAACTTTACCACATATACTACATGCCTCCCCCAAGTTGTTTGGCTTAACGTACATACAGGTGTTATCTGTCTTTGCTATCATGTCTGTAATGAAAATAAGACCGCTGAAAAGTCTTCTTTACCTAACAGGAAGAATTACTCTAATATTATACTTTGGTACCTGTGTGAAAATGTAAACTGTAATGTAAAAATGAAAAAAAAACATATATAAAACATAACATAAAAACTTGACTTTTACAACAGGTAATTTTCTGATGATCTTTCCTCCTCACACTTTACTAACACTGCTGCCTCACCTTTTATATGTCCTTTGAATTTCACAATTAAATACAGGCAAAACTAAAGCCAAAAGCAGCGTACGAATTAGGATCAAAATATTTCCACTGTTTATTTGCATGCATAATCAGATTTAATAATAGATTACTGTGGGTCTGACTCCTACAATCCCATCATTAAATGTCCTCATGTTACACTTTACATGGTTCTGGTGTAACGGAGCATAGTAATTAATATGCCTCTATTGAAACAGCAGAAACTACCGTACCTAAATTCCTTCTATTAATTCTGGCTTTCTTCTACAGGATACTTGGAAAAAAGAGGCAATGTTTTCAGGAGCCTTTTGTAGATTTCATGAGAGCTGGTACAAGTTTTAAAGAGTTATTCACATCTTTAGAAGTTATCAATAAAGATAACTGAATCTGTTCATTTGTAGTGATGAGCGAACGTACTCGCCACTACTCGTTACTCTCCCGAGTATCACTATGCTCGGTGTACTTGGCGAGCAGCCACCATTTCCGGGATTATTCGGCGGTAACTGGAGTCTCCACCCAGCGTTTTTGGCAGACTTTAGAGACTCAATCACAGTGCAGGGATTGTCTGCCAGGCCATTAAATGCAGCAGTCATCTTTGTTGTGGTCGTGCAGTGATTGGCTTGGCCGCACAGCATCATCCTGAGTATAAGAAACCTAGCGCCGCCCTGCTCGCCGCATACTGTTCCGGATTCAGCGAGAGGAGGGAGAGCTGGTGCCGAGATAGGGTCAGAATCGTGGTTATAGGCCGGCGTCACACTTAGCGTAGGGAAATACGGTCCGTTTTTTACGGCCGTAATACGCAGAAAAGCTCCTGAACATTGATCCATATTCAATGCGAGGATGCGATTTTTTCTCCAAAAATTATCCGTGTGTCATCCGTATGGCATCTGTACGGCGAGCGGCTTGTAAAATGAACATAGAATGGATCCATGGGCTCAAATATTCATGAAAACATATATGCAGTCTATATATATATATATATATACAGTATATATGTCAGTGAGACACACATATATACAGTTAGGTCCATATGTTTTTGGACAGAGACAACATTTTTCTAATTTTGGTTATAGACATTGCCACAATGAATTTTAAATAAAACAATTCAGATGCAGTTGAAGTTCAGACTTTCAGCTTTCATTTGAGGGCATCCACATTAAAATTGGATGAAGGGTTTAGGAATTTCAGCTCTTTAACATGTACCACCCTGTTTTTAAAAGGACCAAAAGTAATTGGACAGATTCAATAATTTTAAATAAAATGTTCATTTTTAGTACTTGATTGAAAACCCTTTTTTGGCAATGACTGCCTGAAGTCTTGAACTCATGGACATCACCAGACGCTGTGTTTTCTCCTTTTTGATGCTCTGCCAGGCCTACCCTGCGGTGGTTTTCAGTTGCTGTTTGTTTGTGGGCATCTCTGTCTGAAGTTTAGTCTTTAACAAGTGAAATGCATGCTCAATTGGGTTGAGATCAGGTGACTGACTTGGCCATTCAAGAATATTCCACTTCTTTGCTTTAATAAACTCCTGGGTTGCTTTGGCTTTATGTTTTGGGTCATTGTCCATCTGTAGTATGAAATGACGACCAATCAGTTTGGGTGCATTTGGCTGGATCTGAGCAAACAGTATGTCTCTGAATACCTCAGAATTCATTCGGCTGCTTCTGTCCTGTGTCACATCATCAATAAACACTAGTGACCCAGTGCCACTGGCAGCCATGCATGCCCGCGCCATCACACTGCCTCCGCCATGTTTTACAGATGATGTGGTATGCTTTGGATCATGAGCTGTACCACGCCTTCGCCATACTTTTCTCTTTCCATCATTCTGGTAGAGGTTGATCTTGGTTTCATCTGTCCAAAGAATGTTCTTCCAGAACTGTGCTGGCTTTTTTAGATGTTTTTTTTATCAAAGTCCAGTCTAGCTTTTTTATTCTTGATGCTTATGAGTGGCTTGCACCGTGCAGTGAACCCTCTGTATTTACTTTCATGCAGTCTTCTCTTTATGGTAGATTTGGATATTGATACGCCGACCCCCTGGAGAGTGTTGTTCACTTGGTTGGCTGTTGTGAAGGGGTTTCTCTTCACCATGGAGATTATTCTGCGATCATCCACCACTGTTGTCTTCTGTGGGCGCCCAGGTCTTTTTGCATTGATGAGTTCACCAGTGCTTTCTTTCTTTCTCAGGATGTACCAAACTGTAGATTTTGCCACTCCTAATATTATAGCAATTTCTTGGATTGTTTTGTTCTGTTTTCTCAGCTTAGGGATGGCTTGTTTCTACACGCATAGAGAGCTCCTTTGACCGCATGTTTACTTCACAGCAAAACCTTCCGAATGCAAGCAGCACACCTCAAATCAACTCCAGGCCTTTTTTCTGCTTAATTAAGAATGACAGAACGAAGGGATTGCCCTCACCTGTCCATGAAATAGCATTGGAGTCAATTGTCCAATTACTTTTGGTCCTTTTAAAAACAGGGTGGCACATGTTAAGGAGCTGAAACTCCTAAACCATTCATCCAATTTTAATGTGGATACCCTCAAATGAAAGCTGAAAGTCTGAACTTCAACTGCATCTGAGTTGTTTTGTTTAAAATTCATTGTGGTAATGTCTATAACCAAAATTAGAAAAATGTTGTCTCTGTCCAAATATATATGGACCTAACTGTATATTTGTATTTAATACAGAGCTAGATAGCAGAAAAGCCGGTAATTCAATTGCCGGCTTTTGCTGTCTCCTTCCCAAACCCGAAAGGATATGAGACATGGTTTACATACAGTAAACCATTTCATATCCTTTTGTTATATATTCCTCACTACTAATGTTAGAAGTGTCTGTGTAAAATTTTGTGTCTCTAGCTGTTAAAATAAAGAGTTAAATCACGGAAAACATTGGCGTGGGCTCACGCGCAATTTTCTCCGCCAGAGTAGTAAAGCCTGCGGAATATGTTAGCGCTATATAAAAATAAAGATTATTATAAAGCCAGTGACTGAGGGCAGATATTAATAGCCTAGAGAGGGACCATGGTTATAGGACCCCCCTGGCTAAAAACATCTGCCCCCAGCCACCCCAGAAAAGGCACATCTGTAAGATGCGCCTATTCTGGCACTTGGCCACTCTCTTACTATTACCGTGTAGTGGTGGGATATGGGGTAATAAAGGGTTAATGTCACCTTGCTATTGTAAGGTGACATTAAGCCTGGTTAATAATGAAGAGGTGTCAATAAGACACCTATCCATTATTAATCCAATATTAATAAAGGGTTACAAAAAAGCACACACACATTTGGAAAAAGTATTTTAATGAAATAAATACAAATGGTGTTGTAAATATCTTTATTATATGCTCAGTCCAATTGAAGACCCTTGCCACCTGAAACAAAGTTAAAATAAAAAAACAACAATATCCCATACCTTTCCGGCGTTACAGTCAAGTCCCACGATGTAAATCCATCTGAATAATTAAATAATTAATTATTATGGTTAAATAATTTTGCAAGCAGGAGCCTGCTAATGAAGCTGTTGCCCCTGCCTGTAAAAACTGGTGAATGAATGGAATGCAGGGGCTACCTAGACTTGCAGTGCTGCGCCCCCTGCTGGCATAACCTCATGTGAACTCTACCGTGAGAAAATATTCAGAAAAATTCCCACACTAGAGTTCATATGAGGTTATGCCAGCAGGGGGCGCAGCACTGCAAGTCTACGATGCTACGTTCCCCTGCATTCCATTCATGGAAGCGCACGTTCGCAGTAAAGAAAGAGACAGTTCATGCTCCGTGTTCAGCTTTGAAAAGCAATAATTAAAGGGCACAGAGCAGGGCCGGCTCAAGGTTTTTAAGGGCCCTGGGCGAAAGAGTCTCAGTGGGCCTCCCCTTTAACACATACCACGATTCATGATCGCATATAACACAGCCATGTAGTATATAACACAGCCCACGTAGTATATAACACAGCCACGTAGCATATAACACAGCCATGTAGTATATAACAGCCCACGTAGTACATAACACAGCCACGTAGTATATAGCACAGCCCACATAGCATATAACAGCCCATATAGTATATAGTATATAGCCCAGCCACATAGTATATAACACGGCCCACGTAGTATATACTGTAGAACAGCCATGTAGTATATAACACAGCCCATGTTGCATATAACAGCCCATATAGTATATAGCACAGCCACATAGTATATAACATGGCCCATGTAGTATATAGAACAGCCATGTAGTATATAGCACAGCCCACGTAGCATATAACAGCCCATATAGTATATGGCACAGCCACATAGTATATAACACGGCCCACGTAGTATATAGAACAGCCATGTAGTATATAGCACAGCCCACGTAGCATATAACAGCCCATATAGTATATAGCACAGCCACATAGTATAAAACATGGCCCATGTAGTATATAGAACAGCCATGTAGTATATAACACAGCCCACATAGCATATAACAGCCTATATAGTATATAGCAAAGCCCACGTAGTATATAACACAGCCATGTAGTATATAGCACAGACATGTAGTGTACAGCACAGCCTTCCTCCCCCCTAAGAATGACCCATAGTCCAGTACTCACTGTTATAGTTACAAAAAATACACTCCTCACCTCTAAAAGTGCCCGCGCTGCTCCCTGCTCCAGTCTCGGCGGCTGCCGCTGCACTGCCTGACACACAGCTAGTGTGCGATGACATCATCGCATACCCGCAGCGGCAGTGTCAGAGGCAGAGTGGGGAATGATGGGAGAGGGAGCATCAGGTGACGCTCTCTCCTCCATCATTTCCTTTGAACTTTACCGGCAGACGCCGGTATAGTTCAATGCGGCGGTGGGGGAGTTGGCGCTGGTGACAGGTGGGCCCCCCTGCCTCACAGAGGCCCCATAGCGGCTGTGTGATGTGCCGCTAGCTGAGGGCCCCTGGGGGAGTGGGGGCCCTTGGCAGCTGCCTGCCCCTAGCGTCAGCTCTGAATGGGCCCCCCTGTCTCACCAGGGCCCCGGCACTTGCCCAGGTATGCCGGGTGCTGACACCGGCCCTGGCACAGAGGAATGACAGAGGATGTTGGTAGAGTCAGCAAGGTTCTCCCTCAGCTTTTTCCCAAACAAAACACTCCTTGTGAGAGTCCCCCATGCCTCAGGGCCAGGGCGATAGGAGGGTCTGAGTAAACTCTCCCCGAACTTTGTCAGTGTTCCACTGCCTCTGCTGGATTGGAGTTGTGTCTCTCTCACCTGTACTCCTTGCTTGGCAAACGAACTGTGACCTCTTCTGCCAGCGTTTTCAGAATTTTTTAAATAATTCATTAAGAAGGGCCCTGTGGTCCTCCAACATTGTAGGACACCTGTCTGCCTCTGGAATAAGATAAATAAATTTCCCTTGTAGCGTGGGTCTAGAAGTGTCACCAATCAGTATTCCCGGTCTGTCACCAAAAACTTTGAGAGCGCGAGGGTGACGGAAAAGGCAGCAGAACATAAACTCACCCATGCGTGCAAGACTGCTAACAGTCGATACTTCCGTGTCATCACCAAGAGGACAACTGACTATGCTCTCCTCCTCCTCCTTGTCCTCAGGCCTCCACAACTTTCGACAAACTTCAGTAATATAATTGTAAATACTTTATTGTAAATACATTCCCCTGTAGTTTTTATCTCCCCACCTCCTTGCAGATTGTAAGTTGTTATGAGCAGGATGGGTTTATTTGGGTTTAATTATTGTTGTCATTGTTACTTAGTGTAGATTGTAAGTTGTCATGAGCAGGGTTGTTTTATTTCTGTTTAACAGGCATTGCACAGTGGCCACCAGGTTCCAGCCATTGTCACACATGACCATGCCTGGCTGTAGGTTCAGTGGTGTCAGCCACACAACTGCCTGCTCTTTCAGAGCTGTCCACAACTCTTCATCATTGTGCAGTTTGTCACCTAAGCATATTAGCTTCAGCACAGCCTGTTGCCGCTTGCCTGAGGCAGTGCTGCAGTGCTTCCAGCTTGTGACTGATGTGTTACTTTCGGAGATGGAGGCCGAAGAGGATGCGAAGGAGGAGGAGGTGCAGGAGCTGTAGACTGTGGTGGGAACCCAGATTGACGTAGGGCCCGGAATACTCGGGGTTGGGAGGACATGCACCATCCCAAGGTCAAACTGGGTCCCGGCTTCCACTATGTTAATCCAGTGTGCAGTGTGAGATGTACCGTCCCTGACCACAAGCACTTGTCCACGTGTCTGTGGTTAGGTGGACTTTACCAATAACAGCATTGTGGAGGGCACGGGTAATGTTGAGGGACACGTGCCTGTGTAATGCCGGGATGGCACACCGGTACAAATAGTCCCGCATGTTCGGGGCCTCGGAGTGATCCTCGGCTCTTCCCTCTTTTTTTAAAGATACATATCCAAGCCTTTGCCTCCACCTGCCCACTGCAACTCAAAAACATTTCCAGGATCTGTACATTCCAAGAAACTGGAAAAATGTTTGTGCACGCCCTCATGATCTCCCGCTTCCACTATTGCAACCTTCTACTCTGTGGCCTCCCCTCTAGCCCTCTTGCACCACTCCAATCTATCCTAAAGTCTGATGCCGAGTAATCCAACTGTCCCTCTGTTATTCCCCAGCCTCTCCTCTCTGCCAGGCTCTTCAGTGCCTTCCAATTGCACAGAGGCTACAGTTCAAAACCCTAACTATGGCAGACAAAGCCTTCCACAACCTGTCTCCATACATCGGCAACATGGTCTCCCAATGTCCGACTGGGTCATGGCTTCCTCTACGCTAACCCAGTGTGCCGTCAGATGTACCATCCCTGCCCACATGTACTTGTCCAAGTGTCCGTGTTTAGGTGCACTTTCCCTGTAACAGCATTGTAGAGGGCCCGGGTAATGTTGTGGGACACGTGCTTGCTTGTGTACTGTTGTGACGGCAGACAGGGAACAATTGTGGCAGCTGGGTAACGAGTACCTTGTGATGGTCACTGGCATCAGGTTGCAGAAAGATTACGTCTCCCACAGGCCTAAAATGCAACATTTTGAGGACAAGCAGATGAGAAATGTGTGAATTTAGTACTGTGGCTTTGGCTGCTTATTTCTGCTTGCGTTCCAAAGACTGGGGTATGGACAACTGAACGCTGCGCTGGGACAAGGACATGTGCTTGTTGATGGTGCTAGTTGAGTTTGTGTGCAAAAGCAGATGCAGGGCATGAGGCATCTTTGCATGTACCGTGGACAGGGGATTGGCTTGCACGCACAACATCGGAAGAAGCAGTGGTATCACCCGCAGACACTGTTCATGGAGCCTTGTGTTCAACCAACAAAGTCGGGTGCTTTGCTGCCATGTGCCTGATCATGCTTGTGGAGGTTAGGATGGGAGTTTTGCTACCCCTGCTGGTGCGGGCCTGGCCATTGGTGCAAATGGCCTTTTGGGGGTTATCGGCAGAGTGTTTAAAAAACAACCAGGGTGTTACGGGGACATTCAGTGTCTCACTCTCCCATACCACCTCCTCACCTCGACCACGGTCTTTCGGTGTTCCCCAAGGCTCTGTTCTAGGACCCCTACTCTTCTCCATCTATACCTTCAGCCTGAGACAGCTGATGTAATGGCACGGTTTGCAATATCATCAGTACGCCGATGACATGCAGATCTACCTATCTGTACCTGACATTACCTCTTTACTGACCAAAATCACACGTCTTGCCGCTATTTTATCCTTCTTTTATGCTCGCTTTCAAAAAGTGGACATGGACAAAACAGAATACATCATCTTTCAACCATCTCACGCTAAGAAGACATGAGAGATGAGTATGCATCATTCGGTACCATTTTAGTAAGAGGGAAAGTTTGCCCAAGAGAAAATGATTTTCCAGACATTCACGGCCTTTTTTGCACATTTTTTGCAGCTGTGGTCTTCATCTTCTTGGTGTTGAGGTGGTAAATTTCAAAGTCGCCATCAATACCATCATCGTTCATATCTTGTAAAGAGGAAATCTGGTGATTCCCAGAGTCGTGGTTATCTATGTTTAGTGGCATTCCTTTAACAGTGTTTGTTACACTAGAACAAATAATTTTCGACTGTGACATTTGGATAGTATTGGTAATATGTATGGGTGAAGATTAAGAAGCTTGTGCCACGGGTGTGTTTATAGTTACGGACGGTGCACTCCTCTTAAACTTAGTTTTTCACGAGCATCCATCACTTTGATTTTCCTCCAACACTGATCTGCTTTCTATAATTCAGTATCTCGCGAACATGTTGCACTTTGCCCTTTAGACAGACACGTGCATCTTTGGTTTGGCAACATATTTTTGATAGGCATTTTTTAGGCCGAGTCAAACACGCGCATCTGTTACACCAATCTTCTGACGGGCATGAAACACATTCTGGTAATTGGTGGTGGCTAAACGACTAATCATTGTAGGCTGTATCCTGGATCTCATACCTCCCATAACCACCGCTGTTGTTAATCATGTACTTTCCCATTCCTGTAATCACCATGGCCCTTTTCCTGATCACTTCATCCAACGATTTGTCCGCCATATTTGTAGTAAAAACCTGCACCTTCCCAGCAGCAACTGTGTAGGAAACCACTTTACAGTTTTGCAAGGTGTTTATCATGCCCGTAAACAATGTTTTTTAAAAAATTGCCCTCCCATGGGGAAACGTTTGTCAGCCCATGCACTTAGTGTATGGGCATTACAAGTCTAGGAGACCTGCTCCTTTACATTGTACCTACTTTTTAATGAAGCCTTCATCCACCTCTCATCATTTTCCACCACTAGATCACCAGGGTTCACCTGTTCCATGGTGCTGCAGACAGACAATTTTTGGGAAATGGTGTCTAGGATCAACATGAAAAATTAAAAAAATGCTTGTCAGGCGAGGCACTCCATTACAAGTCTAGGAGGCCCACACCCCTACATTGGGCCTACTTCTTAAGTCTGTCTCCTGCAATGTGTCCTTTACCTGCCACTAGATCTCCAGGGTGAACGTGCTTTGTACTGTTATAGGCCGGTGAAGTTTGGGCAAGGGGGGCTGTGATGGCAATAGTATATTTTAAAAAAGGTACCCCATATTGGTGAAACCACATCCTTGTTGGCAAAGAATTCATAACATTTGTGTACCTTAAAGAGCTCCCTTAGAAAGCTCTTTTTTGTGTTGCCTGGTTGCTCACATTGAACACAATACACTTCATATAAATTTGATAAAGCAATGCTGTTAGTTTGGCTCAGTAGTTCATTAAAAATATAGCTTTGTTCACTATATAAGTTTCTCTCCTTGAGAGCCATAATTTTGGCTGCCTCAAATGTACAAATGACAAATATACAAATGGCGATTTGTAAACAAGATTAAAATACTGTATACTGAATGCATTCAGACAAAGGCAATCACATAGCTGCATTTCTTGTAAAACATTTACAGATGTGACAGACAATGCTCATAGTGACACAATCTAGATAAATGTTTGTTTATTCACTTCACAAACAGGTTCTAAGCCTCTATATGTTTGCTGTTTGTCATTGTAAAACATTAAGGTTTACTGAAACTATGCCTGTAATGGTTTGATCTAAATCCTTGTGGGGTTCTCTGTCTTGGTGTTGCTTCTCTGATATTCCAGACTTATAATGTTTTAAAGCCTCTTGGTGATGATCTAAGTATACAGTGTGTAGTCAATCTTCATATATACCTAATCACTATATTATTTAATCCTTATATATACTTATTAACCTTTGTATGTTAACATATATAAAAGTGTACGCACTCACACTATTCAGTCATACTATTCCTTGAATTTTGTAGTTTGCAATAAAATTGCGTTGTATTGCAAGTACTAGCCTTTTTTAAAGCCGTATCTGAACCTTAGTGTTAAAAACGTGGCAAATAAAATTGCCAAATTCTCCTTTAAACAATTGTGTAAAGAGGGAACCATCATACCATTACAAAATACGAGTGGATTTTCATGGGCCCATCCAGTATGTGGGTTCAAAGGTGTAATGGGGTTCATATGAGGGACTATGCAGCAGGGCTGGCCTTGCTGCCAATGTGTAAAACAAAGGAGTACAGGAGTACAAAATGCATATTGTGAAGTGGATTTTCATGGCCCCTTCCAGTATGTGGGTTCTAAGGCATATTGGGGTGCATATGAATTGCTAGCAGGGCAGGCCTGAATTCAATGCAACACTTTTTCAGGAGTCCCCCCTGGACATCTTATGACAGGGGTATTGTGGTGCGTGGTAATTCTTGGCAGCCCATCCACTCACAGCCTAGGTTACAACAGCTTAGGAGACCCACTGTTTCATAATGGCCCTTTAAGAGGATTAATGGCGCCTGATGCACCAGTAAAAATAGGCTCTGTGACTTTGAGTCCCTCCTTCATAAATGAAACAAGATGGGTCTGCTTTTGTGTCACACACCACATGGCCAGCTAGGGGTTGTTAAATGTTACAATGACATTTCCCAGTGAATGCATTTGTAGTGGTTGAAAGCAATGTTAAAGTTGAAAAACGCTTCAAAAACGCTGCGTCTGAACTAGGCCTAAGTGGGGGAGGAAATTTTCGGTCTGGGTTTCAATATTTGGCCTTACAGGCAAGTTATTAACCTGCAAAGGATGTACCTTAACATATTTCCCAGCAAAACCCATTTTGGTTTCATTTTAATGTGTTTTTTGTGGCACCAGGAAAAATGGCATGAATCTAGGAAAAAAATTATTAAAGCTGTGAACTAGGAGTCAGGAATGCTTTCAAGGGCGATCTCCATGATGTTTCTGTGTCATATGAGCAGTGTTTCCATCATTATCAGATGTTTTTAGACCTTAAAAGAACCCAGGGGGATATCGCGGTAAAAATACTCGGGTCTCCCATAGACTTACATTGAGCTCGTTGTTCTGGCTGAGTACCCGAGTATTCCAATCTGCTCGACCCGAGCAACGAGCACCCGAGCATTTTAGTGTTCGCTCATCACCATTCATTTGGATTCACCTTGAATTTTTAAAAATTTCAAATTCTCCAGAATTTGAATTTCTTTTACTACTCACTTGAAGAGAATTGCTCAAAAGGGAAATATTATATATACTCACCTCACCACCAGGCTATTATGTTGCTACAGCCCGCCGTTCAATGTTTAACTCTCTAGTTTTCCTCTCGTGTCTTCTACTACAATATTCAAACACCGAAAAAAAAAACAGATATCATGACCCGCACCATGACGTATTGAAGCACATTGCCAATTGAAGACATTCATTGTTACTTTTCATTGTGTGTCATGACGTTATGACATCATGTCCGAGGCTTAGTCGGTGGCAGAAGCTTATCGCTAAGTGAAGATGCAAGATGACTCGCTTAGCACTAGCTAGAGAGTTCTGCAGCGGAACTGTTAAGCAGCGGGAAGGTTGCAATCTGCCAAATTGCAATAGTGGCAGATTAGCTCATCTGTAGTTATCACCCACTCATTGGATAGGTCATAACTTGCTGATTGGCGGGAATTTGTCCCCAACAGACTCCAGTTGTGGGTGCTTCTAGAGGCCCCAATTAAATTGAGAGGTGGGTGGATACGCACACCACCCAACTCCATTCATTCTCTATCATCACTAAAGCAAGCAGGTTAAAAAGGGAATGGAAAACAGGATTGGAGTCTAGTAGTTTTTTGCGATCTGGGGTGAGTTTACACTCTTTCTGTAGACCTTAGTATCTTATTAGTTTCTATGTTTTCATGCAGTTCACAGTATTTGTGCTAAACTAATATTTTCATATTCACCAACTCCATACAATGATTACTTTGAACATGTTTCCAATTCTGCCTGTTCCATTCCAAGATTACGTTGAATATGTCTTGTACATATTCACATGATGCAGTTTATCTGTGCAAACTTAATGCTTTAATTTAATGTTAAACAAACTCAGTCAGTCATGCCTTTTTTACATTGACCATATAAAATATAAACACATTTAATATACGGCATTTATTTTCTCCAGTTCCACTCTATAAAGACCCAATATACATCCTTTTTGATAATTATATCTGTGTAATCTTTTGTTAATGTGAATTGCTACAAACACGCACCCAAACCACATAAACCATGTGGCATTCTAATAGCTTAATGTAACGGTACTGTGGGACAGTGTCTCCTGGGGTCACCGTGCCTTACTATGCTCCTGACTTACCCTTATCTGTTCTCTCCCCCACTGAAGGATGACGTGAGGATGAAGTGTATAGGATCATACTATCCCGACAGACAAGGGAAGACAAACAGGGATAAATGAAACTCCAGTCATACAAAATACACTCACTAAATAGAGTGGAACACAGAGGAGCGTAAAGTAGATGAAATCAAATGGGAGAGGATGAGGATGAACACATAAACTCCATGCAGAAATCGCCAGAACAACTCTCCAAATGCCAACTCCAAACACCGAACAACTTCTCCTCTCTAAACCAGGCAGAATGAACTATCACTGGAAATTCCCAAATGCCAGTGGCAAGCATATATAACAAACGGGAGTGTCCAACACGGAACAGCTGAGACAATCCATGATGGAGAGCTTCACGAGATCAACTGCACTGATTAACCCTATCAATGCCAGGTCAAAAAACCCTGCATGGTTTAGTATGATGGTGAAGCAGTTCTAACCAGTGCAGCAATTCAAGTAACCAGACTCCGTGATCTTCTGGCCCCTCTCTGTGGCGGTATTCCCATGACACTTAAATCCTAAGAGTCTCAGGTGATACTAGTTTCATAACCATGCTGAAGACTTTAACAGATCTGTCTGTCGGTTTTTTATAGTTATGATTAAGAGTCGGATCAGCTCGAAACGCGTCAGAAAAAGTCTTCTATTGCTTCTACTGGATTTAAAAATAAACAACTATTGGCTTTTGAAACCACCGTGTGCTGGACTTCAAGCCATGATTGGACTTGATATTGAACTATATATTGTTTTGTATTGTCCAGCTTTGTCTGTGTAAGGATTTTTGCAGCCAAGCTGTATCTCTGGAGATGCAGATATACCCTCCATGTCTTTAGTCAGATGTGGAGATTTGTATTTTCTGTGGTGGATATTTTCTAGTGTTTTAATACTGACCGCATAGTACTCTGTCCTATTCTTTCTTTTTAGCTAGAAAGGCCTCCTTTGCTAAATCCTGATTTCAGTCTGCGTATGTCATTTCCCTCTCCTCTCACAGTCAATATTTGTGGGGGGCTGTCTATCCTTTGGGGATTTTCTCTGAGGCAAGATAGTTTTCCCGTTTCTATCTTTAGGGGAAGTTAGTCCTTAGGCTGTGTCGAGGTGTCTAGGGAGTGTTAGGTACATCCCACGGCTACTTCTAGTTGCGGTGCTAAGTTCAGGGTCTGCGGTCAGTACAGGTACCACCTTCTCCAGAGTACGTCACATGCTGCTCCTAGGCCACCAGATCATAACATGTTACATCCCTGGTACTGCCTATAATATAACAACAATACTGAAGACTTGTGGAGTAAATTCCATAGTCCTATATGAATCTGTAACAATATAAAGTGCCACAGTGCAAACCAACATAATCAATAACAGTCATCAAGCAGCTTACCCATACGAATGGATGATTCTCCATGTTCCACGCTTGTTACAGAGTCATATAGGACTATGGAATTTACTCCACAAGTCTTCAGTATTGTTGTTATATTATAGGCAGTACCAGGGATGTAACGCCATGTTGCCTTTGATGAGCCCCTGATGTGCCTAAACAGTGGAAACCCCCCACAAGTGACCACATTTTGGAAACTAGACCCCCTAAGGATCTTATCTAGATGTGTGATGAGCACTTTGAACCCTCAGGGGCTTCGCAGAAGTTTATAACACCCGGGCATGAAAATAAAAAATCATATTTTTTCCACAAACATGATCGTTTAGTCCCCAATTTTTTATTTTCCCAAAGGTAACAGGAGAAATTGTACTGCAAAAGTTGTTGTCCAATTTGTCCTGAGTACGCTGATACCCCATATGTGGGGGGAACCACTGTTTGGGCCCTAACTTTAGCCCCAACCCTAACCCTAACTTTAGCACCAACCCTAACCCTAACTTTAGCACCAACCCTAACTTTAGCCCCAACCCTAACCCTAACTTTAGCCCCAACCCTAGGCCTAACCTTAACTTTAGCCCCAACCCTAACCCTAACTTTAGCACCAACCCAAACCCTAGCCCTAACCCTAACTTTAGCCCCAACCCTAACCCTAACTTTAGCACCAACCCTAACCCTAGCCCTAACCCTAACTTTAGCCTCAACCCTAACCCTAACACCAACCCTAACCCTAACCCTAATTGGAAAATGGAAATACATAATTTTTTTTTATTTTATTGTTTTTCCCTAACTAAGGGGGTGATAAAAGGGGGTATTTATTATTTTTTCTATTTTGATCACTGTGATAGGATCTCACAGTGACCAAAATAAGACAAGAGGAAGAATCTTCCTCTGCTGGCCGGCACATCACGGCGGGCGCACTGCGCATGCGCCCGCCATTTTCTTCCCGGACGAAGAAGCTGGCAGCCAGAAGGGGACGCAGGAGGACCTAGGGACTCCGGTAAGTATAACAGGGTCCCCGATCCCCCTATTTTTCTGTCCACTGATGTGCGATCACATCAGAGGACAGAGAATGACACATTGCTTTTTTTTTGCGGTCACCAGTAAATGGTTAATTACCGACGAATGCAAAACAGGGGTTGGTAAAAAACGACCCTGATCATGTTCTTTGGGGTTTCGGCTACCCCCAGCAGCCGAGACCCTAAAGATCTGCCGGGTGCCAGCCAGCGGGTGCACTGCGCATGCGCCCGCATTTTTTTCCCGGAAAAAGATGGCGGCGCCCATTCGGAGCCACGTGAAGCATCGGGGGAGACGGTTGAGTATCGGGGGCGATCGAGGACCCCATTTCTCTGTCCTGTGATGTGAGATCTCATCGGAGGACAGAGAAATTAAATGGGAAATCGTGTTTTTTGGGGGTTTTTTGCGGCCGCCGGTAAAAGGTTAATTACCGGCGATCGCAACCCGGGGGTTGGTAAAAACCGACCCTAATCATGTTCTCTGGGGTCTCGGCTACCCTGGCAACTGAGACCCCAGAGAAAATCCGACTCTGGGGGCGCTATACACTTTTTTTAAGTACCCTTAGCTGCCGCCGTTAAAATGCGTATTGGCGGTCGTTAAGGGGTTAATATTAGCAAATTCTAAACAGTAACTAATTTATTAATAGACACATGCCTCTGGTGGATAAAGGTACATTTACAGATTAACCATGGACACTTTTGGAGCAAAAAGAGAAATGTCACAAATTTGGCACAATTTAAAATTAGAAAAGTAAATGAGGAACAATAACTCACAAAATTACTCATAGACAGTGTTGGAAATTGTTTGTAACTAAAGAAAGAAAACATATTTGGTATAATTTCTAAAAACAAAACCGAAAATCTGGTCTGGCGGCCCATAACAACCAATTAGAGCTTATCTTTCATATTTCAAACTATTCTAGAAAAATTAAAGCTGCAATGTGATTGGTTGCCCGCAATCTCATATTTGGAAAATGGTGGAGATTGCAACTTGGAAAAGTTAGGAAAAATACTAAACTGAGATGACATTACAACAAAAAATGTATCCATACTCGATAAAGTTAGAGTAAGGAAGGCATCAAGTCTACCAGGCCTTATGCAGAAGTCCATGGATTTCGATCCGATCTTTGACCACAATGCACGGAATGGCCGTGGGTCTCCCAACCGGAGCACGACAGCTTCATGTATTTTTATGAGGTTGTAACGCTCAGGGGTGGACACCCACGTCCAGTCGATACTCAAGCCGATTGGCACAAACGTCTGAATAAGCCTTCAGGGTGTGGCACTTCTCATGAAAGAACTAGAACAAAAAACTGATGAGGGGTGCTACTACGCTGGGTGGATACACGGAGTGTCTTTTTTTTATTATGCAGCTGTAAATTTTGTCATTTGGTATTATGTAAGAAATGCCTAAATTTATGTACAGAACACCTATATTCATGAAGCCGATAAATAAAGAAACACTCCTAACAATTGTCAAAGACAATTAGAAATCATCCAGTAGGGCATTTCTTATTCTCCCCAGCAGTACTCTGAAACCCAAAAACTTCTAAATCAGAGTGAAGGCCACTCTAACAATAAGGAAGACCAGATCCAAAAACTTGTTTAATCTTTAATGACTTCTCTTCATCCTGATATGTAAAAAAAAGAGAGTCAATCGGTGAAAATATGGTAACAACGTGCTCAAAATTTGTAGATAAAAATACTTACTGTCTCACAGGCTTCACTTCTGTACGTGGTATCAGGTTGGTCTCCGCTTAGCAGACATTCCTCTAACAAAATAAAGATGCATTTTATGGAAAGTTCAACCAAAATAAGATTTCTTAAATCATTACATAAACTAAATATTTTAGGCTACATTCCCACATTGAGTTTTTGGTGTGTTTTTTGCGCTAACCTATTTTACCTAATAGGTTCATAAAATCTGCAACATCAAAAACTCACCATAAGCTCACTGTGGGAAAGTAGCCTAGTGAAAACATCTTTATAATGACCACCCCCTGAAGTGTAGGGGAGGTCTTCTCAAAGAAGAGATCCATTTAAGTCACCTAATCACTGATCTAATTTAGTGGTCTCGGAAGTGTCACACAAAGATCAGAATTTGGAAAAGTCTCCCACCTGCTATGTGCAATTTATAAAATCATGATATGAAACAAAGGGGCCCTTAAGCTCCTTTATGCCACGTGTACACATTGAGTATTTGGTTATTTTTTTTGTACATCAGTATTTGTAAGCCAAAACCGTGGAACAGTCAGAGGAAATGTATAATAAATACAGAAGTGGTGACGTGTGTCTATCACCCACTCCTGGTTTTGGCTTACAAACACTGATGTAAAAAGCTCACCAAATACTCAATGTGTGCACATGGCCTTAGATCACTGAAAAGATTGAAAAGACGCCGGAGAATACATTTCAGGAAAAAGACCACCAGCGCTCTCCTGAAGAGTCATGCCTTGAAAATCTCGGCAGGTCCACCGGCATCTTAAAGATCCCTATATCCTTAATTTCCTACCCAAGGCGCTTAATCTCAAAGTTAACCGTTTACTACCCAAAATTCTGACCGAGACTTATGCTAGGCTTTCCCTTACTCTTGGTGGCGCAGTAGTCCTGGCTTTTACTTTGCATGAGCTATGGCCACCATAAAAAAATAATTGGGGAGCAGCACTCCTGGCCAACACTTTGCATGAACTACGGCAAGTATTTAAAAATTATCAGCGTACAGCGTCAGAACAAGTCCATTTTGAATGCTTTATACTGCAAAGTCTATGTCAGTCATACAAGGCCAACTAAAGCAGCTCTTCAGTGCAAAACCTCTGCAAACAGCAGCATAAGGTCTCATTCAGATGTCCGATTTTTGCGTACGAGTGCTAGTGGAGCGCCCCCAGACGCAGGGCCACGGGGTACTCGGTACCGGGCCTCTCTGTCTCGGTCCTGGGGTTGTCACGGTGGCTAGACCCGGTCCGTGACCCTGCTAAGGGGCGTCCAATGAAAGGTGGTGAAAGTTTGTCAAGGGTTCATGACGCCAACTGTGGTATTCAGTCAGGGTGACCGACGCTGCTCAGGGGTCCACTGGGGTGATGTTATGGCAGCTTGATGGTATACCTTCCCACAGGTGAAGTGCTTCCCTAGGGATTCCCAGTAGTGTAGATGGTGATGATGTGAGGTGCGGTCAATAACGAGGACACAAAGGGTGCAGTCTCTTTACCTCTTTACTGAAGACTTCAGGATCCGCAATCCAGAGCACTGCTAACAGGGATGGCTGAGACCGGCCAGTCCGAAGGCACATCCAGAGTTCCCTTTGCAGGTGGAAATCAATGCCTACCTACTAGTGCCTGTGTGTTGTAGTCCTTCCCTGCTGAGCACCACGGGATAGTCCTCACAACTGTCGTACTTGTTCTGATGTTCTTTCTCTCTCCGTCCCCCAAATGATATGGCTAGGACGCACCCATATGACAGGTGGGCCTGGAGTTATTCTGGGACCCTAGAGACGCCCCTCTCCCACGATTGCCTCCTATGTCTGCTTAGGTGATTTGGGTGAGACAGCCAACCTATAATTAACTGTCCTGCTGCTGTTTGAAGTAATGCTTGAAGTCTGTTACTTCCTCGGCGTTCCGGCCACCGGCTACGCGCCTCAGTAGGATGTTGCCGATCTCGAGGCACGACTCCTACTGGTTCTATCGCCTTTTTGCTGTGATCTTGTTTCTCACTTCTCCACAATATACTTCGCTTTGTGTCCTTCCTTAAGATGCCACCGCAAGGTAGTGCAGGCGCGGCTCCGTAACGATCTGTCCTTTTCGCTAGGTCCCTGCCAGGATCCCACCCCTGACAGGTCCTCCCTGGAACTCTCCCAGGCTGCTTTCTAACTAACTTCCTATCCAACCCCCAGTTTTACCCAAGTGTGAGGAGTGGCCTAATACATAGAGCCCTTTGCTCCCCCTGGTGGCCGGAGTGTGAAGTGTAGTGTGTGACTGTGATACCTGGTCAGGTGAACTCCTTTGGTGCAATCAGACGTAACATCATTCCCCTTAGTGGCGGAGCAACATTACTGCAATGACCAGGACTCTGGGGCGCTGCACTAGCTGCGATTTTCAGGGATAGCACTGTGACAGTCTATGGGGCCATTTAGATGTCGATGATCGAAAATCGTGGAGACATGTCCGATTTTGATCTGAAGGTCTGATAAAATTCGGCAATGCAAGTCAATGGGTCAGTGAAAAAAAATCTGACTGCACTTGGATGACATAAGAGCACGGTTCGATTTTCATGGACTGTCAGCATGGAGAATGTGGAGAATTTTTTTTTATTTCTCTACTTATGAGAAAATCCGATGACAATTGGACCACTCTCTGATCAGAATAATCTTTCCATTTTTCTTGTATATGGAAAAATCGTACGTCTGTATGAGGCCTAAATCTCAGTATCAAAAGCTGCATGACAAAGAATTGAGTCGGGAGAGACATACGAGAAGACTGCATATTTCTCACAGATCTTTATATATATTTGCATATGTACCTGCGTAATGTCTAACATAGTCTCGATCATCTGACATTTGCTGTTCTTGATGAATGTATCGGCTGCTGGTAGGTTCAATGCGAGACACAATTTCAGCCAGATCGGTGAAACCTGGGACCGTGCCGGCCTATATATGTGGAGAGAAACCATGTGAGGCATCACAACGCTCTACTGTAACACATAGAGGATATAGGTAATTAGCCGGTACTCTGAGATATGAATTAGTGATGTCCCACTTACACCACCCTCCTGACGGTCATCTAAGTCAGGGGTGCTGTGGTCTTGCAGCATCTTGACAATGACGTCTCCTCGATGCCACTCTGTAAATATAAGCTTCCCATAGTCGTATCCAATATCCTGCATAGTACATAATAGATGAGACATTAAGGACAGATGAAAATATAAGAAATGTGATGTGAAGACAGTGTCGGACTGCCGTGCCAAGGACCCACCAGTAACATTAACTCCAGGGCCCCACTTTTCAGCTACATGCAAATATGAATTTATCCTCATTCACAAACTTCTATAGCAATACTCATATAAGAGGGTGGTGGCCAGGAACCGACAGGGAGCAAAATTTAGTCCTGGCATGTGAAAGCACATAGGCCCATGTTGTTCCTCTCCCCTGATGCTTCGTCTCAGCTGCACCCCGACGACGCTGATACTGTTAACAGCATAGCAGATAATGCGGCTCATGACTGGAGCAGCCCATCTGGCATTTGCCAGAATTGCCAGATGGCCAGTCCGGCCCTGGTTGTGGCTCATATCTGCACAAGGGCCACCGGAGGATTCTCCTTTTCTTCTGTGGGCCAGTTCGACCTTATATGAAGATAAGGGATGACTTACAAATAATTATAAGATGGAAATTCCCCATGATTAGTACTGACAGCCGGAGTTTATTTTAGAAGCTGCACTTTTATAATGGACATATTAACCTTTATCGCATAGGGAGTCCCAACAGTGGGAACCACAGTGCAAGAGAACAAAGTGAACTTTCATATAAGAATAGATGTGTTGGCATATAGCGCTATAGTCAATATTAAGCTGTGTAATTTTGGGCCTGTATATACATGCTGGCATATAATATAAAGATCCTTGATGTGGCCGACTTACATATACTTCCTGGAAGCGACGGAATTCTGAGGTGGAGAAGCGCTGCACTGGAGGGGACAGATATTCACAGTATCCACTGAGCTTCACCATCTCGAGCTGCCGCACACAAGAGACATAGGACAAGCGGGACTGCAGCTCTGCCATGTCTGGGATCTAGTCATTTCAGACATAGAAACATTACAATGTACAGCGAAGCCTTAGATTCTGTCCAGAAAATGTCATCACTGGCCGGTTATGGTCTACCGGACATGTTGTTTTGGTCTTCAATAGAAGATAAAACATTTTTTAATAATTGCTTGAAGAACAAGCTTCACCAATACTGTTATTATTCATTTGTTTCCTAATTATCATCAAACGGGCAGCACGGTGGCTCAGTGGTTAGCACTGCAGCCTGGAGTCCTGGGTTCAAACCTCACCAAGGACAACATCTGCAAGGAGTTTGTATGTTCTCCCCGTATTTGTGTGAGTTTCCTCGGGGTTTTCCAGTTTTCTACCACACTCCAAAGACATACTGATAGGGAGATTAGATTGTGAGTACCAATGGGGACAGTGGTCATAATGTCTGAAAAATGCTGCGTAATATGATGATCCTATATACCTAAACCATAATAATCAAATGTACTGGCCATAAACTATGGCCATTATTAAACAAGATAGTTATAACCTTCTAAAGATGTCCCTTGGACTATAAAGAAAGTGTAATGAAAAGCGCTGCAAGGCTGTAGTAGTGCGTACTACCTGAAAATAGTCAGAGGGGCGGTCCTCATCCCAACCAGAGTCATGCAGTCCTGACATTACAGAGCAGCTCTCCCAGCATCTGTGGCACACGGAGTGAACTGAAGGGGACTGGTCTCAGTTTTATCTGTACTAGCTCCTGTGGTGGATGTCATGGGAGCTGGATTGTAACATCAGGATGGCATGACTCACGAGGAGTCTGGGACCGCCCCCTTGACTTAGACTTTTACAGGTAGCCCAACTTTATTTTTTCTCTTTATGCTCCACGTCCCATTTCAAAGAGTAACATGAATACAAATCTATGACCATCCTGTATAACACAATATCTGCAGTTTAGGAATGTTACACTTAATGACAGGTACATTTTACAAAAACTCAAAACGCCCTAAAGGATCAAAATAGGCACAAGACATAGGTCTAAAAGCTGATAATATTGTAATTTTTAAAGTAAATGATAAAGCACTAATAGCAAAATCTCTATGCCTAGACCTATTAGAAAAATCTAGTACAAAACAAAATATATTTCTTCACCACAAGGTACTAAATTATTCTAAACCTTATATTTTCTGAATTATTGAATGTGTTCTGATGCCACGTGAATCATCATTAGGCTGGTCCTATGGATAGCCCATTCAAATAGACCTATTGTCAGGACTCAAACCCAGCAGCTCTTGTGCACCAGGCGGCATCTCTTCCCTATGAGCTTTTAAGTTCAGTGGACAGTTCCTTGCTGACCCAGATACTATTACCAGTGTTGTTTCTGATTGGCTCCACCCTGAGTTCCTGATTAGCTCCACCCTTAGTTCATGATTGGCTCCATCTTGAGCTCCTGATTGGATGCACCCTGTAATCTCCTGATTGAACACCCTACTTAAACCTAGCTTTTTACTTCCTTCCTTGCGAGATTATTGAGCTCCCAGCCTTTAGTCAAGCTCTCCTTTCATCTGCTGCTTCATCCAAGATTATACTGCAGATACCATGTACCGACCTCTGGTGATTCCTGACCACAACCTGCTGATCCTTTAACAATATAAGTGCTACCATGTACGAACCTCTGGCTATTCCTGACTACACTACCTGCTGGTGCTGCCCCTAGTGGTTGCAATATACTACTCCAACCCAGGTCAGTCCATAACACCTATAGACTGTCCGATCGGAATATTTCTGGTTTTAGATTTTATGATTATGTAGGATACTTTATTTTAAGTGATACTTTCTTGTTCTTATAGTTTTGCAAAAGCCACCTCTTGAATTTTACCACTATTGGCTACCCAATAATAATTTACCTTCACTTTGGTTCCCCAAGGGTTGATACGATTCCAGAGAAGCCACCAGCCTGATAGACTGTCTCCATAATTATATGTATTCCATTCCTCTTGCTGGCCAACATCTACTGCAAGAACTGTGCGTGCCCCCATAGAACGAGCCACATCGGCTAGGATCCAAAGAAATCAAAAACTTAAATTTAAAAACTGAAGGATAACTTTTAAATATTTGCCTCAAATTTGCTTCTTACCTGGAAGATTATTGACATAGCATCCATCCAATAAGAGGTGGTCATCTACTGGGTCGCACAGAGGAGGAAGATAAGGCATGTAGGAGGTGGTGGCTCGAATGTAGCGCCAAAGTATGCCTAGAGGGTGATTACAAAATATATTTTTTTGCTATTTCTATCAAATATACAGCACAGCATGTGGTAGAACCAACTCAGACCTTCTCGGTGAACCCTCATTGAAGAAGAACTGATATCTGTTGTGATACAAAAATATGGCAACCACAGATCCTAATGTAAAAAAAAAGTTATGTTAGAAGAAGCATACAATAAAGTCTATGAAATGAAATCCAAACAAAAAATATTTTACTTGGATTTGCCGCTGCCCAAAGAGGTGAATCAATGTTGTATTGAATCTAGATCCCGATAACAGGGAGGTGATTGGGTAGGTAAGATCCAGAGCTGTCCTTGGCAAAGAAGACATCATCTGGTGCATAAAAAGACATAAAAGGAATAAGGAAGAACTATAATTAGAACTATGACTAGAGCTAAAGCATAGGAAAAAAATCATGAAAGATTTGGATTTCTAGGTCTCTGATATGAGGCATATGATGCTCATGTCAATTTATACAATTAGCAGGATACTAGATAGTTTGAGGTTTTCATCTCCTTCATAAATACTCCTCTGTATGAAAGTTAAGCCAATGATTGATACAAAAGTGTTTACCTGTGCCCACATGCTGGTTCTATCTTTAGTTCTGCTCCCATCAAGTTCTTCGGCATATACACCACCAACCAAGGCCCCCATGGAAGTTCCGCCCACCATGTCCACTGGAATTCCTGCCTCTTCCAAAGCCTTAATGATGCCTACATGAGCAAACCCTCTGAAAACCAGAGTAAATCTATGAATCAGCATCTTTCAACCACAGTTCTCAAAGAACCTCATCAGGTTTTGGTTTGGGAATTTTGTAAAGATCACAGAAGATGATAGAAAACTCATCACCAAAACATGATCAGTAGGGGTTACTTGAGAACTGGCCTACAGAAAGCCACACAAAGCAGTAAAAATGTAGACTGATTCACTAACCTGGCTCCACCACCACCTAATACTAAAGCAATGGCATTTCCTGTTAGAGTTCGAGCAAGTCGGGAGAAGTCACTATGACAGTCAACTTGGTTCTTCAGGATTTTGGAGTAGAATTCCAGCTGTAAGATAATTTTGCTAAACTTGAAATTTACGATTTCTATATTTTTATACTTGTGAACCTCATCGGTATAATCTAAAAACACAAAATGATGCATATATATTCCTAATCTTTAAAATATAACAAATATAAAAACTCATTTTTTAAACCATCTCCTAGAACCATCACTAATAAAGTCTACAAAGATTCATCTCTACTATTTTAGTCATTTTTAACTAATTTACTCTTACCATTCTATGTGGTGGTCTCTTTATAAACAACCTCTTTGGGCCTCGAATATGAAAATGTCCTGAAACCCATGTCCTCAGTTTCAACCATTCCACTGTTCCTGAAGGAGAAGGTCCATCCATTCGGTGGAGGAGAACAAGCTGTTTGAGAGCTCTAACAGGAGAATTCTCAAGGAACTTTTCTAGCTAGAGATCAACAAGAACATTAGATCTAAGCCATTAGCAATGATGATTACAAAATAGAATATGGAAAGCTAAATTCCAAGTCCAGCTAACTATACAATAGTACTAGAATTAGGATCAATACAAAATGGTTGATAAATGAACTCTAGAAATAATGGGGAAGTTCTGCCAAAGAAATACATTCATATCTATAGCTCTGGTGTAAGAATAGTAGTCAAATAACCCTTGTTATGCTCTCACCTCACCCAATGTTGGCTCTTCTTCTCCTAATCCCACTAGTAAAATACAGTCGGCTTGACGGATGCAGCGTATGGTCCATGGTGTGAGTGAAAACTCCGTTTGGTATAGGACAATACGATGAAGGTCTTCTTGTTGAGCTAGCCAGGTAGACAACTGACACTCATGGGTGCTACAGCAAAGCGTAATTATATATAACTGAAGGGTATCTTACTTTTACCCCATCACCACACCACATCAAGTTTAACACCAACAAACAAGTTCTTTGTACACTTGAAACTAAGCTACGAAGGAACCCCACAAACCTTTCTAAGGCATAGGCTCCAAGCCGCGCCCTGATGATGTCACTTGTAAGAACCAGAGTTGGTCCTAAAAGAGACAAATCATTAATCTATTAACTATGACCACCATGAGTTTTATTAACCACTCACCTGCCGAGAGTCTTACCAATGGTATTCATTGCATGTTTGAGCTCAAGGGTGAATGCAGTGAGAGGAACATTGCTGCTACAGGGTAAAACGCATACAGTACCAAGATTGTTGGCAACACTACCAGGATCTAAAAAGGAGAAAGAAGAAGGACTTTATCAGCTTCTTATGGGTCCTCAACCTTTTGTATCATCTCCTAAGAGTCAAAGGTCTTGTATATATGCATTTTTTGTGTTCCCCGTATTAGCAAAATATATAATCTGTCTCTCCAGCAACTCAGAAATAATATTAGGTATAATGCTTCCAGTGGCCACCTTAAAAATTTTGAATGGTGAAGACCATCTTTCACTTGGCTAAAAGGAACAAATTGATGTTCTTGTACACCAACATATAGAGAAAACAATGGGGCAAATTCATTAACCAAAATTCCTGAAAAATTCTGGTTCAAATTGTGCCAATCAATGACTTTTTACATGTTCTTACACCTCTTGACAATTTTGATCATTAAATTCTGTTGTTGTTGTTTTCGTCCTCCACACATTATGAATTGTATGGCCAGATGAAAGGAAAGTTCAAGTATTAGATATGGTCACACTTTTAAGGAAATTTTGACAAGGATATTAATTTGATTGTTTAACTTTTCGATAGGTTCTACATGTGTGAATCCAGTTTATCCACATATTTAGACAATCCACCAAAATTAGAAAAAATATTGCCCTATAGACAATATTTATTATGGATGATTGCAACGGGTTTGATAACTGGTACATCTATGATAACAAGAAGGATGGTCCCAAAGTCCCCTGTGTGAAGGTAATAATAGTGACCACTGAATGAATGAATGGAGCTCATTGTGTGGCGCCCCTGAGGTCTGGTCACCACAGAGGTACTGCACCTCATCCAGAGGTGTTTGACTCTGCTCTCGGGTAAGGAGGGGGCACTACCCAGGGCCCACACACTTGCATCCAACATCACATCACCTTAGCCTGGCAAGCTTCAATTGACCTTTTATTGGATGCCCAGGGCCACGGACCTGGACACTGCTGCCATGATATATCCCCCTAAAGAACTGACTGACCCGGCCTGAGTACCCCACGGTCCTAGCGGGTGCTCCAATTGTCCTTGAGAATGAAGGAGACACATATGTGCTTCTTAATTGACGCTGGGAGACCCAGAAGTTGGACTCTCAGTGCTTAGATCTCCACCTCCAGCGTTGTAACAGTTATTCCTTATCCTATACATAGATGATAAATGTTTGCGGGAAAACCCCTTCAAGATGATCATAGGGTCTCATAGGGACCCCCAGCAATCAGCTACTGCTGCATTTAGGGAACAGTGAAAGGCTAATTCTACTACTTTCTCCAACCAGTCTACTTTTCGAGAAAAAAAATAATTTCTACCCATCTGCTCACCTTGTGGTTGCTGTAAGTTTCCCAGGATTTTGTGGCTTAAAATATGAATTAGTCTGGTCACCACCTACAAAATGAATTCAGGATAGAACAAAAACAAAAATGTTAAGAAAAAATCGCCCAAAGGTAAAAATAAAGAATTGTGAAGCACCCAGTACAAATTATCACAGTTCACAGGGTGTCATACAGACACTGTTTTTTCCACTGTATTTTTTGTCCAGAATATCTGCAGCATTTAACAGCTCAAGTAACGTGGATGTGATTTCGTAAAAACTCCTGCTCATGGTGCATTTAAAAATGCTGTTGAACTGTGCATTTTTGCTGCATTTGCTGTAGTCCTCCATGGGAAGACCGAAAACATGTATGAAAAAATGTGTTTAAGTTCAGAATTTTAGCTCTAAAAATACACAAAACCTTCTGTGTCAAATCTGCACCAAAAAAGAGGCCGTCAAGTTGGACCCATAACTATTCCCAGACAAGGATGAAGTATGATAAATTACATTGCTCCATCCTTTTGTTCATAGAGGAGATTAGTTTAGGCAGCGGTGCCTTTCAGTAGCTTATCACTAGTTTCCCCCTAGCCATTCTTTTTTCACTACCTCACTTGAAGGAAACTGATGTAACAGAGCTGGATACGCATTCGTTGTTGTGCCGGACCATTCATGGAGCCACATCGAAAAATTTTGCATGTTACCTTTTTCTCTGATCTGGTTCTATATTTTTGCAATGGAAACTGGTAAAAAAAAAAGCCCGATTGCATCGGTTCTAACCTTAATTGATCCTGATGCTACTGATAAATAGAAACATTGCTTTTTGCATGTGAGAGTGAGGAGACTTATAGGCCATGCATGTTCATCTGGAAAATTAAATATGTAAATTGTCTCTTCAGAGAGGAAAATGACTTGAACTCTAGTGCCATCTATTGGAAGTAGCGATCCTAAAAGTCAATATCGACCCTTCAATGAACCTTGCTATACGACTTAGGGTCACTCTCCACGAGGAGAAATGTTACCCCTTATACCCTAGTTCAGATCCTCTCACCTAGCCAAATTAGCTCTCTTACCTTGCACTGACGAGAGGCAATCAACCCGAAACACCGTCTGCAAATTGAGATTCTGGTTTGGCTTTTATCCTAAGTTATATGGCAAGGCTCATACTGAAGGGTCTATATTGGCTTTTAGGATTGCTACTTCCAATAGGTGGCGCTAGAGTTCAAGTCCTCTTCCTCTCTGAAGAGGCAATTTGCCTATGTAAAAGTGTCCAACCAGGTCAGGATAAATAGTGGTTGGAAGAGCAATCATTCATCTTACTGCTATTCTTGGTATATGGAGCTCAAGTTGACTCAAGTTGCTTTTTAGAAGACTATCGCTCCCTGGGAGTGATCGGATGCATTCCATTGGTTAGTGGGTTGGGCAATGAGCAAGTCCGTGGGTGGATCCATGAGGTCATCAGGGTGAGTTGGTCCATGAGGTCATCAAGGTGGGCGTCACTGTGGGTGGATCCATGAGGTCATCAGGGTGGGTGTCATCTTGGATACAAGCACATGACTCTGATACAGGAAATGGCAGCCAATCTCAGTGTCTCACTTTGGTCTGAGAAAGCTTATGTAAGGTTAAACAATACACGTTATGGGTCGCTTCTCTCAATCTCTTATGTCTTGAGGTTAATTAAGTTATTTGATCTTATGGCTCTCCTCAACACCACTAGCCCGAAATTTGCACTCTCTAATGCAGCAAACAGAGGCAGCATCAGAAGAGCAAAGGGCTACTGAAGCAGAAAAGACCCTTAGTGTTTACAAGATCTGTTGGAAACAGCTTGTAAGTCTAGGAGACCGGCCACTGCTGATAAACTACAGAGGTGGTCAGTAATATAGCCACCAAGCAGCACACAATAAAACTGAAAATCCTTCTGATCTTGAGAATGGAGAGGATTTGTAATAAGAGTTAAATTGTAAATGTACAAGTTTTCACGTGTCCTTTTGTAATTTTACCCATTTAAATACTTGAGAAAAGCCCTTTAATTGAAGCCGAATGTCGTCACCTGCGGGTATCTCCTTTTGATGTAAGACAAAGCCCCATCCGGCAGTTTTGCCAGTTCAGAATCTCGTACTGCATGGACCGACGTTGCTCGGGGTCGATGGGTTAAAGCCTCAACCTGAAATTATAGTTAAGAGAAAAGTGTCTTATAGTTGAAGTAAAGGTACCGTCACACTGAACGATATCGCTAGCGATCTGTGACGTTGCAGCGTCCTGGCTAGCGAGATCATTCAGTTTGACAGGCAGCAGCGATCAGGATCCTGCTGTGCCATGGTTGGTCGGCGCAGAAAGTCCAGAACTTTATTTTGTCGCTGGACTCCCGCAGACATCACTGAATTGGCGTGTGTGACGCCGATTCAGCGATGTCTTCACTGGTAACCAGGGTAAACATCGGGTTACTAAGCGCAGGGCCGCGCTTAGTAACCCGATGTTTACCCTGGTTACCAGCGTAAACGTAAAAAAACAAACACTACATCCTTACCTTCCGCTGTCTGTCCTCCGGTGCTGTGCTTCTCTGCACTGTGAGTGCCGGCCAGCCGGAAAGCAGAGCACAGCAGTGACGTCACCGCTGTGCTTTCCGGCTGATACTCACAGTCAGTGCAGAGAAGCACAGCGCCGGGGGACAGACACCGGAATGTAAGTATGTAGTGTTTGTTTTTTTACGTTTACGCTGGTAACCAGGGTAAACATTGGGTTACTAAGCATGGCCCTGCGCTTAGTAACCCGATGTTTACCCTGGTTACCAGGGGACCGGCATCATTGGTCGCTGGAGAGCTGTCTGTGTGACAGCTCTCCAGCGATCATACAGTGACGCTGCAGCGATCGGGATCGTTGTCTGGATCGCTGCAGCGTCGCTTAATGTGACGGTACCTTAAGAGGTTATTCAAGCATATAAGTCCACTTCTTTGTTAGCGGCATTAATTACAGAGCCTCTAAGTCTTACCATGCCAATCAGTTCCCCTCGTCCATGCTCCCCCACCACATGTGTCTTCCCTTCTGGATCCGGAATCACTGAGCGAAGGCGACCATTCAATGTAATGTATGTGGAGTCTGAAGGATCCCCCTTACTATAGAAGACACATTGGTTATTAGAATAAAAGTATAGTGAAAAACAAAGACTGCATCGCAATCTGTATTAAAAAGAAAAATCTTGCACGTTTTCAGGAAATGCACATGTACATTAGTCGCAATAAATAGACTCTGAGCCCATTTTTTGCAACAAAGCATCTAATGAGCATGTGCTGTGACATCACCTATAGTGAACGGCTGATCCTGTGTTATCAGCTGTGTATAGAGGAGTTATCTGTCATTGTAATCCTGCCTCTGCTGATAAAGAAACTGCTGTAAACTCTTCCTGAAATGAGTCTAAAATAACCCCAGTGGCCAGTGTGAGAATTGCAAGCTTAGTAATTGTGATATAAATAATGATCACAACAATATGAAAAAATAATTTACAAAAATATGTATGTTCCATAAAAACCTGATTTAAACAGTGGATTATTTTCTGTTCTTTATGGAGTCCAATTTTTTGCTAAAATGTTCTTTTATCAAGTAACAGCCTAGTGAGGCACAAGTATGTAGATTATGAGTGTAATGTGTATGCATGTATGTGTGCCTATACCTGTGTACAATATAAATGTACTATGTATGTGTATAGAATAATGCTCCTTATGTGTATGGTATAGAGCTACTAGTGTTGGTATAGTAGTACAATTATGTACAGTATAGCTGTACTATGTATGTGTACTGTATAACAGTACTAGTGATATGTGTGGGATAGCGGTACAATTATTGTGTAAAGCGTTACTATTTATGTTTATGATAAAATGGTCCTGTTCATGTGTATAGCATATCAGTAATATTGCTGTGTATGATATATCCTTGTGTGTGGTATAGCAGCACTATGTAGCTGCACAGTACTGTATATTATTTATGTGCAAATGGGAACCCACTTTAACACTTTAGGGACTACTGAGCAAATGAAAGCTGAGCTATGGCTGTCCTCTGATTTTACGCTCACCTGTAAAGTTCTTTGCCAGCCTCCACCCCTATCCAATCAATGGCAAAATCCACCTGCCTCACAAATGGAGAGACACGACGAGCAACAGAATGTGCCACAGAGAGAAGAACATGGGGATGGGAACGGAGAATCCTAAAACATAGAGCGGTGGAACTGATCATTGAGACCTCGGCTCGTAACAGGATTAAACTTGCAGAATTTCTGACTTTAATCATTCTAAAACAATATCAATTGATGGAGACATAGAAATCAACGAATATCTGTGTGCATACGTCTATTAGGAAAGTAGGAACATTTCCAAGTCAAATACAGTGCTCAACATAAATGAGTACACCTCATCAGATTTGTCAGAATGCCTTTAGTTTCCTTTCAGAATCAACATTTTCTATGGGATAAAATACCACAATATACTTCCACAAATGTGGTCCATTTATGGCAAGTAAGATTTGTTACTTTACACACCTAGAAATTAGTAATTTTCCTAATAAATTTATTCAAGACAATGTTGCAAAAATGAGAACAGCCCAAAGAACGTTTTGGAGCAAAGATGAGGTTTAGACTACAAAATTCTAAGTAACAAGAATTTAACCACAGGTAACTGTAATTATTCATTAAACAGGTGTCCAGCAGACAGTTGATTATAAAAGGTTCTTCTTTAATAAAGAAAAACCTCTTCCCATTTCATGCTGTCAGCAATGGCACCACATGGAAGAGAAATGACACAAGACCTGAGAAAGAAATTAATTTCTTTACACTAGGAAGATGAATGTTAAACTAAGCTCAGCAAAGCTTTACTAATGAGTCAGAATACTGTAGACAAAAATTATGCAAAAAGTTAACAAGCATGGAACGGCATCTCACAGAGACGTACAGGGAGGCCATGAAAGTCAACACTAAACAGGAGCATCGTCTGATGAAAAAAAATTGTAGAAAATTGATATGTAATTTCACTGGTTAGCTAAAAAAGTAAGAAGACAAAACTGAGTTTTTTTTAGAAAACTTGGTGCTGTCCTTATCAATCATACCATGCTTATGTGAAAAAGTTATCATCATGCTGAGCTCTGTAGTTTCTTCAAAATAAATGCAACAGGTAATCAAGTGAGAAAAAATAAATCTTTCAGGAAATTTTGTGTGTAAAATACTAAAAGACAAGCAAGCAACAGACAAGATTGTGATGAAACTGACTGGTAAAAGTGAGTGCGACTCAGGCAAAGGTAGGAGGTGTCTTCTACAGCTCTAACGGTGAAGATCAGAGGTTCTCCTGTAAGTACAGTCAGCTGTCCAATCATCTCACCAGGTGCTGTCACAAAGATACAAGAGTCCTCTCGGCCTGTGACTCCTTGATAAATATGGAGGCGGCCTGAGAGGACATAGTGGAGCCCAACATCCTAGAAAGAGGAAAGAAGAGGTCGTAAGGAAACCTGAGATGTCAAACATACCAGGGACCGTCAAATATAGACCCGATATTTGATACATGAATAGGAAGGAATACATGATAGTATAACAGAAAGAGATGGAGCTTTCTCCATAACCAACCTGTTCTCCTTTCCGTGCAATAAAGGTCTCGGCCTTTACATGATGAAGTGACACCTTATTCTCCAGTGATGAGGGATCCTGTAAACAATATATCAAGGGTTAATACTGAGCAAGACATAGACAGATTGGATAGCACTGCTATTAGATAATGTTATGTATGGAGCTGCTATTTGGCCTCTGTGTGGTGGCAGTATTTGAACACTTTATGGTGGTTTTATGTGGCACTACTATTTGTGCATTGTTAGTGTTATTTGGACAATACTTACAACTAATATTTAGGTTCTATACTTTATGGTATGCTTAGACATTGTTTAGTACGGTCGGCACTGTAAGGAAGGAGTTAATGTCTTCAGGCCTATTTGTTGTGAATTCTGCTTTTGGGCTCCCTCCGGTGGTTGTAGATGGTAATGCAGTTGTGCCTGGACTGCAGGATTGGACAGGTGTATCTGCTAATTGCAAAGCTGACTGGGGTATTTAGCTTTGCAGGACTCATTAGTCCCTGCCAGTTGTCAATGTTCTATTGCCAGTAATGGTTCTCTCCTGGCCTCTCCTGCCTGCTGCCATTTCAGCTAAAGATAAGTGTCTTATTCTTTTCCTTAGGCTCACAGGCTGTGTGTCTATTTTTTCGTGCGGTTTATAGTGTCTATTTTGTTCCAGCTTCGACTGTCCTGTTGTTTTCTCAGTCTGGCTGGATTCGCTGGAGTTGCAGATATACTCTCCACACCTTTAGTTAGGTGGTGGATTTTTTGTATTTTTCTGCTGTGGATATTTTGTAGATTTTGTGCTGACCGCTCAGTATCCTGTACTATACTTCCCTATCTAGGTAGAAGTTGCCTCCTTTGCTAAATCTGTTTTCCGCCTGCGTGTGTCTTTTCCTCTCCTACTCACCGTCATTATTTGTGGGGGGCTGCCTATAGTTTGGGGGTCTACTCTGAGGCAAGTCAGTTTTCCTATGTTCTATCTTTAGGGATAATTAGTCCTCCGGCTGTGTCGAGGTGTCTAGGTCTGGATAGGCACACCCCACGGCTACTTCTAGTGTCTGTGATAAGTTTAGGGTTAGCGGTCTGTATAGTTACCACTACTCCAGCAAAGGTTTTTTCATGTTGTTCCAAGGCCGCCTGATCATAACACCTATTACATTTCACAGACAGGGCTCGTGCAGACATTCGTACTTTCGGTCTGAGTGCAATCCAACAAAACATTATTATATGGGGCTGTGCACATGTCCCAATTTTTTCCTCAGGCAGCATGCACAATTTGCATTCACTATTCAGATCACACTCAGCCATACATGTCAATGAGTCTGTGGAATCCATCAGCCCACACTTGGATAACATCAGGGTGCACTGCGATTTTCGCTGACTGACAGAATGGAGAAGATGGAGAAATTGTTTTTCCATCTTCTCCACATGTAAAGAAAATCAGATCATACGCCGATCAAACCCTGATCAAAATTTGATCATAATGTGATTAGCATAATTGGCCCGATTCTCTCAGATGAGAGAAAATGCGGTGGTGTGACCCTAGCCTAAGGATATCGTAGTGTTCATGAAAATACTAGAACAAAGAACTGGTGAGGCGTGTGACTAAGCTGGGTGGACACAGGGAGTGTCTTTTACTTACCGTAATTTGCAGATATGAATTTTACTATTTGCCATCATGTCTGAACCTGGTAAACCTATGTGCAGAATGCCTATACTCATGAAGCCTATAAATATACAAACACACCAGGAACTCCCTGAAGATTAGAAAACAATTGCTTGTGTATTTCTTATATTCTCATTAGCCATAATATGAATCTCAGAGATTTCTAAATTCGAGTAACAGCCACTCTAACACCGCTGCACATATGGTATACTTGGACACTGTTTAGTATGCTTGGCTCACTATTTGAAACAAAAAATATATGTCACCTCCAGGTCCATCAGTTTGGCCAGCTGTTTTATTCCATCCTCTAGTAGTCTTTTTATCTTCTCCTCAGTCTCCAATTCTGGGTCCTCCAAGAAAATCCAGAGAATGTAGTAAGCATAAAGTATTTACACATAGTTCACCAATATAGCTAACCCACTATAGGTTTCTACCAGTTTCTTTAATGGACAGAAGAACATGTGGGCTCCTTAGCCAAAGAGCCACTACTAGCATCAACCTATAGGCTCCGGAGGCAAAGAGCCCTCACTAGTATCTGCAACCACTATTGCGGAGTCTCAGATCCCAAAAGCAAAAGGTTACCATGTTAGGTGAAGATGTAGGCGTCTGGAGCCTATGACTCTGTTCCAGCTCACAGTCCAGAGATCGCCAAAAGCCTATGCAAAACATGACACCATCATTATAAAAAAAGAAAGGTGTACCCTACAGAATGCTTTACCTACAAAATGTGAAAACACAGCAAAAACAAGTTCAGAAGGCTGCAACCAGAATTAATACAAGAAATGAAATTCTGAATTATCTTCGTGTTCCTAAAATAAAAAGTTGTAATAGGACCCGGCAGAAAACACAGGAATAATTCTCCTACTGGAGAATATCTGACAGGTAGACTTTATCTAAGACTTTTGGCTTTACAATTGTGTCCTACTTCTGACATAGCAGAAAGGGGGGAGGCTCCTGCTGCAGCCAGTAGTATTACAGCCAAATGTAGGACAGTGAGGCGATGTGACATGGGAAAAAACCTGGTATACATCGAAAAGATTTTTTTATATATTGTTAGTTGCAGTATGAGACAAACTAGGAATAAAGGGAAATAGGAAATTAAAGCAGGAAGTGATGAGGTAATTTGTTTTTTTTGCTAAATTTCTATATTTATTGTACATATAAAAACAAATTACGGAAATGATGAAGGAAAATCAAGAAGGTTGGAGTTGTGACTACCTGGCTACTTTTACTAATGAGAAAGCATATGATTGTATTGAAAACCCGTAACAGAAAAATCTTGTCTCGATTAGGAGTGCTCCTCTCAAAGAGGTGGTCTTTTGGAAAGGTCCCCCTGTTAAATTAATGTGATGTGACCAATGGTTAGAAAAGAACTTTAGCTAGTGTTCACACCTGGTCTTCCTGAAGAAGCAGATTTGCAACTTGCCAGCGGCGGAGGTCTCCGGACAGCTGTCGATGACATAGAGGTACTTTCCCGATCTTCTTGGTCATCTTATGAAAATATAAAAATGACAACATTCTATGGCTGCAAGATAAGTGATAGCAGTCAGAGGGGAGCGCAGAGGAATCGACCGAGGGAAGGGGAGATAAAAGGGAGTTGTTGTTTTTTTTAAAAAAAAACCCTTGTTTTCATGATATTAATGTTATATTTTGAATTTATGTGATTATTGTTTTATTATATTTATCAGTGACTGTTCCTTTAAATTTGTAAATCTGTGAACAGCATTGTGATTGGCTGTTTATTGTTTAAATACTGCCTTCCTGTTCCCATTAATAAACTCCCACCTGAAGAAGACGGTGTTTACCGTCGAAACGCGTTGTGGTAAACTACATATGTTGTCTGAATTTCCTTCAGCGCTCCTGGGACTGATTTCTGTTTGACACACAAACATTCTATGGCTGGTCACACATTTCGTATATGGGTAATAGGAGGTACATGACTAAATATTTCTCCATCTTGTTGGGTGTCGGAGTCGGGTGTCGGAGTGGGGTGTCGGGGTCGGGTGTCAGAGTCGGGTATCGGAGTCGGGTATCGGAGTCGGGTATCGGAGTCGGGTGTCGGAGTTGGGTATCGGAGTTGGGTATCGGGGTCAAGTGTCGGAGTTGGGTATCGGAGTCGGGTGTCGGAGTGGGGTGTCGGAGTCGGGTGTCGGAGTCGGGTGTCGGATTCGGGTGTCGGGGTCAAGTATCAGAATCAGATATCAGACAGAGTATTTCTGATGTTTGACTTTGATTTGTGACCATGTGTGAAAGTCAGGTGTAGGAGTCGAGTGTCGGAATGGGGTATCGGACGGGGTGTTTCTGATGTTTGGCTTTGATTTGTGGCCATGTCCTAAAATGAACACCGTATAATAGCCTCTGTGTCTGTACTGCTACATACTTAGGCTGATAACTGGTTCATGCAGCTTTACACCCGAGCCTTACACTATGGCTGGTCCGAATAACTAACGAAATTGTTACCATCCACCTCTCGTGTCTCCCCTTTTCCTCATAGTTTGTAAGCTTGCGAGCAGGGCCCTCATTCCTCTTGGTATCCATTTTGAACTGTGATTTCTGTTATGCTGTAATGTATATTGTCTGTACAAGTCCCCTCTATAAATTGTAAAGCGCTGCGGAATGTGTTGGCGCTATATAAATAAAATTATTATTATTATTATTAAAGTAATTTCAAAAGATGGTATTTTGACAAACGAAATTGACCAACAGTGAGTAGTCAACAGCTTGAAGATATCTTGATCAATCACAACATGAAACCTGGCATTATTATTATAATGTGAGGCTATCCTCCTCCGATCTTTCCCTCTCAGGTAATCATAACTTTACCTTCAACATGCGTCATACTTCTAGTAAAACGAGGTCTTGCAGCTCGAGCAGTGCCTGGTTCAGCCTGGAGGTCCTGATCATAGAGAGACAACTCCCTAGTTACATTATGTTATCACCACCCTTGTCAAACCACATATAAACTAAGGATAATGGTTCTTACATGCTGGAATAGCTCAATAGTAAGACCCAGATAATGATGGAGTGCTAGGAATGTGACTCTTTGTAGCCGAAGGGCAATGATCTGTAAAGACAGGAAGACACAATTGGGATAGTGAAGCATAGCCATTTTCGAATAAGAGCTATCAGCCAGTGTTGCACAATTTGGGATGTCATTTTTTTGTAACCTCTAACGTTAGGGTGAAAAAGACAAGCCCGTCAAAAGACCCAGGCAGCACTGTTACCTTGAATTGCCTAGTGTAGGTCTAAGGGGATTGCATATTAATGGTATTCTCACTTTGGTTCTTTTTGAATCTCTGTGGTTGGGGCTCCATTTCTTGGACCCTCAAGTATTGGGGGAAATGGGGTCCTCTGCTCCCATGTTTGGCAGGCTGGAGAGCACTAGGCGACGAAGTGAGGAGGTAGCCGTGAAAGCACGTAGCGTAGATTGTAGAAGGGGCAAAAGCTTCCCATAAACCCATGAAGAGAGACACAGGGACGCAGTGAAGTCTCAGAAGTGGAATCTCCAACTATCAAATTTAAAATGGTTATAATGTCTCATAGTGTCATTACAGTTTTTTGGACATCATAAAGTCCTGTATAGGACCTCCCTCTTGAGCCAGAATAGGAATCAACTCTTTATTGGTGGTTCTCTTGCCGGCAGACTCAAATTGTTCTTATATTACATAGACAGTCAACAGGCTGACACTGGCTTCAAAAGTTTTACAAAAAATAGGACCAGTCAACCTAACACCAATTGCAGGTTAATATGCTTGCAACTAATATATGTAAGAATCTAAAGATCAATCAATATGGTTGGACAGATCTAACCAAGGGTTGTTATTTGAAGAGACAGGCTTTGGAGCAGTAATCTCCAACCTTACAGTTTGGAGTTGCCAAGACCATTACAAAAAAAAGTCATGCCCAAGAGATTTATCACTCATATTAATGATATATATATATATATATATATATATATATACAGTGGGGCAAAAAAGTATTTAGTCAGTCAGCAATAGTGCAAGTTCCACCACTTAAAAAGATGAGAGGCGTCTGTAATTTATATCATAGGTAGACCTCAACTATGGGAGACAAACTGAGAAAAAAAAATCCAGAAAATCACATTGTCTGTTTTTTTAACAATTTATTTGCATATTATGGTGGAAAATAAGTATTTGGTCAGAAACAAAATTTCATCTCAATACTTTGTAATATATCCTTTGTTGGCAATGACAGAGGTCAAACGTTTTCTGTAAGTCTTCACAAGGTTGCCACACACTGTTGTTGATATGTTGGCCCATTCCTCCATGCAGATATCCTCTAGAGCAGTGATGTTTTTGGCTTTTCGCTTGGCAACACGGACTTTCAACTCCCTCCAAAGGTTTTCTATAGGGTTGAGATCTGGAGACTGGCTAGGCCACTCCAGGACCTTGAAATGCTTCTTATGAATCCACTCCTTCGTTGCCCTGGTGGTGTGCTTTGAATCATTGTCATGTTGAAAGACCCAGCCACGTTTCATCTTCAATGCCCTTGCTGATGGAAGGAGGTTTGCACTCAAAATCTCACGATACATGGCCCCATTCATTCTTTCATGTACCCGGATCAGTCGTCCTGGCCCCTTTGCAGAGAAACAGCCCCAAAGCATGATGTTTCCACCACCATGCTTTACAGTAGGTATGGTGTTTGATAGATGCAACTCAGTATTCTTTTTCCTCCAAACACGACAAGTTGTGTTTCTACCAAACAGTTCCAGTTTGGTTTCATCAGACCATAGGACATTCTCCCAAAACTCCTCTGGATCATCCAAATGCTCTCTAGCAAACTGCAGACGGGCCCGGACATGTACTGGCTTAAGCAGTGGGACACGCCTGGCACTGCAGGATCTGAATCAATGGTGGCGTAGTGTGTTACTTATGGTAGGCCTTGTTACATTGGTCCCAGCTCTCTGCAGTTCATTCACTAGGTCCCCCCGCGTGGTTCTGGGATTTTTGCTCACCGTTCTTGTGATCATTCTGACCCCTCAGGGTGGGATTTTGCGTGGAGCCCCAGATCGAGGGAGATTATCAGTGGTCTTGTATGTCTTCCATTTTCTAATTATTGCTCCCACTGTTGATTTCTTCACTTCAAGCTGGTTGGCTATTGCAGATTCAGTCTTCCCAGCCTTGTGCAGGGCTACAATTTTCTTTCTGGTGTCCTTTGACAGCTCTTTGGTCTTCACCATAGTGGAGTTTGGAGTCAGACTGTTTGAGGGTGTGCACAGGTGTCTTTTTATACTGATAACAAGTTTAAACAGGTGCCATTACTACAGGTAATGAGTGGAGGAAAGAGGAGACTCTTAAAGAAGAAGTTACAGGTCTGTGAGAGACAGAAATCTTGATTGTTTGTTTCTGACCAAATACTTATTTTCCACCATAATATGCAAATAAATTGTTAAAAAAACAGACAATGTGATTTTCTGGATTTTTTTTTTCTCAGTTTGTCTCCCATAGTTGAGGTCTACCTATGATGTAAATTACAGACGCCTCTCATCTTTTTAAGTGGTGGAACTTGCACTATTGCTGACTGACTAAATACTTTTTTGCCCCACTGTATATATATATATATACTAGATGGTGGCCCGATTCTAACGCATCGGGTATTCTAGAATATGCATGTCCACTTAGTATATTGTCCAGCGACGTAGTATATTGCCCAGCCACGTAGTATATTGCCCAGCCACGTAGTATGTTGCCCAGCCACGTAGTATATTGCCCAGCCACGTAGTATATTGCCCAGTAACGTAGTATATTGCCCAGTCACGTATTGCCCAGCTACATAGTATATAGCACAGCCCACGTAGTACGGTATATTGCCCAGTCACGTAGTATATTGCCCAGCCACATAGTATATAGCAGAGACACGTAGTATATTGCCCAGTCACGTAGTATATTGGGCAGCACAGAGCCATGTAGAGACTTAAAAAAAAAACACATATACTCACCTATAGCCCGTTGAACTCCTGCTATACTTACCATCCGCCGCCTTTCCCGCTCCTCGTCACGCTCCTGGGATCGCTCCATTGCAAGCGGCAGCTTCCGGTGGTCCCAGGGCTGGTGTGAGCAGGACCTATGATGACGTCGCGGTCACATGACCGTGATGTCACGACAGGTCCTTGTCGCACACCAGCCCTGGGATGGGACCGGAAGCTGACGCTTGCAATGGAGCGGTCCCGGGAGCGTGGCGAGGAGCGAGAAAGGCGGCGGAGGGTGAGTATAGCAGGTTTTTTGTTTTTTTATTATTTTTAACATGACATATTTTTACTATTGATACTGCATAGGCAGCATCAATAGTAAATAGTTGGGGACACACAGGGTTAATAGCAGCGGTAACTGAGTGCGTTACACCGCGGGCCATTATCGCTGCCATTAACCCTGTGTGAGCGGTGAGTGGAGGGGATTATGGAGCGGGCGCCGAGCAGTGAGGGCAGGGGAGTAGGGGAGGGACTAATCGGACTGTGCCCGTCGCTGATTGGTCCCGGCAGCCATGACAGGCAGCTGCCGAGACCAATCAGCGAACGAATAACCGTGACAGAAGGACAGACAGACAGACGGAAGTGACCCTTAGACAATTATGTATATAGATTTAAGCCAATGAAAAATAAGATATAAGGGAAGCATTTACCAACCTGAACAGTTCTGATCAGGCTTTGGGGATATGCCTTAAAGACAGCACAAAATGCCTCAACAGGAAGGCGCAGTACAGTACTTTTCTCTATGGCCTTTGCCGTCACTGTGCGGTATGGCCTCTGGTGACCCTGCAAGAAGAGACAGGTTTTTTTTTAAATAAAATGCCCCAATTTGAAAGAAAATACAGAGATATGTCACCAATATAACTGAGTATTCCTAAAGGAGATAGTGGGGGTGTATGATCAGCCTTTGTACTGTCAATTGTGCTATAAAGACCAGAAACAAATACCTTGTAGTCTAAAAAGAATGGAAGTAGAGGTGGAAAATGTTGGGAAATACCCACTCAGTTAATCACTCACCCCTCCAGTGATCAGTAATTCGTTGAGTGAGTATTCCCGGCCACTTCCTGTGTATCAAGACTCAACCAGGAGGTAGAGACCACTGGAGTCAAGAAAAGCATCCGAACGGGCACCATGGAGTACGGGTTAGTATAATTATATATGTAGCCAAATTAGTTCTCATGCTTTGCACTGACGAGTGCAAACAGCCCGAAACACCGTGTCTGCGAATTGAGATACTGATTTGGCTTTTATCCCGTCATATTTCACGTCTCGTTATAGGGTTGATTGTGACTTGTAGGATCGCTACTTCCAACAGGTGGCGCTATAGAGTTTAAGTCCTCTTTTTCTCTGAAGGGGCAATTTGCATATTATATTTATATATACAGTTGAGCTCAAAAGTTTACGTTTACATACCCCGGCAGAATTTTTGCTTTCTTGGCCTTTTTCCAGAGAATATGAATGTTAACACCAAAAATTTTTTCTCCACTCATGGTTAGTGGTTGGGTGAAGCCATTTATTGTCAAACTACTGTGTTTTTTTTTTTTTTTAATCATAATGACAACCCAAAAACATCCACATGACCCTGATCAAAAGTTCACATACCGCAGTGATTTTGACCTGATAACATGCACAGAAGTTGTCAGAAATGGGTTTGAATAGCTACTAAAGATAACATCCTCACCTGTTACCTGTTTGCTTGTAATCAGTGTGTGGATAAAAGCGGAGTTTCTGGGATCCAGACAGAATCTTGCATCTTTCATCCAGCCACTGACTTTTCTGGATTGTGAGTCATGGGGAAAACAAAATAATTTTCAATGGATCTACGGGAAAAGGTAGTTGAAATGTTTAAAACAGGAAAGGGATACAAAAAGATATCCAAGGAATTGATAATGCCAGTCAGCAGCGTTCAAACTGTGATTAACAAATGGAAAATCAGGGGCCCTGTAAAAACAAAACTACGGTCAGGTAGACCAACAAATATGTTGTCCACAACTACCAGGAAAATTGTTTGGGATGCAAAGAAAAACCCACAAATAACATCAGCTGAAATACAGGACTCTCTGAAAACTAGTGGTGTGGCTGTTTCAAGATGCACAATAAGGAAGCACTTGAAGAAAAATTGGGTTGCATGGTCGAGTTGCCAGAAGAAAAGCCATTACTGCACAAATGCCAAAAAGTATCTTTCCTACAATACGCAAAACAGCACAGAGACAAACCTCAAAAGCTCTGGAACAAGGTAATTTGGAGTGATGAGACCAAAATTTAACTTTTTGGCAAACAATAAATGTTACATTTGGAGAGAGGTCAACAAGGTCTATGATGAAAGGAACACCATTCCTACCGTAAACCATGGAGGTGGATTGCTGATGCTTTGGGGATGTGTGAGCTACAAAGGCACAGGAAACTTGGTCAAAGTTGAAGGAAAGATGAATGCAGCACGTTATCAGCAAATACTGGAGGCAAATTTGCACTCATCAGCCTGGAAGCTGCGCATGGGACGTACTTGGACGTTCCAAATAACAAGGATCCAAAACAAAAGGCCAAGTCGACCTGTCATTGGCTACAGCAGAAAAAAAGTGAAGGTTCTGGAGTGGCCATCTCAGTCTCCTGACCTCAATATCATTGAGCCACTCTGGGGAAATCTCAAGAGCGCAATTCTTGCTAGACAGCCCAGGAATGTACAGGAACTGAAGGCTTTTTGCCAAGAAGAGTGGGCAGTTTTACCATCTGAGAAAATAAAGAACCTCATCCACAACTACCACAAAAGACTCCAAGCTGTCATTGATGTTAGAGGGGGTAATACACGGTATTAAGAAATGGGATATGTGAACTTATGATCAGGGTCATTTGGATGTTTTGGGTTGTCATTATGATTTAAAACACAGTAGTTTGACAATAAATGGCTTCACCCAACCACTAACCACGAGTGGAGAAAAAGTTTTGGTGTTATCATTCATATTCTCTGAAAAAAGGCCAAGAAAGCAAAGATTCTGCCAGGGTATGTAAACTTTTGAGCACAACTGTACATATATATTGGACATGTTGCTAAAAGTTGGTGATTCACAGTTAAGATATATGTGAATTTCATACGTTTTACTCACTTTATTCTTAAGTGTTCCTAATTATTTCTTTCTTTCTACTCTTGCACTTATCTTTAGTAGTTGTGTACAAGACAATTCTGTGCTCACGTACATGGAATAATGGAGGAGTTAAGTGTTTAAAAAGGGGCGTACAAGTCTCTGAATACTAACAAGGACATCATTTTTACTTTAAAAAAAAACACACATGAAAAACAATACCAGTAGCACTACCATACCGTGAGGACATCCAGAATACTGAGCAGACTGTGCACAATGTCACCGGGAGCCACAGACTTCATGTAATGTCTGGTACCGTCCTTTGAGAAAAATAAAATTTTCTGACATTATACCATGAAATGCACCCGATATTATAAGTTTATTGGGTAGATGAGACCTGCATGAAGCTAATGATGCTACTTCTCAAGACCCCAGAAATGAGTTAGATGAAATTGTGGCTCTTTTGTCTGATACAAAGCTTCAAATAATCTGCTTCAGATCTCATGGCTTTAGAGCTGTGAAATGGTCCCTGTGCTTTCTGTCATGATCCCAATGGCAGGGGATCACAAAAGGACAAGCACAAAAACCAAACAAGCTCTAGGGTGATGGAACCTGAGCTGACAGCGATCCTGAACCTAAACACACAACTAGCAGTAGCCGGGGAACGTGCCTACGATGATTCCTAGACGTCTCGCGAGAGCCGAAGGATTAACTTCCCCTATTAGAAGAAACACAGACCTCACTTGCCTCCAGAGAAACACCCCACAGAAATAGCAGCCCCCCACATGTAATAACGGTGAAATGAGAGGAAAGCACATATGTAGTTATGAAAATAGAATCAGCAAAAATGAGGCCCGCTAAAACTAGATAGCAGAGGATACAAAAGTGAACTGCGCAGTCAGCGAAAAACCCTTCAAAAAACCATCCTGAAATTACTTGAACTCATGTGCCAACTCATGGAACATGAGGAGTAATTTCAGCCCACTAGAGCAACCAGCAGCAAGGAATCACATATCTGCAAGCTGGACTAAGACAAAAATAAAGCAAAACGTGGAACAGGAAAATCAAAACTTAGCTTGTCCTGAAGATAACAGACGCAGGGAGCAGAGGTAAAAAGACATGCTGATTACATTGATAGCCGGCGAGGAAATGACAAAAAAAGCCAGGTTAAATAGGAAACTCCCATAACCTGATGGAACAGGTGGACACCAGAGACCGCAGAGAACACAAGTCACCCAGTACCATCAGTAACCACCAGAGGGAGCCCAAAAACAGAACTCACAACAGTACCCCCCCTTGAGGAGGGGTCACCGAACCCTCACGAGAACCACCAGGGCGACCAGGATGAGCCCTATGAAAAGCACGGACCAAATCGGCAGCATGAACATCAGAGGCAATCACCCAAGAATTATCCTCCTGACCATAACCCTTCCACTTGACCAAATACTGGAGTTTCCGTCTGGAAACACGAGAATCCAAGATCTTCTCCACAACATACTCCAATTCACCCTCCACCAGCACCGGAGCAGGAGGCTCAAGCGAAGGAACAACAGGTACCTCATACTTCCGCAACAACGACCGATGGAACACATTATGAATAGCAAACGATGCCGGGAGATCCAAACGAAACGACACAGGGTTAAGAATTTCCAAGATCCTATAGGGACCGATGAACCGAGGCTTGAACTTAGGAGAAGAGACCTTCATAGGAACAAAACGAGAAGACAACCACACCAAGTCCCCAACATGAAGTCGAGGACCCACGCGGCGACGGCGATTAGCAAACTGCTGAGCCCTCTCCTGGGACAACTTCAAATTGTCCACCGCATGACTCCAAATCTGATGCAACCTATCCACCACCATGTCCAGTCCAGGACAATCAGAAGGCTCCACCTGACCAGAGGAAAAACGAGGATGAAACCCCGAATTACAAAAGAAAGGAGAAACCAAGGTAGCAGAACTAGCCCGATTATTAAGGGCAAACTCGGCAAGCGGCAAAAAGGAAACCCAGTCATCTTGATCAGCAGAAACAAAACACCTCAAATAAGTTTCCAAAGTCTGATTAGTTCGTTCCGTCTGGCCATTCGTCTGGGGATGGAATGCAGACGAAAAGGACAAATCAATGCCCATCTTAGCACAGAACGTCCGCCAAAATCTAGACACCAACTGGGATCCCCTGTCAGAAACGATGTTCTCCGGAATGCCATGCAAACGGACCACGTTTTGAAAAAACAGAGGGACCAACTCAGAGGAGGAAGGTAACTTAGGCAAGGGTACCAGATGAACCATCTTAGAAAAGCGGTCACACACAACCCATATGACGGACATTTTTTGAGAGACAGGGAGATCCGAAATAAAGTCCATGGAAATGTGCGTCCAAGGCCTCTTCGGGATAGGCAAAGGTGACAACAATCCACTGGCCCGAGAACAGCAAGGCTTAGCCCGAGCACAAACTCCACAAGACTGCACAAAAGAACGCACATCCCTCGACAAGGAAGGCCACCAAAAAGACCTGGCCACCAAGTCTCTAGTACCAAATATTCCAGGATGACCTGCCAACACAGAAGAATGGACCTCGGAGATGACTCTACTGGTCCAATTATCCGGAACAAACAGTCTTTCCGGCGGACAACGATCAGGTTTCTCCGCCTGAAACTCCTGCAAAGCACGTCGCAAGTCTGGGGAGACAGCCGACAAAATCACCCCATCCCTAAGGATACCAGTGGGCTCAGAATTTCCAGGGGAGTCAGGCACAAAACTCCTAGAAAGAGCATCCGCCTTCACATTCTTTGAACCTGGCAGGTATGAAACCACAAAATTGAAACGGGAGAAAAACAGTGACCAACGAGCCTGTCAAGGATTCAGACGCTTGGCAGACTCAAGGTACATCAGATTTTTGTGATCAGTCAAGACCACCACACGATGTCTAGCACCCTCAAGCCAATGACGCCACTCCTCAAATGCCCACTTCATGGCCAATAGCTCCCGATTACCAACATCATAATTCCGTTCAGCGGGCAAAAATTTTCTAGAAAAGAACGCACATGGCTTCATCACTGAGCCATCGGAGCTTCTCTGTGACAAAACCGCCCCCGCTCCGATCTCGGAAGCATCAACCTCAACCTGAAAAGGAAGCGACGTATCTGGCTGACGCAACACAGGAGCAGAAGAAAACCGACGCTTAAGTTCCTGAAAGGCCTCCACAGCCGCAGGAGACCAATCAGTAACATCAGCACCCTTCTTAGTCAAATCCGTCAAAGGCTTAACAACACTAGAAAAATTAGTTATGAAGCGACGATAAAAATTAGCAAAGCCCAAGAACTTCTGTAGACTCTTAAGAGATGTAGGCTGCGTCCAGTCACAAATAGCCTGAACCTTGACAGGATCCATCTCAATAGTAGAAGGGGAAAAAATATACCCCAAAAAAGAAATCTTCTGGACTCCAAAGAGACATTTAGAACCCTTTACAAACAAAGAATTGGCCCGCAGGACCTGAAACACCTTCCTGACCTGCTGAACATGAGACTCCCAGTCATCAGAAAAAACCAAAACATCATCCAAATACACGATAATAAATTTATCCAGATATTCACGGAAAATATCGTGCATAAAAGACTGGAAGACAGAAGGAGCATTAGAAAGTCCAAAAGGCATCACCAAATACTCGAAATGGCCCTCAGGCATATTAAATGCGGTTTTCCACTCATCACCCTGCCTTATCCGCACAAGATTATACGCACCCCGAAGATCAATCTTAGTGAACCATTTAGCCCCCTTAATGCGAGCGAACAAATCAGTCAACAATGGCAAAGGATACTGATATTTGACTGTAATCTTATTCAAAAGACGATAATCTATGCAAGGCCTCAAGGAACCATCTTTTTTGGCCACGAAAAAAAAACCTGCTCCCAAAGGGGACGAAGATGGACGGATATGTCCCTTTTCCAAGGACTCCTTAACATAATTCCGCATAGCAGTATGCTCTGGCACTGACAGATTGAACAAACGACCTTTAGGGAATTTACTGCCAGGAATCAAATCTATAGCACAATCGCAATCCCTGTGAGGAGGAAGCGAACTGAGCTTAGGCTCCTCAAAAACCTCCCGATAATCAGACAAAAATACCGGAACCTCAGAAGGAGTAGATGAAGCGATAGAAATCGGAGATGCATCATCATGAACCCCCTGACATCCCCAGCTTAACACAGACATTGTTTTCCAGTCCAGGACTGGGTTATGAGTTTGTAACCATGGCAGACCAAGCACTAAGACATCATGTAAATTATACAGTACCAGGAAGCGAATCACCCCCTGATGAACGGGAGTCATACGCATGGTCACTTGTGTCCAGTACTGAGGTTTATTCATAGCCAAAGGTGTAGAATCAATTCCTTTCAAAGGAATAGGAACTTCCAGAGGTTCCAGACTAAACCCACAGCGATTGGCAAATGACCAATCCATAAGACTCAGGGCAGCGCCTGAATCCACATAGGCATCGACGGAAATGGATGATAATGAACAAATCAGAGTCACAGACAGAATGAACTTAGACTGTAAAGTACCAATGGCAACAGACTTATCAAGCTTTTTTGTGCGTTCAGAGCATGCTGATATAACATGAGCCGAATCACCACAATAAAAACACAATCCATTTTTCCGCCTATAATTTTGCCGTTCACTTCTGGACTGAATTCTATCACATTGCATTATCTCAGGTGCCTGTTCAGAAGACACCACCAAATGGTGCACAGGTTTGCGCTCCCGTAAACGCCGATCAATCTGAATAGCCATAGTCATGGACTCATTCAGACCTGTAGGCGCCGGGAACCCCACCATAACATCTTTAATGGCCTCAGAAAGGCCATCTCTGAATTTTGCAGCCAGAGCGCACTCATTCCACTGAGTAAGCACCGACCATTTCCGAAATTTCTGACAATATATTTCTGCTTCATCTTGCCCCTGAGAGAGAGCCAATAAAGCTTTTTCAGCCTGAATCTCTAGGTTAGGTTCCTCATAGAGCAAACCCAATGCCAGAAAAAACGCATCCACATTGAGCAACGCAGGATCCCCTGGTGCCAATGCAAATGCCCAATTCTGAGGGTCACCCCGCAGGAAAGATATAACAATCTTGACCTGCTGAGCAGGGTCTCCAGAGGAGCGAGATTTCAAGGAAAGAAACAACTTGCAATTGTTCCTAAAATTCAGAAAACTAGATCTATCTCCAGAAAAAAACTCTGGGATAGGAATTCTAGGTTCAGACATAGGCGTATGTACAACAAAATCTTGTATATTTTGAACCTTAGCAGCAAGATTATTCAGGCTGGAAGCCAAACTCTGGACGTCCATGATAAACAGCTGAGGTCAGAGCCATTCAAGGATTAAGAGGAGGAAAGAAGCAGCCAAGCTGCAATTAAGGCTAGGCAGCAAACACTGAGGAGGGGAAAAAAAAAAAAAAAAACTTCCTCAGACTACTTTTCCTCCTACTTCAGCCAAAACGATGACCAATTTTTTTTAGGCCGGCTATACTGTCATGATCCCAATGGCAGGGGATCGCAAAAGGACAAGCACAAAAACCAAACAAGCTCTAGGGTGATGGAACCTGAGCTGACCGCGATCCTGAACCTAAACACACAACTAGCAGTAGCCGGGGAACGTGCCTACGATGATTCCTAGACGTCTCGCGCCAGCCGAAGGATTAACTTCCCCTATTAGAAGAAACACAGACCTCACTTGCCTCCAGAGAAACACCCCACAGAAATAGCAGCCCCCCACATGTAATAACGGTGAAATGAGAGGAAAGCACATACGTAGTTATGAAAATAGAATCAGCAAAAATGAGGCCCGCTAAAGCTAGATAGCAGAGGATACAAAAGTGAACTGCGCGGTCAGCGAAAAACCCTTCAAAAAACCATCCTGAAATTACTTGAACTCATGTGCCAACTCATGGAACATGAGGAGTAATTTCAGCCCACTAGAGCAACCAGCAGCAAGGAATCACATATCTGCAAGCTGGACTAAGACAAAAATAAAGCAAAACGTGGAACAGGAAAATCAAAACTTAGCTTGTCCTGAAGATAACAGACGCAGGGAGCAGAGGTAAAAAGACACCCTGATTACATTGATAGCCGGCGAGGAAATGACAAAAAAAGCCAGGTTAAATAGGAAACTCCCATAACCTGATGGAACAGGTGGACACCAGAGACCGCAGAGAACACAAGTCACCCAGTACCATCAGTAACCACCAGAGGGAGCCCAAAAACAGAACTCACAACAGCTTTCAGGAAACTTAATTTAATTTGGTAGAAACTGATACAGAAACAATCTGCAAATCACTTTCTTTGAAAAGTATGTTTCCCAGACCCTAAAAATATCTCCAAATTGTAGAAAACTGGGTTTCTCCATTCTGTCTCATGTACTGTCCAGCCATTTTTAGCAGCAGAGACCCCCAAGTCAGATATAGGAAATGAGGGCAGGTCTTTGTCTCTCTGCTCCTGCTCTCCTGTCTGACAAACCAGAATAACAGATAGATGGCCTTTCAGTTCAGGGCAGGCAAGCCATTGGGAATTGGCAGAAGCAATCCATGCTAGGAAAATAAAAAAAAACACATATAGTTCTCGCATATTGCTGGTAAAAAGGAACCGTTCGCTCAAAGAGAAAAAGAGATATAATCAACAGGAAAAATTACCATAAAAGTGTCAAAAGAATAAAATAAGGGAAAATGTTATTTAAAAATGCAACGCGTATCGGCTGTATGCAGAAAGCTGGATACAGCTGAAACGTGTTGCATTTTTACATAACATTTTCCCTTATTTTATTATTCTGTCACTTTTTTTGGCATTTTTTCCTTTTGATTAGATCTGCTTTCGTTGGAGCATCCATCACCTGGTATCTCCACCTTCATTACGCACTGCCAGACCTCCCTTGGAGGAGTTTCCATCAGCCCATCAGGTCAGCTGCACCTATTGGCTTTATTATTATATGAGCGAATTCCCTGTTTTTTTATTTTTTCTCTCTTTTTTTTAAACGTACTAAGCTCAGAAAGCGCCATCTTCTCTCCTTTTTACCTTTCAGGAAATTCCTTACTGGTATATCAAAGAGAGTGGATGGCAAGTTACAAAGCATATGAATCAGCATGGCATTTACTCTGTGCGCCAGGAGGAAGTTAGTGCAATCCTAAGCAGAAAGGCATTTAATTTCCTGTAATTATACAGAATAAAGTATAATTTGGATGAGCAACCATAGAACGGATGTCGATACGACAAGCAGAAGTGAAATCTTACGGGATCTGTGAGTGAAAGCTCCAATCTTCCTTCCAGGACTATGTAAATACTAGAGTCAGGCTGCCCAGGGCAGAAGACTAAATGTCCGGCTTCATAATACTCAAACACCACATGTTGACACAAAGACAGGAAGAGCGGTCGCTCAAAGTGTCCCAGCACCCTAGACAAGACAAGGGAAGCAGGAGGGGAAGACGATATGACAGATGGTTACATAAGCAAAAGTATTATTAACCTTACATGGTTCCTGCGCTCAGAGATTAGGCCTACACAGGAACAAGTGGACCAGAAGACACATCAACCTTGGTCACGGACATCTCACCGAATACTTTTCAGCATGTAGAGCACTTCAGGGGGCAAAGCCGGAGTCTCCAATTCGGGAGGGCTACTGAGGAGCGGATTGGGTATAGACTCCTGGTGAGGTGGTGCCATGGAAGCCTGTTCCCATACTCCACGTCGTATCCTGCAATGAAGGACCCTATAGACCATTATTTTATTCTCATATGGTGACATTACAGAGCATTTCTCACTTTCTTCACCTTTGTTTTATGCTTAGCACTTTCTTCCTCTTTTTACTCTGCCAATAAAGAAAATAAAGTATTATTATTGGCTCTGGCCTTCTGGAAATTCTTTGTGAAGGTCCATTTAGATATTATTATGATATGATGCAAGCACAATGGTCAATGTGAAAGCACTACTCAATCAAGAATTCGTAATAAAATGACGTAGGGGTTGAGCGTAGATAAATGGGGCTCAGTGGTTAGCTTCAACGCCTTACAACATCGATGTCCCAATGTTTATAGGATTCATCCACGTTCCGTAAAGAAAAATCCCAAAACTTTTTGGGGGACTTTCCTTCCATTTATGGCCTACACACAGGATGGGTTGCTAATGTATGCTCGATGGAGGTCTGACTTGCTGGGACCCCCATCAATCTTGAGAATGGGGGTCCAGTACTCCTGTGTGAATGGCGCAATAGTGCAAATGCATGAACACTGTTTCATTTACCATCTATGGGAGGGCACTGCTCTATTCACAGAGGACACTTTGCGATACCTGTTCTCCTGATCTTTGTGCGTCCCAGTGATTGGACCCTCATTAATCACTGATTCCAGCAGTCAATCTCTACTGATCAAATAATTATCACCTATCCCTCATATGCTCATTATCAGTATGACACGGTTCTCTATCAACTAAACAGTCAACCAGTCCTACTTTTTGCTTCCATAAAACCCAGCCTATGGCCTGTGGTTTGTGGCATCCACCATAATTTTACCCACTCCAACCTAACCCCACTGTTCGAGGTTTCTACTCCTTTAAAGCACCACTCCAGAGTTTGGGGAGGGCTTTCACCACTCGAGTGGTGCTTTAAACCCAAGTTCCCTGTGTTATCCTCACCCTCCGGGTCTTCCCCATTTTTCAGTGCCGCTTCAGTCCCGCGACACCATCTTATTACAATAGCTTCGGACTGGCCGTAAGTCAGAAGCTATGTCACAAGCTCCCAATGCAAGTCTATGAGAGCTAGAAGGATGCTCCTAATGACTTGCATTGAAAAGTAACCTCCAGTTCCCTCCATGAAACACTGGCGCTACCGGCAGGTCACAAACCGCTGGAGACTGACCAGAGCAGCAGTTACGGAAGGAAAGATGTTGGAAGGTGAATATGAGGGAAGAAGCCTTAGATTTGAAGCACCACTCCAGCGGTAAAATTTAAAATAAATCTTGGAGTGGCGCTTTAAGTGCCGATACACCAACTCCATTCACAACTAAAAACAGTAACTGACTCGCGTTTATGGTTAAGGGAGTTGTCCGCTGTCAACAATTTTTATTTCTTTACAAGATTCTTTAAAAAAATAAGTTGATCACAGCGATCAGCAATGAAGAAAGAACCGGACAGCAAGTATTTAAATCTCCTGTAGCGCCACCACTGGGGAAATGAAGCATAACACAAGTCCACGGACCCGTGTAATACATGAACAGGCAGATAATTGTCGGAAGTCCTGAATAAAGAACTGCCCTGTAATAACTCAGTAATAGTGTTCTCGAAAACTATTTATTTGACTACGACAACTCCTTAAAGCTTAGATACTGCCCCAGTTACAGGATTCAGATGATCTACATCACACAAACCATTAGTATACACTTGGTTATGCAATATTTCAGAAAAAAACTGCATTTCAAGGAACAGCGCCATTCATGTCTGAAGGCTGTGTCTGGTATTGCAGCACAGCTCGGGAATGGGGCTGAGCTGCTGTACCACATGAGCTGGGAATGACCAAACACAGTTAAGATTACCTTGTGAGGACGCTTCTGTGTCGGCCGTCTCTGAGATTCAGGAATTTGAGGTTCTGTTAAAAAAAAAAGATCACATAATATATATATATACGATGAATGTTTTACGGACCAGAATTACAAATGCAATATAAAGGCAGCTTCAGCACCAGTCTGCAATGTGGATGAGTACACGGAGTTGTACATGAAACCAGCCACATCCGCAATTTGGGGACACGAATGACCCGATTTCCAATATGGCCGTCTGGACTTGGCCTATAACTGAAAAGCACTGATTTGTGATCAATTTAAAGGGTAACCATTGTTCAATTTATTTTTCGTAAATCAATGCTATACGTGAGAATAAGAAGCTTTGTAATATATTTTATTAGGGAAATCCAATTTTATCTCCCCTGGACTGATCTTTCATTCTCAAAATTCTCAATTAATTTTTAAAATCTGTCTTCAATTGGTACAAAGTTTCCCATTAGGCTACTTTCACGCTAGCGTTTTTTTCAATACGTCGCAATGTGTCGTTTATGGGAAAAAACGCATCCTGCAAAGTTGTCTGCAGGATGCGTTTTTGCCCCATAGACTAACATTAGCGACGCATTGCGACGCATTGACACACGTCGCAACCGTCGTGCGACGGTTGCGCCGTGTTGTGGCGGACCGCCGGGAGCAAAAAACGTTACATGTAATATTTTTTGCTGCCGACTGTCCGCCATTTCCGACCGCGCATGCGCGGCCGGAACTCTGCCCCCACCTCCCCGCACCTTACAATGGGGCAGCGGATGCGCTGAAAAAATGCATCCGCTGCCCCCGTTGTGCGGCGCATTCACTGCTAGTGTCGGAACCTCGGCCCGACGCACTGCGACGGGCCGAGTCCGACGCTAGTGTGAAAGTAGCCTTACTGAGATAGTGTTATGGATCTGCAATTCGGGACTAGGGTAGAAGGGGGAAAAGCTGACCCTGAACTATGACTAGGCTGAAACCCTACGATGGAGTGGGCGTCCTTTTCCTAGTGAATAGACCCACCGACGTTTCCTAGGCTAAACTCAAATGAAGGTGTCCCTGAAAGATCTAGGGACTGGGAACAAAAACAGGTAACCTCCTAGTAGGAAAATAGAGGGAGCTGCAGGAACAAATGGAAAACCAAAAACTAAACTCGCAGAACTAGAGATCCCAGAACTGGACAATACAATACACAGAAAGCTAACAAGGCACCAAGCCAGAACACTAGCGGATTAACACTGCTGTCCAGCAAGGAATGGGAGGCAGATGCTGGGTAATAAAGGGTGATACAATCACCTGACCTAGGACAAACCCAGCACCAGAGGAAAAAGACCATCAGCCTGAAAACCACAACAAGATGGCGGGTGGTCAAAACGAAATAGATTGCAACAGATAGATGACAGTTGGTGCTTATAAAGTTCCATGGAGAACTAACTGTCATTTCAGGAGAACTTGCAGCAGAATGTCTGTCTTCCGCTAGCTCCTCCCTCCATAGAATTTCAAAAGCACCAACTGTCATCTCATTTCTTAGTAATTCAGGGAAGTCAGATTTTATAGGTATTACCCATGAATTGAGAGTGAAAGATCAGTCCAGTAGGAGGAAGGAGCAGATTTCTCTGATAAGATATATTATAAAGATTCTTATTTTCATGTGTACAGTGGCATATAAATGTTTGGGCACCCCTGATCAAAATTACCGCTATGGTGAACAGTTAAGCAAGTTGAAGATTAAGTTATCTCTAAAAGGCCTAAAGTTAAAGATGACACATTTCATTTGTTTTTTAGGCAAAATATATATATTTATAATTTCGTCTATTACGTTTTTAAAAATTACAAAAAGGAAAATGGGCCAATGCAAAAGGTTGGGCACCCTTGGAAATTTGTGTGCTCAGATAACTTTCAAAAAGGTTTTAGACCTTAATTAGCCTGTTAAGGTTATGATTTGTTCACTATTATCATTAGGAAAGGCCAGTGGATGCAAATTTTACAGCTTTATAAAAATCCAGCCTCCTCTAACCTTGTGCCAAAAAACAGCAGGTTCTTCTAAGCAGCTGTGTAGCGCTGAAAATAGAGGAGTCCCACAAAGCAGGAGAAGGCTATAAGAAAATAGCAAGCATTTTCAAGTTGCCCTTTCCTTAGTTTGAAATGTAATTAAGAAATGTCAGTTAACAGGAACAGTGGAGGTTAAGATAAAGTCTGGAACACCAAGCAAAATTTCAGTGAGAGCTGCTTATAGGATTGCTAGAGAGGCAAATCAGAACCTCCGCTTGGCTACAAAAGAACTTCAAAAAGATTTAGCAGACTCTGGATTCGTGGTACATTGTTATACTATTCAGTATTACCTGCACAAATATGGCCTTAATGGAAGAGTCATCAGAAGAAAACCTCTCCTGCATCTTTACCATAAAATTCAGCATCAGAAGTATACAAAAGAACATCTAAACAAGTTTGATGCATTTTGTCCTGTGAACTGATGAGGTTAAAATAGAACTCTTTGGCCACAATGATCAAAGGTATGTGTGGAGAAAAAAACAGCACAGAATTTCAGGAAAAGATCATCTCGCCAACCATTAAGCATAGGGGTGGATCAATCATGCTTTGGGGTTGTATTGCAGCTAATGGCATGCCGAACATTTCACAAGTAGAGGGAAGAATGGACGCAATGAAATTTCAACAAATTCTTTATGCAAACATAACACAATCTGTTAAAAGCTAAAGTTGAAAAGAGGATGGCTTCTACAAATGGATAATGATTCTAAACACACATCAAAATCCACAATAGACGACCTTAAAAGGTGCAAGCTGAAGGTTTTACAGTGGCCCTCACAGTCCCCTGATCGGAACATCATTGAAAATCTGTGGCTAGACCTCAAAATAGCAGTATGCAAGACGACCCAGGAATCTCACAGAACTGGAAGAATTTTCCAGGGAAGAACGAATGAAAATCCCTTAAAAAGAATTGAAAGACTCTTGGCTGGATACAAAAAGCGTTTAAAAGCTGTGAAACTGTGCAAAAGGGGTGCTACTAGGTACTAACCATACAGGGTGCCTTTGTGTCGTTTTTAAAATGTAAAAGATGAAAATATTTTTTTTGCCTAAAATACAAAGGAAATGTATCATCTTTAACTTTAGGCCTTTTAGAAATCATTTCATCTTCAACTTGCTTAACGGTTTACAATAACAGTAATTTTGACCAGGGGTGCCCAAACTTTTACATGCCACTGTACTATTGATTTATTAAGTGAAAAAAAATAAAACAAAGATGACTCTTTAACTCTAATACTATATCTCCTTCTAGTGGCAAAACATATGAAGTGGAGAAGGATTAGTTTATGCCATTGTGGTTAACTTTGTGGCTTTTATGAAACTTACTGACTAAAAAGGGTTTTCCCACCATAAGAAATGATAGCATAATGCTAAGATATGTGATCACTCCCTGAGCTGAAAGGGACTGACCAGTGGTGCTGGCAGTTACAGGGGGACTGCACAAGTAATAGGTAATAAATATTGACAGATAAAATATTCCTTTAATTACCACAACAAAATAATACAAGTTTTAAAATTGGTTTTCCTCTACTTTAAAACTTATTGCATATGGTCCCAGGGTGGAACACTAAAGATAAAGAACCTGTACTCACCTCCCGGACCGATGCCGCTCCTCCACACTTGTTTCTTTGCACCCCACTGGTCTCCAAATATAAATAATGTTATGTAACGGCTCCAGTCAATCAGTGATTGTTGCTCAGGGAGGAGAACACAGGGTTTTTTTTTCTTATAAATCATTCCCCACCCTGGTCTCATACTCAATATGTTTTAAAGGTAGGGGAAACCCCTAAAAGCAAATTTCTAGAGACTACAAGGTCTAAGTAGGCATTCTCTGTCCCATTGTGTGGTTTTAAGTTTATTTAGAACTATTTGTACTTGAATTATTGTAAGTAAAGTAAAAAAAAGATTAATTTTAATACATGAATAAACGCACGTTCCTCAGGGGTGGGTACAAATGCATATCATGATGTTTCTGTGCACTGTGATGCAGTGACCCCTGTTACAGCTAGGGGGCGCTGCATGTGCTCCTCAGGATAGGCATGGAGGCATATCTGTAGTTGTAATGGTTGAACTAGCCACACACACCTCCCACCTATGGGAGTGGCTACAAGTATTTAATGTGACCATGTGGGTCACATGGGAAAAAATGGATGGACCTGAGTGGTCTGTGTGCCAGGTCCTGGAGGGCCTCTCTATCGGGAGGTCCTGGGAGTAGGACTAGATCTCTGAAGAGCACATGGGGGAGGCCTTGGACCTGGGGGCCTGTGTGTTGGACGGTCCCAGATGGGGATGGATGTCCTGAATAGCGCACAGAGAGGTCGCGTGTGCAGAGTCCGTGATGGCACTGCGTTTGGGGAAGCTACAGCCCATCTGAGGATCTGGACTGTCAGGTGGCCTGGTTAGCAAGGCATTTCCCAGGACGGTGATCCCAGTTTGGTAGCTTCCCTGAGAGAGAGAGTACTGACAGAAGTCAGCGTATGGAGCAGGAGCTCCTAGAAGGTAACCCAGAATATGGGGGGCTGTGCGGTCACCCAAGGCAACTGGTCAGATAAGGATCAGCGTGTTTAGAGACCGCGACCCAATGTCATGTGCGCTATATGACTAGGGACATTGATGAACTGTTCAGCGTACGGACACCCATGGTAACTGGACAAAGTGAGAGGTCCAGTATGTTTAGTGTCCGTGAGATAAAGCCGAATATGAAGTGTCTAAAGATAAAGCTGCAAATTAATGTCACCGGTTGGTGCCTATTGAGTTCTATGAAGTGTATATGATAAACTGTGCATAATCAGGTTTATGATGCCATAATAAACCGTGTGGACTGTTTAAGTAGAAAAACCGTGCCTAAGTGCTTGAATCCCGTGCCAAGCGAGTGTCCCCCAATACACTCAATAAGTGCAATCTTACAGCACCAATAGAAGATCTTTAACCAGACCGTGCGTGGACCATGCACTAATTTAACATTCTGGTGTCGTCTTCTGTGACAGTGAAGCCTTTTTGGCCCCCAAAAGGCACTTGGGTCACAATTTGACTACTATATCTGCACCCTCTGCAGAGAGGGTGGACATAAAAATTATGAGGACTTACCTGACTGATGTCCTTGTGATAACCATTGGATCAGCCACAGTAAGCAGACTCCACCCATGAGTAATCCTGCCCCCACGGTGTAATTTGTCACTGTATAATCCTTTTGGGAATAAATTCCTGATTAGGTATGGAAATGAAAGACTAAAAATTGTGCTGGTATAAAATAACATCATGCTCCATCTATATTTTGAGTCTTTCTATATCCCAATATCTTTTTTCAGTGTGTATCGTTGGCGATTCAGTGAGTTTTATTGTGGTGACAGGCAAAAGCCTACATAGAACTCATGGGGCCCCATAGCAACAGTTCTAATTGAGTCATCCCATCCCCAACAAGAAATAATAATAATATTCGGCGTGGTCATAGAAGAGCATAGCTCACATCTTTAAAGCCTTGAAAAATTAATTTTCTTCCTACTGAAGCCCTAGATTCCCCTTTCATTGCCCAATAAAGTATGATGCCAACAAAAGTGCCACACAATAACTGTATGATACCCTCACAGTGATTTCATCCACAGTACCCTCCACACACACAGTATGGTGACCCTACTGTACCCCTGCTTATCTGCCCAAGCAAAATATGGTGCACCAAAACGGTATCATCCCCCCAAATTTGACCACCATACAGCTCTCCACGCAGTATAATGACCCCCACTAGCCCTACAAACAGTATAATGGCCTCACACCTCACCACACTGTATAATGGCGCCTACTAGCCCTCTAAACTGTATAATTCCTACAACACAGCCCTCCACACAGTATGATGGACCCCACAAAAACCTTCACACTGTATAATTGCTTGCATACACTCTATCATTACTCCATTATTAAAAAAACCCTCTCTCGAACCATCCTGCACAAATAACTACCGCCCAGTCTCCAATCTCCCCTTTATCTCTAAACTCATGGAGCACCTGGTCTACTCCTGCCTTACCCGTTACCTTTCCAGTCACTCTCTCCTAGATCCATCATAGTCCGGCTTTTGTCCCCAACATTCAACAGAAACTGCTCTCATCAAAGTGACTAACGACCTTCTGACAGCAAAATGTAACACTGACCACTCTCTGCTCATTCTTCTCGACCTTTCTGCAGCTTTCGACACTGTTGACCACCATCTCCTACTCTCTATGCTCCAGTCAATAGGCATTGACTATCTTTCTGACCGCTCCTTCAGTGTATCGTTCGCTGGCTCGACTTGTTCTCCTCTTCCTTTCACTGTTGGGGTCCCTCAGGGCCTCTTCTCTTCCCTCTCTACAAGACCCCAATTGGACAGACCATCAGCAGATTTGGCTTTCGGTACCATCTTTATGCCGATGACACACAACTGTGCACGTCATCCCCTGACCTTACCCCTGCTGTACTACAGAATTCCAGTGACTGTTTGTCCGCAATCTCCAACATCATCCCCGCTCTCTATGTGAAACTCAACCTTTCCAAAACTGAACTTTTTCTGCTCCTGCCGTTTACTAAACTCCCTAAATCTGACATCTCCCTCTCTGTGGGTCGCACCATAATAACACCCCGGCAGCAGGTGCGCTGTCTGGGTGTTATGCTCGACACCAATCTTTCCTTCACCTCCCATATACAATCTCTTGCCCGCTATGGCCGCTTACACCTAAAGAACATCCCTTTCTCACCATGGAAACAACAAAAACCCTAACTGTTGCCCTAATCCAATCCATCCTGGACTACTGTAACACTCTATTAATTGGCCTCCCCCTCACTTGACTTTCCCCTCTCCAGTCCATCCATAATGCAGCAGCCAGGGTCGTCCATCTAGCTAATCGGTACTCGGACGCGTCCGCTCTTCGCCTACACTGGCTGTCCATTCATTATAGGATCCAATTCAAAGTATTTGTTCTCACCCACAAAGCTCTTCACAGTGCGGCACCCCCTACATCTCCTCCCTCATTTCTGTTTATCGGCCTACTCGCTTGTTATGCTCTGCAAGCGACTTTCAACAAACCTCTGCACTAATCCGTACCTCCCACTCCCGGCTACAAGACTTGTCCCGTATTGCGCCAATCCTCTGGAATACTCAACCCGAAGAAATTAGTACTATCCACAACTTACACAGTTTTAGGCGCTCCCTCAAAACACATCTGTTCAGAGCGGCCTATCACGTTCCCTAATCAATACCTATCTGAGAATAATCCTCCATTAAATTCCAACACACCCAACAGCACCACAAATGCTGGCTGGTGACTATCTCATGCAGCCTTTATCTATCCCCACTCCCACAAGATAGCTGGACCAACATTGTAAATTCGCACCAATACTTTGTGTCTCCCCCCACCTCATTGTAGATTGTAAACTCTCAAGAGCAGGGTCGCCTTATTTTACTTCAATTACTGTATTATTTTAAACGTTGTTACTTATGACTTGTTTATGAACTCTTAAACTGTAAAGTGCTGCGGCATATGTTGGCACTATATAAATAAAGATTATTATTATTATTATTATTATTATTAATGCCCCCCACATAGCCCTTCATAAAGTATAAAGGCTCCCCCCACATAGCCCTCCAAATATTATATTCGCCCCCACATAGACCTCCATATATTACACTGGTCTACAAAAAAGATAACTTTTTTCTGGCATGGACTTTAAGAACAGTTTTAGACTAATTTGAGGGTGCTGAATTCAAATCTGATCTTATAATTTCTCTATCACATCACGTTTAGGTATATAGCCCATTTTCATGAATTCCATGATAAATATAAGTAGTGTATGAAAAGTGCCGGTTTATACGGTTCACTAACGTAAATTTAGTTTTCATCTAGTCTCCCAATAAATGTGAGAATATCTTTGTTTTCTTTGAACATGCATAATTCCCATTTGCTATGATAACACCCTTGTTTTCTGTGCTACTGGGACAGTAGAGCTACAGCAGAGCATTGGGTGAAAACTGAATGGCCTCAGCGACAGAGTTTGGCATCTGGCGATAAGAATGTCATCCATGATCCTCTAGTGGATAAGAAGGACATTGTCTTTACTCCCTTACACATAAAACTTGGATTGATGAAGCAGTTCGTCAGAGCTCTCAATCACAGTGGAGAATGCTTGAACTATATATGTTCAACTTTTCCTGGTCTTAGTGAAGAGAAGAAAAAGGCTGGAATATTTGATGGACCTCAAATAAGAACACTTATGAGAGACCCAAATTTTATCACATCAATGAATGAGACAGAAGAAAGAGCTTGGAATGCATTTTGTAATGTGGTGCAGAATTTTCTAGGGAATAAGAAAGCAGACAACTAAGAAGAGATTGTGGAAAAGCTACTAATGAGTCTGCGAAATCTTGGATGTAGAACGAGTATCAAGATTCACTATTTACACAGCCATTTGGACTTTTTTCCAGAGAACCTTGGGGATGTGAGCGAGGAACAAGGGGACCGTTTTCATCAGGACATTAAAACAATGGAAGAACGGTATCAAGGCCGGTGGGACTCACATATGATGGCGACTATTGCTGGAGCTTGATGAGAGACAACCCAGAAGCCGTACATCACAGATCAACCAAGAAAAGAAAGTTCAAATAACTGCCATTTGTCATTCATCTGTGTGCCATATATATGTGTTTTTATATTTTGTAGTTTAATTCTGTAAGTATATTTGATTTGCTGTACATAGACTTTGTAATCTTTGTTATTCCTTGATTAAAAATATACAAAATGTGGTACCGAAAATCATGTGTTTTTATCATAAAACATTAGGAGTAATTTTCATCAAAAATTGAAAAAAATCTCGAAATCCTGATGTGATAGCCAAAAACGGAGTTCATATTCGTAATCAGCAGCCAAAATTGACTTAAAATATGTTTTAAAACCTTTTGCCAGAAAAATTTGCGTGGACCAGTGTTATAATAGCCCCCACATAGTCCCCCATATAGTATAATGCACTGACTGTAGTCATCTATTCAGTATAATGTACTCCCCATAGTCCTCCATACAGTATAATGCAATCCCCATAATCCTCTATACAGCATAATGCACTCCAGATAGTCCTAAATACAGTATAATATACTCCACATAGCCCACCATATAGTACACTGAACTCCCCATAGTCCTTCATATAGTATACTGCTCTCCTCATAGTCCTCCATATAGTAAAATGCACTCCACATAGTCCTCCATACAGCATAATGCACTCTCCTTAGTCCTCCATTCAATATAATGCACTCCCCATAGTCCTCCATACAGTATAATGCACTTCTTATAGTCCTCCATATAGGGTACTGCACTCCCCATAGTCCTCCAAATAGTATAATGCACCCATTAGTCCTCTATACAGTATAATGCACTCCCTATAGTGCCCTATATACAGTATTATGCCCCCAATTTAAAAAATACTCACCTCTCCTCCTCCTTCCCCCTTTGTCTGCAGCAAGCACTTTGAAAGGCAGAACATCTAAGCACAATGGGCGCCATGTAGTGATGTCATCATGCCTGCTCTGAGACATCAGACACAGAGAAAATGATGGAGGAGGAAGTATAAGCTGATTGTCACGATCCCACCCCTCAATGTGTCTGGGATGCAGCTACTGACAGCTTGGCCGTTCAATTTGGTTTTGGGGTTGTGCTGAAGCAGTCAGTCCTTTGATTAACAGCTTGGTCATCCAATCTGCTACTGGGGCATGCTGAGCTGTCAGTGTGTTGATTGACCACTCAACTATCCAATCTAAGACTCTGAGGCGTCGGCTGTCTCCATGGATTTCATTACAGATTTGCCTCTGTCTGATAGGAAGACTGCTATCTGGGTGGTAGTTGATCGATTCAACAAACAAGCTCATTTTGTTCCTTTGTCAGGATTCTCTAGATTGTGTATTTCTCATATTGTAAGGTTACATAGGATCCCTCTGAATATTGTGTCTGATAGGGGAGTACAATTTGTCTCTAAACTCTGGAGAGTTTTTTGAAGTAAACTAGGGATTGACCCGTCATTTTCATCTGCTTATCACCCTGAAATGGTCAGACTGAGAGGACAAATCAACCATTGGAGCAAATGTTAAGGTGCTTTGTGGCAGCTCGACAGGAGGACTGGTCTTTGTTTTTACCTCTCGCTGAGTTTGCTTTTAACAGTCGAGTAAATCAATCTACTGGAACCTTCCCTTCTTCTGCAAATATGGTTTTCATCCTCATTTTGGTGAATTTTCTAGAATTAGTTCTGAATGCCCTGGGGTGGAGGTCGCCGTGCAGAGACTTGTGGTTGTCTGGAGGGAGGTTCAAAAGAATATTGGGACTGCCCAGATTCGACAAAAACGAAAGGCCGATAGAAGATGTTTGGTGGGTCCTGCTTTTAAGATTGGGGACAAGGTTTGGTTGTTTTCCAGGAACATTAAACTTAAAGTGCTGCCGTTGGTGAAGTTGGGTCCAAAGTTTATTGGTCCATATGAGATCCTAGAGACGCTGGCCTGGAGTATGAGGTTCAAAGGGTTGTGGATTCTCAGAGGGTCCGTATTTCAATCCAGCACCTCATCCACTGGAGGGAATATGGACCAGAGGGGAGATCCTGGGTCCCTTCTTGAGATGTGAAGGCCGATCAATTAGTCAGCGCCTTCCATCTAAATTTTCCTTGGAAACCTGGGGTCCGGTGGCCCCCCTAGAAGAGGTGGTACTGTCACGGTTCTACCCTTCAGTGTGTCTAGGATGCAGCTACTGACAGCTCGGCCGTTCAATCTGGTTTAGGGGTGTGCTGAAGCAGTCACTACTTTGATTGACAGCTTGGCCATCCAATCTGGTACTGGGGCATGCTGAGCTGTTGGTGTGTTGATTGACAGCTCATCTATCCAATCTGAGACTGTGAGGCATCGGCTGTCTCCATGTGTTTATTATTCCAGGTAATTGCCATGCTTCTTAACTGAGCTGTGTCTCCCAGAACTCTGCCAGATGTACATTCAGCTTGTGAGGTTTGTTCTCCTATGCCTTGAGTTCTGCATGCTTGATCTTTTGCCTGACCTTGGAGTTCGTTCTGACCATCCGTCTGTTTAACCCCTTCAGCTCTGATGTGTTATCCTCCCCGTACTCTGACCTCAGAACGTTACCTGATTACACTTTTGTCTCTTCCTTCTGTTTATGACGTATCCTCCTGGCTTCTGACCTTGGACTCCTTGACCACTCTGACTCACGGTTTGGCCGTGAGAAGTGACTAGCGTCATACTGATGATCACTCTTTTATCATTACTTTGAACAGTATTGGCACCCAGGATGCCGATACAGTTGAACGTGCGATGACAGGCAGAGCACTCGGCTCACGGGCCCCATAGCATCCACATGGCCTGCTGCCATTGGCAGTACATCAGTGGTGACAAGTGAGATGGTTGCTCCTGATGACAGAGTTCAGACCAGCGGCATGGTCGTGACACTGCTCTGAACTGTGTGTTCTACTATGCTGAAACCTAAAACAGCTTTTCCTCTGTTGCGCTGGATCAGTTCAAGAGCATTCCAGTAATCCAGCCACCTTCAGAGCAGCACTTACAGACTCTCAAGGAAAGGACTTGCAAGCGCATTCCTTGCAAGGGAAACTGGACACTTCTGATAGACTGCAGAGGTAGTAGCTAACCTACGCAACAAAAAATGTACACTTGGAACCATACCTGGAAAATAAAATTGTTATCTTTATTAATCATTACAAAATTACAATCCATAAAACATGTTTAAAAAAAAAAAGTAGGAAACCACTAGATGGCACCACAACACAGGAATTCTGTGTATAGAAGGCAGTAGATGGAAGTACATATGATAAATGCAGGATGTGCAATAAGTATTGTACAGTATATATAAGATACAAGTAATTAATAATTATCTGGGGTATAACAAATAGTATCACCATAAAGAATATATAAATATCTATTACCATCCATTACCAACCACCACAAACATAATCCTACATGTCTCATATGCACTTCCATCTACCTCCAGCTATACACAGATTTTCTGTGTCGTGGTGTCATTTAGTGGTTTCCCACTTTTTTAACACGTTTTATGAATTGCAATTTTTAGAGATGAGAGAGCGTGCACGGTGATGCTCTGTTATCACTAGTGTATCTCGGTGATCGGATGCACTCGTTACTCAGCGAGCAATGGGCGGTGTTCTATGTAAAACTCGAATCCCCGCCCGGCATCTTTGGCGCCTGTTACGCAGCCAATAAGCAAGTGGGATTGGCTGTAGCCATCTTGGTTGTGGCCCGCGTGACATCGTTAGGGGTTATAAAAGGACCGGCACCGTCTGGCTCGGCACACTGACGCCATTGCACAGCTCGGTGACACTTCATATTGGAGAGAGAGTACTTGTCTAGACCTGTGTGCCAGTATAACGAACCAGAGGCTTGTAGTGCTGATACTGGTGCCGAAGCTGAGCCATCATACTAACAGCCCTTCCAAGAGCTAATCGTGTGCTTTGCTGTTTGTATCATATAGAATCTGCATTTAGCCTAGGAAGGGAGCGAGAGCAGGAAGAGTAGCTGAATACAGTCTATAGACAGGGATTAGGGCTGTGCACTCCGTTGGCAAATATATAGCTGCAGCTTTTATGGAGGTGGGGGGCTGAAAAATTGAATATATTTTGATTCATCAAGTAGTACTTGCTCTGAGGTCCTTTTTTGTGTTATATAAAACTCCAAAAAATTATTGTAACATTTTACACTTTCGGTAAAAAACATATTGCATTCGGTCAAATGTTATTCTATCATTGTGTGTTCATCTGTGATTTTTAGCCCCAGCTCGGATCAGATCACGATCAGACTGGAAAAAAAAATCACAGCATGCTGTGATTGTAATCGGAAATCGGATTGCATTCGGCAATAAAAGTCAATGAGTGCGTATAAAAAAAAAAAAAATTGCACAGGACTCGGACCATGCGAGTGCTGTCCAATTTTTACACACTGATGTCCTTTAAAACGCTGGCAATTCATCTGCCGCATACAGTAAAACCACAGCGGGACCCAACAGAATAGAATAGATAGAATACATACAGTATATACTGTTATGGCTGGCAATCAGGCAACACAGCGTGCAGTAATCAGCGCACATACAGAGATCTGGCAATAACCCAAAACAATAGGACGAGCTCTGAGACGTGGAATCTCTGTAGACTGCAGTACCTGATCTATCCTCACACAACTGGAAGCAGCAGTGGATTGCGCCTATCCACTACCTATGCAACTCGGCACTGCCTGAGGAGCTGACTAGCCTGAAGATAGAAATACAAGCCTGACTTACCTCAGAGAAATACCCCAAAGGAATAGGCAGCCCCCACATATAATGACTGTTAGCAAGATGAAAAGACAAACGTAGGAATGAAATAGATTCAGCAAAGTGAGGCCCGATATTCTAGACAGAGCGAGGATAGCAAAGAGAACTATGCAGTCTACAAAAAACCCTAAAACGAAAACCACGCAAAGGGGCAAAAAGACCCACCGTGCCGAACTAACAGCACGGCGGTGCACCCCTTTGCTTCTCAGAGCTTCCAGCAAAAGATAATAACAAGCTGGACAGAAAAAACAGAAAACAAACTAGAAGCACTTATCTAGCAGAGCAGCAGGCCCAAGGAAAGATGCAGTAGCTCAGATCCAACACTGGAACATTGACAAGGAGCAAGGAAGACAGACTCAGGTGGAGCTAAATAGCAAGGCAGCCAACGAGCTCACCAAAACACCTGAGGGAGGAAGCCCAGAGACTGCAATACCACTTGTGACCACAGAAGTGAACTCAGCCACAGAATTCACAACAGTACCCCCCCCTTGAGGAGGGGTCACCGAACCCTCACCAGAACCCCCAGGCCGACCAGGATGAGCCACATGAAAGGCACGAACAAGATCTGGGGCATGGACATCAGAGGCAAAAACCCAGGAATTATCTTCCTGAGCATAACCCTTCCATTTGACCAGATACTGGAGTTTCCGTCTAGAGACACGAGAATCCAAAATCTTCTCCACAATATACTCCAATTCCCCCTCCACCAAAACAGGGGCAGGAGGCTCCACAGATGGAACCATAGGTGCCACGTATCTCCTCAACAACGACCTATGGAATACATTATGTATGGAAAAGGAGTCTGGGAGGGTCAGACGAAAAGACACCGGATTGAGAATCTCAGAAATCCTATACGGACCAATAAAACGAGGTTTAAATTTAGGAGAGGAAACCTTCATAGGTATATGACGAGAAGATAACCAAACCAGATCCCCAACACGAAGTCGGGGTCCCACACGGCGTCTGCGATTAGCGAAAAGCTGAGCCTTCTCCTGGGACAAGGTCAAATTGTCCACTACCTGAGTCCAGATCTGCTGCAACCTGTCCACCACATTATCCACACCAGGACAGTCCGAAGACTCAACCTGTCCTGAAGAGAAACGAGGATGGAACCCAGAATTGCAGAAAAATGGAGAGACCAAGGTAGCCGAGCTGGCCCGATTATTAAGGGCGAACTCAGCCAACGGCAAAAATGACACCCAATCATCCTGGTCAGCGGAAACAAAACATCTCAGATATGTTTCCAAGGTCTGATTGGTTCGTTCGGTCTGGCCATTAGTCTGAGGATGGAAGGCCGAGGAAAAAGATAGGTCAATGCCCATCCTACCACAAAAGGCTCGCCAGAACCTCGAGACAAACTGGGAACCTCTGTCAGAAACAATATTCTCAGGAATGCCATGTAAACGAACCACATGCTGGAAGAACAAAGGCACCAAATCAGAGGAGGAAGGCAATTTAACCAAGGGCACCAGATGGACCATTTTAGAAAAGCGATCACAGACCACCCAAATGACAGACATCTTTTGAGAAACGGGAAGGTCAGAAATGAAATCCATCGAAATATGTGTCCAAGGCCTCTTCGGGACCGGCAAGGGCAAAAGCAACCCACTGGCACGTGAACAGCAGGGCTTAGCCCTAGCACAAATTCCACAGGACTGCACAAAAGCACGCACATCCCGTGACAGAGATGGCCACCAGAAGGATCTAGCAACCAACTCCCTGGTACCAAAGATTCCTGGATGACCGGCCAGCACCGAACAATGAAGTTCAGAGATAACTTTACTAGTCCACCTATCAGGGACGAACAGTTTCTCAGCCGGACAACGATCAGGTTTATTAGCCTGAAATTTCTGCAACACTCTCCGCAAATCAGGGGAGATGGCAGACACAATGACTCCTTCCTTGAGGATACTCGCCGGCTCAGATAACCCCGGAGAGTCGGGCACAAAACTCCTAGACAGAGCATCCGCCTTCACATTTTTAGAGCCCGGAAGGTATGAAATCACAAAATCAAAACGAGCAAAAAACAACGACCAACGGGCCTGTCTAGGATTCAAGCGCTTGGCAGACTCAAGATAAGTAAGGTTCTTATGATCAGTCAAAACCACCACGCGATGCTTAGCACCCTCAAGCCAATGACGCCACTCCTCGAATGCCCACTTCATGGCCAGCAACTCTCGGTTGCCCACATCATAATTACGCTCAGCAGCAGAAAATTTCCTGGAAAAGAAAGCACATGGTTTGAACACTGAGCAACCAGAACCTCTCTGTGACAAAACCGCCCCCGCACCAATCTCAGAAGCATCAACCTCGACCTGGAACGGAAGAGAAACATCAGGTTGACACAACACAGGGGCACAGCAAAAACGACGCTTCAACTCCTGAAAAGCTTCCACGGCAGCAGAAGACCAATTAACCAAATCAGCACCCTTCTTGGTCAAATCGGTCAATGGTCTGGCAATGCTAGAAAAATTACAGATGAAGCGACGATAAAAATTAGCAAAGCCCAGGAATTTCTGCAAACTTTTTAGAGATGTCGGCTGAGTCCAATCCTGGATGGCCTGAACCTTAACCGGATCCATCTCGATAGTAGAAGGGGAAAAGATGAACCCCAAAAATGAAACTTTCTGCACACCGAAGAGACACTTTGATCCCTTCACGAACAAGGAATTAGCACGCAGTACCTGGAAAACCATTCTGACTTGCTTCACATGAGACTCCCAATCATCTGAGAAGATCAAAATGTCATCCAAGTAAACAATCAAGAATTTATCCAGATACTCGCGGAAAATGTCATGCATAAAAGACTGAAAAACAGATGGAGCATTGGCAAGTCCGAACGGCATCACCAGATACTCAAAATGACCCTCGGGCGTATTAAATGCCGTTTTCCATTCATCTCCCTGCCTGATTCTCACCAGATTATACGCACCACGAAGATCAATCTTAGTAAACCAACTAGCCCCCTTAATCCGAGCAAACAAGTCAGAAATCAATGGCAAGGGATACTGAAACTTAACAGTGATCTTATTAAGAAGGCGGTAATCAATACACGGTCTTAGCGAACCATCCTTCTTGGCTACAAAAAAGAACCCTGCTCCCAATGGTGACGACGATGGGCGAATATGTCCCTTCTCCAGGGACTCCTTCACATAACTGCGCATAGCGGTGTGTTCAGGTACGGACAAATTAAATAAACGACCCTTAGGGAATTTACTACCAGGAATCAAATCGATAGCACAATCACAATTCCTATGCGGAGGAAGGGCATCAGACTTGGACTCTTCAAATACATCCTGAAAGTCCGACAAGAACTCTGGGATGTCAGAAGGAATGGATGACGAAATAGACAAAAATGGAACATCACCATGTACTCCCTGACAACCCCAGCTGGTTACCGACATAGAGTTCCAATCCAATACTGGATTATGGGTTTGTAGCCATGGCAACCCCAACACGACCACATCATGCAAATTATGCAGTACCAAAAAGCGAATAACTTCCTGATGTGCAGGAGCCATGCACATGGTCAGCTGGGCCCAGTACTGAGGCTTATTCTTGGCCAGAGGTGTAGCATCAATTCCTCTCAACGGAATAGGACACCGCAAAGGCTCCAAGAAAAATCCACAACGTTTAGCATAATCCAAATCCATCAGATTCAGGGCAGCGCCTGAATCCACAAACGCCATGACAGAATATGATGACAAAGAGCACATTAAGGTAATGGACAAAAGGAATTTGGACTGTACAGTACCAATAACGGCAGAGCTATCGAACCGCCTAGTGCGTTTAGGACAATTAGAAATAGCATGAGTAGAATCACCACAATAGAAACACAGTCTGTTCAGACGTCTGTGTTCGTGCCGTTCTACTTTAGTCATAGTCCTGTCGCACTGCATAGGCTCAGGTTTACTCTCAGACAATACCGCCAGATGGTGCACAGATTTACGCTCGCGCAAGCGACGACCGATCTGAATGGCCAAGGACATAGACTCATTCAAACCAGCAGGCATAGGAAATCCCACCATTACATCCTTAAGAGCTTCAGAGAGACCCTTTCTGAACAAAGCCGCTAGTGCAGATTCATTCCACAGAGTGAGTACTGACCATTTTCTAAATTTCTGACAATATACTTCTACATCATCCTGACCCTGGCATAAAGCCAGCAGATTTTTCTCAGCTTGATCCACTGAATTAGGCTCATCGTAAAGCAATCCCAGCGCCTGGAAAAATGCATCAACATTACTCAATGCAGAATCTCCTGGTGCAAGAGAAAACGCCCAGTCCTGTGGGTCGCCGCGCAAAAAAGAAATAATAATCAAAACCTGTTGAATAGGATTACCAGAAGAATGAGGTTTCAAGGCCAAAAATAGCTTACAATTATTTCTGAAGCTCAGGAACTTAGTTCTGTCACCAAAAAACAAATCAGGAATCGGAATTCTTGGTTCTAGCATCGATTTCTGATCAATAGTATCTTGAATCTTTTGTACATTTACAACGAGATTATCCATTGAGGAGCACAGAGCCTGAATATCCATGTCCACAGCTGTGTCCTGAAGCACTCTAATGTCTAGGGGAAAAAAAAGACTGAAGACAGAGCTAAGAAAAAAAAATGATGTCAGGATTTCTTTTTTCCCTCTATTGGAAATCATTGAATGGCTCCTTGTACTGTTATGGCTGGCAATCAGGCAACACAGCGTGCAGTAATCAGCGCACATACAGAGATCTGGCAATAACCCAAAACAATAGGACGAGCTCTGAGACGTGGAATCTCTGTAGACTGCAGTACCTGATCTATCCTCACACAACTGGAAGCAGCAGTGGATTGCGCCTATCCACTACCTATGCAACTCGGCACTGCCTGAGGAGCTGACTAGCCTGAAGATAGAAATACAAGCCTGACTTACCTCAGAGAAATACCCCAAAGGAATAGGCAGCCCCCACATATAATGACTGTTAGCAAGATGAAAAGACAAACGTAGGAATGAAATAGATTCAGCAAAGTGAGGCCCGATATTCTAGACAGAGCGAGGATAGCAAAGAGAACTATGCAGTCTACAAAAAACCCTAAAACGAAAACCACGCAAAGGGGCAAAAAGACCCACCGTGCCGAACTAACAGCACGGCGGTGCACCCCTTTGCTTCTCAGAGCTTCCAGCAAAAGATAATAACAAGCTGGACAGAAAAAACAGAAAACAAACTAGAAGCACTTATCTAGCAGAGCAGCAGGCCCAAGGAAAGATGCAGTAGCTCAGATCCAACACTGGAACATTGACAAGGAGCAAGGAAGACAGACTCAGGTGGAGCTAAATAGCAAGGCAGCCAACGAGCTCACCAAAACACCTGAGGGAGGAAGCCCAGAGACTGCAATACCACTTGTGACCACAGAAGTGAACTCAGCCACAGAATTCACAACAATATACACAGATTAGATAGATATAAAGATGCCAGTCACATATAGGGTATAATTAGTACAGTGCCTGTGCAGCTTACTGTACATGGATTTAATTATTAAATGATTATTTTTCTGAAAATAATGACGTGGGCTCCCATGTAATTTTCTTAACCAGCAGAGGGAAAGCGGACAGCTGGGGGCAGATGTTTATAGCCTGGGAAGGGGGTAATAATATCAGCTCACAGCTGTGTACTTAGCCTTTACTAGCTATTAAAATGGGGGATCCCCCAAAAAATGATGTAGGGTCCCCATGTAATTAATACTGGCAAAGGCTAGGCAGACAGCTGTGGGCTGATATTAATAGTCTAGGAAAGGGCCACGGATATTGCCCCCTCCAAGGCTAAAAACATCAGCTCTAAGCCACTCCAGAAAAGGCATCTTTAAGATGTGCCAATTCTAACACTTAGCCTTGCTCTTCCCACTTGTCCTGATGTGGTAGCAAGTGGGGTGATAGTTGTGGGGTTTATGTCACCTTAGTATTGTCAGGTGACATCAAGACCAGAGGATAGAAATGGAGAGGCGTCAATAAAGATGCCCCAATTACTAACCCCATAGTCATTTTGTATAAAACACACACACCCAGAATAAAGTCCTTTAATTGAAAGAATGACACAGACTCCTTTAATCAATCTTAAGTAAACCATACTTACTGCATTGCCCATTCCAGTGATGTCATTGTCTCCTTTAAGAGAATTAAAATAATAAACAACAATATTCCTCACCTGTCCGCTCAGAAGTTAATCCATTTGTCCCACGACTCATCTAGCTCTGCTACATCTAAATGGCAGGTTGCATTGTTGCATGATGCAACCATACAGCCTGTCCAGAGCCTCTCACCTAGCCAAATCAAATCTCATACTGTGTACTGATGAGGGGGTAACACCCTGAAACACAGTGTCTGCAAATTGAGATTCTGGTTTGCCTTTTATCCTAATTCATATTGCAAAGCTCATTAAAGAGTCAATATTGACTTTTAGAATCATTGCTTCCAATAGGTGGCGCTAGAGGTCTAGTCATCTTCCTCTCTGAAGAGACAATTTGCATATCTAATAGGAAATATAAAGATGGGGATTCTAGGTGAGCCGATACAGAATGCCTTACAAATTACTTCTATGATATCTTTATATTGCTCTTATAGATTTTTACGTCTCACTAATTTCCATGAAAAGGTATGATGTGTACAACCATTAAAAATATGGTCTAAGACATCTCATTAAATAAATTTCAGCAAATATAATAGAAAATAAAGCAACTTTACAAATACATTTGAAAATTCCAACACTTTGGCCCTGATTCACCTAAGTGTTTATGCCAGAATTCTCAGGTAAAACACCTTGACAAGTCGCTCAATTTTTGATGTGGCAGGATGGGGTATGGCATTGCCTGCCTGACAAATTCATCAAAAGTGGAGGCATACATTATATCTGAAATGTTACTCCAGTCCCTGGCTGGAGTAACATTTCAGACGAGGCACACTCCACTGAACACATACATTGAATTTATAGAAGGGGTTATCCAAGGACTATTTTCAATATGAGGCTAAGTATTTATAGGCAGGTAGTTGCAAAAAACCTGCTTGTTCTGCCCTAAGGCGATCTCTCCCGGAACAGAGCAGTCACTGACCACTCCTGCTGGCGATTGTCCTACTTCCTGTGAGGTCACGTTGACAGAGCAGTTCCTTCTCTTCTGCTCTGCTCCGTCAAGGGGACGACACTGCTGCCCTCATATTTATTGACAGCCGGCTCTCCACGGTATTAACGTTGAACCAGCTGTCAAGCAATATAACATTGGCAGTGATGCACCCTCGGCGGAGTAGAGCGAAGCAACTGCTCTATTGATATGACATCACATGAAGCAGGAAAATCACCGACAAGAGCAGTCCATGACCGCTCTGAGCCAGGAGAACTCATGGAAGGGCAGAATAGGCAGGTAGATAGTAATTACGCTTCAATAAGCTTAGCAACATAGGGGGGGGGGGAGGTCTGGATATCTCCTTTAAGTGGCTTACACCTCTTAATGAATTTGGTGCATCTTATTCCTGCATGCCCATCATTAAAAATGGGCTACGAAATGTCAGTCTTAATGAATCGCGGCTTTTGTGTTTATTGCTCCTATACAGACCTATAGCGAAGATCTTTGGTTTCTGCTCTCAATCGTCACAAAATTGAATATGATCATTTAAACTGTCCTTGGGACAATCCGGTTTAAAGGAAATCTACGGTACCTTTTACTTACCAAGTCGATTTCAAGTAAATTCAGGCCCTCCGGGCTCATGTTGCCGCACATCCTGCACAAAGAGGAGACACCAATATATTCCTGAAAATATATGTAAACCCCTACATGTAAATTGTTCAAGGGTTTTGTTTTCACAAAAACATGCATAACCAAAATAAGGCCAAGACTGCAGAAGTCAGCAGAACTCTGAGGAGTGAACTAGTGCTGGAAGGTTGGGAGTTAGGTTGTGGGCCCTCGTGGGCAGGGGCCTCTCTCCTCCTATACCAGGCGGTGATTATTGTACTTATGTTTTTATTATGTATACCCCTGGAATAAATGGCGCTATTATAATAAGTGATGATAACCCAATCCCCACTCATTTCTAGCTCAGATGCTGGAAAACACCCGTACAACTGGTGGACAACTGCCCGCTCATTAGACATGTATGATAATGGGTGGACATATCATTGGTGCAACCTGTGCAGTTGTACAAGGGCCCAAGAGGTAAGCGGGCCACCCCCATCTCCAAATCACATCGAATTGTAAATTATGATGAGCTGCTAAACTGCAAAGGGCTCATAAACTGTTCTTGCACAGGGGTCTTTTTTGGCCTCTGTCCGCCAGTATGTATGATGTTACTGACTGAAGGGCGTATTGGCTTTCTGGGATTTGTAGGCGGATTGCACATGTTTCTCTGCTCAGTGACCGTTGCATTGAGTTTAGAGGTTGATGATGGGAGTACCATCAGAGGTTGATTGCTGAGTTGCCGCTCATTAGAAGTGTTCTTCAACTATATCAATAGTAAAAGAATAAAAACTGAAAATGTAGGCCCCTTAAAAAATAGTGAGGAAAGAATGGTTGTAGATGACGAGGAAAAAGCTAACATATTAAACACCTTCTTCTCCACGGTATTCACGGTGGAAAATGAAATGCTAGGTGAAATCCCAAGAAACAATGAAAACCCTATATTAAGGGTCACCAATCTAACCCAAGAAGAGGTGCGAAACCGGCTAAATAAGATTAAAATAGATAAATCTCCGGGTCCGGATGGCATACACCCACGAGTACTAAGAGAACTAAGTAATGTAATAGATAAACCATTATTTCTTATTTTTAGGGACTCTATAGCGACAGGGTCTGTTCCGCAGGATTGGCGCATAGCAAATGTGGTGCCAATATTCAAAAAGGGCTCTAAAAGTGAACCTGGAAATTATAGGCCAGTAAGTCTAACCTCTATTGTTGGTAAAACATTTGAAGGGTTTCTGAGGGATGTTATTCTGGATTATCTCAATGAGAATAACTGTTTAACTCCATATCAGCATGGGTTTATGAGAAATCGCTCCTGTCAAACCAATCTAATCAGTTTTTATGAAGAGGTAAGCTATAGGCTGGACCACGGTGAGTCATTGGACGTGGTATATCTCGATTTTTCCAAAGCGTTTGATACCGTGCCGCACAAGAGGTTGGTACACAAAATGAGAATGCTTGGTCTGGGGGAAAATGTGTGTAAATGGGTTAGTAACTGGCTTAGTGATAGAAAGCAGAGGGTGGTTATAAATGGTATAGTCTCTAACTGGGTCGCTGTGACCAGTGGGGTACCGCAGGGGTCAGTATTGGGACCTGTTCTCTTCAACATATTCATTAATGATCTGGTAGAAGGTTTACACAGTAAAATATCGATATTTGCAGATGATACAAAACTATGTAAAGCAGTTAATACAAGAGAAGATAGTATTCTGCTACAGATGGATCTGGATAAGTTGGAAACTTGGGCTGAAAGGTGGCAGATGAGGTTTAACAATGATAAATGTAAGGTTATACACATGGGAAGAGGGAATCAATATCACCATTACACACTGAACGGGAAACCACTGGGTAAATCTGACAGGGAGAAGGACTTGGGGATCCTAGTTAATGATAAACTTACCTGGAGCAGCCAGTGCCAGGCAGCAGCTGCCAAGGCAAACAGGATCATGGGGTGCATTAAAAGAGGTCTGGATACACATGATGAGAGCATTATACTGCCTCTGTACAAATCCCTAGTTAGACCGCACATGGAGTACTGTGTCCAGTTTTGGGCACCGGTGCTCAGGAAGGATATAATGGAACTAGAGAGAGTACAAAGGAGGGCAACAAAATTAATAAAGGGGATGGGAGAACTACAATACCCAGATAGATTAGCGAAATTAGGATTATTTAGTCTAGAAAAAAGACGACTGAGGGGCGATCTAATAACCATGTATAAGTATATAAGGGGACAATACAAATATCTCGCTGAGGATCTGTTTATACCAAGGAAGGTGACGGGCACAAGGGGGCATTCTTTGCGTCTGGAGGAGAGAAGGTTTTTCCACCAACATAGAAGAGGATTCTTTACTGTTAGGGCAGTGAGAATCTGGAATTGCTTGCCTGAGGAGGTGGTGATGGCGAACTCAGTCGAGGGGTTCAAGAGAGGCCTGGATGTCTTCCTGGAGCAGAACAATATTGTATCATACAATTAGGTTCTGTAGAAGGACGTAGATCTGGGGATTTATTATGATGGAATATAGGCTGAACTGGATGGACAAATGTCTTTTTTCGGCCTTACTAACTATGTTACTATGTTACTATGTTACTAGAAGTGAGCATTGCATTAATAAGTTAAAGCACTAAAGCTTGCCATACACGTGACGTAGCATATGTGAGATTGTTGAGTAAAAAAAGAGTCCGTAATAGAGATTTGTGCTTCCCTGGTCCGACGTCCATTGTGGTCAACCAAACCAGGGGAGTCTTCAAATTCTGAAAATGCAATACCAAGAAGGAAAAATGCTGGAATTATGGAGATCACCGGATGGATAGACATGTTACTGATCTGCAAATGATGAAAAAAATGGAAACAAACAGGAGAATACAGCAGCACCCTGTAAGCGCAAAGATACCTGCAAACATCAAATAAATGAGATTTAAAATGTATTGCTACAATATAGAATGTACTTACAAAAATTAAGGTTCTTAGTGCATAAATCGGCCAATTCATTTGTCCCCATCAACCATGTCAAGGTGACCTTTCTTTGATGGGCACCTAAACCTAAAGGTACCTTCACACTGAATGATATCGCTAGCGATCCGTGACGTTGCAGTGTCCTGGCTAGCGATATCGTCCAGTGTGACAGGCAACAACGATCAGGATCCTGCTGTGATGTCGTTGGTCGCTGCAGAAAGTCCAGAACTTTATTTCGTCGCTGGACTCCCTGCAGACATCGCTGAATCGGCGTGTGTGACGCCGATTCAGCGATGTCTTCACTGGTAACCAGGGTAAACATCGGGTTACTAAGCGCAGGGCCGCGCTTAGTAACCCGATGTTTACCCTGGTTACCAGCGAAAAAGTAAAAAAAAACAAACACTACATACTTACCTTCCGCTGTCTGTCCCCGGCGCTCTGCTTCTCTGCACTGGCTGTGAGCGCCGGCTAGCCGGAAAGCAGAGCGGTGACGTCACCACTCTGCTTTCCGGCCGCTGTGCTCACAGTCAGTGCAGAAAAGCAGAGCGCCGGGGACAGACAGCGGAAGGTAAGTATGTAGTGTTTTTTTTTTTTACTTTTACGATGGTAACCAGGGTAAACATCGGGTTACTAAGCACGGCCCTGCGCTTAGTAACCCGATGTTTACCCTGGTTACCGGCACCGTTGGTCGCTGGAGAGCTGTCTGTGTGACAGCTCTCCAGCGACCAAACAGCGACGCTGCAGCGATCGACATCGTTGTCGGTATCGCTGCAGCGTCGCTGAGTGTGAAGGTACCTTAACATTTATTAAAAATTTAAACATGCAGTAATGCATTTTAAATCCAATTGATTCGATGTTTGCATGTATCTTAGCGCTTACAGAGTCTGCTGTATTTTCTAGTTTGTATATTATGCAGTCATGGCAGCTTGCATCTGTTCACACTAGCTTTATTCTTTTTGGAGGTGCTGGTCAAGCAACATTTTCCAAATTGAGTAGGAGCGTCAAATCCATGCCCCGCACTTACAGCCTGCTATCAGTGAGATTATTAATGGTTGTCTGAGGAATGTTCTGCTGAATGCACTTGGGCAAATCATCAAGATCCGCTGCTGGCACCTCCTTTGTAATTGGAGACCAATGAAGTCCAAAATAAGTTCAATGAAAGACAAATCCAAAGATGCTGCAGTCCATGGTAGCATGTTCAGGCCACACGGCACCTCACTGTAGCAGCTGCATTATGGGGTTTTGTGTTCTGTTGAAAAACGTCTCCTTGGACACTTTGGAGAAATGGCCTTACCACTGGTTTCAAAGCCAAATCAATGTAACACTGAGCTGTAAGTGCACCTGGAATGAAGATTGGAGGGGTCTGGCATACATTATGTCAACCCACACCATAATCCTGAGAGTAAGAAGAATATGATGTTCCCTCATCGGGCTACGGCAAGCCCCTTAGACCATGCTGGTGCAGTATTGACTGTTATAAAGCATTACAATGCTCGTGAATTGCAATGTTTTATAACAGTAATCAAAGTGCTGAAAGTTAAAGTCCCATAGAAGGACTAACTAAGAATATATAAAAAATAAATTGTAAAAATTGTTTAAAAAAAATACAAATTTGGTATCACAGCGTCCAGAACGACTCGGCCTATAAAACTGTCACACCAGTTTAGAAAAAAAAAAAAAAAAACTAGGCAAAATGCTTTTTCATCATATCGCTGAACAAAAAGTGGAGTAAGACTCGATAAAAAAAAACAAATGTAAAGAAAACTGGTATCTCTGAAATCAACATCTTGTCTAGCAAAAAACAAGCCACAATAAAGCTCCAACAGTGGAAAAGTAAAAAAAAAAGTTATAGCTCTCAGGATAAGGTGATGCAAAAATAATTATTTTTTTCTGTTAAATATTTGTGTAAAAGCGACAAAACATAAAAAAATGATATAAATGTGGTATCACTGTAATCGCTGCTTTATCAATTTTACCACACGCAGAATGGATCAAAAAATAAATAAAAAATCCTGAATTGCTGGTTTTTGTTCATTCTTCATCCCAAAAATCGGAATAGAAAGCGATCAAAAAAGGTCATGTGCCCGAAAATGGTATCCGTAAAAGAGTCAACTCATTCCACAGAAAAAAAGCCCAAACATGACTGTCAGCAGAAATATTGAAAAATTATAGCTCTCAAAATATGGCGATGCAAATTTTGCAATAAAAAGTGTGTGACAGCAGCCAAACATAAAAAAATAAATAAATAAATCTGGTATCACTGTAATTGCGTCAATCTGAATAATAAAGTTGTTAAATTACTTATACCGAACGATGAATGGCATAAAAAATAAATAAAACCAATTCATCACCCGCTGTTGATTTGTTAATTCTGCCTCCCAAAGAGAGTAAGGCTCGGTGCACATTTATCCTGCGCTCAAAGCTGAGCACTTACACCTGGTTTTCTGTGTAAATCTATGAAATCTGTGATTCAAACAGACCCTCCAGCAGAAGATTCTGTATAATGAGGCAGATCGGGACACCGTGGATGCGTCCGGCCTATAATCTGGCAGTGTCCGTCTTTTTAGGCATGCATAAAAGTGCGGGCGACACAGTTTTGTACACTTCTGAAAAGTAGGACCCTGCTGAACAGAGACCAGACGAAGTCCAGAGTAACTCTGCTGCCTTATTAGATTGAGTGGATCCCTCAGGGGTTTCATCTGAATCACGTCACTTGGACACTTAGGTAGAAATCCCAATATAAGTGCCAAGCATAGAGCTCAGGATAAATGTGATGCAAAATGTTTTGTAAAATGTTCCCAACAAAAGCTTCAAATTAATCCACAAAAAAATCAAGTCCCCACTCAGGTCTATCACCTGTTTACAAAAATATAGGGGGCTTCCACGCTACTAGTAGTAAAAAGTCTCTAAATAAGCAAAATGGCTCCTTGGCCCCCAAAAGAAATTCAGCAAATTTTGAGCTCCCAAATCCAAATGCCCCCTCCATTCTGAGTCCCATATTGTGCCTAAACCACATATAGCGTACACATGTTTGGAATTTCAGTAGCGATGAGAGCCCGCCTAATTTATGAGTGTATATCTCTTGTTGGTGCTCAAACAAGATTTTAGTGGTAAAATGTAATTATTCTTTCTTCACCACCCAATGGTATAAAATTTTGTGAGGCACACGTGGTGTCAACATGCTCACTGCACCCCTAGATGAATTCATCGGGAAGGGGGGGTAGTTTGTAAAATGAAGTCACTTATGGGGAGTTTCTGCCGTTCTGGCACTTCAGGAGCTCTGCCAATGTGACATGGCACCCTCCAACCATTACAACAAAATCTTAACTCCAATATGGCTCTTCTTTCCTTCTGAGCTTTGCACTATACCTCAAAAGTTTTTTACCACATATGGGTATCAATGTACTCAGGGGAAATTGGATAACTAATTTTGGGGTCCATTTTCTCCTGATATAATTGTGAAAATAAAAAACATTTTTGTGGGAAAACATTATTTTTTTATTTTCATGGCTTAAGGTTATAACCTTCTGTGAAGCACCTGGGGGTTCAAGGTGCTCATCACACATCTAGATAAATTCCTTGAGGGGCCTAGTTGCCAAAATGGTGTCACATGTGTGGTATCACTGTTTAGGCACATTTGGGCTCTACAAACGCGACATGATTCACTATTAGTTCCAGCCATTTTTGCATTCAAAAAGTAAAAACGGAGCTCCTTCCATTCAAAACCACGCTATGGGCCTTAACAGTAGTTTTCCCACACATATGGAGTATTATTATCTCCTGCTATCCCTGTGAAAATAAAAAAAATGGGGCTAAAGTAACATTTTTGTGAAAAAAAGCAAAATGTTCATTTTTTCCATTAACATTTTTTTAAATTCCTGTGAAGAACCTGAATGGTTAATAAAATTCTTGAATGTGGTTTTGAGCACTTTGAGGGGTTCAGTAACCTCTTACTGACATCGGACGTGCTAATACGCCGATGTCAGTATCCCCGCTTTGATGTGAGCCCACCTCAAAGCCGGGACATGTCAGCTGTTTTGAACAGCCGACGTGCCCACAATAGCCGCAGGCGGAATCGCGATCCGCTTGCGGATACTAATTAGTTAAATGTCGCTGTCAAACTGACAGCGGCATTTAACAAGAGCTTCCGGCCATCGGGCCAGAAATACGTTCACCGCTGACCTGCGTCACGTGATCGCGGGTCACCGGTGTGTCAGCATGACACAAAACCTCTATGGTTTTTGGTGCCCGATTGCTATAAGCGCCACCCGGTGGTCGGCGCTCGTAGCAAGTCTGTGATTCTGCTACATAGCAGCGATCTGAGCATCGCTTCTATGTAGCAGAGCAGATTGGGCTATGGCAGCTTCTAGTCTCCCATTGAGACTATTGAAGCATGGCAAAAGTTAAAAAAAATAGTTTTAAAAATATTAAACAAATAAAAAAAAAAAAAGTTCAAATCACCCCCCCTTTTGCCCCATTCAAAATAAAACAATACAAAAATTCAAACCTACACATATTTGGTATCGCCGCATTCAGAATCGCAGATCAATAAAAAAGGATTAAGCTGTTCGCCAAACGACGAAGCGATAAAAAAGTCAAAATGCCAGAATTACATTTTTTTGGTCGCCGCAACATTGCATTAAAATGCAATAACGAGTGATCAAAAGAACGTATCTGCACAAAGATGGTACCATTAAAAACGTCAGCTCGGCACGCAAAAAATAAGCCCTCACCCGGCCCCAGATCACGAGAAATGGAGATGCTACGGGCATCGGAAAATAGAGCAATTTTTTTTAAATTTTTCTTTTAGCAAAGTTTGGAAGTTTTTTTCACCACTTAGATAAAAAAGAACCTAGACATGTTTGGTGTCTATGAACTCATAATGACCTGGAGAATCATAATGGCAGGTCAGTTTTAGCATTTAGTGAACCTAGCAAAAAAGCCAAACAAAAAATAAGTGTGAGATTGCACTTTTTTTTGCAATTCACGCACTTGGAATTTTTTTCCCGTTTTCTAGTACACGACATGGTAAAACCAATGGTGTTGTTCAAAAGTGCAACTCGTCCCGCAAAAAATAAGCCCTCACATGGCCATATTGATGTAAGATTAAAAAAAAAAGTTATAGCTCTGGGAAGAAGGGGAGCGAAAAATGAAAAATTGAAAAAAGCTTCGTCATGAAGGGGTTAAATGGAGTCACTTTGGGGTATTTTCAGTCATATAGGACCCCAAAGTCACTTCAAATGTAGTTCCTAAAAAAAAATTGTTATGAAAATTTTGATGGAAAAATGAGAAATTTTTGATAAACTTTGAACGCTTCTGAATTCCTAACAAAAAAAATTGTGCAGATAAAATCTAGACATGTAGGAAATGTTATTTATTATCTATGTTTTGTGTGACATAAGTCTCTGGTTTAATGGCATATGAATTAAAAGTTTGAAAAAGGTTAAATTTTCAACATTTTCGTCAAATTTCCAATATTTTCACAAATAGACGCAAATCATTATTAACAAATTTTACCTCTATCATGAAGTACGATATGTCACAAAAAAGATTTTCAGAATCACTGGGATCCGCTGAAGTGTTTCACAGTTATTACCACATAAAATGACACTGGTGAGAATCGTAAAATTTAGCCTGGTCATGAAGGTAAAAAGAGGCTTGGAGGCTGAAAAGGTTAATAATCTCACTGAAAGCAGCCAAGGTAGAGAAATGCAGGGATCTCTTCACCTGGCACTCTCCCTCAGCACTGAATAACTTGAAATGTTTCAAAAATGTTGTTCCCATTTTTTCATCATTTGCACATCATTAACTTGTCTTATCCATCCTATGATTTATGTAATTTTGTGACCTTTCCTTCTTGGTGTTGTAAATTCAATGTTGAGGAATTTATATGCAGTACACTGCAATATATACATACATACACATACCCAGCATACAGGACTTAAGAAGCGGTACTGTGCAGTGTATATACCGTATACAGAATAATACAGATACTGAGACATGGTACCGTGAAGTGTATATACAGGACAGGAGAAGTGGTACTGTGCAGTGTATATATACAGGACAGGAGGAGTGGTACTGTGCACTGTATACAGTTAGGTCCATATATATTTGGACAGAGACAACATTCTTCTAATTTTGGTTATAGACATTACCACAATGAATTTTAAACAAAACAATTCAGATGCAGTTGAAGTTCAGACTTTCAGCTTTCATTTGAAGGAATCCACATTAAAATTGGATGAAAGGTTTAGGAGTTTCAGCTCCTTAACATGTGCCACCCTGTTTTTAAAGGGACCAAAAGTAATTGGGTAATTGACTCCAATGCTATTTCATAGGTGTGGGCAATCCCTTCATTATGTCATTCTCAATTAAGCAGATAAAAGGCCTGGAGTTGATTTGAGGTGTGGTGCTTGCATTTGGAAGGTTTTGCTGTGAAGTAAACATGCGGTCAAAGGAGCTCTCCATGCAGGTGAAACAAGCCATCCTTAAGTTGCGAAAACAGAAAAAACCCATCCGAGAAATTGCTACGATATTAAGAGTGACAAAATCTACAGTTTGGTACATCCTGAGAAAGAAAGAAAGCACTGGTGAACTCATCAATGCTAAAAGACCTGGGCGCCCACGGAAAACAACAGTGGTGGATGATCGCAGAATAATCTCCATGGTGAAGAGAAACCCCTTCACAACAGCCGACCAAGTGAACAACACTCTCCAGGAGGTAGGCGTATCAATATCCAAATCTACCATAAAGAGAAGACTGCATGAAAGTAAATACAGAGGGTTCACTGCACGGTGCAAGCCACTCATAAGCATCAAGAATAAAAAGGCTAGACTGGACTTTGCTAAAAAACATCTAAAAAAGCCAGCACAGTTCTGGAAGAACATTCTTTGGACAGATGAAACCAAGATCAACCTCTACCAGAATGATGGAAAGAGGAAAGTATGGCGAAGGTGTGGTACAACTCATGATCCAAAGCATACCACATCATCTGTAAAACACGGCGGAGGCAGTGTGATGGCGCGGGCATGCATGGCTGCCAGTGGCACTGGGTCACTAGTATTTATTGATGATGTGACACAGGACAGAAGCAGCCAAATGAATTCTGAGGTATTCAGAGACATACTGTGTGCTCAGATCCAGCCAAATGCAGCCAAACTGATTGGTCGTCATTTCATACTACAGATGGACAATGACCCAAAACATAAAGCCAAAGCAACCCAGGAGTTTATTAAAGCAAAGAAGTGGAATATTCTTGAATGGTCAAGTCAGTCACCTGATCTCAACCCAATTGAGCAGCATTTCACTTGTTAAAGACTAAACTTCAGACAGAAAGGCCAACAAACAAACAGCAACTGAAAACCAATGCAGTGAAGGCCTGGCAGAGCATCAAAAATAATAATAATCTTTATTTTTATATAGCGCTAACATATTCCGCAGCGCTTTACAGTTTGCACACATTATCATCACTGTCCCCGTTGGGGCTCACAATCTAAATCCCCTATCAGTATGCCTTTGGAATGTGGGAGGAAACCGGAATACCCGGAGGAAACCCACGCAAACACGGAGAGAACATACAAACTCTTTGCAGATGTTGTCCTTGGTGGGATTTGAACTCAGGATTCCAGCGCTGCAAGGCTGCAGTGCTAACCACAAAGGAGGAAACACAGCGTCTGGTGATGTCCATGAGTTCAAGACTTCAGGCAGTCATTGCCAACAAAGGATTTTCAACCAAGTACTAAAAATGAACATTTTATTTAAAATTATTGAATCTGTCCAATTACTTTTGGTCCCTTTAAAAACTGGGTGGCACATGTTAAGGAGCTGAAACTCCTAAACCCTTCATCCAATGTTAATGTGGATACCCTCAAATGAAAGCTGAGAGTCTGAACTTCAACTGCATCTAAATTGTTTTGTTTAAAATTCATTGTTGTAATGTCTATAACCAAAATTAGAAAAATATTGTCTCTCTCCAAATATATATGGACCTAACTGTATATTCAGGACAGGAGGAGTGGTACTGTGCAGTGTATGTATACAGGACAGGAGAAGTGGTACTGTGCAGTGTATATATACAGGACAGGAGGAGTGGTACTGTGCAGTGTATATATACAGGACAGGAGGAGTGGTACTGTGCAGTGTATATATACAGGACAGGAGGAGTGGTACTGTGCAGTGTATGTATACAGGACAGGAGGAGTGGTACTGTGCAGTGTATATATACAGGACAGGAGGAGTGGTACTGTGCAGTGTATATATACAGGACAGGAGAAGTGGTACTGTGCAGTGTATATATACAGGACAGGAGAAGTGGTACTGTGCAGTGTATATATACAGGACAGGAGAAGTGGTACTGTGCAGTGTATATATACAGGACAGGAGAAGTGGTACTGTGCAGTGTATGTATACAGGACAGGAGGAGTGGTACTGTGCAGTGTATGTATACAGGACAGGAGGAGTGGGACTGTGCAGTGTATATATACAGGACAGGAGGAGAGGTACTGTGCAACGTATATATACAGGACAGGAGGAGTGGTGCTGTGCAGTGTATATATACAGGACAGGAGAAGTGGTACTGTGCAACGTATATATACAGGACAGGAGGAGTGGCACTGTGCAGTGTATATATACAGGACAGGAGGAGTGGTACTGTGCAGTGTATTTATACAGGACAGCAGGAGTGGTACTGTGCAGTGTATATATACAGGAGGAGTGGAACTGTGCAGTGTATATATACAGGAGGAGTGGAACTGTGCAGTGTATATATACAGGACAGGAGGAGTGGTACTGTGCAGTGTATATATACAGGAGGAGTGGTACTGTGCAGTGTATATATACAGGACAGGAGGAGTGGTACTGTGCAGTGTATATATACAGGAGGAGTGGTACTGTGCAGTGTATATATACAGGACAGGAGGAGTGGTACTGTGCAGTGTATGTATACAGGACAGGAGAAGTGGTACTGTGCAGTGTATATATACAGGACAGGAGGAGTGGTACTGTGCAGTGTATATATACAGGACAGGAGGAGTGGTACTGTGCAGTGTATATATACAGGACAGGAGGAGTGGTACTGTGCAGTGTATGTATACAGGACAGGAGGAGTGGTACTGTGCAGTGTATATATACAGGACAGGAGAAGTGGTACTGTGCAGTGTATATATACAGGACAGGAGAAGTGGTACTGTGCAGTGTATATATACAGGACAGGAGAAGTGGTACTGTGCAGTGTATATATACAGGACAGGAGACGTGGTACTGTGCAGTGTATGTATACAGGACAGGAGGAGTGGTACTGTGCAGTGTATGTATACAGGACAGGAGGAGTGGGACTGTGCAGTGTATATATACAGGACAGGAGGAGAGGTACTGTGCAGTGTATATATACAGGACAGGAGGAGTGGCACTGTGCAGTGTATATATACAGGACAGGAGAAGTGGTACTGTGCAACGTATATATACAGGACAGGAGGAGTGGTACTGTGCAGTGTATATACACAGGACAGGAGGAGTGGCACTGTGCAGTGTATATATACAGGACAGGAGGAGTGGTACTGTGCAGTGTATTTATACAGGACAGCAGGAGTGGTACTGTGCAGTGTATATACACAGGACAGGAGGAGTGGCACTGTGCAGTGTATATATACAGGACAGGAGGAGTGGTACTGTGCAGTGTATATATACAGGAGGAGTGGAACTGTGCAGTGTATATATACAGGACAGGAGGAGTGGTACTGTGCAGTGTATATATACAGGAGGAGTGGTACTGTGCAGTGTATATATACAGGACAGGAGGAGTGGTACTGTGCAGTGTGTATATACAGGACAGGTGGAGTGGTACTGTGCAGTGTGTATATACAGGACAGGAGGAGTGGTACTGTGCAGTGTATATATACAGGACAGGAGGAGTGGTACTGTGCAGTGTATATATACAGGAGGAGTGGTACTGTGCAGTGTATATATACAGGAGGAGAGGTACTGTGCAGTGTATATATACAGGACAGGAGGAGTGGCACTGTGCAGTGTATATATACAGGACAGGAGAAGTGGTACTGTACAACGTATATACACAGGACAGGAGGAGTGGTACTGTGCAGTGTATATTTACAGGACAGGAGGAGTGGTACTGTGCAGTGTGTATATACAGGACAGGTGGAGTGGTACTGTGCAGTGTGTATATACAGGACAGGAGGAGTGGTACTGTGCAGTGTGTATATACAGGACAGGAGGAGTGGTACTGTTCAGTGTATATATACAGGACAGGAGGAGAGGTACTGTGCAGTATATATATATACAGGACAGGAGAAGTGGTACTGTGCAGTGTATATATACAGGACAGGAGAAATGGTACTGTGCAGTGTATATATACAGGACAGGAGGAGTGGTACTGTGCAGTGTATATATACAAGACAGGAGGAGTGGGACTGTGCAGTGTATATACACAGGACAGGAGGAGTGGCACTGTGCAGTGTATATATACAGGACAGGAGGAGTGGTACGGTGCAGTGTATATATACAGGACAGCAGGAGTGGTACTGTGCAGTGTATATATACAGGACAGCAGGAGTGGTACTGTGCAGTGTATATATACAGGACAGGAGGAGTGGTACTGTGCAGTGTGTATATGCAGGATAGGAGGAGAGGAGGAGTGGTACTGTGCAGTGTATATATACAGGACAGGAGGAGTTGTACTGTGCAGTGTATATATACAGGAGGAGTGAAACTGTGCAGTGTATATATACAGAATAATACAGATACTGAGAATTAAACCGAGTACACAGGACAGGAAAGGTGCTACTGTGCATTGTGTATTACCGTATATACAGTGCCTTGCGAAAATATTCGGCCCCCCAAGGAACTTTTCAACCTTTTCCCACATATCATGCTTCAAGCATAAAGATACCAAATGTAATTTTTTGTTGAAGAATCAACAAGTGGAACACAATTGTGAAGTTGAACGAAATTTATTGGTTATTTTACATTTTTGTGGAAAATCAAAAACTGAAAAGTGGGGCGTGTAATATTATTCGGCCCCTTTAACTTAATACTTTGTTGCGCCACCTTTTGCTGCGATTACAGCTGCAAGTCGCTTGGGGTATGTCTCTATCAGTTTTGTACATCGAGAGACTGAAATTCTTGCCCATTCTTCCATGGCAAGCTGATCGAGCTCAGTGAGGTTTGATGGAGATCGTTTGTGAACAGCAGTTTTCAGCTCTTTCCACAGATTTTCGATTGGATTGAGGTCTGGACTCTGACTTGGCCATTCTAACACCTGGATACGTTTATTTGTGAACCATTCCATTGTAGATTTTGTTTATGTTTGGGATTGTCTTGTTGGAAGACAAATCTCCGACCCAGTCTCAGGTCTTTTGCAGACTCCTACAGGTTTTCTTCAAGAATGGTCCTGTATTTGGCTCCATCCATCTTCCCATCAATTTTAACCATCTTCCCGGTCCCTGCTCAAGAAAAGCAGGCCCAAACCATGATGCAGCCACCACCATGTTTGACAGTGGGGATGGTGTGTTCAGGGTGATGAGCTGTGTTGCCTTTACGCCAAACATATAGTTTGACATTGTTGCCAGAAAGTTCGATTTTGGTTTCATCTGACCACAGCACCTTCTTCCACATTTTTGGTTGTCTCCCAGGTGGCTTGTTGCAAACTTTAACCCCTTAATCCCATATGATGTACTATCCCGTCGAGGTGACCTGGGACTTAATTCCCAGTGATGGGATAGTACGTCATATGCAATCGGCCATGCTCATGGGGGGAGCGCAGCCGGGTGTCAGCTATCGCAGCTGACATCCAGCACTATGTGCCAGGAGCAGTCACGGACCACTCTTCGCACATTAACCCCCAGAACACTGCGATCAAACATGATCGCAGCTTCCCAGGGGCATAGGGAAGCATCGCGCAGAGAGGGGGATCCCTGCGGGCTTCCCTGAGACCCTAGGTACAAGGCGACGTGCTCACCTTCTACCGAGCGTCTCCTCCCTGCAGGCCTCGGATCCAAAATGGCCGCAGGGCTACTTCCGGGTCCAGAACAGGCGCCTGTAAGCCTGAAGCAGTGCACGTCAGATCGCTGATCTGACACGGTGCTCTGCAAAGTGTCAGATCAGTGATCTGTCACTATATAGTGATGTCCCCCCCTGGGACAATGTGATAATGTAAAAAAAAAATTTTTTTAGATGTGTAAAAAAAATTAAAATAAAATAATTCCTAAATAAAGAAAAAAATATATATTGTTTCCATAAATCCATTTATCTAAATAATAAAAAAACAATAAAAGTACACATTTCGTATTGCCGCGTCTGTAACTACTCGACCTATAAAACTGTCCCACTAGTTAACCCCTTCAGTGAACACCGTAAAAAAAAAAAAACGAGGCAAAAAACGACGCTTTATTATCATACCACCGAACAAAAAGTGAAATAACACATGATCAAAAATACGGATATGAATAACCATGGTACCGCTGAAAACGTTATCTTGTCCCGCAAAAAAAAAAAGCCTCACATGACTCTGTGGACCAAAATATGGAAAAATTATAGCTCTCAAAAACAAATTCTTGCAATAAAAAGCGTCTTTTAGTGTGTGACAGCTGCCAATCAAAAATCCGCTAAAAAAACCTGCTATAAAAGTAAATCAAACCCCCCTTCATAACCCCCATAGTTAGGGAAAAATAATAAAATTAAAAAATGTATTTATTTCTGTTTTCCCATTAGGGTTAGGGTTGGGGCTAGGGTTAGGGCTAGGGTTGGGGCTAGGGTTGGGGCTACAGTTAGAATTGGGGCTAAAGTTAGGGTTGGGGCTAAAGTTAGGGTTAGGGCTACAGTTAGGTTTGGGGCTACAGTTAGGGTTTGGATTACATTTAAGGTTTTGATTAGGGTTAGGGGTGTGTCAGGGTTAGGGGTGTGGTTATGGTTATGGTTGGGATTAGGGTTAGGGGTGTGTTTGGATTAGGGTTTCAGTTACAATTGGGGGTTTCCACTGTTTAGGCACATCAGGGGCTCTCCAAATGCGACATGGCATCCGATCTCAATTCCAGTCAATTCTGCGTTGAAAAAGTAAAACAGTGCTCCTTCCCTTCCGATCTCTCCCGTATGCCCAAACAGGGGTTTACCCCAACATATGGGATATCAGCGTACTCAGGACAAATTGGACAACAACTTTTGGAGTCCAATTTCTCTTGTTACCCTTGGCAAAAAAAAATTTGGGGGGCTAAAAAAACATTTTGTGGAAAAAAATGATTTTTTATTTTCATGCCCCTGCGTTATAAACTGAAGTGAAACACTTGGGGGTTCAAAGTTCTCGCAACACATCTAGATAAGTTCCTTGGGGGGTCTAGTTTCCAATATGGGGTCACTTGTGGGGGGTTTCTACTGTTTAGGTACATCAGGAGCTCTGCAAATGCAATGTGACGCCTGCAGACCATTCCATCTAAGTCTGCATTCCAAATGGCGCTCCTTCTCTTCCGAGCCCTCCCATGCGCTCAAACGGTGGTTCCCCTCACATATGGGGTATCAGTGTACTCATGACAAATTGGACAACAACTATTGGGGTCCAATTTCTACTGTTACCCTTGGGAAAATACAAAACTGGGGGCTAAAAAATAATTTTTGTGGAAAAAAAAAGAATTTTTATTTTCACGGTTCTGCGTTAAATTATAGTGAAACACTTGGGGGTTCAAAGCTCTCACAACACATCTAGATAAGTTCCTTAGGGGGTCTACTTTCCAAAATGGTGTCACTTGTGGGGGTTTTCAATGTTTAGGCACATCAGTGGCTCTCCAAATGCAACATGGCGTCCCATGTCAATTCCAGTCAGTTTTGCATTAAAAAGTCAAATGGTGCTCCTTCCCTTCCCAGCTCTGCCATGCGCCCAAACAGTGGTTTACCCCCACATATAGGGTATCAGCGCACTCAGGACAAATTGCACAACAACTTTTGGGGTCCAATTTCTCCTGTTACCCTTTGTAAAGTAAAACAAAGTGGAGCTGAAGTACATTTTTTGTGAAAAAAGTTAAATGTTCATTTTTTTTAAACATTCCAAAAATTCCTGTGAAACACCTGAAGGGTTAATAAACTTCTTGAATGTGGTTTTGAGCACCTTGAGGGGTGCAGTTTTTAGAATGATGTCACATTTGGTTATTTTCTATCATATAGACAACTCAAAATGACTTAAAATGTGATGTCCCTAAAAAAATGGTGTTGTAAAAATGAGAAATTGCTGGCCAACTTTTAACCCTTATAACTCCCTAACAAAAAAAAATGTTGGTTCCAAAATTGTGCTCATGTAAAGTAGACATGTGGGAAATGTTACTTATTAAGTATTTTGTGTGACATATCTCTGTGATGTAAGGGCACAAAAATTAAAAGTTGGAAAATTGCAAGCAAATTTTTGCCAAATTTCCATTTTTTTCACAAATAAACACAGGTAATATCAAAGAAATTTTACCACTATCATGAAGCCCAATATGTCACGAGAAAACAAGATCAGAATCACCGGGATCCATTGAAGCGTTCCAGAGTTATAACCTCATAAAGGGACAGTGGTCAGAATTGTAAAAATTGGCCCGGTCATTGACGTGCAAACCACCTTTGGGGCTTAAGGGGTTAAACAACACTTTTTATGGATATCTTTCAGAAATGGCTTTCTTCTTGCCACTCTTCCTTAAAGGCCAGATTTGTGCAGTGCACGACTGATTGTTGTCCTATGGACAGACTGTCCCACCTCAGCTGTAGATCTCTGCAGTTCATCCAGAGTGATCATGGACCTCTTGGCTGCATTTCTGATCAGTCTTCTCCTTGTTTGAGATGAAAGTTTAGAGGGACGGCCGGGTCTTGGTAGATTTGCAGGGGTATGATACTCCTTCCATTTCAATATGATCGCTTGCACAGTGCTCCTTGGGATGTTTAAAGTTTTGGAAATCATTTTGTATCCAAATCCGGCTTTAAACTTCTCCACAACAGTATCACGGACCTGCCTGTTGTGTTCCTTGGTCTTCATGATGCTCTCTGTGCTTCAAACAGAAGCCTGAGACTATCACAGAGCAGGTGCATTTATACAGAGACTTGATTACACACAGGTGGATTATATTTATCATCATTAGGCATTTAGGACAACACTGGATCATTCAGAGATCCACAATGAACTTCTGGAGTGAGTTTACTGCACTGAAAGTAAAGGGGCCGAATAATATTACACGCCCCACTTTTCAGTTTTTTTTAATTTCCCAAAAAATTTAAAATAACCAATAAACTTTGTTCAACTTCACAATTGCGTTCCACTTGTTGTTGATTCTTCACCAAAAATGTACATTTGGTATTTTTATGTTTGAAGCATGATATGTGGGAAAAGGTTGAAAAGTCCCAGGGAGCCAAATACTTCCGCAAGGCACTGTGTGTGTGTGTGTATTATATATATATATATATATATATATATATATATATATATATATACAATCTACTATATAAAGCTGAATGTGTGTGTGTGTGTGTGTGTGTGTGTGTGTATGTGTGTGTGTATGTCCGGGATTGGCATCTGCACCGTCGCAGCTACAGCCACAAAATTTTGCACAGTCACACGTCTGGACCCTGAGAGCGTCATAGGCTACGTTGTGAGGTGAAATTTTAACCCCGTGCTTTCCAATTCACCAAACAATTTTGCCCCTATCCACATAATGGGGAAAAAGTGAAATGAAAAGTGTTGGAGGCGTCGCAGCTACAGCCACAAAATTTTGCACAGTCACACGTCTGGACCCTGAGAGCGTCATAGGCTATGTTGTGAGGTGAAATTTTAACTCTGCGCTTTCCAATTCACCAAACTATTTTTCCCCTATCTACATAATGGGGAAAAGTGAAAGGAAAAGTGTTGGAGGCAAATTGACAGCTGCCAGATGTGAACAAGGAGGACTTAAAGAATGAGAGCGATGGCGCAAAAGAGTATATACCGTACAGTTGCTAAGGTGGGGCCCCGACATGAGATACTCACCACACACGGGGATATGAACACACACACAAAATGCGCCACACACTACCACGTGCTTGAACACATATACCACCTTCAGCACACATTTCACCACACATACACCAACCTCGCCACATAAAAGTCGAAACACAAAAGTCGCCGCTCAAAACTCGCCACGCGCAAAACTCGCCACATGCAAAAACTAGGCTCACGCAAAACTCGCCACAAGTGCAAAACTCACCTCATGGAAAACTCGCCACACGCAAAACTTGTACACGCGGAAAAATTGCCACATGCACAAAATTTGCAACACCTGCAAAAGTTGCCTCACACAAAACTTGCACATACTCAGAAGGCACCACACATAAAACTCGCCACGCGCAAAACTCGCCATGCGCAAAACTTGCTGCACACAACTTGCTACACTAACCTGTCACATGCAACTCGACACACAAAAAGTTGCTACATGCATGTTGCCACACAAAACTCATCTCACAAAAGTCGCTACATGCATGTCGCCACACACAACTCAACACACACAACTTGACAAACGAAACTCGCCCTAAAACACACACAAGTCTGGTATTATCCTTCAAAAATAAAAATCTGATTAATAAGCAGACAAACTACAAGAGCAACAAATGTACCATATAGGAAATACGTCAGCTGTCAGTCACATGACCTGTCTATTATGTGTATGTGTGAGCTAATATATACTGCCAGGGGGAGGGCTTCCTGTTGGCTGGGGATTTATCAGGCTGCCAATTTATCTTACAAATACGGAGGTAAAAATACTGAGCAAATAACGTGTGAACGAGTCTAATACAGGAGATCACACAGGTATATACTATATACAGGGGAGATGACACACAGATATATACTATATACAGGAGAGATGACACACAGGTATATACTATATAGAGGAGGAGATGACATACAGGTACATACTATATACAGGAGGAGATGACATACAGGTATATACTATATACAGGAGGAGATGACACACGTATATACTATATACAGGAGCAGATTACCTACAGGTATATACTATATACAGGAGGAGATGACATACAGGTATATGCTATATATAGAAGATGACATACAGGTATATACTATATACAGGAGGAGATGACACACAGGTATATACTATATACAGGAGGAGATGACACAGGTATATACTATATATAGAAGGAGATGACATACAGGTATATACTATATATAGGAGGAGCTGACATACAGGTATATACTATATATAGGAGATGACATACAGGTATATACTATATACAGGGGAGATGACACACAGCAGGTATATACTATATACAGGGGAGATGACATACAGGTATATACTATATACAGGAGATGACATACAGGTGTATACTATATATAAGGGAGATGACAAACATGTATATACTGAGGTGAAAATGAGAGGTGTGAGGTGAAAATGAAAAGGTGTGAGTGCACAATGAGAGGAGGGAAAAGAGTGGAGTGATCGGAAAATGACAGATGTGAGGTCGAAATGACAAGTGTTAGGGGGGAATGAGAGGTGTGAGGGAGAAAATTAAAGATGTGATTGGGAAAATGAGAGGCATGATGGGAAAATAAGAGAAGTGACGTGCTATAACTAACCACAGATATTTACTATGCCCAGGCAACGCCGGGCTCTTCAGCTAGTATATATATATATATGTATATATATATATATATATATATATATATATATATATACATACACGCTTGAGAAAGGCTCAGATGGAGCCGAAACGTCGCCCAGACAGGTGGGTTGATTAAACCTTCCACATTTTCACAGAAGAAAGGGAGTGCTGCCTCTTTTTTAGAATTTTCATAAACTTGGTGTAATCGTTGGACTGGTTGCCTGGGGCCTTGCACCCGAAGATACCGTAAGTAGATGTGTTGTGCTGTTCCCTTTTTTTGCTATATCTAATATATAAAGCTGAATGTGTGTGCATGTGTGTATGTATGTATGTGTGTATGTCCGGGATTGGCATCTGCACCATCGCAGCTACAGCCACAAAATTTTGCACAGTCACACTTCTGGACCCCGAGAGCGTCATAGGCTATGTTGGGAGGCGAAATTTTAACCCCGCCCTTTCCAATTCACCAATTTTGCCCCTATCTACATAATGGGGAAAAAGTGAAAGGAAAAGTGTTGGAGGCAAATTGACAGCTGCCAGATGTGAACAAGGGGAACTTAAAGAATGAGAGTGATGGCGCCAAAGAGTATATACCCTACAGACGCTAAGGTGGGGCCCCGACATGGGATACTCACCACACACGGGGATATGAACACACACACAAAATGCGCCACACACTACCACGTGCTTGAACACATATACCACCCTCAGCACACATTTCACCACACATACGCCAACCTCGCCACATAAAAGTCGAAACACAAAAGTCGTCGCTCAAAACTCGCCACGCGCATCACTTGCCACATGCAAAACTAGGCTCACACAAAACTCGCCACACGTGCAAAACTCACCTCATGGAAAACTCGCCACACGCAAAACTTGCACACGCGGAAAAATTGCCACATGGACAAAAGTTGCAACACATGCAAAAGTTGCCTCACACAAAATTTGCACATACTCAAAAGGCACCACACATAAAACTCGTCACGCGCAAAACTCTCCATGAGCAAAACTTGCTGCGCACAACTTGCTACACTAACCTGTCACATGCAACTCGACAAAAAAATTGCTACACGCATGTCACCACACAACACTCATCTCACAAAAGTCGCTACATGCATGTCGCCACATGCAACTCAACACACACAACTTGACACATGAAACTCGCCCTAAAACACACACAAGTCTGGTATTATCCTTCAAAAATAAAAATCTGATTAATAAGCAGACAAACTACAAGAGCAACAACTGTACCATATAGGAAATACGGCAGCTGTCAGTCACATGACCTGTCTATTATGTGTATGTGTGAGCTAATATATACTGCCAGGGGGAAGGGCTTCCTGTTGGCTGGGGATTTATCAGGCTGCCAATTTAGCTTACAAATACTGAGGTAAAAATACTGAGCAAATAACGTGTGAACGCAGTCTAATACAGGAGGAGATGACATACAGATATATACTATATACAGGAGAGATGACACAGGTATATACTATATACAGGGGAGATGACATACAGGTATATACTATATACAGGAGGAGATGACACACAGGTATATACTATATACAGGAAGAGATGACATATATACTATATACAGGAGGAGATGACATACAGGTACATACTATATACAGGAGGAGATGACACAGGTATATACTATATACAGGGGAGATGACACACATATATACTATATACAGGAGAGATGACACACAGGTATATACAGGAGGAGATGACATACAGGTATATACTATATACAGGAGGAGATGACACACACATATACTATATACAAAAGAGATGACACACACGTATGTACTATATACAGGGGGGATGACATACAGGTATATACTATATATAGGAGGAGATGACACACAGGTATTTACTATATACAGGAGGAGATGACATACAGGTATATACTATATACAGGGGAGATGACATACAGGTACATACTATACACAGGGGAGATGACACAGGTATATACTATATACAGGGGAGATTACAGACAGGTATATACTATATACAGAAGGAGATGACACAGGTATATGCTATATACAGGAGGAGATGACACATGGGTATATACTATATACAGGGGAGATTACAGACAGGTATATACTATATACAGGAGGAAATGACACAGGTATATGCTATATACAGGAGGAGATGACACATGGGTATATACTATATACAGGAGGAGATGACACAGGTATATGCTATATACAGGGGAGATGACACACGTATATACTATATACAGGCGGAGATGACACACAGATATATACTATATACAGGAGGAGATGACATACAGGTACATACTATATACAGGAGCAGATGACACACAGGTATATACAGGAGGAGATGACTTACAGGTATATACTATATACAGGAGGAGATGACACGTATATACTATATACAGGAGGAGATGACATACAGTTATATACTATATAAAAGAGGAGATGACACATAGGTATATACAGGAGGAAATTACATACAGCAGGTATATACTATATACAGGAGATGACATACAGGTATATACTATATATAGGAGATGACATACAGGTATATAGTATATACAGAAGAGATGACATACAAGTATATACTATATACAGGAGGAGATGACACATAGGTATATACAATATACAGGAGGAGATGACATACAGCAGGTATATACTATTTACAGGGGAGATGACAGGTATATAGTATATACAGGAGATGACATACAGGTGTATACTATATATAAGGGAGATGACAAACATGTATATACTTATTGGAAAATGAGAGGTGTGAGGTGAAAATGAAAAGGTGTGAGTGCAAAATGAGAGGAGGGAAAATAGTGGAGTGATTGGAAAATGACAGATGTGAGGTTGAAATGACAAGTGTTAGGGAGGAATGAGAGGAGTGAGGGGGAAAATAAGAGGAGTGAGGGGGAAAATGAGATGTAAGGGAGAAAATGAGACATGTGAGGGGGAAAATGAGAGGCGTGATGGGAAAATAAGAGAAGTGAAGTGCTATAACTAACCACAGATATTTACTATGCCCAGGCAACGCCAGGCTCTTCAGCTAGTATATATATATATATATATATATATATATATATATATATATATTATACACATACACACACAATATAATATATATATATACAGTACAGACCAAAAGTTTGGACACACAGTACATATACATATACAGTACATACATACATACATACACAGATTAATACATACTGAGAATTACACCCAATTTACAGGACAGGGGGAAGTGGTACTGCTCAAAATAAAGGGAACACTTAAACAACAGAATATGACTCCAAGTAACTCAAACATCTGTGAAATCAAACTGTCCACTTAGGAAGCAACACTGTTTGACAATCAATTTCACATGCTGTTGTGCAAATGGAATAGACAACAGATGGAAATTATTGGCAATTATCAAGACACATTCAATAAAGGAGTCGTTCTGCAGGTGGGGACCACAGACCACATCTCAGTACCAATGCTTTCTGGCTGATGTTTTGGTCACTTTTGAATGTTGGTCGTGCTTTCACACTCGTGGTAGCATGAGATGGACTCTACAACCCACACAAGTGGCTCAGGTAGTGCAGCTCATCCAGGATGGCACATCAATCCGAGCTGTGGCAAGAAGGTTTGCTGTGTCTGTCAGCGTAGTGTCCAGAGGCTGGAGGGGCTACCAGGAGACAGGCCAGTACACCAGGAGATGTGGAGCAGGCCGTAGGAGGGCAACAATCCAGCAGCAGGAGCGCTATCTCAGCATTTGTGCAAGGAGGAACAGGAGGAGCACTGCCAGTGCCCTGCAAAATTACCTCCAGCAGGCCACAAATGTGCATGTGTCTGCACAAACGGTTAGAAACCGACTCCATGAGTATGGTCTGAGTGCCCGACGTCCACAGATGGGGGTTGTGCTCACAGCCCAACACCGTGCAGCCACAGAACACCAGGATTGGCAAATTCGACACTGGCGCACTGTGCTCTTCACAGATGAAAGCAGGTTCACACTGAGCACATGTGACAGACGTAATAGAGTCTGGAGACACAGTGGAGAGCGATCTGCTGCCTGCAACATCCTTCAGCAAGACCGGTTTGGCAGTGGGTCAGTAATGGTGTGGGGTGGCATTTCTTTGGAGGGCCGCACAGCCCTCCATGTGCTCGCCAGAGGTAGCCTGACTGCCATTAGGTACCGAGATGAGATCCTCAGACCCCTTTGAGACCATATGCTGGAGCGGTTGGCCCTGGGTTCCTCCTAATGCAGGACAATGCCAGATCTCATGTGGCTGGAGTGTGTCAGCTGTTCCTCCAAGATGAAGGCATTGAAGCTATGGACTGGCTCACCCATTCCCTAGACCTGAATCAATCCGATTGAACACATCTGGGACATCATGTCTCGCTCCATCCACTAACAGACTGCCGCCTCATCAGGAGCATGCCCAGGCATTGTAGGGAGGTCATACAGGCACTTGGTGGCCACACACACTACTGAGCATCATTTCCTTGTCTTTAGGTATTTCCACTGAAGTTGGATCAGCCTGTAATTTGATTTTCCACTTTGATTTTGAGCATCATTCCAACTCCAGACCTCCGTGGGATATTAGTTGTGATTTACGTTGATCATTTTTAGGTGTTATTGTTCTCAAAACATTCCACTATGTAATGAATAAAGATTTACAACTGGTTTCATTCAGTGATATCTAGGATGTGGGATTTTAGTGTTCCCTTTATTTTTTTGAGCAGTATATATACAGAATAATACAGATAATGATAATTACACCCAGTATACAGGATAGGAGGAGTGGTAATGCATCGTACGGTTTGTGGGTGAAAGGAACTGTTGGGACTTCATCAGTTTTTGTATAGGCATTGTGGAATCATCATACTGTCACGATCGCCGATACTTACCTGTCCGGCCGGCGCGCTCCTAACGTCCCTTCTTCTTCTGGTCGGCTCGGCTTCTCTGCTTCTCGGCGCAGCTGCGGTCCGCGCATGCGCCGTAGGGTCTCTTCCGCCGCTCTGCCTGCTGGGAGGTTGTGACCCGGTGGCTCCGCCTCCAATATGGCGGCGCCCACCGGGTATTTCTGCTCGGCGCTTCCTCAGGTAAGCGCCTGTGTATCTTCGCTGTAGCGTTCCTGTTAGCGCCAGCGTTGTGTTTGGGCCCATCCTTAGGATTATTCTCTGTGTTCCGTTTCTCCGGTTTCTCCCTGTTCCTCCGGTTATCCCCTGTTCCCTGTTCCTGCTGGGTTTTGGTTTTGCCTTGTCCTTATATTGTGTTTTTCCTTTTCAGCTCTCTGCCTCGTCTCCCTCTGCGTTCCTGCTCCGCTGCTTCACCCAGTCGTCCCTTTGGCTCCGGCAGTTGCGGTACCATCCTCCTTGGGCCTGCTCCTAACGCTCCCTGTATAGGGGGCGCATCCATCAGGTTTGCTCGCCCTGGGGGGCTCTGGGACCGTGACCCAGATGGTCCACTATTGGGTTCACTACGTCTCGTCATCTCACCTCCGTGTAGCGTAATAGTATACACAGGCCATGGATCCCGCTGGAGCCTCGGCTGCTCAGAAAGAATTACTCTTTCTTCGTGAAAATCAGTCCCGTATGATGGCCTTCATGAAGTCTATGGACTCCCGTTTGTCCTCACTTCAGTCTTCCGATCCCGGGAATGCGTCTTTGGTGCTTAATTTGCAGCAAGAACTGGCGCAGCAGCGTGACACACAAACGCAAATTCTATCGTATATGGCCGCGATAGATTCTCGCCTCCTCTCTCTGCAGACCTCTGCATCTACTCCCGCTCTGGTCCCCGCTTCTCACGCACCACCTCGTCTGGCCAAACCCCCACGTTATAATGGAGACCCCAAATTATGTCGGGGTTTCTTAAATCAGTGCCGTCTCCATTTTGAGCTCTTGCCCTTACAATACCCCACCGATCGGGCTAAGATAGCTTTCATAATTTCCCATCTTGAGGGGGATGCGTTGGCGTGGGTGAATCCTCTCTGGGAGCGAGACGACCATCTGATGTCACACTTAGCCGATTTCTTTGAAACCTTCCGTCGAGTTTTCGACGAACCTGGTCGTCTGGCCTCTACTACCGAGTCTCTATTCAGTTTACAACAGGGGACTCTATCTGTGGGTCAGTACGCAATTCAGTTCCGCACATTATCGTCTGATCTTGGGTGGAATAACGAGGCCTTGGTAGGGGCATTTTGGCGGGGATTGTCCGGACGCATTAAGGATGAGTTGGCGGGTCGAGATACTCCTACCAATTTGAAGGATTTGATATCTCTGGCTACCCGTATTGACCTCCGATTTCAAGAGCGTGCGCGTGAGAGAAGGAATCCTCGTCCTTCCCTGCCATCTCGAAGACCACTTAGTCCCAGACCCAGAGCATCTACTATTGTACCAGCGCCAGAGCCGATGCAAGTGGACCGGCTCAAGATGTCTGAGCAACGGCGCCAGGAGAGGCGCACCCAAGGCTTGTGTTTCTACTGTGGTAGTGCTTCCCATCTCCTCCGTGCTTGCCCTGATCGTCCGGAAAACTCCTCCGCCTAGGTCAGGTAAGAGAGGCCTCCCTAGGTGCATGTGATACCTCTCAACCCCTTACGCTTTCCGTTTTACTTCATGTCTCTGGTAAACGCTATTCTTTGCTTGCCTACATTGACTCGGGGGGCTGCCGGGAATTTTATTAGACAAGAGGAGGTTGTTAGATTTTCTGTTCCCGTTAGGACCCTAGAAAGTCCTCTTTTTCTTGCTTCGGTGGACGGCAAACCCCTGCAGGAGACTGTAACCCAAGTCACTCAGATAGTAGAGCTGCAAGTTGGGGTTTTACATAAGGAGAAAATTGCGTTTTACGTTTTAGCCAATATTTCTCATCCTGGTCTTTTAGGTTTACCCTGGTTGCGGACCCACAAGCCCGCATTTGATTGGCATAATGGCAATATTCTTTGTTGGGGGGATTCCTGTCGGACTCGGTGTCTGTCGTCAGTACGTCCTGTGGGTGACTCTTCCTCTTCCCTTGTTCTTTCTGGTCTGCCTTCTGTCTACTCTTCTTTTTCTGATGTTTTCAATAAGAAGGAAGCGGAGTGTCTTCCCCCACATCGGCCTTACGACTGTCCCATAGACCTGGTTCCTGGTACCATGCCTCCGCGAGGAAGAATCTACCCTCTCTCCCCTGCAGAGACTCAAGCCATGTCGGAGTACGTTCAGGAGAATCTTGCCAAAGGTTTCATTCGAAAATCCTCTTCGCCTGCAGGAGCCGGTTTCTTTTTCGTCAAGAAAAAAGACGGCTCTCTTCGTCCATGTATTGATTACAGAGGTTTGAACAACATAACGGTGAATAACAAATATCCATTGCCATTAATCTCTGAGCTCTTTGACCGTCTAAGAGGAGCACGAGTGTTCACTAAGCTGGATCTCCGTGGTGCATACAATCTGGTACGAATCCGCGCAGGAGATGAATGGAAGACCGCGTTTAACACTCGAGACGGCCATTATGAGTACTTGGTTATGCCCTTTGGACTCTGTAATGCTCCAGCTGTATTCCAAGAATTCGTAAATGACATCTTCAGAGATTGCCTGTATGTTAGTGTCGTGGTTTATCTAGACGACATTCTCATCTTCTCTCCGAACCTCTCCACTCATCGACGTGACGTCCGTCTGGTTTTACAACGTCTCCGTGAGAATCATCTTTTTGCCAAGATCGAAAAATGTGTTTTCGAACAATCAAGTGTACCTTTCCTGGGATATATCGTTTCTGATGCCGGTCTAAGAATGGATCCAGCCAAAGTGTCTGCGGTTCTGGATTGGCCACGACCAGTAGGAGTGAAAGCCATTCAACGTTTCCTCGGCTTTGCCAATTACTATAGGCAATTCATCCCACATTTTTCTTCTTTAACCAAGCCCATCTCGGCTCTTACTCGCAAAGGGATTGATTCCAACAACTGGTCTACAGAGTCGCAAAATGCATTTCTCACTTTGAAACAGAGGTTTGCCGAAGCTCCGGTGCTTCATCGCCCTGATGTCAACAGACCCTTCGTTCTTGAAGTGGATGCATCTTCCTTGGGAGTCGGAGCAGTCCTCTTACAAAAGTCAGCCTCTGGACGTATCGTCATGTGTGGTTTCTTCTCCAAGTCATTTTCGTCTTCGGAACGAAACTACTCCATCGGAGATAAGGAACTGTTAGCCATTAAGTTGGCCTTAGAAGAGTGGCGTTATCTCCTCGAGGGGGCTGTTCACCCCTTTACTATATTTACGGACCATAAGAATCTGGCCTATGTGCAATCGGCCCAAAGACTTAATCCTCGACAAGCTAGATGGTCCCTGTTTTTTGGACGTTTTGACTTTGAACTCCATTTTCGTCCTGGTGACAAGAATGTCCGAGCTGATGCTCTCTCACGGTCCTTTCAGCCGTTGGATGAACTGGAGACTCCTGCACATATTATTGACCCTGCTCGGATCATTTCCGTTACTCCTTTAGAAGTAATTTCTTTACCTCCTGGGAAAACCTTCGTGGCAAGCGAGGACAGAAAGAAAGTACTACTCTGGGGTCATTCTTCCAAAATTGCTGGACATGCTGGAATTAAGAAGACTCTTTCTCTTATTGCTCGCCACTATTGGTGGCCGTCCCTTCGTCTAGATGTCCGAGATTTCGTCGCCTCGTGCCCTTCTTGTGCTAAAAACAAGGTTCCCCGGCAATTACCTTCTGGACTCTTACATCCGCTACCAGTACCTTCTACTCCTTGGAGCCATATCGCCATGGACTTTATCACGGATCTCCCTCGCTCCTTTAATTGCTCTGTTATCCTGGTGGTTGTCGATCGATTTTCCAAAATGGCTCACTTCATACCCTTATCTGGTTTGCCATCTGCTCCCGAACTGGCGAAGATCTTCATCCGCCATATCTTTCGACTTCACGGCTTCCCTCTTCATATTGTTTCGGATCGAGGAGTCCAGTTCACAGCTCGATTCTGGAGAGCTCTGTGTGGCTTAATGAAAATAACTCTAGATTTCTCCTCCGCTTATCATCCTCAGTCTAATGGCCAAGTGGAGCGCGTCAATCAAATTCTCACGTCCTATCTACGACATTTCTCCAATGCTCATCATAACGATTGGGTTTCCTTGCTTCCTTGGGCGGAATTTGCCTATAACAATCATCCTAATGAATCTTCTTCTAAATCTCCTTTCTTTGTGGTCTTTGGGCAACACCCTGGCATTCCTTTTCCCATTTCCAGCACTTCAGGCGTACCGGCGGCTGATTCTCTGTCCCTGGAGTTCTCCAAGATTTGGCTAGAGACTAAGGAGTCACTTCTAAAAGCTACTGATCGTATGAAAAGGTTTGCAGATAAAAGACGACTTGATGTTCCCCCATATCTACCGGGGGATAAGGTTTGGCTCTCCTCTCGGTACATTAGGCTAAAAATCCCTTCTCATAAATTAGGTCCTCGCTACATTGGTCCTTTTGAAATTTCTAGCCGAATCAATGAGGTGGCATATAAGTTAAAATTACCGGCTTCTTTGCGTGTGCCAAATGCCTTTCATGTCTCGCTTCTTAAACCTGCTGTATTCAATCATTTTCACTCTTCGTCATCTTTTGTCCCATCCTTTTCCTCTTCCGATGATCAGTTCGAGGTGAGGGATATTTTAGCTCAATAGACGGTTAGGGGCCGAACGCTATTTCTAATTGACTGGAAGGGATTTGGTCCTGTGGAGAGATCATGGGAACCTCGAGAGAACATCAATGCGCCCCATATTTTAAAGAGGTTTCTTTCCAGCTCTAAAAGAAGGGGGAGTAAGAAAGGGGGTACTGTCACGATCGCCGATACTTACCTGTCCGGCCGGCGCGCTCCTAACGTCCCTTCTTCTTCTGGTCGGCTCGGCTTCTCTGCTTCTCGGCGCAGCTGCGGTCCGCGCATGCGCCGTAGGGTCTCTTCCGCCGCTCTGCCTGCTGGGAGGTTGTGACCCGGTGGCTCCGCCTCCAATATGGCAGCGCCCACCGGGTATTTCTGCTCGGCGCTTCCTCAGGTAAGCGCCTGTGTATCTTCGCTGTAGCGTTCCTGTTAGCGCCAGCGTTGTGTTTGGGCCCATCCTTAGGATTACTCTCTGTGTTCCGTTTCTCCGGTTTCTCCCTGTTCCTCCGGTTATCCCCTGTTCCCTGTTCCTGCTGGGTTTTGGTTTTGCCTTGTCCTTATATTGTGTTTTTCCTTTTCAGCTCTCTGCCTCGTCTCCCTCTGCGTTCCTGCTCCGCTGCTTCACCCAGTCGTCCCTTTGGCTCCGGCAGTTGCGGTACCATCCTCCTTGGGCCTGCTCCTAACGCTCCCTGATAGGGGGCGCATCCATCAGGTTTGCTCGCCCTGGGGGGCTCTGGGACCGTGACCCAGAGGGTCCACTATTGGGTTCACTACGTCTCGTCATCTCACCTCCGTGTAGCGTAATACATACTTTGTGGGGGGCATCATATTGTGTTAGTGGAAAGCAGAAAGGTATCTTTAGGGGCATCTTACTGTGTGGAGGAGCTATGTGTGGCAGCATCAAACCATATAAAGTCCATAAGAAAGGTATTAGTGTGTGGGAACAGTAAGGGGATTCTCTAGGAGCATTTTTTCTACGTGGAAGAGCAAAAAGGATGGGTGCTGTGTGGGTGCTATGCCTGCTGCTTTACATATTGCTCATTCCTGTCTTTAAAAGTGGGAAGATATGAATTTATTAATACTGAGATCACATTCAGACATGGCAGAATTCCCACAGATTTGTGGTGCAGATTCTAACAGTAAAAATTTAGTATAAAAAGATTAGCATTCTTGTGAGGAAATCTCTCACATTTTCAAATCCTGGTAATCCTGTGGATCTCTCCGAGGAACAAGAAGCTCTACATGTAAGACTATGTGCCCACGTTGCGGAATTGTGTGTGTTTTTTTCCGCACCATTTTTGCAAAATCCGCCGGTAAAATCCACTGCGTTTTACCTGCGGATTTACTGCGGATTTCCTCCGTTTTTTGTGCGGATTTCACCTGCGGTTTTAGGCTATGTGCACATGATGCGCAGAAACGCTGCAGATCCGCACTGTGATGTACAGTACAATGTTAGTCAATGGGAAAAAAAAAAAAAGATGTGCAGATGGTGCGGAAAAATCAGTGCAGAATTGCTGCGGATTTCAAAGAATTGCTACGTGTGCACATAGCCTTACACCTGCGGATTCCTATTATGGAGCAGCTGTGAAACGCTGCGAAATCCGCACAAAGAATTGACATGCTGCAGAAAATACAATGCAGCGTTTCCGAATGGTATTTTCCGCACCATGGGCACAGCAGATTTGGTTTTCCATAGGTTTACATGGTACTGTACAACGCATGGAAAACTGCTGCGAATCCGCTGCCGATCCGCAGCCAAATCCGCACCGTGTGCACATACCCTTACTCATTCCGAGTCTGTGATGGAAAGTCCACAGGGAAAGTCTCCCGTGTGCTGATTTAGCCACAGTATGAATACTCAGACCATTACGTAGACTTCATTGCGTCATTTTACCCATAACAATATGGACGTATTTCTGCTCGGTTTAGGCGATTATACATTTATTATACGGAATTGGCAACTTTCCTACGTATGCAGCATCACAAAAAAAAAAAAAAAATCTAAGGTCACGTTCACACCTGTCCAGATTTACGACATCCTATATAATCTACTGTTATAATAGCGGTATAAATCTAGCGTAAACCAGCGTGAAGGTGAAAGCGCATGCAGCGAGCGAAACAATGGATTATTTTTAGCTTTTACTACTTGCACTCTATAAATAGCATATTCTATAGAAGCGCAGACTCCTGCAGACTATTGCACCCCTCCAGGCCTGACAATGGCTCCTGATCACATAATGACACTTTTCACCTCTTTCCTCACTTGGTCGACCTTCTTTCGACTTTCTTATGAAATCTCAGCTACTACTAGTGACATCACGGCCATCGCTGGGCCGGACCTGGGCTACAATTGGGTGGCATAGTGGCACCGGGCCGTACACCCCACCCAGGATCTCTATATATGGGGCGGCCACGTGCCGGCTGTATACACCAACCCTTGTAAAACTGGCACAGCAGCAGAATCTCATTCATTAACCCATTAGGGGAACAGAACATTTTCATTTTTTTTGCTATTTATTTTTTTCCTTTTAATAATCTGTTTGAGGGCTGGTTCTTTAGGTTTGTTAACTGATTTTTTTTTTAATTCTACTTTTGTTTTATTAGGTAGATAACTTTTTTTTTGCAATTTGTTATAGAGGAGTGGAAACTCTTAAAAAAATTGTGAGTTTCAATTTTTTTTTTCTTATTACAGCATGTACCGTTTGGGGCAATTCATTTTATATTTTGATAAATCGGATATTTATGGATGTGACGATATTAAATTTGCCTTTTTTTTTTTCTTATTGTGTTAAAGGGGGAGAGTCATATTTTTTCGGAATTTTTTGTCACCACTTTAACATAAAAAGCACCTAGACATGTTGGGTATCTGCGAACTCGTACTGACCAGAGGAATCGTAATGGCAGGTCAGTTTTAGCATTTAGTGAACATGCTAAATAAAAAAATAAAATAAAAAAAAAAACACTTGTGGAGTTGCCTTTTTTTTGGGGGGGGGCGGGGGCAATTTCACCGCATTTGAAACAATTTTTCCCCCCGTGTTCCACTAACCTATGTGGTAAAATCAATGGTGTCACTCAAAAGTATAACTCGTCCCCCAAAAAATAAGCTACATGGACCAAAATGAAAAAAAAAGTTTTTGCTTTTGGAAGAGAAGGAAAAGATGTACTGTATATTTAAAAAAAAAAAAAACAGACCCCGGGAATCGAAGGGGTTAAACCAGGCCTCTCTGCTATACCATACACTGTAATCCTAGTACAACCGGATCCGGCTGTGTGTAACCGTAGGACATACGTTGTGCGGTGTTTACTAGGGTGACATAGAGGCCGTTGTGCCCTTTGCTCCACATACCGCTGCGGCTGCTGGGACAGATTTATTTTGGTCCCGGCCCATGTAATATTGCCCGCTGGAGTACATCCTACTACTGATACACATGATAAAAAGATGACGGCATCTTCTTAAAAAGACATATACAGTATTTTGAAATTCCTGAAGAATAAGTAGGACTGTGACTACAGTCTGTCGTTTGTTTTCTTGATTATTAAATGCCAGATTTAAGAAAATTCAGTATTGATTTTTTTATTACGCCTCTATAGAATTCTACATAGAATACCGTCCACATAGCAGCTTTATGGACCACGACATTAAATATTTTTCTCCTGGAGCCTCACTAACCATAGCATGGTGTGAACAATGGGGCAGTGCTATGCCTATCCACAGTGTACACAGAAAGCAGCCAGTCAGTTGTTGGTGGCAGGGTTACACAGAGCTCATGAATATGGAGGACTACAAGGCAGCAGGTTGACAAGTCCTCTAGTGATAATCTCCTGCTAATAAAACTGATTATCAAAATTATAAAAATCAGCCCAGTAAGTGACACATCACTGGAATCAGGATCTATGTGTCTATATTACGGTGCTCTTAGAATAGATGGCAAAAACTTGGTGACAGATTCCCTTTACATACCATATAAATATCCCTGAAGCCCACTAATTCAAATACTCTTTAGTTTTGCTATATTCACATTTCTAGCGCACTATGTGGTATTTCTGCATTTTTCCTGGGGACATGGTGACCTGTGATTGGCAGCATCTAGGAGGGAGGGGTGAAAGCACAAAGAAGAAACGTTCTGTTGCGCCATGAGCAGTGCTAAAATTCAGGAAAGCTCTGGGATTTTAATAAGTTATTTAACAATTTTTTGAGAAAGTAAAAGACCATAAAAAATGCATATCCATAATATAACGCTGGGAGCGTCATTCTGTCCGAGACTTTTATAGACTGCGCAAGCGCAACGCGCCTGCGCAGTCTGGACTCCACAGAGTGACGTAGCCCAGGAGATCGCGGTATGTGTAAGAACTAAACGCATACCACAATCTCTCTGGTGCCCGCAGCTCTTCCCGTGTTCAGCGGTCACGTGGTATCGCTCAATAAAGTAATGAATATGGACTCGACTACACTCCCATAGGCGTGGAGTGCATATTCATTACTTTAATGAGCGGTACCATGTGACCGCTCAGCACTGGAAGAAGCTGCCGACCCGGGACGACTGAGAAGCAGGGACGTGCCAGGATGGGGTGAGTATGACGGGAGAGGGTGAGCCATGCGATATTCACCTGTCCCCGTTCCACCGCCGGACTCTGTCTTCCACGTCCTCTGGCTGTGACGGTCAGGTCAGAAGGCGCGATGACATGGTTAGTGCGCGCCCTCTGCCTGAACAGTCACAGCCAGAGGACCCGGAAGACACAGCGGCGCGCGACAGTGGAACGGGGACAGGTGAATATCGCAAGTGCCGGGGGCCTGGGGCGACACCAGCACCTGACCCTCATAGAGCGCCAGTGTCCCCTCCTGCTCAGGCCCCCGGCACTCGGCGCCCAGCGATGAGAGGTGAGTATGTCATTTTTTTTAATCGCAGCAGCATATAGGCATATTATGCTATGGAGCATCTTATAGGGCCATCAACCTTTATGGAGCAGCATGTGGGGCATATTATTCTATGGAGCATCTTATAGGGCCATTATTAACCTTTGTGCAGCATTATATGGGGCATATTTTTGTATGGAGCATCTTATGGGGACCCATTATGAACTTTATGGAGCATCTTATGGGGCCCATCATGAACTGTATGGAGCATTATATGGGGCTCCTGATTCAATATGGATATTCAAAAAACATTTAACCTACTGATGTCTCAATCAATTTCACTTTTATTGGTATCTATTTTTATTTTTGAAATTTACCGGTAGCTGCTGCATTTCCCACCCTAGGCTTATACTCGAGTCAACAAGTTTTCCCAGTTTTTTGTGGAAAAATTAGGGGTTTTCGGCTTATAAAAAAAGAAAGGAATGTCCAGCTTCACCGATTCCGTAAAAAAGAGTTTTCTTTATTCACATACTTTAAACTTGGAGGATACAGACTTCAGCACAACCATATGGGTGAGAATCTCAACGTGTTTCTGGAGACTAGGCTCCCTTAATCATGACATTGTTTTCGGCTTATACTCGAGTATATACGGTACCTATGAATCCTCCGTCGGAAATGGCGAATGCATATAGCGCACTTCATTGTAAGTTACGCATCCGATTTATATACTGAATCTATATATAAAATACGTCAGCGGAGCAATCCAGCCACTTTCTACTGAATTTATATGGAAAATACGTTAGCGCAGCAAGCCAGTGACTTTTTACCGCACATGACAGAATGAGGGCGCTGAATGGGTGCAGCACATGACAGGATGGAGGCGCAGGATGGGAGCAGCACATGACAGAATGGGGGCGCAGGATGAGAGCACCACATGTCAGGATGGGGACGCAGGATGAGGCCGGGATCACACATACGTGAGATACGGCCGAGTCTCGCAAGTGTAAACCCAGCTCTGGCGCTGGCACTCCGGAGCGGAGCGTGTAGCTCCATGTATTGCTGTGCGACTGCACGCTCCGCTCCAGAGTGCCGGCGCCAGAGCTGGGTTTTCACCTGCGAGACTCGGCCGTATCTCACGTATGTGTGATCCCGGCCTGAGAGCACCACATGACAGGATGGGGACGCAGGATGAGAGCACCACATGACAGGATGGGGACGCAGGATGAGAGCACCACATGACAGGATGGGGACGCAGGATGAGAGCACCACATGACAGGATGGGGGCGCAGGATGGGAGTACATGACAAGGTGAGGGCACAGGCAAGATGGAGGCGCACAAAACAGGATGAGGGTGCAGGATGTAGGGCGCAAGATTGTAGCAGCACATTCCAGGCTGGAGACCATATACCAATATAAATGCTCGCCACCCGGGCGTAGAACGGGTTCAATAGCTAGTTTGGTATAACCGTGTAAGTAAAAAATTAGTAATTTTTAAAACTATTTTAAAAGCCAGAATTGGTGTTTTAATTTTTTTTTTTTTCATCTTGACTTGCAAAATAGGAAATAAAAAATGATCGAAATATTGTACAGTATATTCCCACAAAATGGTCATAAAATCTACAGCGCATTTCACAACAGAAAAAAAAACCTGACCCAGCTCTGTCAAAAGACAAATGAAAAAGTTAGTTTTCAGAGTATGACTAACAAAAATTTTTTTTTCAAAAACCGATATTCTTGTGGAAACATAGGTTTAAAAAAAGAAACACTAAATTAGTTCACGTCTAATGTTTAAGATTTTTTTTTTCACCCTTGCTACCACACACACACACACACACACACACACACCTCTGGCAAAAATTAAGAGACCACTGCAAAATTTTCAGTTTGTCTGATATTTCTCTTTCTAGGTATATTTTTGAGTAAAATGTAAATTGTTCTTTTATTCTATAAACTACTGATAACATGTCGTTTCGAAGGGATGCGCCCTTCTTCATGAGATGAAGAAGGATGAAGAAGGGCGCATCCCTTCGAAACGCGTCGGTAGTTGTTTTGCCCTAAGCAAGGCTCCGTAGGCCTGTGACGTCACACTCTGCTTGTCAGCGGCAGCCATTTTTTTTCCTAGTGTAACGAGGGACGCCTCCGGCCGGGACGTTCCCTGGCTCTACACTTGAGCAGCGGTACCTCACGTAAGTTGCGGTCAGCACTAACGCATGTGTGCCCACCCGACCGCCACCGTCTGCAGGACCACCTCGCCTCTATACCTGCCACCGATAGCGGTGTGACGCGGCGAAATCATCCTGGCACCTTCCATCAGCCGCCTTGTGGAAACTCAGCGCGGCACATGACATCCTGCCCACTTCACTTCTAAAACGGTAAGGGGTCTTACTGATAAGTGTATTCTAGCACATAAACGCAGCACCTTTACTATTGTGGGCATTGTACCTTGTGTGTTTATTGTTGCTGGTGCACATCTGGACCTGGAGGCACGGCACACACCGCGAGGTGGCAATTTGTTTTGGCAGTGTGCACATTAGCTAGCAATTGTTCAATAGCACTCCTTGTGCGGTATTTTATTTAAGTGCTGCATACATGCGTGGTTCTTAGGTCGTGTCCCTGCGGCCAGAGTTAGTAGCTATCTAATCACCCAAGCGCAGTATCAGTTGGTAGTAATCTTATTCGGTTTTGACAGAATTTCTGGGGATACCAGCAGCTGGGGGTTTTTTTCATTGTTCATTGTTATTTGTGATACTTGACCTTGTTTTAATGGACTGCCGTCTTAGAAATTTTAAGGATGGAATTGTGACGCCCAAGAGACCGGGATACCCAGCACCGGACCAATGGGGTCTGTCTCTTGAGGGGGATGTCACGGGTGGCTTGACCCGGTGCTGTAGCCTCAGGCAATGCACAGTGTAAGGGGTATCGTGAGGGAACAGGCACTTACTTGATCAGCAGCAGGTTCTCCCAGCGGCGATGATCCCGATCCTGGATAGATGGCTATTATCCAAATGAAAGACTGAGGCACTGAAACGTTTAACCAGTTTACTTTAACATAAAAGGATTTACAACCAGTCCTGTCACCGGAGTCTGTATGGGAACTCTGAGTTACTTTGACCCTGCCGGGGTCTTCGCCTCTTATTGTACGCAATTTCTGTGTGGCCCTGCTGCTGTATGTGAACTGGCTGCCGGCCCAATCTGTCCCCTCCGGGTCCTGGTTCGACGGGCAACCCGAGTCCTTTTATCGGCTTACCCCCTCCAGGAGTACCGCTGAACTCTGTGTCTGTTGCTGCGTCCGACCCTAGTGAAGCTGATATCACCTCACGTTTTTCCGGTTGCTGTATTATTTATAATGAATACAGCCACGGATCCGGTATCCGTCTTTGCGCCTGTTCTGGGTAGTGATTAATGCTACCCGGTTCTCACAATGTCCCTTTTCTCTGTCCCTCTTCTCCTCAGGCCGGTGATTTGGGCCTGGAAACCGTCACAGGGCTGTTAGAGATTCAACTGTATGACCTCTCACTTTCAGCTCCTTAGCCCAACTGCCATTTCTTCTCTCAGACCAGAATGGATTAAGGGGAGTCTCTGGAGCTCCCCCTTCTGGCCGGAGGTGGTAGTGCAGTTTTGCTATTTTAGTATTTGTGTCTAGTGTCAGTAACTATTTTTGTGGCAAATACCCCTAGGGGTGCCACAGAGGCAACATGACGCTCACTGTGTCCCTCTGCTAGTAAAGCCAGTATTGAGCCCTTCTTTTCCTCACTCAAGACTTTTCTTTCAAACTCCTTTGGCATGGTGAAAAGTTATTTTTTCATTCCTATTACTTTTGGGATATTACTAGCACTTGTGTTGCCATCCAGCTTGTGCTATTGCAAGAGGATTGTGAACACCACAGCAGGTTTTTTTTAATACTTTTCTTTGTTAAATAAGATTTAGTTCAGGTAGTCACCTAATCAGAAGCACATTAAGTAGAATGAGGTGTACTCTGGTTGGAATTCAACTGGAACAGAATGGCTGTCAGACATGTAGAGAAGCTAATTTTTGTAAAACTGCAGTGGTCTCAAATTTTTGCTAGAGCTAGCTTTTTATAGAGGGTTTTTTTTTTAAACCCTCTATAAAATTTGGTATCAGAATTGTATCAAACCCTCAGATTAAGGAGAAGTGAATTATACAAAATAATGACTTATCTGAAGTCTGTGATTTTTAGCTTTATGATTGGAGTGTAAGGGGCAACGTTTCTCCTTGTGGAGAGTGACATGTCAAGCCTGGAATGTCAGAATGAGGAGACTTGTAGGCCATGCATGCTCCTATGGGAAATTAAATATGCAAATTGTCTCTTTGGCAAGCCTCTGAACAAACAATTTACATATTTAGGTTTAAGACAGTTACAAGGCCAGGGTCGTACTTTCATAGAACACAATGGTCTCATGAGGTTGAGCAGGAAAAAGGAGAGCGGGTCGGATTTAAATGGCAACATCTGACTCTTCCTCCAACAGATGATGTTTTTGGGGAATGGACGGATCAGACAGGATGATTGTTGTTTTTGTCGTCAGGAAAGGCACCCCACCATCAGAGGTGTCTAGCAGCGGCTTACAGCACTCCTTGTTGCAAACACAGCCATGCTCTGCCTGAGAGTCCAGGTGTAACAAAGGCGTGGAAAGGAAAAGCGGGCGGCCGACGAGCATTCTACTGATGTATTTTGAAGCTGTATGGCTGCTTAAAGAAAAATTTCTAAAAAGTGTTAGTCCTACATTTTTTTTTAAATTTGGCAGGAAGAAAAATAATCGAAACAACCTTAATGTGAATTTTTTTTAATTCAAGTGCAAAGCACAACTCCAAAGCACGCTCCAATTCCCCCAACAAGCCGAATCTAAAGCAGAACCTGCAGATGCCACTAGATGGCGGAGGATCCACACAAAACGCCTTTAGCAAGCTTCAGCAACAAAAATGAGAATTTTCAAGGCTTTTTACACCAGAATTCTGGCATATACGTTTTGATAAATCAGAGCCAAGAAGTAAAAAAAAAAAAAAATAAATAAAAATAAAAAACTTCCTAAAGATGGAGCAGTTTCCTCTGAGGCCTCATTCACACATCAGCGGGGCACATGGATAGAACATGTACACATTATAACCTATGCTGCTGTTCATATGTCCGTGTTTTTTCATGGACCTTGTGTCTGTGCAAAACTCATGGAGACAGACATGTCCATTTTTCTCTAGTATCGTGGATGACAAGTGCCAATACAGTTCTGTGGGTCTGAGAAAAACACGTCCAGTGCACAAGTAGTGATAATTTCACTTTCTTTACCCCACGAGGCAATTTTCGGAACCTGGAGCCGACAAAACCACTCAAACGACAAGCAAATGGATGGCAAGAAGAACAAACAAATTTTGGAACAAATCAAGCTAAACATGTCACTCGAAGCAAGGATCACCAAACTACGACTTGCCTACTTTGGACAAATCATACGAGAAGGACATCATGGTTGGAAGAATAGAAAGAACAAGGTGAAGAGGTAGACCAGCAACCACCGATGACTTGAAACTCTCAATATAACAGAAGACCCTGGTGGACCTACCAAGATCGATTTTTCTACAAGTCACTATGGCCAGAGATCGAGCTGAAGGCCATTCATTAAATAATAAGCCCTCCTTTCCCACTTAGTCAGCTATAGAGGGAACTGATGAGGAAATTAACCCCTTTATTAGGAGATTAAAGTATCAATGTGCAGGACTCTGGCCCATAGGCCAAAGTCAGTAATTGATGCGTGCAGGAAGGGAGCCGTGCAATTTTCCTTACCTACCGGCACTCCTGGCTCATCTTTTCATTAGCTGGAACAGCGCAACATTGTCTGTTGCACTGCAATGATTTTTTTTATACATGTTCCTCAGTCCGTAGCGTGCTTGTGCACATACGTACTGGGAGGAACAGTAAGTACAGTTCTTGTTTAAAAGTTATTTTGGTTTTCTGTGGGATTGAGGAGTGCTGTTCTCCCCCATTTATAGAGTAATAAAATAAATAAATTTAAAAAAAGTGGAGGATAAAGAGTGTTCGTCCACCACTCCATTCAGAAGGGACATGTACTCAAGACGACATCGATTGTGGTCAGGACATGCTGTACTGTTCTCAGAATTAAGAACATGCCTGTGGGACATGGATCCTGGTTGACCCAAAGATTATAAGAATCAAAATCTTGTTCTGTTAAAAAAAAGAAAATCAGTATTCCTACAGTGAAAAAAAACAAACAAAAACACAACAAACATTTACATTCTCTTTTTCCCCCCCTTTTACAGCCTTGAAAGATCATGTGCTCAGACCGGAATACATAGAAAAACACAGACCACCATGAGTTAAAGGTTTAGGAGTCTCGATTGTATGCAGATACAGTACAGACCAAAAGTTTGGACACACCTAATTTAAAGATTTTTCTGTATTTTCATGACTATGAAAATTGTAAATTCACACTGAAGGCATCAAAACTATGAATTAACACATGTGGAATTATATACTTTAAAAAAAGTGTGAAACAACGGAAAATGTCTTTTATTCTAGGTTCTTCAAAGTAGCCACCTTTTACATTGATGACTGCTTTGCACACTCTTGGCATTCTCTTGATGAGCTTCAAGAGGTAGTCACCGGAAATGGTTTTCACTTCACAGGTGTGCCCTGTCAGGTATAATAAGTGGGATTTCTTGCCTTATAAATGGGGTTGGGACCATCAGTTGTGTTCAGCAGAAGTTTGGTGGATACACAGCTGATATTCCTACTGAATAGACTGTTAGAATTTGTATTATGGCAAGAGAAAAGCAGCTAAGTAAAGAAAAACGAGTGGCCATCATTACTTTAAGAAATGAAGGTCAGTCAGTCTGAAAAATTGGAAAAGCTTTGAAAGTGTCCCCAAGTGCAGTTGCAAAAACCATCAAGCACTACAAATAAACTGGCTCACATCAGGAAAGGAAGACCAAGAGTCACCTCTGCTTCTGAAGTTTTTCCAAGTCACCAGCCTCAGAAATCGTAGGTTAACAGCAGCTCAGATTAGAGACCAGGTCAATGCCACACAGTTCTAGCAGCAGACACATCTCTACAACAAATGTTAAGAGGAGATTTTGTGCAGCAGGCCTTCATGGTAAAATAGCTGCTAGGAAACCACTGCTAAGGACAGGCAACAAGCAGAAGAGACTTGTTTGGGCTAAAGAACACAAGGAATGGACATTAGATCAGTGGAAATCTGTGCTTTGGTCTGATGAGTCAAAATTTGACATCTTTGGTTCTAACCACTGTGTCTTTGTGCGACGCAGAAAAGGTGAACGGATGGACTCTACATGCCTGGTTCCCACCGTGAAGCATGGAGGAGGAGGTGTGATGGTGTGGGGGTGCTTTGCTGGTGACACTGTTGGGGATTTATTCAAAATTGAAGGCATACTGAAACAGCATGGCTACCACAGCATCTTGCAGCCGCATGCTATTCCATCCGGTTTGCGTTTAGTTGGACCATCATTTATTTTAACAGGACAATGACCCCAAACACACCTCCAGGCTGTGTAAGGGCTATTTGCCAAGAAGGAGAGTGATGGGGTGCTACGCCAGATGACCTGGCCTCCACAGTCACCAAACCTAAACCCAATCGACATGCTTTGGGGTGAGCTGGACCGCAAAATGAAAGCATCTCTGGGAACTCCTTCAAGATTGTTGGAAAACCATTCCCGGTGACTACCTCTTGAAGCTCATCAAGAGAATACTAAGAGTGTGCAAAGCAGTTATCAAAGCAAAAGGTGACTACTTTGAAGAACCTAGAATATAAGACATTTTCAGTTGTTTCACATTTTGTTAAGTATATAATTCCACATATGTTAATTGTTTTGATGCCTTCAGTGTGAATTTACAATTTTCAGTCATGAAAATACAGAAAAATCTTTAAATGAGGTGTGTCCAAACTTTTGGTCTGTACTGTATATATTTGAGTTGGATGTGCAAATATACAGTGTACAGGAAGTATTCAGACCCATTTAAATTTTTCACTCTGTTTCGTTGCCGCCATTTGGTAAACTCAAAAAAGTTCATTTTTTTTCTCATTAATGTACACTCTGCACCCAATCTTGACTTAAAAAAACAAAAACAAGTAGAAATTTTTGCAAATGTATTAAAAAAGAAAAACTGAAATGTCACATGGTCATAAGTATTCAAACCCTTTGCTCAGTATTGAGTAGAAGCACCTTTTGATCTAGTACAGCCATGAGTCTTCTTGGGAATGATGCAACAAGTTATTCACACCTGGATTTGGGGAGCCTCTGCCATTCTTCCTTGCAGATCCTCTCCAGTTCCATCACGTTGGATGGTGAACAGCCATTTTCAGGTCTCCAGAGATGCTCAATTGGGTTTAGGTCAGGGCTCTGGCTGGGCCAGTCAAGAATGGTCACAGAGTTGTTCTGAAGCCAATACTTTGTTATTTTAGCTGTGTGCTTAGAGTCATAGACTTGGCCAAAGGTTCACCTTCCAAGACAGGAGGTCCAGAGCACTCTGGAAGAGGTTTTCATACAGGATCTCTCTGTACTTGGCCGCATTCATGTTTCCTTCAATGGCAACCAGTCGTCCTGTCCCTGCAGCTGAAAAACACCCCCATAGCATGATGCTGCCACCACGTTTCACTGGACAGATTGGAGTGGTGCAAGAGAGTTAGCGGGGAGGACACAGAGGAGGGTGTTGCAGTAGTCGAGGCGGGAGATGATGAGGGCAGGACAAGAGTTTTGGTAGATTGTGGGCTGAGGAAGGAACGGATTCTGGCAATATTTTTGAGTTGGAGGGGACAGGAGGTGGCAAGAGTTTGGACGTGCGGTTTGAAGGACAGGGCAGAGTCGAGAGTTACCCCGAGGCAGCGGATTTCATGGTGATAGCACTTGCTGCTGCGTGGGAAGCACAGTTAGCGGCATCCAAGGAAGCGGTGACTCCAAAATCCCCAGCTCTGGCTGAGTAGCGAGGTCTGCTACTTGGGAGGAAGGTCGATATCCTGAACGGCTGTTGACAAGACCTCGACCCAGTGGGCCATAGCCACCCAGATAGCGGCAAAAGATGGAAAAAGCGCAGTTGCAGAAGCTTCAAAACCTGAATGAGCAAGATTGTCGATCAGTAGGATTTTTAACCACGGCACCCTCGGAAGAAAGGATTTACAAGCCAGTCACGATACGGGAGGATCTACAGGGGGAGACTGACCAGTCTTTCCTCAAATCAGGAGCAAAAGGATATTTCGACTACATGGGCTTCTGCCCTGTGAAGCATTTATAAGGTCGGATCCTATGTGTCTCAACAATGTCCTTAAACTCAGGATGGTTGGCGAACACTCAGTGAGTTCGCTTAGTTCTCTTAAATGACACAGCATGGTCTGCCTTAGATGAGGGTTCCTCGTCTACCTTCAGAGCGTTGTTCACTGACTCACTGAGAGAATTGAGTGTCTCCTGATCATGCAGAAATTCCTGATCTAAGGACGTATCAGACTGGTATTCCGAAAAGGGTTCTCTGCTAGCCCCTGTAGAAGGGGAGCGAGAAATTGAACTGCCTGAGGCAGAGCCACGGGAGGGTCGGGGGAGATGTCATGGGTAAGGTTGAGCGACTGACTTTTTTTTAGGGTCGAGTCGGGTTTCGTGAAACCCGACTATCCCAAAAGTTGAGTCGAGTGAAATAGGCCGATCACGAAAAGTCGGGCGATCGACAAAAACACGAAACCCAATGCAAAGTCAATGGGAAATATATATATATCTCTCTCTCTCTACAGAAAAGCTGGTGTTACACATTGCAAATCGCTACAGCGCACAAGCGAGAAGATGGCGATAGGCGTGCACGCCCCTAAGACCTATGTCACTCTGCCCACACTCCTTCATTGGCTGAAAAAAATGGCACCAAACGCGTCATACGAAACGCGACTTTGGCGCGAAGTTCGCCGACCGCATGGCCGATCCCACACTAGGATCGGGTTTCATGAAACTCGACTTTGCCAAAAGTCGTCGACTTTTGAATGTGTCCGATCCGTTACGCTCAAGCCTAGTCATGGGTCCTTTTCCTGGAAGCATGAGAGTCTTTAGATAAAGTGCGACCCCTAGCAGGTAACGGTTTTGTCCGTCGGAAACAGTCACATGTGACAAGGCCCTGAGTAGAGGAAGTGCCCCGGAGAGTCTAATCGCTTGGACTAAGGATGCCATAGACTGAGGAAGAGAAGTGGCCCACTCAGGGGGACTAGGCTCGCTGGGGTCGGTATCAGTGACGGGTGGCTCCTGGGCAGTCACTGGTTCACAAGCAGTGCAGAATGCAGTATTGTGACCCCGGGGTAAAGAAACCTTACAAGTAGTACAAGAAGCAAAAAACAGTGTGCGTTTTGTTATAGTCTTTTTGGTAGGTTTTGGTTGTGACATAGTTTTGCCTGTTATGGGAAGGTGTGCTTGCAGGGGAAGGGTTAAGCTAGGTTTCTGCAGTTTACCTAGGTCCTGTGTCTTAAGTCCCCTGGGGAGGTGCCGCTTTGTTCAGTGAAAGAACTGTGCTGCCAGCGCTGTATCAGGGCTTAATCTGCGTCCCGGCTCCTTACCTGCAGGAGAAAAGATGGCCGCCGAGATTAGGAGGTAAAACGCATCTCGTAGGAGATGAGAAGCGCCAGAAAAGATGGGCAGCGCTAACTGCTGGTAGGCGGAGCTAAGCCTGCGGCCTGTACCGGCCAGAAGCCGGGAGCTAAATTTCTAATGCAGGCCGCAGTCATGCAACGCCGCGGCCCCTGATGCGGACCGCGACTTTACACCGCCGCCGGACCACCAGTGCCCGACCCGGCTATGCAGGCCAGGAGTTTAAAGGGACACTGTCACCTGAATTTGGAGGGAACAATCTTCAGCCATGGAGGCGGGGTTTTGGATTCACCCTTTCCTTACCCGCTGGCTGCATGCTGGCTGCAATATTGGATTGAATTTCATTCTCTGTCCTCCGTAGTACATGCCTGCACAAGACAATCTTGCCTTGCGCAGGCGTGTACTATGAAGGACAGAGAATGAACTTCAATCCAATATTGCAGCCAGCATGCAGCCAGCGGGTAAGGAAAGGGTGAATAATTTTAGACATTTTATAGGAAGAGGATTAACCCATAGTTTTCCAGGAAATGAAGATACTCCAGCCAGCTATTGGTCACAATCGCGCTTAGCACCCTTGGTTTCTCAGAAGCTCTCCCATCATTGGTGGTCATTGAACTCCTCCAGCAAATTTCCCAACTAAAAGGATAAAACAACGTGAAATGTTGTGTACGGTGACACTTTATTCTCATATGGTAAAAGTGGCATTTAAAAAATAAAATATTAAATTAAAACTCATCTCCACAACCAACAGGCTGCAGATAATTGACAATATAAATGTCCAGTTGTGCGCTTGACTTGGTCTTGATTCTACGGACTTCTCTGACTTCAAGACCGGCATCTCTCCCCGATTCTGTCCCCAACTAATTCATACACATTCTTTTGCTTGACCCTCGAATATAATCTGTAAATTATGACATATACTAATAATTCTTCTATGTTAAATACTCCATAAAGTGTCTGGTGATACAGATATAGCTTAATGTCAACAGAAGTCCTCGTCTTGGATAGAGCTTCCACCTTTAGGCGCTGTGGTCTAAGGCTTAGGAGTCATTTAAAAAAGGTCTTTATAGACAAAAAAACAAAAAAAAAAAAAAAAAACACAAGAGCGTCGCTTTAAAACGAAAGTCCTTAAAATGGAATTAAAACGCCAATATGGAGGAATCCATCTTTATACAGGATGAGGACGGTGGTCTTCAATTAATAATCACTTGGTCTTCATCACCTTCAGATCTGGAGAGGAAACAGGAAATGTAAAGCTGACTTGCGTGGCCGATGAGCATGTAACGTGGTATGCAGTGGAAAAAGGTCAGTGAGATGAAAGAATGTCATGAAAGATCGAATAATATACATTTAAAGTATGGAATGAAGATTAAGAGGAAGAAAGCCGCCTCTAGAGCCACCGACTGTAGATAACTATCCTATAAACCAACGTGCATTACCATAAGACTTGGGACCAGAGTCTTCTCCAAAAGGAAAGAACTCCCAACCTTAGATAGACGTTTTACCATACGACATGGCTAATTAGCAAATCAATCATAGTAACCAACAGAATAAAACTAAATTTGATTTTTTTTGTTTTTTTTTTATTGAAGATCATCATTTAAAAAAAAGGGGTATTCCTATCTCCAAGATCCTATCCCAATATGTAGTAGGAATATTAGCAAATTCCTCCAATTAGAAATGTAGTATAGTTCTCCTGATTCACCATGGTTTTTTTCTCATGTGCAGGCACTCCAGTAGCTTAAGGTATCCATGGTTATGACAGTTAGCTAGTTGCTAGTGGTCGTAACCATGGATACCCAAGCTACTGCAATGTGCTGCACATGAGGAAAGAAATAGCAAAGCAGAAGAACTATACTACATTTCTAAAAGGATGTATATGCATTCGTTATTTTTCCTACTGCATATCGGGGTAGGATCTTGGAGATTGTAATTATCCTTAAAGGTTTATTCTCAACAAGGGGACACAGCAGTCTTACCATATTTATCAGTAGTCAGACACACACTAACACTATAAATGGAGGTTTGCTCAATTCAATCATTTCCAGGTTTTTTTTTTTTTTTTTTTTTAAAAGACAACTTGTACAAATAGGATTCCAGCCAAATCCTATGTTGAATAGGAATTGATGTGTTCTGTATACTTGCTGACCACCAAGATCTCTTGCCATTGACCTTCTTCTATAGGGCCCATTACACTTTCCCATTTTATTTTGGAATGTAATGGATACTTTGCCAAAACCAGATTTAAAAAACAAAACAAAAAAACTGTATAGTACAGAGATCAGACCACTAGAGTCAAGTAGTGATTCTACGTATTATTATATTCTTAGGTATATGGCTTTCAGGATAAGACCCTTTGCCTGATATTCAGGTCTCAGCTGAAGACATTTATACAGTTCGAAGGTAGGTATCCCAAACTCATTTTGTAGTTGAGAAAATTCATTCATCTAGTCACCTACCAAAACATGAAAGTGTCTGTAGATCCCCCTCAAAAATAATCTTACTAAACCCCTTACTGTTAAAGATTAGAAAGCCAAGGGGTTTCCCAAACTGAGGGACCCTTTGTAGACTCTGAATTTCTAACCTTCCATCATAGCCGATGAAGTAAGAACGTTGGAAATGAACCCAAAGAGACCCTAAGCTTATGAGCCTCAAATGTTTCATATAACCTAGATGACCGAGAAGACTCTGCTCCTTAGGATCATGTCATGCCCTGATATGTTGGAGTTGGGCTACTATAAAAAAAAGCCCATGGATTTGGAACTCACAGACCACCACCACATTGGTCTCTTTGCAATGCTACCAGTCTAATTCTTGCTTTGCTTACCCCTGATTAGTTCCCTGAACATGAGGATAATTTTATTAAAAGTATCTCAGGGGTATCCAGATTGGTGGGGAATTGTGTAAAACATAGCAGTTGAGGCATCCATATAATTTGAACTAAATAGGTGTGGCCCACCTATGACAATGGTTATTCAGACTGGTTTTGTGTTAATGCTCCCATAGGAAAAAAAAAAAAAATAATAAAAAAAAAATATATATATATATATATATATATATATATATATATATATATATATATATATATATATATATATATATATATATATATGTATATGTATATGTATATATATATATATGTGTATATATATATATATATATATATATATATATATATATATATATATATATATATATATATATATTTTTTTTTTTTTTTTTAATCTGGGCATTGCAAGCTGCATCACCACCATTCTGATGACCAATTCCCTTTAAAGAAAGCATTAATGGATTAATGGCCGATACTCACGGTTGTGGGCAGCAGCAGCAGAACACCGAGCAGTTGGCGGAGCTCATGCTTCGGAATTTCCCCGAGCTGGGGCTGTCCTTACACTCCGCTATGTATTGCTGGAGTGCAGATACATTTTCTTCTCCAGCATTCTGAAACTGGGGACCACAAAAAGCATCAATAAAAATCAGGAGGAAAAAAAAAAAAAAAAAAAAAGGGGATTAAGAACTGGGAACTGGACAATGACCACCAATTATCCAAAAGGTTTACCTTGATGGTCTCGTAGGCTCCTGTGATCAACGCAATGAAAAGACTGAGCACCATGTAGATAAAAAGACTGATGAAGGTATATAGGTAGAGCTGGCTGAACAGCCATACTAGATAGTTGCTGTTCTGCATCTCCGAGAAGGTCACAAACATGTCGTCACCATTTATAAGGGAGAAGAGGCACTCAGACACCATCGAGAGGGACCGAAACTGGGAGAAAAACCACAATGTTACTAGAAACTGAATGCGAGAGAAGAAAGGATGAAGGAGCGAAGGGAAGTCTTCCTCACCTTGACATGATAGGGTCCCAGCACGATCCAGCCACAGAAGCAATATCCCAGATAAATCACGGCAGCACAACAGCAAAAACGAATGACGTTGGGTAGAGCAACTCGGAGTGTCACAATGAGAACCTACAGGAGAAAGGGAACAATTGTGACGCCAAGCAGGTGAAAAACAACCAGAAGCTGGCAAAGGGATCCATAAATGTGATATCTGCCTTTGATGGTAACCTCTCATCAATACCAATGATAAATAACAGTTTTGCCATAAGGAAGCAGATCCATTACTGATGATGAGTGATCACCAGGTATTAGGAATTTTCTTGTAGGTTATTGGTTACTTAGAGGCACCCATTATCCCTGCACTCACAGCACTATCTGACCAGGCCACGTGCAGCAAGAATGCCAGCTAGATTGAGGATTACTGCCGTATAGATCAAGACCATGCAGAGTTCAGGATCCGTTTAGAAATAAAATACTCACATTATATTTCTGAAAGAAGCTCAGATATCGGATGACGCCAACCCAAACCAACAAGGTCGAGGTTCCCAACAGGATGCTGCAGACATCGTAACTGGCAAACGTCTAGAACATGGAAGACAGGGCAAAGAGACGAAAAGGAACAAGACTTTAGACTCTGTAAGTGACTTAAGTCTACACATAGGGTGGAGGACATTTGGTTAGACCCAGACAGAGGGCACCTAGAGATGGCACCAGAACCACATTTCTGACATCTTGAGGACAGTCATTTGCTTTTAGAAGGGCCACAAATGGAATGTTTGTAGAAGTGCTGCCAAAAAAGGCCCAGCACATTAGAACCTGGTCTTAATTTTGCCTCCATTTAACTTGCACACTGAGAAAATCTATTAAAAAGCTTTGGACGATATACATCACCATCGCTGACTAGATGAAGACCTAAAAGACACGCTTTAGTCTTCTGTCTGAAATTGGAGCTCTATGCCAAGTATACCTGCATGCACGGCTGATTTTATTCACCAATTTAGCAGTAAAATCCAAGAGTACAAAACGCACGTTTTGCTGCGGAGTTCACTAATCTATATAGAAAACTGTAGAAAGCGTCAAGTACGGATGGTAGAATTGATTCTCAGAACTCAAGACTATTGATAGGTCAGTAATCTGTGACCGCTGGATCGGAGGTCATCAAATCCCTCCATACATTCATGGCTCGTTTATTTGACTATGTGTTATGTCTCAACCTGCAATGATGAGGTCATGCCAGCCCAGAAGAGCCAGCAATGCCACATGGTAATGAGACTCACAGGCCTCCCCGTCTGGTGGTCACAGGTTACTGACCTGGCCGATGACCTGGAGTCCTGGGATTCAATTCTTCCAGCTCTAGTTGCTACAAAATTTAAGAATCTAACGCGGGTCGATTTCTGAGAGATCGATCTCCAAACTATCATGATGAGATTTAGTAAAGTCACGTTTTCTTCACCAATTCTATATTCTACAGATTCTCAGTTGCAAAATCTGCATTTGTGTGTGCAGGCGACCCAAAAACCTCAACGCAAATAAGGCCTTAGAGACAAAAGTCTCTGATCACAACATTTGCACATGGGAGATACCTTGGATTCGATCCCAATCTTCATGACTGTTCCGGAGAAAGTGAGGATGTCGCTAATGATGAGCAGCAGGTACCAGCCATTCACGAACTCCAGCCGGTCAGACAAGGAAACGGCCAAGGAGTGACGGGTCTGCACAAACGTAGCAAATTCCTACAGACACAAAGTGATAGCGTTATCAGCAAACCACTGAGTAACACGCCTCGCTACAGCCCGGCAGCAACACTCCGAACTTACACTCTGCAGCCGCAGGCCTCGTAGGATGGATCTAGCGCACAGGATGAAGGAGAGGACACAGGAAATGATCACAAAGACATCGAATGCCAAACGAGAGTGGTTGTCAGCTGTTGGGAGGTACAACATATTGAAATACCAAAGCCAAGAGGGACACCTAAAAAAAAATGCTCACATTGAGGAGAAAAACATAAATGGAAGTTTTGCAAACATTCATCTCAATATTTTCAGACAGATTTGGTGCTGCTGCTCACCTCTTCCAAATACATTAGGATCCTTGCATTCCTTAATGGTCGCATCATTGTCCAGTTGTATTTTTACCCTCCCACTGTGCGCTTGGTTATCAAATATGATCTGCATAAGATGGAGAGGAAAGTGTATAAAGTCAACTATGGCTATACACAGAGGACACCGGAGTTGTACGGGCGATCTTCCCTCCGACACAATCCCTTAGAGGACAGGACTCACAGTGATTGTGAATGTGTAACAGTCAGGGATCTCGTTATTAATGATGGTCTGGATGTTAATTGCTTTCAGCTGAAACTGTACAGTGATGTTGATCAACCTAAGAGAAAATAAAGTGAAGCAATGAGATTAAAAAGGGTAAATCCCTGCAGGAAGCGAAACGTCTGCGTCCTCCGTAACGATCTTGTAGAATGTAGGGGGGCACAGAGCTGTGCAAGGAGGGCCAGGAACGCAAGATGTGCTAATGTGTATTAAGTTTCACAAGCGACAAGTTTAAAAAAAAAAAAAAAGGCATGAGGATCAACCAAATAAATTTATGACCATTGGGACCCCCACTAAATCATAAGAACTGGTCCACAAAGTGCCCTGTGGGAATAGAGCAGTAGGGAGCATGTGCGACCTATACAAGTGGTGGTTGCACATGCTCACTACAGCGCCATTCACTTTTTGGCTCATTTCGTTAAACGCTGTGACATTCGGCAGCAATGCTTACTTGTGAAATTTAATGCTAAAACTCCGGTAGTTGTGAACTGTCTCGGTGGGATCTGCGTACACGCAACCTAGAAGAGATCGCACAGAAAGATGGATGTGAAAAATCTAATTATATGCATGCTAGATTTTGATTGGATCAAAAAAAAAAAAAAAAAGTTACCTGTGATGACTTTGGGATCGATATCGAACGTATCATTGGCAGGATCGATGTGGCCCTTGCGGTAATACTGCTGGCACATGGAGAGAGCCGACTGGTTGGCGGAGCGAATGTACGCATAGCGAGCAGTGGTTTGGTTTTGTAATGAGATGAACTGAGATAAAATGGAAACTGGAGTTATTCTTCAAACTTCTTGGTGTAAGTTTGCACTAAGATTAATGCAGAAGCAGTGGGAAAAAAAAACAAAAAAAAAACACACACACACACACACACACTACATACTAACATTCCGGTGTCTGTCGCATCCCCCGGCGTTCTGCTTCCCTGCACTGTGTCAGCGCCGGCCAGCCGTAAAGCAGAGCACAGCGGTGACGTCACCGCTGTGCTTTACGGCTGGCGCTTACACAGTGCAGGGAAGCAGAACGCCGGGGGATGCAACAGACACTGGAATGTAATAAGTCTGTAGTTTTTTTTTTTTTTTACATTTACACTGGTAACCAGGGTAAACATCGGGTTACTAAGCGCGGCCCTGCGCTTAGTAACCCGATGGTTACCCGGGGACTTCGGCATCATTGGTCGCTGGAGTTCTTAGGCAGTTTGTTGGTCTGGAGCAGTCAGGCATAAAGTCTTATCACAATCCCAAATAGGAAAGACAATGGCGATAGTCGAAAACCTAAAGTACCCCCCCCCCCCTCCCATCAGACCTTGAAGGGTTTTAAAGCCATTTACAAACAATTTGTAATCCATCACTCAGTGAGAAAGATTGTTCACTAGGGGAAAACATTGAAGACAGCTGGCAATATTCTCAGGAGTGGAAGTCTCAGCAAAATCAGCCCAATGTCAGACAATGCAATACTCGGAGAAACAAAAAAAATAAATAAATAAAACCACCGGAGAGCTACAGCTCTGGCTCTAAAGGCCTTAGTTACAAGGTTAAGAGTTCAAGGATTGAAGTATGGCTTGTTTGTAAGGGTTGCCAGGAGAAAACATTCCCTTTAACACACACACAAAGTATGCAAAGTTGCATTTGAACAAACCAAGAGCTTTTCAGCAATGCCCTTTGGACAGAGGAGACCAGAGTGGGTATGTTTGGCTAGGATGTCCTGCACCATGTTTGGAATGAAACAGCATATAAGCGCATACACCTCACACCAAGTATCAAGCAAGGTGGTGAAGGGGTGAGGAATTAGACAGGGGTCGCAGCTACAGGAGCTGGGTAACTTGCAGTCAACCATGAGATCTTCTCTACACCAAAAGTATTCTAGAGTCTAATGCGAGTCCATCAATGCCAAAGCTGGGGATCATTTTCCCGTTATGCCCAAGCACAGCAGCAAATCTACACCAGAATGGCTGAAGAAGGAAAGAGTCAAGATGTTGTAAAGGCAGAGTCAAAGTCTAGACCACAACCCAATTGAAATGTTGTGGCGGAAGGTTAAGAGCAATGCAGAAACGAATCTCTGGACTGAACCCCTTCATGACGGAGCCCTTTTCGTTTCTGCATTTGTTTCACGCCCCTTCTTCCCAAAGCCTTAACTTTATTTTTCCGTCAATATGGCCATGTGATGGATTATTATTTGCAGGACGAGTTGTACTTTTGAACTACACCATTGGTTTGACCCTACAGTGTACTTAAGATGGGGAAATTAAAAAATCCAAGTGCGGTGAAATTGCAAAAAAAAAAAAAAAAAGTGCAATTAAACAACTGTATTTTGGATTTTTTTTTTTTTTTTTTTACCATGTTCACTAAATGCCAAAACTGACCTGCCATTATGATTCTCCAGGCCATTAAGAGTACACAGCAAACATGTCTGGATTTCTTTTTCACCACTTAAATTTAAAAAAAAAAAAAAAAAAAAAAAAAATTGCGTCATTTCCCGAGACACGCAGCGTCTCCATTTTTCAGGATCTGGGGTTGGGTGACAGCTTATTTTGTGTGTTCCGACCTGATGTTTTTATTGATCCCATTTTGGTGTATATACACACACATGTTCTTTTGATCATTCGTTATTGCAATGTTGTGGCGACCAAAACAAACGTAATTCTGGGGTTTTGACTCATTACGCTGTTAATTTTTTTTTTTTTTTTCTTTTGGCATGCTTCAACAGTTTCCATGGGAGACTAGAAGCTGCAATAACCCGATCGGCTCTGCTACATACAGGTGATGGTCAGATAGCAAGTGAGCAATTCTACTTCATACAGGCAATGAGGGCCAACCACTGGGCGGCGCTCATAGCAATCCGGCAGTGACAACCATAGTGGTCTGCTGGAGACCTCTGGTTGTCATGTCAACCCATCGTTGACCCGCGATCACGTGACGGAAACGTGCGTTAAATGCCGCTGTCAAATTGACAGCGGCATTTAACTAGTTAGCCACCGGTGGATCGCGATTCCACCTGCAGCTGTTACAGGCACATGTCAGCTGTTTGAAACAGCTGACATGTACCGGTAAAGATGTGTGCTCAGCAGTGCAGCCCATAGCAAAGGGGGAGACACGACATGCATATTACATGTACGGCGCGTGTCATGAAGGGGTTAAACAAGTTCGTAGAAAGCTGGCAAAACTCTCCAAGGATGATGAGAGACTGATAAAGTCTTAAAGAAACCGATTACGTCAAGCTCTTGCTGCTTGCAGGTGGTTCTACAAGCTGTGGATTCAGGGGAGCACTTACCTTTTTACATACTCTCTGGACTTTGGCCTAGATTCTGGTCAATAATGGCACGGTATAATTTGTCATGTGTTATTCACTTGAAGTTTTACTTAAAGGGGGTTGTCGACTATTCAGAAAACCCCTTCTAAATCTTTTTCCCCCCTCCAAGTAAAATAAAGCTTACACTCACCTCTAGTGTCATTCCAGCGGTGTCGGCATTGGCTCTCCCAGAGATTGCATGACATTATGTCACGCGATCCCTGCAGCCAATTTGCACTGGCTTCACTCTCCTCTCTTTGCACAAATCAGACATCCAGAGGAAGTGAGGGCAGTCACAGCTCTTGCTTTCTCCAGATGTCTTGATTTGTTTAAGGAGAAGAGAGTAAAGTCTGAGCCAATTGGCCGTAGGGCTCGCGAGACAAAACGTAATGAGAGCCCCAGGGAAATGTCATGTCACGCAAGACTTGTAAGCGCCAGTGCCAACACTAGAAGTGAGTATAAGTGCTATTATCTTATAAGGAGGGGTTGTTTTAGTAGTGGACAACCACTAAAAAAAAAAAAAGGGGAGAGAGACACCAAGTACCCAAGATGTCAGGAGACACGCAAGGCCAGCTAGCTTACACATACTGCTAGCTACATAAATATATGATGAGTGTATGGGTTACAGTAATGTCCCTCACCTGCTCCACTGCATAGAACAGGTGCTCGTAGACGTCACTCTGGGTGTAGACGGCGTAGGTCTTATCCGAATCGTCCGTGTAATCTTTCAGGAAGAGATGCTTAAACGCCACCGTGTTCTCCTCCCTAAACTGCACAACCATCTGATTACTGAGACCAAACAGGATGAGCTGCAGGAGAAAAGAGGGATGAGGAATGGCGGAAACTTGTCTCGCAATATAATTCTGCTCTTCATTTACATTACAGAAATACCAAACATTTCCAGTTTTTTTATTAAACACCATTTTAGTTGTGGGAAAAAAAAAAAACCAAGTTTGCAAATAAATGTTTGGGTTGTGTTGCCATTTTCTGAGACCTATAACGGTTTCATTTTGTGGTCGATGGAGCTGTAGGACAGTTTTTTTTTTGTTTTTTTTTTTAACAGGGCAAGATGACTTGACATACCATGTTGAGATGTGAGGTTATTAAAAAAAAAAAAAAATTAAAATATTTGTTCGGCCTGTGTCAGTTGGGCAAAAGCTCGTACATGTTGAATTTTAACATGCCCGATCCTATGTTGACATGGGCAACAGCCATTGTTAGATGTCGCTAAAGAGGAGTTAGTTCCCCTCGCCTTACTGAAGACAGTCGAACGTTATCAAAAAGTGGGGCTATGAAGTAGGGAAGCTGGCTTGGACTCCATGAACGACCAGTTATTAAAAATGTCTGCGACTAACAATTATTAAGCAACAACATAAGGGACAGGAGGAAAAAAAAAAAAAAAAAAAAAAAAACACACCACACAACAACAACCACACACACAAAAAGGTGAGAAGTTATTTTATCACCACTAGGACACCCTGGCTATTCCCCATTCTCTTGATAAATAGGGGCCTTTTGCTGATAGAAATGGCAATATAAAATGTAATGCTCTATGAAACTTAAGACAATAACTGATTTTTTTTTTTCATCAGGAGCCGGAACATTTCTATGACTTGTAACCAAAACTAAGGCCACTTTCACACATTTAGTATTTGGTCAGTATTTTACCTCAGTATTTGTAGCCAAAACCAGGAGTGGAACAATTAGAGGAAAAGTATAATAGAAACATGTCACCACTTCTGTATTTATCACCCACTGCTGGATTTAGCCTACAAATACTGAGGTAAAATACTGAACGTGTGAACAAGGTTTACCTCAGACTCTGACCGCACAGCCCTGATTGAGAGCAGCCATACCTGTACTGTGACCAACATGATCTTGATTAGCTGCAGGGCCAACTTGTACGGTTTCCTCCCCTTGGCTCTGTACTTATCACAAGGGCTCATGAAGAAATACTTCAGCCGCCGCCGAAGCTGCACCTCCTCTGGGCTGGATCCTTCACACAACCTGGAGCCATAGCAGGGCAATGGAGACAGGAGGCGCTGACGCTCGGCTGCAAAACAAGTCAGAAAAATGGTGAGGACATCTTCACAAAGATGAATAAACATGAGGGATGTTATGTTGGCAGGGCCGGCGTCAGCACCCAGCGTACCCGGGCAAGTGCCGGGGCCCTGGCAAGACAGGGGGGCCCATTCAGGGCCGGCGTTAGGGGCAGGCAGCTGCCAGTGCCTACAGGCCCGCTCCAGGGGCCCTCAGCTAGCGGCACATCACGCCGCTGCTATGGGGCCCCTGTGAGGCAGGGGGGGACCGCCTGTCGCCAGCTCCCCCACCGCCGCTTTGAACTTTACCAGCGTCTGCCGGTAAAGTTCAAAGCAAATGATGGAGGAGAGAGTGTCACCTGATGCTCCCTCTCCCATCATTCCCCACTCTGCCTCTGACACTGCCGCTGCGGGTGCGCGATGACGTCATCGCGCACTCGCTGTGTGTCAGGCAGTGCAGCGTCAGCCGCCGAGACCAGAGCAGGGAGGGAGCAGCGCAGCGTTGAAGAGTGTTTTTTTTTTTTAACTAACTGAGTACTGGACTATGGGACCATTCTTGGGGGGAGGGGGCTGTGCTGTATACTACATGGGTGTATTATATACACTACCTGGGCTGTTATATGCTACGTGGGCTGTGCTATATACTACATGGCTGATCTATATACTACGTGGACCGTTTTATATACTATGTGGCTGTGCTATATACTATATGGGCTGCTATATGCTACGTGGGCTGTGCTATATACTACATGGCTGTTCTATATACTACGGCGACCATGTTATATACTATGTGGCTGTGCTATATACTACATGGCTATTCTATATACTACGTGGGCTGTGTTACATAATATGTGGCTGTGCAGTGTGCTATATACTATATGGGTCGTTATATGCTACGTGGGCTGTGCTAAATACTACATGGCTGTGTTATATGCTATGTGGCTTTGCTATATACTATGTGGGCTGTATTATATACCACATGGCTGGGTTTATATGCGATCATTTATCGTGGTATGTGTTAAAGGGGGGCCCACTGAGACTCTTTCGCCCGGGGCCCTCAAAAACCTGGAGCCGGCCCTGTATGTTGGCCACGTCGTGTACAGTACAGACATGCTCCAATCAGGAAACTGCAAAGGACTGAAAATGCTGTCAGGAAAAAAATGGTTGAGATTATAGAGAATATTTGAGCACTTCATTAGAAAGGAAAAGAGTCCAAAAGAAAAAAAAATTATATGTGTATTCCCAAAAATAGGAAGAGTGATATATAATCATGGTTATTTGCACTTTTTAGCCACAGCTCCTGATCATCACCATGGTAACAGACTACACCCAGGTTCTTTGTAGTCAGATTCTGCAATCACTGTCCATGTCTCAGATTATTCTTGCTAATTTACCGTTGATAGGGGGCAGACTAAAGGGAAACCGACTACAGGACCTGATTACTTTGCATTTGTAGTCTGTTACCATGGAGACATAGGAGGTGTAGTCAGAAAATGGATATGCGTATCCTATTAGGTTTTGCTTTTCACTGGATGTTGTCAGTCTGACCAACTATGACCAGGGACAGTCGGTGTCTGACTGCTGCTTATCCTAATTCTCATAGGAAATGGTGTGCCCACTCTGACAAGCGGCATGTGGTCAATAGTGGGGAGTGCTCACGGTATGTCTCATATGGGGGGGCCACAAGATAACAGTCCACCTCCCTTGGGTGGTTTGTACCACGCTCCGTAGTAGTCCGGCTATTCTTGTACAACGGTTGGACGACTTCAGTGTAGAATCAAGGAGTATAAATCACGTTACAGATATGAACTATGGAGATTCAGACCAAAAAAAAAAAGCAAGTGGGTCAGTACAGAACAATGGGCCATTGACATCGGCCTTTCAGGATGTGAGAGGCAGCACGAAGGGAGCGGCGAAATTATGATGGGAAATAAGCAAAAACAATGACATGGCTATAAATAATGGAATATATGAAGTGGAAATTCAAATTTAAAAAAAAAAAAAAAAAAAAGGGCTGAACTTTAGGAGAAGAAATGAGAAGGGCACAGTTTGATGGGTTGGTCGCATTACTGAATAAACTCTGCACATATCAAGATTCAGGAGGTAAAAAGGGAGGGGAAAAAATAAAAATCAGAAAATCAAAACAGACGATGAATCATTCTGAAAAATCTGCAGAATTCGAGATGATATCACAGAAGTAAGAAGCGGGCAAAAGGATAGAGGACACCACAAAACAAGTATGCCGAAGGGCAAAAGGAAACCTTGAGAAATGTGTATGAGTTATGGTACTTATTTTAATTTTTATTATGCCCCTGAAACAAAGATTATACATGACACTAAGGTGTAAGCCACAACCCTCAATGCTTCCTGCACTGTAATATCAGGTACAGCCACTACCAAAACACAAAGCGGTGCCTGGTAAACCGGGCTGGGGAGCCAGCCAGTCACATGCCATGCATACCAGGGTGCCATCTGCAAACATCAAATGTGCGTTTCAGAAAACAGTGTGACTGGATCTGGACTCGCCTCACCAGGACAGACCCTGTGCATAAAACTAACTGTATGCGCCATTCAGTTTTCCATAATTTCTGCAAAAGTTTGAACTAAAACTTAATCATTTTTCCTAAAAAGATGGAGGGGAAAAAAAAAAAACAAACAAACAAACCAAACAACATTCTATGACGCGCGCGCGTGCACGGTCTCTCCTGGTGATCGTGTATCATCACATGATCCCTGCAGCCAATCAGCTGCTTTTCTTTCCGCACCTTCGGACAAGTCTCTTACATCCAGAGGTGAGCGCTGCTGCTTTGTCCGGGTGTAAGCGATTTGTCCAAAGGTGGGGAAAGAAAAGCGGCTGCTTTACTGAATAATAAGCCAAAACCAGAGAAAAGACAATGTGTGCATATACCCTAAACAAAATAAAAGTAAAAAAGCAACTGCATTAAATAATTTTACTAAGTACCCTATGTTAACTATTTAATGCACTTTTTTTTTTTTTTTACTTATTTATTTTCATCAGGGTATATGCACAGATTGCATTCTCTTTGATTTTGTTTGTTTCCATGGGCAGTGTGAACATGCTTTTACGTTATGCATCTTTTGGAGTCATACTCCGGCTCAATTTTCTGTATTTTTTTTTTTTTAGTTTATAAGAAGTTGTGATGAGCGAACGTGCTCGGATAAGGAGTTCTCAGCATGCTCCGGTACTAACCGAGTGACTTCAGCGTGCTCAAGTAATATGTTCCAGGTATAATAGACATAATATTCGAGCACGCCGAAGACACTCAGTTAGTACCGGAGCATGCTGAGATTACACCTTACCCCAGCACGCTCACTCATCACTAGTAATAATCCCAAGGGAGGGATACATTTCACCCACGAGTCAGTGAAACTGACAAGCTTGTTTGCTGGTTCCCCATGACTTTTGCTATGTGCACAGAAGATGCCCTCCAGTACACATCTGCCGGTGTCACCATCGCCCACATCATCCAGACAAGACCACGGAAGTACCTGCCTCCAGCACAGACGAGCTACAAGAACACCGATTCATTAATCCTACTGCAAATCCCCAGAACTCCATCCACCTGAACTACACAGACCGGTCACTGACAAGACGGCGTAAGGAATCCATTAGTTTCGGAGATACGGAGCAGACAGTCACCTCCTAGCTATGCTGCATATGTCACTGGCAAGACGGCGTAAGGAATCCATTAGTACCGGAGAGATGGAGCAGACAGTCTAGCCATGCTGCACATGTGGACAGTCCCCTATAATTATATGTAATCACTCATCACCAGAAGCCTCTGCCACATAGTGCACATAAAATACTACCGCCCCTCTGACACCCATTTTCTAGATCCTACAATGTCTGGCAATAGGTGTAAACTCAAGGATGCCACCCCATTTTTTTTTTTGACACGTTGACAGCTTTAAGACCTAAAGCTCTGGTAGATTAGAGCAGACGTTCGCACATCTGTAGAAACACTGGCTTCTCGGATCTTGAGATTTGTCAAGCCCTTCATAAAGAACACAGACCCGTTCACATCAGTCCTCGCTTAACCCCTTAATGACCGCCAATACGTCTTTTAACTGACCTGAGATATAAGAGAATAGCCTCCCCATACAGATGACAATCCAGCATCTGTTGGTTGTACACTATAGCTGACAACTTGCTCTATCAGCCACGATCAGTATTTGCACCTTCTAAATCTGTTTAACCCCTTAGATGCTGCTGTCAATAGTGACTACATCATTATAAATGGTTAACAGAGTGTGGGGGCTTCCTCTTTATCCCAATTGGTGCCCTCAGATCATGATTGTGTGGTCCTGATGTTTGCGATGGCAATTCATGACCAAATAGCGGCTTTAGAGTCTGACGGCTTTAGTAATCTGTTTAGAAGTTACCGACATTTAGGTGGTAAAAATACACATTTTCATTTCTGTCATACCACTTTGCATTAATTCCTGTAAAGCACCTGAAGGGTTAATAAACTACCTGACAGCAGTTTTCAATATGTTTAGGGGTGCTGTTTTTAAAATGGTATCACGTTTGGGGGTTTCCCAATATATGGAACCCCTAAAGTCACTTCAAACATGGATAAGTCCCTAAAAAAATAAATTTTGTAAATTTCTTTGAAAAAATGAAAAATTGCTGCTACATTTTTAAACCTCCTAAAATGCTAACAAAATAAAATAACATTTTACAAATGGTCCTGATGTAAAGCCGACATGTGGGAAATGTTATTTATTAATGGTTTGCTGGTGTATGACTATCTGGATTAAAGGGATAATCATTCAAATTTAGAAAATTGCTAATTTTTTAACATTCTCAAATTTTTGATTTTTTTTATAAATAAACACAAAAAATGTTGAACTAAATTTACCATTATCATAAAGTATAATGTGTCACGAAAAAACAATCTCAAAATCACTGGGATTTGTTGAAGCGTTGCAGAGTTATTACCACATAAAGTGACACTGGTCAGATTTCAAAAATTTGGCTCGGTCACTAAGGGGTTAAATATGATATTTTAGCTTGGAAGCTTTTTTTTTTTTTTTTTTTTTTTATACAGGTATCAATAGAGCAGTTTTCATTTTGGCCATTAGGTCACAACAGACTGATGATGATCTCTGCAGCTTTGCTGTACAGACTAGGGCATGGGAAGCAGAGCCATTTCATTATCAGAAGACGGTAGAAGATCGTAACAATTTTATAATACTGCTGGAGGCCTAAATTAGGCACAGAACTAACCATGTACGCAGCTCCCCTGTAACTCCATGACGTCTAGATTTAAAGGGGCACTGTATATTCCTCTGCCATGTACTGCTAATATAGCTGCTATAAAAAAGGGAGCGTGTTCCCAGAAATAATAATAATAATATTATGCCATGGAAGACCCTCATATTGCAGCACTATCCTGCATTCCATACAGTTACACAATCTAATCATGTAAAGCGTCTGGCGTCATTCCCATCTGCTGGACTAGACCCGAGGAAAGATATCCTGACCGCGAAGCCGTGAGGCCGGTCCCGTGCCCCTTCCCTCCTGAGTCCAACAAGACTTAATATAATCCTCGTGCACTTCAAATGCAAAAACCGCCATCATAAAAGCCAAACCATCACACGGTTCTGTCCCCACAACCCTGGATTTTCCCACAATTTGCATCGGTCTCTTCTAAAGCAGCGAGAACGAGCAAGTTAGAGAGGTGGTCCAGGTCAGTGACGACCGTGCCCCAGCCTTAGAATAGGTCTTCAGATTGGTGCGGGTGGGAGGGCGTCAGAACCCACCAGTGTCTTTCCAGCGCTCACTTCGATGTACGCCACTTCAAACACTATCGGACCCCCACTAACCTGACACTGATGATCCAAGGGAAGAGTCTGATGGTCGTATCTCGGACGAGGATCGTCACGCAATGCTCGGACTGGCCGTTGGCTCTACCCACCCGAGCGCTGCATAGAAATACACGCCATCATGCTCGAGTCGGGAGAGCCGCCGGCCAGTCCGAGTATTGTGTTACGATCCTCGCCCGAGTTATATGGCCGCCCAATTCTTCCCGTAGGATAGATTCCACAAGTCATGGACGGCCACTTTAAGGGGATAGTCCGATCTCAACGTTTACATGGGCGAGAAGGGAATAATCCATCCAGGCACCGACCACCGGAGGAGGCGACACGGGAACAGCCGAGAACCGTTTCTGTAACGCCTGTAGAAATAAAGGAGTCCTGACACCCGCGCCTCCAGTCGTTGGAGCTGGGCGAGTCTTTCCTGCGTCAGCCGTGAGGGGCAGAGAGCGGAAGAACCCCCAACTTACAGAGGAGATGTGGGTCCTGCAGATATCAAGAGCCGGACCCCCCTATAAAAGGAAAGGTAGGGGCTCATCCACTGCTATGGGGGTCTGCAAAGTGTTCAGTCCCTTCTACCATCAACCTCAATAGTCTGGTTCTCTGCATTGAGAAAATGGATAAACAGCCTCTTGGGGGGGGGGGGGAGGGGTCCGGTTCTGACAGCACAGCCCTCTCCGGTGGTCACACACGGACCCGTCGCCCCCTGTGCATGGGCGATCTCTGTAAAGGGAAGAGTAAATCCAAAGGAAAAGTTACTGTTACCAATACTAGTGCATCCAAGCATGAGAGGGGGCAGAGGTGACCCTGGGGCCACATGCACGGGACGGTCACGGCCGGCACACCCCGAACGCCACTCAGATCAGCATGAAAGTAAGGGGGGACGTGGCCGCATCGTGTGAGCGCAGCCTATGGCAGGATGAAAGGACACTGAGGTCCGGGAGCAGCAGCGGCAAAGCTTAAAAGGGGCTCCGCATGTAATCCGAGAGCAGCGTCATGTAGGGACAGAGACCCTGATTCCAGGGATTTCTGCTTTTTTAACAGCCAGTGCCCAATATAAAAAGGCACTAGGATGTGGTTGATCGCAGCCCTCTCCTAAAGGAGAATGGCCCCCAATAAACCAATCCCGGACCCCCAGACCAGGAGGGCGCAGCAAGAGGCGCAGCTCAGGGGGAGCCAGTCTCAGGACATGGCCGCAAACATTTTCTGGAAACCTTTCACACCAGTTGGATTTTTGGGACAGTTCTTTCAGGACACGGGATGGGAAAATTAATGGAGTCAGGGGGGAAAAAAAAAAAAATTTCCATTTGGAAGATGGGACGAAAAAAACCCACGTCTGCATCACTAAGGGGTTAACAGCGCTCCGGTGACTGCACCGCGCAGCCGCACTCGGTACCTGCTGTTGCTGGGCCGGACTTGGGGTTGTCGCTCAGGCTGCGGCTCCGGCGCATGGAGCCCATCGTGTCTCATCTGCGGGGGGAGGACGCGCTGTGTCCGCGGGAGCCCGCTCAGCCTCCGTCCCATCAGTTCTCCCCTCCGTCTGGCTCTGATCAGCTGACCTTCCCTGCCCGGTCATATGACCAGGACACCTGCCCCGCCCCCCTGCACGTCACTTCCAACGCTCCGCCAAGGGAAAAATAATGGGCGGACGTGACGTCATGAAAGGGGGCCGGTGTACATACCTCTTGGCTGTGATTGGCGCGTTTACTCCCGGCAGACCACGCCCTGTTAATAGCGCGTAGATTAGTGAAATGTATTGTCCACAAGTCCCGCCCTCTCAGCTGTGATTGGAGTGTTAATATGAATATTAATTAGCGCTAGCTCATTAGTGAGGCTCAGGTTATCATGGGTGAGGCTGATGGGCTGATGATGAGGGTGATGAATTGAATCCTTTAAATAGTAATTAACCTTTTAGTCATTACTTACTGGTAAAACTTTTGCTCACTTATTTTCCCATCAGGCTTCCTGTGTTTATCATCATTTTCCTGTGTTCAGGACATCAGATGTCTTTTCTTTTGCGTGTTTCTTATCACGTTTGCGTGACCCAACCAAGGAGCGGTGCCGATTAACGCCTTCTTCGCACGTCCTGTTATTTCTGGTACCGGAGCTATCCGTGTCCGCGTGTTACATACGTGTGGGATCAGTGTGACACGTACCGGTGCCTGGGAAGAGCTGTACAGTTTGCGCTGTTCCCCGGCGCCGGGTGCTGAAGGCCGCTCTCATCATTGTCGCCTGGTCTCCCTGAGGTCAGTGCGACCAGGCGACAATGATGGGAGTTGTAGTCAGCCCCCACTGTGTACATCGTATGCAAATAACTAATTAAAAAATGTGGGCTAGCAAGGGAAAGGCAGACAGCTGGGGGCTGATGTTACTAAGCTGGGAAGGGGGACAATATCCAAAAAGGTTAACAACAGCTCACAGCTGTATACTTAGCCTTTACTAGTTAGTTTATGGGGGACCTAAAAAAAATGACATAGGATCCTCCTATAATTTCTTACCCGCAAAAGCTAAACAGCCGTGTGCTGATATTATTAGCCTGGGAAGGGGCCAGGGATATTGCCCCCCCCCCCTACCAGGCTACCAACATCAGCCCTCAGCCCCCCCAGAAATGGCACATTCACAAGATAGCTTCGCTCTTCCCACTTGTCCTGGTGCGGTGGCAATTGGGCTAATAGGGTTGTGGTTGATGTCGGCTGTTTTATGGCCGCTGACATCAAGCCCAGGGGTTAGTAATGTAGAGGCTAGTGATGAGCGAGGATACTCGTTGCTCGGGTTTTCCAGAGCACGCTCGGGTGGTCTTCAAGTATTTGATAGTGTTCAAAGATTTAGTTTTTGTCACCTCAGCTGAATGATTTACAGCTGCTAGACAGGCTGAACACATGTGGCGATTCCCTAGTAACCAGGCAACACCCACATGTACTCTGCCTGGCTAATAGCCATAAGTCATTCAGCTGAGGTGACAAAAACTAAATCTTTGAACACTAACAAATACTCGGGAGACCACCCGAGCGTGCTGGGGAAAACCCGAGCAACGAGTATACTCGCTCATCACTAGTAGAGGCGTGTATAAGAATCTTCCATTAGTCATATTGTAAATAATACACAGCCAGAAATGAAAGACACTGACTCATTTATATGAAATATACACACCCCACCCTCTATTTCCCATTTATTACTGTAAAAATTAAAATGATAAAACACCATATTCCTCACCTGCCTGACGACAATCCATTTGACCCACGAAGAAGTCTATCTCTGTTCCATCTGGATCGCATGACTGAGCGGTGGCATGATGCGACTGCTCAGCTATGAATCCAGGACACACTGAGCTGAGCTTGGGGCGCAGCTTCAGTGATGGGCGGTAACGTCATAGAGGTTACCGCCGGTCACTGCCATCTGTTCCCACGCTCAGTTCACTGAGAGCTGGCCGATGAACTGCGGCAACCTTCATGACGGCACCATGAGATTCTCAATCATGAATTTGAAACACACTTAACCCCTTAATCCCCGGAGGTATTTTCATTTTTGCATTTTTGGTTGTTTTTTTTTGCTCCCTTTCTTCCCAGAGCCATCACTTTTTTTATTTATGGCCATGTGAGGGTTTTTTTTTTTTTTTTGCGGGACGAGTTGTACTTTTGAATGACATCATTGATTTTAACATATCGCGTACTGGAAAATGGGGAAAAATTCCAAGTGCGGTGAAGTTGCAAAAATAAAAGTGCAATGCCAAAGTTGTTTTGGATTTTTTTTTTTACATGTTCACTACATGCTAAAAATGACCTGCCATTATGATTCTCCAGGTCAGTACGAGTTCATAGACACCAGACACGTCTAGGTTATTTTTTATCTAAGTGGTGAAAAAAATTCCAAACTTCGTTAAAACAAAAATAAATTGCGCCATTTTCCGATACCCGTAGCGTCTCCATTTTTCATGATCTGGGGTCGGTTGAGGGCTTATTTTTTGCGTGCCAAGCTGACGTTTTTAATGATACCATACTGGTGCAGATTCGATCTTTTGATCGACCGTTATTGCATTTTAATGCAATGTCGCGGCGACCCAAAAAATGTAATTCTGGCGTTTTGACTTTTTTTCTCGCTACGCCGTTTAGCGATCGGGTTAATCCTTTTTTTTATTGATAGATCGGGCGATTCTGAACACGGTTATACCAAATATGTGCAGGTTTGATTTTATTTTTATTGTTTTATTTGAATGGGGCGAAAGGGGGGCGATTTGAACTTTTATATTTCTTTAATTTTTTTAAATATTTTTAAAAACATTTTCTTTTACTTTTAGCATGCTTCAATAGCCTCCACGGGATACTGGAAGCTGGCACAACCCGATCGCCTCTGCTGCATAGAGACGATGATCATATCACCTGTATGTAGCAGAAATGCTGACTTGCTATCAGCATTTTTTTTTTGTTTTGACGAAATTTTATTGATAGACTTAGGTGCGGATTACATACGTTTTTGATGTGTTTCTGCCTCAGAAACGCATGTAGAACGCATGTGTGTTTTTCCCTGCAGAATTTCCACACCTAACACAAGTCTATGGGCAAATTCCGCACCACAGGTCAAACCCGCACCACAGGTCAGTTTACGCTGCATTAAAAAGAACAGCGGGCATGAGATCTCTATAAATCCCATCAATTTTGCTGGAATTGTAAGACGCTGCGTGTCTGAAGCAGCAAAAATGCGTAGCGTCAAAACCGTGATAAAATAACGTTGCGGGAACATAGCCTAAAGGGCTCAAATGGTCCCTATGAGAAGACCAATACTATTACAGACCCATGATAGTTTGAGACCTTGTTATAGATTTTGCTTTGGGGTCCATGAGCTTCAAATGACACCGCTGGATCCTGGGAGTGCTCAGTCCACAGAGAACATTGTCACCTATCCATGGGTTAGGTGATAACTTCTAGATCGATAGGGGTCCGTCCGCTGAGAGCCTCACTGATCAGCAGAATGAAGGCCCTTATATCCCCCCATATGAATGGAGCAGTAGTGCGCATGTCCGATCTCTGCTCTATTTATTCCATATGGGACTGGTAGAGAAAGCCGAGCGATGGACACAACTATCTCCTGCAGACCATAGTCACTGTGCAAAATGTCGAAACTATCACTTCTATTGATGAGAGATAATTAGTGGAGCTCTGGCCTCAGAGGCTCCATGTCCTGGATGTAGACTGGGGATTATCACGGGTTACAGCCGGGCCAGAACACAATGGTGGTGACTCTATATTATCACTTGCTATGTTGGAAGTCTGTAGAAGACACCGGCTTTGGGAGGTCTCCATACAAGATGTTGTCTCTTTGGTTGATAAGATTATCTGACTGTCCTTAGATAAACAAGGATACAATGTAACTAATCAAGTGATCTGAGTAGACAATCACCTACATGAAGCATCCACCACCCATCAGATGACTTCTTGGCAGACGGTATTATGCAACCTCAGGGCCATACCAAACCAATCCCTGGGGGGAAGGGGGTTCTAAAATATATCAATACAAGTAGATCCATTTGAACTTTATGACTTTTCAGATGATAGGACTGTCCTCCAAAAGTCCTCTCGTGATGTTTTATGGCTGAGATTTCTCTCTGACCCTTGCAGGGTTAAACATGTTTGGAATATATTTCCCTCCCATAGAGGAAGTAATAAGCCGGCGTGACGTTTGTTCTTACCTGCACCCAGGTGACACTTAACCAGGCAAGTTGTTTAGTTTGTTCTCTACGATATTTGCTTTGGACGGGGTTGACAATAGGTCCCAATGATTTTATATATTTAATTAGTAGATATTATAGTTCTTTTTTTGTTTTGTTCAGAAGTGAAAGTAAAATTTTCCAGATAGGTCAGTAGCTGTAATGGACATTGTTCCTTATGTTACAACTAGATGGTGGCCCGATTCTAACGCATCAGGTATTCTAGAAAATATGCATATCCACGTAGTATATTGCACAGCTCACGTAGTATATTGCCCAGCTACGTAGTATATTCTCCAGCCACGAAGTATATTGACCAGTCACGTAGTATACTGCCCAGTCACGTAGTATTTTGCCCAGTCACGTAGTATACAGCACAGTCACATAGTATATTGCCCAGCCACGTAGTATATTGCCCAGTCACGTAGTATACAGCACAGTCACATAGTATATTGCCCAGCCACGTAGTATATTGCCCAGCCATGTAGTATATTGCCCAGCTACGTAGTATATTCTCCAGCCACGAAGTATATTGACCAGTCACGTAGTATATTGCCCAGTCACGTAGTATACAGCACAGTCACATAGTATATTGCCCAGTCACGTAGTATATTGCCCAGCCATGTAGTATATTGCCCAGTCACGTAGTATATTGCCCAGTCACGTAGTATATTGCCCAGCCACGTAGTATATTGCCCAGCCACGTAGTATATTGCCCAGCTACGTAGTATATTGCCCAGCTACGTAGTATATTGCCCAGCCATGTAGTATATTGCCCAGTCACGTAGTATATTGCCCAGTCACGTAGTATATTGCCCAGCCACGTAGTATATTGCCCAGCCACGTAGTATATTGCCCAGCTACGTAGTATATTGCCCAGCTACGTAGTATATTGCCCAGCCATGTAGTATATTGCCCAGTCACGTAGTATATTGCCCAGCCATGTAGTATATTGCCCAGTCACGTAGTATATTGCCCAGTCACGTAGTATATTGCCCAGCCACGCAGTATATTGCCCAGCCACGTAGTATATTGCCCAGCCACGTAGTATATTGCCCAGCTACGTAGTATATTGCCCAGCTACGTAGTATATTGCCCAGCCATGTAGTATATTTCCGAGCCACATAGTATATTGCACAGCCCACAAAGTATATTGCCCAGCCACGTAGTATATTGCCCAGCCACATAGTATATTGCCCAGTCACGTAGTACATTGCCCAGCCACGTAGTATATTGCCCAGCCATGTAGTATATTGCCCAGCAATGTAGTATATTGCCCAGTCACGTAGTATATTGCCCAGCCACGTAGTATATTGCCCAGCCACGTAGTATATTGCCCAGTCACGTAGTATATTGCCCAGCCACATAGTATATTGCCCAGCCACGTAGTATATTGCACAGCGACATAGTATATTGCCCAGTCACGCAGTATATTGCCCAGTCACGTAGTATATTGCCCAGCCACGTACTATATTGCCCAGCCACGTAGTATATTGCACAGCGATGTAGTATATTGCCCAGTCACATAGTATATTGCCCAGCCACGTAGTATATTGCACAGCGACGTAGTATATTGCCCAGTCACGTAGTATATTGCCCAGCCACGTAGTATATTGCACAGCGACATAGTATATTGCCCAGTCACATAGTATATTGCCCAGCCACATAGTATATTGCACAGCGACGTAGTATATTGCCCAGTCATGTAGTATATTGCCCAGCCACGGAGTATATTGCACAGCGACGTAGTATATTGCCCAGTCACGTAGTATATTGCCCAGCCACGTAGTATATTGCACAGCGACGCAGTATATTGCCCAGTCACGTAGTAAATTGCCCAGCTACGTAGTATATTGCACAACGACGTAGTATATAGCACAGACACGTAGTATATTGCCCAGACACGTAGTATATTGCCCAGCTACGTAGTATATTGCCCAGTCACGTAGTATTGCCCAGCTATGTAGTATATTGCCCAGTCACGTAGTATTGCCCAGCTACGTAGTATATTGCCCAGTCACATAGTATATTGCCCAGTCACGTAGTATATTGCCCAGTCACGTAGTATATTGCCCAGCGACGTAGTATACAGCACAGAGCCACATAGTATATTGCCCAGCGATGTAGTATATTGCCCAGTCACATAGTATATTGCCCAGTCACATTGTATATTGCCCAGTCACGTAGTATATTGCCCAGAGACGTAGTATACAGCACAAAGCCACGTAGTATACAGCACAGACCCAGGTAGTATACAGCATAGAGCCACGTAGTATATTGCCCAGTCACATAGTATATTGTCCAGTCACGTAGTATATAACACTGCCCACACAGTATATAACACTGGCCATGTAATATCTAGCACAGCCCACGCAGTACATAACACAGCCCACATAGTATGTAACACTGGCCAGGTAGTATACAGCACAGAGCCACGCAGTATATAATACAGCCCACGTAGTATATAGCAGTGTGGGCACCATATCCCTGTTAAAAAAAATTAAAAATAGTTCTATACTCACCCGCCGGGATCCAATCCAGCGAAGCTGTCCCGATGTGCGTGGGGCTGCCGCCATCTTCCGTTCCCAGGATGCATTGCGAAATTACCCTGATGACTTCAGGGTAATTTCGCAATGCATCACTGGGAACGAAAGATGGCGGCAGGCGCAAGCGGCTCAACGGACTACGGAGGGTGAGTATAGCAGGTTTTTTGTTTTTTTTTATTATTTTTAACATTACATTTTTTTAATATTGATACCAAATAGGCAGCATCAATAGTAAAAAGTTGGGGACACACAGGGTTAATAGCAGCGGTAATGGAGTGCATTACCCGCGGCATAACGAGGTCCGTTACCGCCAGCATTAACCCTGTGTGAGCGGTGACCGGAGGGGAGTATGCAGGCGCCGGGCAGTGACTGCGGGGAGTAAGGAGCGGCCATTTTCTTCCGGACTGTGCCCGTCGCTGATTGGTCGTGGCTGTTTTGCCGTGACCAATCAGCGACTTGGATTCCATGATAGACAGAGGCCGCGACCAATGAATATCTGTGATAGACAGAAGGACAGACAGAAAGACGGAAGTGACCCTTAGACAATTATATAGTAGATATCCTCCGTCTGTGACACTGCCCTAATAATTATAAGCCTATACTATTATATAGAGTGGACAGGTCACTGCCTGCCTCAAGATCAGCACTCTCATGTCCTTCTGCTATCATTACCGTCATCTGATTGGCTATTGAGTATTCTATTGTGGCGCCCCACTGTCCTGGTCGTCACAGTAGCATTGCTTTCCTCACGGGGAGAGTGATGTTACGGTTGAAGGCAAGAAGGGATAACTGTAACCAGGTAACACCATCATGCAACACATTCACACTCCAGGCCACCAGGGGGATCTTTTGATCCTATTTACTAGGTGACTCCCCATATATATGGTAGTCTGTAGAGAAAGTTAGTCAGTTCTTGTCAGGAAACAGACTGGATCAGTCTGAGGCAGAAGAGGGTTTATTGAGCTGTGTAGCCGCAGTGCAGCAGTTCCCGGAAAGAGACATTCAGAAAGCCGAATACATTGCAGTGAACGTGTAGGAGAGCAAAGCACAGGAGAGGATACCAGCACAGAAACCGGTAGCCGGAACACCGAGGTTGTAAGGCCCTCTACGACTTACATCAGAGACCGGCAGGACAGCTGAACTTCACGTTACCTGTCCGCCTTAGTACCCAGGAGGCACGGTGACACCCATAGAGGCTGGGGTGTGCTAGAGTGTTGTGAATTCTGTTGTCGGGCTCCCTCCTGTGGTCATGAATGGTACTTTGGCTGGTTCTGTCCATGGACTTCCTCTGGTGGGTGTTTCTGAGTTTCCTTTCACAGGTGACGAGGTTAATTCGTTAGCTGCTGCTCTATTTAACTCCACTTAGATCTTTGCTCCATGCCACCTGTCAATGTTCCAGTATTGGTCTAGTTCACTCCTGGATCGTTCTTGTGACCTGTCAAGAACACCACGCGATGCTTGGCTCCTTCCAGCCAATGACGCCACTCCTCGAATGCCCACTTCATGGCCAACAATTCACGATTACCAACATCATAGTTACGCTCAGCAGGCGAAAACTTTCTAGAAAAGAAATCACATGGCTTCATCACCGAGCCATCAGAACTTCTTTGCGACAAAACAGCCCCTGCTCCAATCTCAGAAGCATCAACCTCAACCTGAAACGGAAGCGAAACATGTGGCTGGCACAACACAGGGGCAGAAGAAAAAGGACGCTTCAACTCCTGAAAAGCCTCTACAGCCGCAGAAGACCAATTGACCACATCAGCACCCTTCTTGGTCAAATCAGTCAACGGTTTAGCAACAGTAGAAAAATTAGCGATGAAGCGCCGATAAAAATTAGCAAAGCCCAGGAACTTTTGCAGGCTCTTCACAGATGTCGGCTGAGTCCAATCGTAAATGGCCTGGACTTTAACAGGGTCCATCTCGATAGTAGAAGGGGAAAAAATGAACCCCAAAAATGAAACCTTCTGAACTCCAAAGAGACACTTTGACCCCTTCACAAACAAGGAATTCGCACAAAGGACCTGGAACACCATTCTGACCTGCTTCACATGAGACTGCCAATCATCCGAAAAGACCAAAATATCATCCAAATACACAATCAGGAATTTATCCAGGTACTCTCGGAAGATGTCATGCATAAAGGACTGAAATACTGATGGAGCATTGGAAAGCCCGAATGGCATAACCAGGTACTCAAAATGGCCCTCGGGCGTATTAAATGCTGTTTTCCATTCATCGCCTTGTTTAATACGCACAAGATTATACGCCCCTCGAAGATCTATCTTGGTGAACCAACTAGCCCCTTTAATACGAGCAAACAAATCAGACAGCAACGGCAAAGGATACTGAAATTTGACTGTAATTTTATTAAGAAGGCGGTAATCAATACAAGGTCTCAAAGAACCTTCCTTCTTGGCCACAAAAAAGAACCCTGCTCCTAACGGTGATGACGACGGGCGAATATGGCCTTTCTCCAAGGATTCCTTTATATAACTCCGCATAGCGGCGTGTTCTGGCACAGATAAATTGAACAATCGGCCCTTAGGAAACTTACTACCAGGAATCAAATTAATTGCACAATCGCAATCCCTATGAGGAGGTAGGGCACTGGCTTTGGGCTCATCAAATACATCCCGATAATCCGACAAAAACTCTGGAACTTCAGAAGGAGTGGAAGACGAAATAGACAAAAATGGAACATCACCATGTACCCCCTAGCAACCCCAGCTGGACACAGACATAGATTTCCAGTCCAATACTGGATTATGAACCTGTAGCCATGGCAACCCCAAAACGACCACATCATGCAGATTATGCAACACCAGAAAGCGGATATCCTCCTGATGTGCAGGAGCCATGCACATGGTCAATTGGGTCCAATACTGAGGCTTATTCTTGGCCAAAGGCGTAGCATCAATTCCTCTCAACGGAATAGGATACTGCAAGGGCTCCAAGAAAAAACCACAGCGCCTAGCATACTCCAAGTCCATCAAATTCAGGGCAGCGCCTGAATCCACAAATGCCATAACAGAATAGGATGACAAAGAGCAAATCAAAGTAACAGACAATAGAAATTTAGACTGTACCGTACCAATGGTGGCAGACCTAGCGAACCGCTTAGTGCGCTTATGACAATCAAAGATAGCATGAGTGGAATCACCACAGTAAAAACATAGCCCATTCCGACGTCTGTGTTCTTGCCGTTCAGCTCTGGTCAAAGTCCTATCACATTGCATAGGCTCAGGCCCATGCTCAGATAGTACCGCCAAATGGTGCACAGCTTTACGCTCACGCAAGCGTCGATCGATCTGAATGGCCAAGGACATAGACTCATTCAGACCAGCAGGCATGGGAAACCCCACCATGACATCCTTAAGGGCTTCAGAGAGACCCTTTGTGAAGATTGCTGCCACGGCACATTCATTCCACTGAGTGAGCACAGACCACTTTCTAAACTTCTGACAATATATCTCCGCTTCATCCTGACCCTGACACAGAGCCAGCAAGATTTTCTCTGCCTGATCCACTGAATTAGGTTCGTCATAAAGCAATCCAAGCGCCAGGAAAAACGCATCAACATCACGCAATGCCGGATCTCCTGGCGCAAGGGAAAATGCCCAGTCTTGAGGGTCACCACGTAACAAAGAAATAATGATCTTTACTTGTTGAACAGGGTCACCTGAGGAGCGAGGTTTCAAGGCAAGAAACAATTTACAATTATTTTTGAAATTCAAGAACTTAGATCTATCACCAAAAAACAAATCAGGAATAGGAATCCTAGGCTCTGACATCGGATTCTGAACCACAAAATCTTGAATGTTTTGTATCCTTGTAGTGAGATTATCCATCCAAGAGGACAGACCTTGAATGTCCATGTTTACACCAGTAGAAGGAAAAAACTCCGGCACACTACAAAGTCCAAAGAAATTTGCTTGTAATTTATTTATGAGCAGTTTTCAGCAATGCACAACACACCATCGGGTTTCCAGAAAAAGAGACGTTTATATATACTTTGCGTGGACAAATGTAATACCTTCCTCAAAGAGACGTTTATATATACTTTGCGTGGACAAATGTAATATCTTCCTCAACGTTTCGGCTAGACAAGCCTTTTTTAAGAGATTTAGATGTCCTTTTGCAATACAGGGAACCGGGTAGAGAAACAGGGACCGGAAAGCTGTGACCGCTGTAACAGACACATGCCTCCGTTACAGCGGTCACAGCTTTCCGGTCCCCTGCATTGTATGCGACGCCGTCTTGTGGCTTCTATTAAGTGGGTTTCTCTACCCGGTTCCCTGTATTGCAAAAGGACATCTTAATCTCTTGAAAAAGGCTTGTCTAGCCGAAACGTTGAGGAAGATATTACATTTGTCCACGCAAAGTATATATAAACGTCTCTTTGAGGAAGATATTACATTTGTCCACGCAAAGTATATATAAACGTCTCTTTTTCTGGAAACCCGATGGTGTATTGTGCATTGCTGAAAACTGCTGATAAATAAATTACAAGCAAATTTCTTTGGACTTTGTAGTGTCCCGGAGTTTTTTCCTTCTATATATTTTGTTTTCTCCTGAGCACCTCCTGTTTTAGTGAGCATCTTCGTGATCATGATATCATGTTTACACCAGTGTCCTGAACCACCCAGAGGAAAAGGGGAAAATTGAGACAAAACGCACTGCAAAGAAAAAAAAATGGTCTCAGATCTTCTCTTATCCCTCTATTGAGATGCATTAGTACTTTGGGCCACCTGTACTGTTATGACCTGGTGGTCAGGACAATAATGGACCTGGTGGTTAAGAGCACACGGAATGACCTGATAGTTACTGATAATAAGGACGAGCTCTGGGACGTGGGAACTCTGCTGACCGCAATCCCTAAACCTATCAACCACACTAGAAATAGCCGTGGATTGCGCCTAACGCTCCCTATGCAACTCGGCACAGCCTAAGAAACTAGCTAGCCCTGAAGATAGAAAAATAAAGCCTACCTTGCCTCACAGAAATTCCCCAAAGGAAAAGGCAGCCCCCCACATATAATGACTGTGAGTAAAGATGAAAATACAAACACAGAGATGAAATAGATTAAGCAAAGTGAGGCCCGACTTACTGAACAGACCGAGGATAGGAAAGGTTACTTTGCGGTCAGCACAAAAACCTACAAAAAGACCACGCAGAGGGCGCAAAAAGACCCTCCGCACCGACTCACGGTGCGGAGGCGCTCCCTCTGCGTCCCAGAGCTTCCAGCAAGCAAGACAACAAATTAAATAGCAAGCTGGACAGAAAAATAGCAAACCAAAGAAATACAAGCTGGAACTTAGCTTCTGATGGGAAGACAGGTCACAAGAACGATCCAGGAGTGAACTAGACCAATACTGGAATATTGACAGGTGGCATGGAGCAAAGATCTAAGTGGAGTTAAATAGAGCAGCAGCTAACGAATTAACCTCGTCACCTGTGAAAGGAAACTCAGAAACACCCACCAGAGGAAGTCCATGGACAGAACCAGCCGAAGTACCATTCATGACCACAGGAGGGAGCCCGACAACAGAATTCACAACACTAGAGTCCCTATAAACTGCCTCAAGTCACCAGTCATATGGGTTATGTCCTATCCTATACGGGGGACAGAGAGAGAACATCTGTGAGGACCTTATCTGAAGCCATAGGCTGTAAAGGACTACAACACTACGGCGCTAGAGGAAGGCTTAGATTTCCACCTGGATAAGGGGACTCCTAACTTGCCTCCAAGCCGGCCGGACCCTGCCTGCCCTGTGATCTGGTGCCCTGGACTGTGGCTGCCTGAAGTCTTCAGTAAACCAAGGTAAAGAGACTGCAAACCTGTGTCCTCGTTCTTCATTGCACCATTCACCATCTTCCATCTACACACCGGGGATATACTTCACCTTTGGGAAGGAATACCATCTAGCTGCCATAACATCACCCTAGAGGACCCCTTAAAGCAGCGTCGGTCCCCACTGACCGAATACCACAGGTGGCGTCACGAACATAAACTTTATTCCCTTTAAAGACCTTTCCCTTTTACATGGGCGCCCAGGGCCACGGACCGGGTCACCGCCAACGTGACATCCCCCTGTGAACTCAGGACCCGGTACCAAGTACCCCACGGCCCAGGCGGGGCGACCCACTATCTCCGTCCACTTTGAAGTCAGTGTTCTGCTGCTGTAAACATTCTGCTCATTTAAATTGAAGGATTTCTGATTTATAAAACTAATTTTCAAAAAACCTATAAGGGGATTCCTAATTATATAAGTTGTCCACTCATGAGAAAATTTTTGTCTGTGGGAATTTTTAGCCATTCATCCAGAAGAGGATCTGTGAGGTCAGACACTGATGTTGGAGAGAGGCCGAGCTCATAATCTCCGATCTAGTCTTTCCTAAAGGTGTTGGATGGGGATGAGGTCCGGGCTCTGTGCGGCCGGTCAGGGTCTTCCTCACCAAAGTCCTCCAACCATGTCTTTATGGACCGTGAATTTTTCACTGGACTGTCATGGGGAACAGAAAATGGTCTTTCCCAAACTGCTTCCACAAAGATGGGAGCATCAGTTGCCCAAAATGTCTTGTATGCTGAAGGATTAAGACTTCCTTTCACTGGTATGAAGAGGCCTAGAATTAGCCCTGAAAAATAATTGCACAATGCAGACAGGCAGGTAACGTTCTCCTGGTAGACCCAGACTCATCCATCAGATGCCAGGTTGAGAAGTGTGATCCGTCACTGCACAAAACACATTTCCACTGCTCCAGAGTCCAGTGGTGGTAGCTTTACACCACTCCATCTGACGCTCAGCATTGTGCTTGGTGATGTAAGGCTGCATGCAGCTGCATGGTCATGGAAACCCATCCAATGATGCCCATGGGAGGGGCACAGTGTTTGTGCTGATGTTCATACAGGAAGAAGTCTGGTCTCTGCTGTTATGGAGCAGAGTGTTGGTGACTTCTCTGTCTTCTGCTCATCAGCACTCTGTGACCCCGCTCTGTGAAGTTACGTGGTCTCTGTAACACTCACGCCCAGACTGGTTGGTGCGGGGGAGTGGACCCACTGGACCACAGACCAGACTTCCATGGAAGGGGCGTAGCTAAGTAGCTTCCTAGGTGTTCGCTGAAGCCTCTGATGGTGAGGTCAGACTTGTGCAGCAGGAAGCTACCAGGTACCATTCCAGGGTGGAGTCTGACTGAGGATGCTGATCCCACCGGGGGACAGGACACAGGAGGGCAGGCACGGCAGTGACACTGGCTGACGGATGGGTACGGCAGAGGCCCTGACGGGCGGACTGGCTTGACGGAGATACTAGCAGACAGGCGGGTACAGCTGGCACTGAGGCAGACAGACTGGTGTATGGAGACAGGTAAGATCCTGTTCAGACTGGAGGGTATATGGAAACAGGTAGGGACCTGTTCGGACTGGTGAATATAAAGAGACAGGTAGAGACCTGTACGGCAAGTTGCAGAACAGAGATAGAGGAAGGCCGCAAGAGCGGATGCAAAGCAGAACCACAGGAGGTGGAGTTAAGAGCAGGAGGCGGAGCCAATAACAGAAACGCAGGAAAGAGCAGAGAAGGAGAAGACTGAGCTAAGAGCAGAGAAGAGGAAGGTGGAGAAGGAGAGGGAGGAGCTAAGGACGGAGACGCTAGAGGTGGAGCCAAGAGCGGAGACGCTGGAGGTGGAGCCAAGAGGCACAGAGCCACAGGTAGTGGCAAGCAAAGCAGAGAAGCACAAAGCCACGGGTAGTGGCAACCAGAGCAGAGAAGTGCAGAACCACAGATAGTGGCAAGCAGAGCAGAGAGATAGCGCAGAGATACACACAGCAGAGTGGGAATGGCAACAACCAAAGCAGGAACAGGAACAGACATAAACCAGAGTTCAGACAGGAACACAGATTCAGACCAGGATATGACGCCCCACTTGGTGGCGAACACAGACCAGGGTACTACGCCCCACTGGGTGGCGGACACAGAGACAGAACCAGATCAGCAGCAAAGTACTGACTGAGGAAATAAGTTTGCTCAGGCGCCCTCCAATGGGTGAGGACGCCTTAACAATCAGAGGCCTCTAGGCTATTGGCCAGAGACACCTTAGGAAGGTGCACACAGACGGAATAAGAAACAGGAGTTGCTGGCGCCCCCCCCCCCTATGCACATAGACAGAAGTGTACACATAGCAAGCGGCCATGAAGCACACGGCATGGAGACGGCAGCAGAGAGATCTCTGTTGTGAATTCCGCTCTTCGGCTCCCTCCGGTGGTTGTAAGTGGCACTTTTGTGAGTTCTGCTCTTGGGCTCCCTCTTGTAGTTTCTAGTGGTATGGCTGCTCTTTGGAGTTAGCTGTCATCAGCTGCCTCCACTTATCGTCTCTTCTGCTCGGCTATTTAGGTCTGGCTCTTTCTTTAGCCAGTGCCACTAAATGGTTCCTGGTTGGATTCACATCTCTTTGGAGTTCCCTGTTATCCTGACCAGTTCAGCTAAGCTAAGTTTTTGCTTGCTCTTTTCTGTCCATAGATTGTGGACTTATCCATTCTGTGCTTTCTATGTTTGTCCAGCTTATCAGTGTGAATTAATTCGGTCTTGCTGGAAGCTCTGGGAGGCAGATTTACCCTCCACACCTTTAGTCGGGTGTGGAGATTTTTTGTAAACTCTGCGTGGATTTTTGTAGTGTTTTATACTGACCGCACAGTATTCCATCCTGTCCAATCTATTTAGCTAGACTGGCCTCCTGTGCTCATCCTGGTTTCATTCTGTGTATGTCTTTTCCCTCTCCACTCACAGTCATTATTTGTGGGGGACTAATCTATCCTTTGGGGATTTTCTCTGAGGCAAGATAGCTTTCCTGCTTCTATCTTTAGGGGTAGTTAGCTCTTAGGCTGTGACGAGATGCCTAGGGAGAGTTAGGAGCATCCCACGGCTACTTCTAGTGTTGTGTTGAGCTTAGGGAATACAGAAAAAAGGAATACAATAACGAATCCAATAGTGCACCTGTCCTCACAAATACCCTACACTCACCTGCTATCCCTTCCTAACAGTGGAGGTTGGCACCCTGATAGATGTTTTGGCGCCCCCACTCCGCGGCGGCTGACACCTGCTATCCCTGTTAATGTAACTAGTCAGCTAAAGGAGGGAAAACAATGAGCAATAAAAAGAGATGAAGGAAGATATAAGGTAAAGAAACAAAGGTGCACTAAAAATAGATATATCGTCCTCCCTCAATGATCGTATCGGGTATTGACTCTATATCACAGAACATCGGCATATACATAGATCAAATCTTGAGGCCTTTTGTTCTATCACTTCCCTCGTATGTGAGGGATACATCGCACCTCTTGGGTATGCTGGAGGACATTACTGTGGAGCCTAATGTCTTGCTTGCCTCGATCGATGTAGAGGCCCTCTACAGTAGTATCCCTCATGACTTCGGTATGTGGGCTGTCGACCATTTTTTGAAAACGAGAGCAATTGAATGTGTTGAGCACAATAATTTTGTTAAACAACTCCTCCTCTTCACCCTCACCCGGAACTTTTTTATTTTCAATGGTAAGTACTTCCACCAGCTCAGGGGCACAGCAATGGGGAGCCCTTGTATGCTAATTTGTTCCTGGGCTGGTGGGAGGAAACCCATGTGTTTCCGGAGGAGGAAAAATGGTGGCAGCCCCATATCTGCCTCTGGGCCAGATACATTGACGATATTTTAATTCTTTGGTCTGGCCCAGGGGCGGAGTTTGAGAGGTTTGTGAGGGAGATCAATATCAACAGTATCGGAATGAGATTCACGTCCGAGTTCCAGGAACACACCATTGCTTTCTTGGACCTTACTATCTCGAAGAACAGTAGCGGGGGTATTAGTACATATACGTACCGTAAACCGACTGCAACAAACAGTCTGTTGCAGTGGCAGAGTCACCATCCTACCCCTCTCAAGCGTGGGATACCGAAAGGGCAGTTTCTGCGGATTCGTAGAAACTGCTCTGAGGTGGATACTTTTAAACATCAGGCTAGTGATCTACATCGTAGATTCAGGGAGAGGGGCTACCCTCCAGAAGTACTTGCCAAACCCTATAAGGAGGCACTGCTAAGTGATAGGTCTACCCTATTGAGAACCCGGCCTAAATCTAGGGAGGCCCCGGACCTGGTCAGACTTATAGGGACCTTTGATAACCAGTCTGACAAAATCTATCAGGTTATTAAAAAACATTGGGGTATCCTTCAGGCGGACCCTGGATTGAAAGATTTCATCTCCCCCACACCCAGTATCACCTATAGAAGGGGGAGATCGATCGGGGACCGCCTAGTACACAGCCTATACCAAAAACCACAGGGAGCAGGCACGTGGCTTGAGAGGAGACCTCTTGGGTTTTTTAGGTGTGGCAACTGTTCTAAGTGCCAATATGCTAGACAGACCAAACAATTTAGGAGTGCGGCGAATGGCAGATGTTTTGACATCAGAGACTTTGGCAATTGCAAGTCATCAGGAGTGATATATAAGATCACTTGCCCTTGTCCGCTTGACTACATTGGTAAAACGAGAAGAGAACTTAGAACAAGGTTCGGGGAACACCTTGGGGACATTAGGCACAATAGGGACACCCCGGTTGCCCGGCATTTTAATCAGGTACATGGGGGCACTATGGAAGGGATTACCTTCTGCATGATTGAACTGCTGAAACCTAAGACACGTGGAGGTGACTTCGATAAGGATCTCCTGAAACGGGAAGCAGAGTGGATTTTTCGCATGCAGTCTATGTCGCCAAGAGGACTAAATGAATCTCTAACCTATGCTTGCTTTTTATAACACAGCGTTTTCTCGTATCGGTTATACACTTTTGAGGCTTTGCTTTGCCCCTGTGCTCATGGTGGCATTGATTTATGGGCTGACTGACCCTGGAACCGCTATATCAAACCCCTGCAGTTAGTATGCAGATGTCGATTGTGACGAATATTGAGACTTATGATTGGTTATTTCCCGATTGTTAATACCGCACGGATACGTCCTGGGACCATTCTGGCTTCCTGGTTTTCAGGTACCGATAGTGTTCCACATATACATCATTCAGGCATATGGTCTATCATAGTGGGCATCCTTTGGGATTTTGGTCCCCTGGACACATAGGTCTTCTTTATATCAAAAAGGAGGTGCTTATCTCCGGCTCACGCGCCGATCTATTGTTTGTGCGGATGGCGCCTTTGCTGGTGTTAATTTGGTGCCCCTTAAGTGGTGAATCCCGTATCTATGGGAATAGGCCTATTGTATCAACATGGGATGTCCATGACATTTGGGGCCCGGCTTTTTTGTGGGTGCCTACTGTGACTCATTATTTATTTTTATTTTTATTCAACATTCTTTAATATATCGATATATTGATGTCTGGTTCTGGGGGGGTACCTGGATGTATATCTTCAGTGCACACGCGCCGTTTCTTTTGGAACTATAGGCCTGTTAGGTATGACCTGGGTAGGCTGGGTACGCTCATGCCACGTCTGTCCCTATGTCTGGGCTCAAATGCGGAAACTGTAGGGTTAATCAAGTGTGGCTGAGCCCGGCTCGGACTATGTGGGCTCCGGCGGTCTACACTTCTGGCCCCAGTGCGCAGGCGCCACCTTTGTGTGGGCTTACCGAACATGGCGGCGCCTGGCACAGACTGTGCGCGCTTCGGCGCTGTATCCCAGTGCGCAGGTGGAGCGTCACAGTCAGGCGCTCCACAGGGCTGGTATCGAGTGCGCAGGCGCAGCCTCTATACGGACGCACCAAACATGGCGGGGCACGGCACAGACCATGCGCGATGTGGCCCTCAATCCTTCCGGACCGAATGCGCAGGCGCCGCCCCGTAGCCTAGCATTGGAGCTGTACGCGTGCGTGGGTTTTTTTTTTTTGTTTGTTTGTTTTTTTGTTGTTGTTTTTTTGGCGTCTTAGATACACAATGGCGGCGCCCGGCTACAACCATGTGGATAGGAGCGTTTCTCTGGGATCGGTGTCCGGTGCGGTATGATCTTTATTGTTTGCATAATTAATTATCTGTTTTTGTGTGATTGGGGAGGGGAACCCCACACTACAATAGACATGGGCTTATCTAGTGGTCCGTACCTATGGACTTTGATTAAACATACCCGGTGTCTCCGGATTCTGGGAGGAGGAAGGGGCTGTCCCCTGCCGATTGGTCAATTGGTGACACATGCTATTATATAAATCCCCTTCCTCTTGGATCTAGTCAGGTTTGCCTGGACATCAGGACACCTGTATCTATGACCTCTGGTTTATTATCATCCTGGCCCCCTGAGGAACCGTATGACGGGGAAACGCGTCAGGGCGTTTTATTGACAGCTAAGTGTTAAGTGTTGGGTCAATACCCCCTTCACTGATTGCTGTGGACATTATCTATATTTTTTGTCTTTTTCTGACTATGCATTCACATAGGTACCCACTACTGGTCATGTAAGCCCACTAGATGTTGTGTAGTTTACCCAATGTGTAGCCCATAATATTCCTCTGGGTTTCCTTTATCAATATAGTATTATGCTACAGTTTTACTGAGACATATTGTATTGCTTTACATTTTGAAATATACTGACCGTTCTACCAAGTGGGTACTACTGTGCATTTTGTCAAATTTAGACTGAACCGGGTCTTTTGCTATTTGTATACCAGTCCTCCCACTGTCATCTCGCCTTCTATGCACAGAGCCATGTCCCGTGCGTATATACTTTGGGACCGTGACACTGAGACGTTGTGAGCATACTATTATTTATATATTTTTTGTCTCAGTGTCTCGCTGTGCAATATGGGATATCTTTGAGGGAGGACGATATATCTATTTTTAGTGCACCTTTGTTTCTTTACCTTATATCTTCCTTCATCTCTTTTTATTGCTCATTGTTTTCCCTCCTTTAGCTGACTAGTTACATTAACAGGGATAGCAGGTGTCAGCCGCCGCGGAGTGGGGGCGCCAAAACATCTATCAGGGTGCCAACCTCCACTGTTAGGAAGGGATAGCAGGTGAGTGTAGGGTATTTGTGAGGACAGGTGCACTATTGGATTAGTTATTGTATTCCTTTTTTCTGTATTCACTGGGAAGTGGTATTTTTTAGACTATTTCTAAATAAAATTATATGTTTTAAAGGGAGTATATATGTTACACGCTTTTTGATTTTCCCTTTTTCCAATTTTCTCGGATGTTTTTTCGTTGTGTTGAGCTTAGGGACTGCGGTCAGTACAGTTACCACTTCCTTCAGAGCTCGTTCCATGTTGCTCCTAGACCACCGTATCATAACAGAGCTCACAGCATGGCACAGGGTGAGTGAGTTGATGTAACAGGCAGGTGGGGGAAGGAAGGCCATGCAGTGATGCCGGCAGGGTTGTTACAGTCTCCACTTCATGGCTGAGTTGCGCGGTTCCTTCCACTTCTCAATAATATCTCTCACAGGTGGTGGGGGAAGATTTAGGAGTAAGAAATGTCATGATCTGACTTCAGTATGGTGTCAGACGTGAGATCTGGTATCAGTGAGATCTGTACTACCGGCCATTCTGTCAAATGAATAACTGCAGATGGCATGGTTGGGGCTGGATGTTATACACCAAGGGCAAGGGGCCGGATGTTATACACCGAGGGCAAGGGGTCATATGTTATACACCGCGGGCAAGGGGCCAGATATTATACACCGAGGGCGAGGGGTTCAAGATATTATACACCAAGGGCGAGGGGCCAGATGTCATATACCGAGGGCAAGGGGCCGAATATTATACACCTAGGGCGAGGGGCCGAATTTTATACACCGAGGGCAAGGGACCGGATATTATACACCGAGGGCGAGGGGCCGGATGTTATACACCGAGGGCGTGGGGCTGGATGTTATACACCAAGGGCGAGGAGCTGGATGTTATGCACCAAAGAGTGAGGGGCCGGATGTTATACACCAAGAGCAAGGGGCCGGATATTATACACTGAGGGCAAGTGGCCGGATATTATACACCGATGGCGAGGGGTCGGATGTTATACACTGAGGGCGAGGGGGTGAGGGGCTGGATGTTATACACTGAGGGCAAGGGGCCGGATGTTATACCCCGAGGGCGAGGGGTCGGATGTTATACACTGAGGGCGAGGGGGTGAGGGGCTGGATGTTATACACTGGTGACGGGGCTACAGATGTTATACACTGGGTTCGAGGCGCCTGATGTTATATATCAGGGACAAGGGGCTGGATGTTATACATTGGGGGTGGAGAACCGGATGTTATACACTAGGGTTGATGGGCCGGATATTGTACACCAGGGGGTGAGAGCCTGGATGTTATACACTGGTGACGTGAGGCCAGATGTTATACACTGGGTTCGAGGCGCCTGATGTTATATATCAGGGGCTGGATGTTATACATTGGGGCGGAGAACTGGATGTTATACACCAGGGTTGATGGGCCGGATATTGTACACCAGGGGACGAGGGGCTAAATGTTATACACTGGAAGGCAAGGGGCTGAATGTTATACACCAGGGAGTGAGGGGCTGAGTGTTGCACATCAGGTGGCGAGGAGTCGGATATTATACACTAGGGGCAATGTGGCTGAGTGACAAACCTGAAGGCAATGATTAAGACGTAAATATATGTTTTCTTTATCCCGCAGGTGATGCAATGATGGACATCTTGCATCTTCTCTTTTTCTCCGTACTTCCTATGTGTTTTTCATCAGATCCTCCAAATGGTAATTAATATAAACACATTTTCAGACACCGCAGCCCTTTATATGGTCAATACGCAATTATTTCATTCTTGGTTTTCTTTCCTTAGGTCATGTCATGAGTATGGACACTTTTCTTGGTTTTATAAAGGAGCTGGAGACCACAATGGCAGAATCTTCACCCCAGGATCTGGCTCAGCTCCTGATTTCACCATCCAGTTCCTCCAGCCTTCTTAATGCTAATCAAGCGTCCCTAGCTCATGCTTTCTTGACTCATACGGTCATGGCATTAAAAGATGACGTCTGGCAGGAAAGTGGAGTTGTCCTGGCCCCTGATGGAAGCACAGTGGCCATAAGACCCCTTCTTGGTGCCATGCTCTGGGGGTGGAAAGTTGAGTGTAAATTCGAGAATCTACAGGGAGAAGATCATCAAGAGCCAAGCTCAAAACCAGGCGACCAAAGTAGACATCCTACATCCCTAGCCATGTCTTTAGCATTGAGTTTTGCTAATTCTGAAATGTCCCTGGAAACCCCGCAAGATTTTCTCAATGGATGCTGGGATTCCATCTCCACACCCCAAACCTTCCAGCTACAAGTGGCCCCTTCCAAACATGACCTGACATTGGCACATATCAATGGTGCCTTGGATGGCAACCTGCTGAGAAAGATCCTGATCAACGAGACCCAGAAGATGAGCTCCTTACTTCAGTCATACTACTACGGGCGGCCCGCAAAGAGTGCGTTCCGGAGACAGGACTTCCAGGATCTGATAACCCAGGGACAGCTAGCCGATGAAATACTTAGGGGAATGATCTGCTATAAGGAGCATGCCGAAAACCAAAACTTACATCCTATGGCAGACAAGCAGTTCAGCGCCATTGCTTCTGAAGCGGCTAAACAGTTCGCACAGCAGTTCCTAGGTAATAAATCTCATTTTTAGGAAAAATTAGCTAGAAGCCAACAAGCTCGATGAATGAGATCTGTTATAGAATCGACAACCGCCTCTAGCCACAACGGTCAGACTGCTGTTAACCCCTTAATTGTCACTGACAATATCTGTCAGGAATATTTAAGTCGTGCCATTTTGTCTATCCATCAGCTTCCCACAACACAATCTCAGGGTGCCAATGCATTGCCATGGGAGCTGGCGGCCAGCTGAAGGCTTCAATGGATAACATCTTAATACTCCTGTGAAGCCCAGACATGGGCTGCGCTTCATATGAAACCACCAGTTTCCCTACATACCGCAATACTGTGGTACATCAATGACAAGCAAACATTTGCAATTTCAAGTTTGTTCTCTCTGAGGGGACTGAAAAATAAAGTTAAAAAAAAGCATTAAAATTTTTTTTTTGAAAAGTCAAAATAAAGAAATAATAATAATGGTCAATGAAAGCATAAAATTAATCAACCATACAGGAAACACCATAAAAAGAAAAATGCCAGAATTACCGTTTTTTTTAAACCTGTACATCACTCACAAAAAATACAATAAATACAATAAATGTAATCAATAAAAACAACAGATCACGCAGCATAAAATAAAACTATCACACGGCTCCATGGCTGGAGATATTAAAACATTATGAGTCTCAGAAAATGGAGACACAAATCAACTTTAAAAAAAAAAAATTATATTTACAAATTTCTAAATTTATTCACGTTTCCATCATTGAAATTGCACTGACCTGTACTAACCACTTCACCACAAATGGCGTTTTTTCCTACTTTTCAGTACATTATTTAGTCAAATTAATTTTGTCATTGAAAACTACATCTCACCCCGCTAGAAAACAAGACCTTGTATAGCTATATCAACAGATTAATATATGAGTTATCGAACTTATGGCTCTTGGAAAAAGAGGAAGAAAAAACGAATGTGTGAAAACAGAAAATCTCCCAGCTGTGAAGGGTTTAGGAGATAACATGGTGACTACATGCATCCACCACTAGAGGGAGCCTCCTGCATACTGAGATAGTATTGAATTCAGTGTATAAACAGTGCAGTTAGCTCCTATGCTCCCTCCAGTGGCAGTTGCAGCTAATGCATGAAAGCTTTTCTTGGTGTCAATGTTGTGCATAAATTACAAATATGAGTGAACAGGGATTTACAGAAAGTCCGTTGTTTTTTTTTTAAAGTTTTCTTTTTTTTTTTTATAGAATGTCCTGCTGTAATACCTCGCTGCATGTGGGAGGCCAAACCATACATAGGCACCCCAACTTTACTAAAGCCCCCTTTGGCTCATGTCTATATCCATCATACCTATGAGCCCTCTCAGCCTTGTCGCTCCTTCCAGGAATGTACAGCGGACATGCGCAGCATGCAGAGATTTCACCAGGTGGATCGAGGCTGGGATGACATTGGCTATAGGTAAGGAGAAAGAAGCACATCTGCTGTTCATGCCTTGACCTCTAGAAGGCGGACATTGCTATATGTCACGTGACATAAGGTATTATTAGTTAAAGGGATTGTCTGGAAATATTGCTGTGAAAAACTAGTATGCGTAACAAAAAAACTGTAGACTTTCCTGTGCAAAAAATTCTTTACTGTATGTGGAAGTTATATGTTTTGATGTTGCTTATATAACTCAGACATACTGGAAAGCAACAGTGCTAACCAGCGAACTACCACACTGACACCATTTAATCAACAGGTCCACAGTGTCATGTCATCCAGCACCTTCACATGTTTCTAGAACTGTGCAGTGTGGTCACAGCACTAATGGAAGGGATGGCAGCCTGAATGACAACTCACAGTGGCCATATTCCTTATATATTCAGGTTTTAGCAAATATAGTGGTACATTTATTCAATTTCTTTTATTATCACTATCATGATCATTTCTTTGAAGTTTACTTGTCATTTCTGGCCATTATATCTCTTGTATTCTCATTTTTATCAGTTTTCCCTTCTGTAGATTCTGTCTCTGATTTTCAGTTGTCTCTGAGCTAGTGGGTAGAGAGTGGCGGCTATAATGATTACCCACACAAAGCACACACATTCCTGCTCTCCTATGTCTGTGTAGATGATGTACAGAAGCAGCAGCAACAGCATGGTAGACATAACATCATACAGAAGTACTGAACAGTCTAGCAATGATTAGAACCCACAGGGGGAATTAAAACACTTACTAGAAAGCCGAAATACCATTTCTGTGTGGGTGTCACTGGGTTAACACGACAGACAGAAGCCAGAAGACTGTGCCGTCTGTTTTCTCCTACTACTGCATTGATTCAAAGCACTTCACCTTCATATTAAATGGTGTAAATTTCTTTTATCAGTGCAGGGGTTAATCTGCTCAGTTGAGAGCTCCTGAAAGCTTTCCTGCCTTAAGGAGCTCAGCTGTTCAGTGTTGGCCACTCCCCTCTCCTATATAGACTGGACTCTGGTAATCAGGAAATGCCATAATTAGCTTAATTGCTGTATGGTTCGGGAGTTGGTGGTTGTTGTTTGAGAAGGCGTTTGGTGGATTTATCTGTGACTGTTGCTAGGTTTTGGTTGTGTGCAAATCCTCTCCTTCTCCTACTTTGGTTTTTCCCATCCATCACTCCCCGGTGTCTCCCTCTGTCGTTTGTGTGTGCTTTTTTTTTATATGATTGTTATTTTCTTTTATCCCTGTTCGTATTCCCTTGTTAGTCTAATTGGTGTATTTGCATACACTACTACTCCCCTCTTCCCTGGGTGGGGGAAGGGAACAGACAGAGGGCAGATTCAGGAGCTAAAGAAAGGTATGTGGCCCCGGCTTCTTCATCATTAGAAGTAGTCCAGGAAACAGGGATAGCTAGGACCCCCTAGCCTTAGGGACAGGGAAGGAGCACCCGGCCCTGAGATATCCGACAACAGAGCTGCAACAGTGGGTCTTTTTTCTAACTCTGCTCCTCCTACCTGCCCTCTCCCTCCGTAAGACAGATCTTAGCTGTTTTTAAGAGTGAATGGTGAGTTCAGAAGGCAGGAGAAAAGGGTACGAGTAACTCATAAGTGGAAAAAGAAGTATAGACTTCAATAGCTGACTGTAAACTGATCCTTCAGTGAATTGGCAATTCTGACCAAGACAGATTTTAGCTGTTTTTCAGAGTGAATAGTGAGTTCAGAGGACAGCGGGAGGAGTACAAGTGAGTCATAAGTGGAGAAAGAAGCATAGACTTTAGTAGGCGACTGTAATCTGATGTCATAGCTCGGTTTTGGGATTCGATCAGATAACCTGTTGCAGCGTTGTCGGTTGCTGTGACTGGTAAGCTATTTCCCTTTCTTCACTGTCCAAATGATGATAGTTTCTATTGTCTTTGCTTTTCCTTCTTTTTTTTGTTCCTCTCCAGGTGTTTTTTATATTCCTGTTTTGGTTTACCCTATCACTTTCTGGGTGGGGTTTTATATGTTTACCCTTCTCTGCACTAGCTTGCTGGCTATACTTGTAGGTGGATTTGTGTTATGGTGTTCCAACACCGCAGTAATGGGACTTTCACTGCTAGGCAAATACCATATGTATTCCTGCTGAGTGTCTGTTTGTCTACCTTCCCAGCACCTTTTCCTTTGACATCAGCTAGAGTTCTGGGAAGTTACATAGTAACATAGTAACATAGTTAGTAAGGCCAAAAAAAGACATTTGTCCATCCAGTTCAGCCTATATTCCATCATAATAAATCCCCAGATCTACGTCCTTCTACAGAACCTAATAATTGTATGATACAATATTGTTCTGCTCCAGGAAGACATCCAGGCCTCTCTTGAACCCCTCGACTGAGTTCGCCATCACCACCTCCTCAGGCAAGCAATTCCAGATTATAAAAGTTATTCTTGTTTCATTTATTTTGGGTTCTCCTTAGTTTTCCCTCTCTCACCTTTATGATCGTGCCTTACGTTTTCTCACCCTGGTTCCTAGTGTCCACCTGCACACTTTCCTCTCCCATTGTTAGCGGTGTGTAGTGGCCTACCCTCTGGTTCCTCAGGAAGTGGAAGAAACCTCTCAACAGCCTTTTAGGTCTGAGGTGGTGTATTTAGTTAAGTGGCTAAAGATTTTTAGCTTTTTAGCTTTGAGTTACTGTTGTAATAGACCTGTGAGGAATACACACGCTTGGGGTTGTGCTGAAATAAATGGCAAGTGGACAAACAATCCACATATAGTGGGCCTTACCCTCAATATCATGCGTGCAGCCTCCCGTCTCTCTCAGCGTTGGGTAGCTGTTGGGTAGGAAGCCTTCCTTTGCCACATTTTAGGTCTCCCGCAGCACTTTCTACGCCTTGCGTGGTATATTATTTTTATAGGTAGCAGAGAAGAGACAAAGGACAACCAACTTCATTATTTTCATGCACAGTAAAGCAATAGACCACAGCGCAAAAATAAATCCTGGGCCGTCTGGCCACTAAAGAACATCGTCTACAGCACCTCTTGCTATTAGAAGCTCCTCACAGTCCATGCCAGTCCTCATGTCTGCAACTCCTAAAGATCTTGGCACCGCCAGTCTTTCCCCTGACTGGAAGCATTAGGGAAAAAAGCTTGCCGACCTTATTAAGCTCCCCCAGTTGGCTCTTAAGACCATCTGTCATTTGCCAAACATGCGTAATTTCTTAGATGCCGGTCATGCCGCTGTTCTCCTGAATCCGGCGATGTTTTTCTTTTAATCCTGCATCTCTCCATTCCTTAGATACAACCTCCTCTTTCCGCTATATAAACCTAGTCTTGCTAGCCAAGTGGGTGTGTCCTCTACTCTTCTCTGTGGGCGTCTACCAGAGAACCCAGCCCAGTTAACTAAAAAGACTGGATTTATATACAGCGAAGAGATTTCTTTTTTTATTTTGCATTTCATAAGGCTGGTTTCACATTTGCGGTTTTTTTTTTGCGTTTTTGCAGTAAAAAACGCAAAAAAAGCATGCGTTTTTTCCCTATATTTAACATTAAAAATGCATGCGTTTTTTTGCATGCGTTTTGACACGTTTTTGCAGTTTTTTCTCTGCATGCGTTGTGTTGCAGAAATGCAACATGTAGTAATTTTTGCGGCGTTTTTTTTGCCGCAAAAAAACGCATGCGTTTTTTCGCTGCAAAAAACGTATTGATGTCTATGTAAACGCATGCGTTTTTAAGCACATGCGTTTGCATGCGTTTTTAAACGCATGCATTTTTATAGAAAAACACAAGAAAACACCCTAACCCAAACTCTAACCCTAACCCTAACACAAACCCAAACTTTAACCCTAACCCAAACTCTAACCCAAACTCTAACCCAAACTCTCCAACACAAAAGAAAAACAGTTGGGCTGCACAGCCTTACTCCTTTCGGTAGATCAACAGCGGTGAGTGATGACAGGCTGACTTCAGTGCAGGGGGTGCTCGCATGGAAAGCAGATGCAAATGTATAAATAGGGAGATAAAATGCGGCAGCACTCACCCATGTGTGGTCCAAAACTTTATTCAATACATGAAAAGGTACAGCTTTGCGGTCCGAGGGAGTGCAGATGGACGGGAGGTGAGCAGGTAAACGACCTGCTCACCTCCTGTCCATCTGCACTCCCTCGGACCGCAAAGCTGTACCTTTTCATGTATTGAATAAAGTTTTGGACCACAGATGGGTGAGTGCTGCCGCATTTTCTCTCCCTATCTAACCCAAACTCTAACCCAAACTCTAACACAAACTCTAACACAAACCCTAACACAAACCCTAACACAAACCCTAACACAAACTCTAACACAAACCCTAACACAAACCCTAACACAAACCCTACCCCAAACTGTAACACAAACTCTAACACAAACCCTAACCCTAACACAAACCCTAACCCAAACTCTAACCCAAACTCTAACCCAAACCCTAACACAAGCCCTAACCCTAAGGGATCCTAACCCTAAGGGTTAGGGTTAGGATCCCTAGGGTTAGGGTTGGGATCCCTAGAGTTAGGGCTAGGGTTAGGGTTAGAGTTTGTGTTAGGGTTTGTGTTAGGGTTTGTGTTAGAGTTTGTGTTAGAGTTTGTGTTAGGGTTAGGGTTTGTGTTAGGGTTTGTGTTAGAGTTTGTGTTAGAGTTTGGGTTAGAGTTTGTGTTTTAGGGTTAGGGTTAGAGTTTGTGTTTTAGGGTTAGGGTTAGAGTTTGTGTTAGAGTTTGTTAGAGTTTGTGTTAGGGTTAGAGTTTGGGTTAGGGTTAGAGTTTGTGTTTTAGGGTTAGGGTTAGAGTTTGTGTTTTAGGGTTAGGGTTAGAGTTTGTGTTAGAGTTTGTTAGAGTTTGTGTTAGGGTTAGAGTTTGGGTTAGGGTTAGAGTTTGTGTTTTAGGGTTAGGGTTAGAGTTTGTGTTTTAGGGTTAGGGTTAGAGTTTGTGTTTTAAGGTTAGGGTTAGAGTTTGTGTTAGAGTTTGTGTTAGGGTTAGGTTTAGAGTTTGGGTTAGAGTTTGTATTTGAGGGTTAGGGTTAGAGTTTGTGTTTTAGGGTTAGGTTTAGGGTTAGAGTTTGTGTTAGTTTGTTAGAGTTTGGGTTAGGGTTAGAGTTTGGGTTAGGGTTAGGGCTAGAGATTGTGTTTTAGGGTTAGAGTTTGTGTTTTAGGGTTAGGGTTAGAGTTTGTGTTAGAGTTTGTGTTAGGGTTAGGATTAGAGTTTGGGTTAGAGTTTGGGTTAGGGTTAGAGTTTGTGTTTTAGGGTTAGGGTTAGGGTTAGAGTTTGTGTTTTAGGGTTAGGGTTAGGATCCCTAGGGTTACTAGGGTTACCTAGTTGATTTTGATGATTGGCAGTTGTCACACACTTCTCATCATGCGTTTCAAAAACGCAAACGCAGGAATAAACGCTTGTAAATGCGCCAAAACGCCGCGTTTGCGTTAAAACATGCAAAAACGCATGCGCCTAAAAAAAGCAGCGTTTAAACGTGTTTAAACGCGATTTTGCACCAAATCCGTTTAAATGCGTTTGCATTTAAAACGCTGCAGATCAAAACGCAAGTGTGAAACCAGCCTAAAACAGTATTAAGGCCTATTTTTTTTGTAGGTAATATTTATTTACTACCTTTTATTAAAGAGGACTTGTTACCTGCTAAAAAAAAAATGAGTTAAATGCCTTATATATTCTCCGAGTTACCCTGATTCTGCTCGAGGTGGAGGTGTTGCCCACATTCCACCTTGAACACTCGTGTATTGTTGCAATGTATTTTGATGTGCAATGTGTTTAGTAATGTGTGTTATTGTTAATGATGAGTTATGTTCTGACCAGCCAATCTCAATTTGTATTAAGTGTAATAATAATAATAATTATATTTGCAAATACCTCCAATTAGAAATGTAGTATAATTTTTCTGATTCGCTATGTCTCTTTCCTCATGTGCAGTGAGTGCATTGCAGGACCTTAGGTATCCATGGTTAACCCTGCTGTTTTGTTTGCATTTACTATACACTTGTAGTGTTCCGGGTCACTATGACCCGGCTTATTAAACCTTGATTTTAGACACTCTAACTCCATTTTTTTTATACTTTTTGCTTACTAGACTGTTTGTGAACATGTTTGGTAGTAAAAAAAAAAAAAGAAAAATGAACTAGAAATCTTTTTTTTTTGTTTTTATTCTGAAAAAAACAGATCCATCCAATGAGCAAAACGAAAATAGAAAACTACACATATTTTGTAAAAAAAAACAAAAAAAAAAAACAATCAAATCAAACATTTTGTGATAAAAAATTAAAGATAATAAACATTACAATGTGAATATATTTACATGATCATATAAATTTACGGATTCTTGCATGAAAAACAATACATATGATTTTTGCATAGAAATGTTTTACAGCCAGAACATGTTATACTCGTCTTGTTGTCACAAGTAGAAGGGCAATAGCTGCATCTTTTTCTTTTGATGCCGGAACAGGCCATGGGGGTAGAAGCACACAGCTGCTCTCCAAAGAAACTGAAAGGTAACATGTCTGGGCTAGCATATGTGTACTGATAAGAGCAGAGAAGATAAGAACCCTTCTGAAAACAAGCAGATAAGCCAGGAAGACAGACTTACTTAGCAAAAAAAAATTATTTGCAAGACTTTACAGTTCAGCTTTACAAAAAAAAACGTCTTAGACAGCGCGTTCTGAGCAGTCCGTTCTGCGCATAATATACACGTGTAGTGCACACCTAGTGATCTCTCCGGATGCACTCTACATTTTAGAATAGACTGCGCACCAAAAATAATCAATATAAAGCCATTTTTATGGTGCGCAGATCTCAATGCATACCCCCGGTAGAGCACGTGTACGACCCCATTGAAATAATTTAGGAAATAAATCAATTGATATACAAAAGTAGATGCAATAAATAGACCCAACTGAGGTTATAACTCCTTTATTTCACTGAAAATATGGCCTCACAGCTGTAAAAAACGATGTCGGGTCACTATGACCCGAACACAACAAGTGTACCTTTTTGCGTGTAGCAAAAAGTAAAGGAAAAAAAAAAATACTCATAGGTAGGTCCCCCCAAATGAGGAAAAGTCAAGGAGTCTCAAGTTTTATAGACTTAAAGAAAAAAATCTACAGGGCCGCAAAAAGTCTTTTCGGGTCACTATGACCCGAACAGAACAGCAGGGTTAAGAGAGTGGTAGAGGTTAAAGGGAAGGAATAGAGGGAGTTCCGTTAGGAAGGCAGATAAGGCCCAGCCAGCAGCTAGAGCAAACCTTTGATCTGAGTACTCAGCAGAGAGTCCATGGATTGAGTGTCCCTGAAAGTGAACGGAGACCGAGATAATGATAGTGTGATCCAGAGTGGAGACAAGGAAAAGCATTAGAAGGAGTGAGCGATTCTCCAGAGATGAGGTCTGGGACAGGAAGCCAAGAGAGATGGTACAGAGTTATCTAAGGGTACCGTCACATTAAGCGACGCTGCAGCGATATAGACAACGATGTCGATCGCTGCAGCGTTGCTGTGTGGTCGCTGGAGAGCTGTCACACAGACAGCTCTCCAGCGACCAACGATGCCGAGGTCCCCAGGTAACCAGGGTAAACATCGGGTTACTAAGCGCAGGGCCGCGCTTAGTAACCCGATGTTTACCCTGTTACCTAAAGAAACAAACACTACATATTTACATTCCGGTGTCTGTCGCGTCCCTCGCAGTCAGCTTCCCGCACTGACTGTGAGCGCCGGCCGGCCGTAAAGCAGAGCACAGCGGTAACGTCACCGCTGTGCTTTATGGCCGGCGCTCACAGTCAGTGCGGGAAGCTGACTGCGAGGGACGCGACAGACACCGGAATGTAAGTATGTAGTGTTTGTTTTTTTTAGGTAACCAGGGTAAACATCGGGTTACTAAGTGCGGCCCTGCGCTTAGTAACCCGATGTTTACCCTGGTTACAAGTGAAGACATCGCTGAATCGGCATCACACACGCCGATTCAGCGATGTCAGCAGGTGATCCAGCGACGAAATAAAGTTCTGGCCTTCTAGCTCCGACCAGCGATCTCACAGCAGGATCCTGATCACTGCTGCGTGTCAAACACAACGATATCGCTATCCAGGACGCTGCAACGTCACGGATCGCTATCGTTATCGTTCTAAAGTCGCTCAGTGTGAAGGTACCTTAACAGTTAAGTGATGGAGCAGTGCTGTGAAGGTAAGCGGGACAAAGAGAGAGAGCCTTGTGTGGTAGTTACAAGCCGTCGGCAAGCAGAGAAGCGAGATATTGGTCATAGTGGCGCAAGTAGCTCCAATAATGGGAAAAGGACGCGGAACCGCAGGTTAAAGAATAGGACACTGGCTTACTGGTTAGTGGTGCTGCTGTTGGAGGCTACGGAAGATCCCGAAGTGCTGTGCAGTGGTGAAGACAGAAGCAGAGAGGGAGGTTAATGGACAGAGAGCGGAGCGACCCCTGGAAGGAACAGAATGTGTATGAAGATGTTCTATGTTTTAAGAGAAATGTCCATGAAGTGTTGTACCCACTATCCACTGCACAAACTCATCCCTGCCTTTTGGTTCAGTAAAAGACAGTTTTTTTCAGTGGTGGTCTCCCTTATTGAACTTTATAAAAACCTGATCCCGGTAAGCCGAAGTTACCATCGTTATGCAGTCTACAAGGGTGTAAAACCCCTACAGTTAAAGCCCACAAACTAAGCCAGGACCCCCAGTTTCATGAAATGTGTCAGGGCGTGGAAGATGAGTACCTCGCCCACAGCTACAGCCCCTTGCCACGTTACATTTGGCAGAATAGGCAAGCTTCGAACCTGCGCAAGGAAAATCCCACCCAGTGAAAGACAATGCTACAACAGTCTAACTGGGCATCTCTTCAGAGTCTTCTCTGGGGGTTGTGCGCTTTCACCCATCACAGATGCTGTCAGTCACAGAGCGGCAGCTGATCTAGCAGTCTATCAGTCTTAGGCGCTGACTAGCACACCCCTAGATAAGGCTGTGAAGAAATGCCTAGTTGGACTGCAAAGCAGAAATTTCACATGTCGAGCTTAAACTTTGTTTATAAATGGCAGAAGGAATCTGCTAACATAAAAAAACACATTCTTACCTAACAGTTTTCCGCCACTGCTCTGTACTGCTGCTGATGTCCCCTACCAGTTACCTGCCTTTCTCTTCCAGCATAGGTGTCAGGTGACCGGTGCAGCTAATCGAAGACCACTGATTGACAGCAGCTGTCACCTGATGCTCCTACCTGGAAGGAAGAAACAGCCTCCTAGCTCTTTTTTTCGCAGCTCAGATGAAACATGACCATTCAAGCCAGAAGACAACTACAGATAAAAGAAGGAGTCAGGAGAGCAGCAGGGGATAGTGGCAGCAGGATGAAGGACGAAGGAGTGGACACTGTCATGTAGATAAGTATGTGTATTTTTTTTGTGAGCACCACTCAGGGCCCAATTCTAAACTGAGTTCGAACATTAGACAACCCCCTTTAACTTTATTATGTTGCCGAACTTCAACTTTCTTATTTTTCTATTGATATAGGAATATGGAGAATGTTGTAAGATGCAATGTCGTGATATACTTTGTGTCTCAATATACTTTGTTTTGTACTGTGTCTCAATTTTTAACAGTTTTTAAGATCTCAGAATAGTCATTAAATGTGACCCTCTATTTTCATTTCCACAGGGTTGAACTGTGTCATCCTCACATAGGTGCATGACTCGGTACAATAAAGAGCTGTGCACCGAAATTATCACTATCGTGTAGCCTGTAGCAAATTACAAAAGAAGAGAAATACCCAGGCAAAAAGTGCAGCCCCCCCATATACTAATGTCTGCTGAATCCACCAATATCAACAAGTTTGGCGGTCGGACTGGAGCGCAACCCCCTCATAATGCAGCCCCCACAGAAATATAATGTAGCCCCCATCATAGGGCATAATGCAGCCCCCTGAAAGGGTATAATGCAGCCCCCCTCCACCACCAGTATTGTTCTCCCCCTCCACCCCCATCATTGTACTCATCACCACCTCCATCATTGCCTCCTCCCCACCACCATTGTCCTTTCCACCACTACAATCTTTGTCCTTTACACAACAACTATTACTGCTTTCTCCCCCACCCCCATCATTGCCCATTCCAACACCTCCATCATTGCCTCACCCACCACTATCATTGTCCTTTCCACCACAACCATCATTGCCTTGCCCACCACCACCCCTTCATTGCCCATTCCACCACCTCCATCATTGCCTCCCCCACCACCATCATCATTGCCTCCCCCCACCACCATCATTACCTTCTCCCCCACAACCCCATCATTGCCCATTCCACCACTTGGATCATTGCCTCCCCCACCACCATCATCATTGTCCCCACCACCACTATCATTGCCTCCCCCACCACCATCATCATCATTGCCTCCCCCACCACCATCATCATTGCCTCCTCCACCACCATCATCATTGCCCATTCCACCACCTGGATCATTGCCTCCCCCTACCACCACAATCATTGCCTCCCCCACAACCATCATCATCATTATCTCCCCCACCACCATCATCATTGCCTCCCCCACAACCATCATCATTGCCTCCCCCACCATCATCATTGCCTCCCCCACCATCATCATTGCCTCCCTCCACCATCATCATTGCCTCCCCCCACCATCATTGCCTTCTCCCCCATCACCCACATCATTGCCAATCTCCAATAGCTCCAATAAACACACACAAAACCACTATCACACATACAGCACCACACACAGACAGCACCGCACCACTCTCTCACACACACATACACACACACACAAAGCACTGCACACACGCAGGCAGGCAGAGACACACAGGCAGGCAGAGACACACACATAGCACCCACTCACCTCTTCGACCGTTCCCAGCAGCCACAGCATATCCCAGCACCTTCCTCTCTGAAACAGCCGCACTGAATGATGATGTCATCCAGCCACGCTGAGTCAGACAGGAAGTGTCATGCAGGCTGGCAGGAAGTAGGACGGCATGGGATCCCTGCAGCTCCTCACCGGTCCCAAGCTGCAGGGATCGCAATCAGGGCCCACCGCCCTTTGGGGGCCCATCTCCAGGGCCCCAATTCAGCAGCTCCAGCGGGCAGTGTTAGCTTCAGCCTGCGGCTAATGCTGCCCGCTATTAAAATGAAATGGTATTCACTCCTCTCCACACCCATGGGGGCATGGGGAAGCGTGAATATTAATTTCTCTTTAGCAGCGGGGACAGGCTCCTGTCTCCAGCTACTCCTCTCTGGCACCGGGAGAGCCCCCCTTGACTCAGGGGCCACATAGCAGCTGGGTGTGCCACTATTAATGACACGCCACTGGCAGGGGGGCCCCTGGAGCAGTTAGGGCCCTAGGCAGATGCTGGCCAATATGCCAGCAGGTGTCAGTGCCTGGGCCCACCGGAGAATCCTCCGGTTCTCTGGTGGACCAGTACAACCCTGCTCTACTGTGTATGGCGGGTGGTAACCAACTGATTGTCAGGGAAGATGTAGATTGGGCATGTCCAATTTCAGACTGCCGACTGATTCTTTCTTCGAGGGATAAACCGCAGGCTGAGATGTCTGATGACAGCTTTCTCATAGAGAACACAGGAGCACTCTGCCGAACAAGCGCTCTTTTGTATGGGAAAGGCGGCCAGCTGACAGCCAAACGATCAGCTGAAGCATTGTTCATTTGACGTCCATTTATTGCATATGGGGGCCTTTACACAAGGCACAGGGAGTGGATAGGGTCAGTTGTGAGACATGATAATATGTGTAGTGTTAATAGAGGGTTGAAAGCAGAGAAAAAGTGACTCGAGCTTGGTGTTCCCACAGTAGACATAAGTAGCAGCCATTTGACAGGAGGCTTCAAAAACAGATTGGACTATTGGAAATGTGGAATTGGCCTCCTGGTCTACTTGAAGTACACTTCAGCACAGCAAATTTGATGAGCTACTAACATTGTACCCACAATCATGGAGTTCTGGTTGCAGTTTCTGCAAGAGAGACTGACAAGTTGCAGTAGTAAAACCCAGTTCAATATTGCAGGCACCTGGTGTACCGATCTCATAACTGAAACAATAAGAATTTAGAGATTATATTGCTCATTCCCCATTCAGGAACTATAATTATTGCCCCAATTCATAGACTACACTGCTCACTCCCAGCTCAGAAGCCACTCGTAGTTCAGTAGTCCAAGAACTGATCTAGACAGAGAAGCCATTTGTGAAAGGTTCCTCATTTGTGAAGTTGAAATCCAACCTAAGTTGTGAGAGAGAAAGGATTTTCCATCTCCAAAATTTGGGTCCTCGACTCGTTGATATCAATGTGGTGCGGGTTCAGTTTCAAGTTCTCTTACCCAAAGCGAATTTGGCCTGACGCTCGGTCGGGTAACAGAGCCTGAACTTCCATGGGTCCGCTCATCTCTAGCGTGAACTAATTATGTCCTGCTCATCTCGTATATTACTATGACCAGGAAAGATTTCTATTCCCTGGAAGTAAATTAAAGAATAGTTTCATTCAACCACTACAAGATGAGATATCATATTAACGATACTTGAAATAACCTTCTTCTTAGGTAGTCAAAATCCTAGACTCCAAAGTTACTAGACATAACTTTTACGAGATAGATAAGAAGACGTAAATAAATTTTGTGTCCAAAGGTAAATTATTTGGGTTTTTAAAAATGTATTTATAGCTTATAGCTATGTCACAGGTTCCTTCTCCGGCACCACACAATCAACAGAGCCAGCGAAGAGTGAACAATCCCAAGACCTTTATTTAGGCAAAAGTACGAAAGGTCCATATACGATCCACCACACAAAGGATAAAATAGTCCAGAACACGAATGCAGTTCAGTTACAGAATAAAAGTCCAACAATCCAGCACAGAGGGTAACAGTCCATATTCCCTTCTTTCTCTCTCTGACATGCTCTTCACATCAAGGTTCCACACAGGATCTCATCTCTGTCTCACCTCCCTGATATTTTCAAGTCCCTCTCCTTAGGGTATGTGCACACGTCCGGATTTTTAGCGGGTTTTTTTGCGGATTTTCGCCATAAAAACGCTATAAATCCGCTAAAAAAACGCTAACATTATGCATCCTATCATTTATAATGCATTCCGCATTTTTTGTGCATATGTTAGCGTTTTTTTCCGCAAAAAAACGCATACCGCAAAAAATCCGGACATGCTCTATCTTTTTGCGGATTTTCTGCGGATTTCCTATCAAAATGGACATTTCGGAAAAATCCGCAAAAATTCCGCAAAAAATCCGCGCAAAAAACGCGTCAAAAACGCACAAATTCTGCGAGAAATCCGCGCGAAAAAAGCACGCGGATTTCTGGCAGAATTCTCCGGATTTTGTCAGGAAAAAATCCTGACGTGTGCACATACCCTCATTCACAGGTTAGGGGGGTGGGTAGCAGGGGCTCATTGTTTCAACAACCTAGGTCAACATGTCATTAGCATATTAGCAAACAATATTATTCACTGACTCTGTGGAGAGATAACAATACAGAACTGTGGGAAGAATATCAGATGGCAAATAACTCATCCTACAAGAGAAACCATGAAAATAAGTAAAATATAAATATACACAAAAATGATACCCACATAGCACATCTCCCCATCACAACCTCTCCCCCCTCATAGTAAGTGAGCACGCCATTAGGTCTACACAGACCTCTGGCCTGCTCACTTTAGTCCACTTTGCTCCACTGTTTATAGTTCCTTGTACAGTGGCAGGGGTTGCAATAATCATGAGCACTTGTTATCCATAAAGTCCGGGGTCCTGGCTTTATGGTCATACCAGGCTTTTTGACTGGACTGGGCCGTTCACTGATGTTCATTAGCCAGGGTAGCTAGCTGGGCGAGACAGTCTCTGAACTCTAGAACGTAGGGAATGATGGGCATTCCGGTATCTGCCATATCTCCCTCCAATTGTTCTTTCAGAAGAGTGAGAGGCCCACGGACCTTCTGCTCCCACAAAATGACTTTGTAACTCCCCAATGCCATTTCCAAGGAGGATATCTGCAGGAAGTCCTCCCATAACTCCAATCCAACACAGTTTTTCTCCAAAACCATAATCCAAACGTACCAAAGCTCGCTGTATATATTTGCGGATACCCCCCGCCAGGACAATGGGAATTCCCGGGCCCTGGTGAATTTCCTCAGGTCGAACCACACGGGGGTCAGTGATAGTCAGGAATGCCCCCGTGTCTCTAAATTCCGACACTTTGTATCCATCAATTAAGACATCCTGCAGGTGGCAATGCCATTGCTCTGTATTTCTGATGGACAAAGGCCGGAGTCCGTACACTCCAGGAGGGGTATCCATGGTGTCGTGGTCGGTGGTCCACTCTGGTGGGGGTGGTGGTAGCTCTTCCTCAGGCAGAATGGAGTGCACAAGATGCACTGGATGAGGTGGGGCTGTGTGGGGCTCCCTCCGAATCCTTGAGGGACAGCCAGACTGCAAATGTCCAGGTTGCCCACACCCGTAACATCTCCTCTCTGTGATACCCCCAGGTTGTGGTCGGAACTGTTGGGGCCCAGGATTGTGAGCTGTGATTGTCATCGGCCTGCGGCTGGGTGAAGGGGCAGATATAATCGGAGGGGGACGGGGCGTGGGAGAAGGCCGTGGTTCATTGTCCAGAAGCCTCCTCCATTGCGGTCGGATAGTAAGGGCTTCATCGGCTAGGGCTGCAGCTCTATCCACGGTGCACGGCGTGCGCTCCCGGACCCATTCCCGTACCTATGTGGGGCACTTGGCAAGAAATTGTTCTATAAGGAACGCCTGTATAACATCTTCCACAGTCAAGGCATTTTCTGCTTCCAGCCATCTCCGACATGCCTGGGACATCTTATGTGCACACATCCTAAATGAGCCCCCCGTGGTGCATGGGAGGTCTCGGAACATGGCCCTATATGAGTCTGGGGTGATAGCATGGTAATCCAGGATAGTCTGCTTTATAATGTTATAATCTCGATTCCGCTGTGAGTCAATGGTTCGGTGAGCCTCCGCCAGGCTACCGTTCAGAAGTCCCACTAACAAACGCATCCAGCCAGAGTGGGGCACCTCCATCACAGCACACTGCTGCTCAAAGTCCTTGAAGAACCCCTCCACATCTCCGGAAGCCTCATCAAATGGCTTAAACTCTGTCCGAGTGATCCGTACAGGCTCCCGGATCGTTGGGTTTACATTCCACATTGCGTTACTCCCTCTTTCAAGCTCCATTGCTTCTTGTCTCTGATGTGCCCAGCGGTCAGCCTCCTCCTTGTACTCCTGAGAGACGCCTGGGCCCAGAACCGCCAACTCTTCTTCGTACCACACCACCCACTGGCTTTTTGGGGTGGGGGTCTTTGTCTCCAGTGCTCGTCCTTCAGACATATGGGAGAAGGTGGTCTGGCTAGCACCCACAAGTAGATCAATTAAGGCCTCTTTAGTCAATCCCTGGTAGTTCAGGCCCAGGTCTCTGGCTCTCTCCTGTAAACTGGATACAGTCCAATTTCTGTACTCACTCTGTGGGTGGTTCTCCATTAGGTTATGCTCCGTTGATCCCACTGCTTGCCACCAGTTGTCACAGGTTCCTTCTCCGGTACCACACAATCAACAGAGCCAGCGAAGCGTGAACAATCCCAAGACCTTTATTTAGGCAAAAGTATGAAAGGTCCATATACGATCCATCACACAAAGGATAAAATAGTCCAGAACACGAATGCAGTTCAGTTACAGAATAAAAGTCCAACAATCCAGCACAGAGGATAAGAGTCCATATTCCCTTCTTTCTCTCTCTGACATGCTCTTCACATCATGGTTCCACACAGGATCTCATCTCTGTCTCACCTCCCTGATATTTTCAAGTCCCTCTCCTCATTCACAGGTTAGCATATTAGCAAACAACATTATTCACTGACTCTGTAGAGAGATAACAATAAAGAACTGTGGGGAGAATATCAGATGGCAAATAACAACTCATCATACAAGAGAACACCTTGAGGGGTGTGGCCTAACTGCCGATGGAGTAGGTCGCACAGAGCGGGAGCTCCGTAGCCAGGAACCTTAAAGCGGCCCATATCTACCTCCTCGGCGTTCTCGTTCACCTCCGCGATATCGGTACCGGTTCCCGGTGCGGTGGTAAGTGTATGGGGAAATCTAAAGCGGGCGCCCATGATCCCTCCAGGAGAAGTCCTGATTTCTTTGCGGCCACCCCACAGCCACCGCCGAAATCCAAGATGGCGCCATCCTCCCCCAGGCCTTCCCGCTCTTCGCAACGCAACGCTCAAGCGTCGCAATCAAGTGGTGCAGCGTTGCATTCAGGCGGAGCAGCGTTGCACTCAGGCGGAGCAGCGTCGCACTCAGGCGCTGCAGCGTCGGATTCAGCTGACGGTCCGGTGACTGCTGCTCTCCTCAAGGGCCTACTTGGAGACCTCAGAACTTCCATTCAAGAGGATATGCGCACTATGCTGGCTGAACTAAGAGGGGAGGTGGTGGAGCTGGGTAATCGCACTGACCGCCTGGAACGCAAGATGGCGGAGCTGGTCTCTTCCCATAACGAACTCTGGGACGCTCATGAGACCCTGCAAACCCTGGCCACTAAAACCCACTCTAAAGCCCTGGACCTGGAAGATAGGTCCAGGAGAAATAACGTCAAACTCGGAGGCATTGAGGAATCTGTCCTTGCAGGGGATTTGAAGCTATTTCTGCAGGACTTTATGGCTGCAGCTCTCCCTCAGTTTGCTCCAAAGGATATCATAATTGACCGTGTGCACAGGATCCCTAAACCCTCTGGCCTGGGTCCCTCCGTCCCAAGAGACGTGCTGGCACGCATACACTTCTACGAAATGAAGGAAGATTTTCTCCAGGCTCTAAGGAAGAATCCAACCCTCCCTGAAAGATTTGCACGCATCTCTGTTTTTCCAGATCTTTCCCCGGGTACTTTGGCCCTTCGGAGGGCCTTTGCCCCCTATACTACTATCCTCAGAGAGAAAGGCATCCAGTACCGCTGGGGGTTTCCTACCAAGCTCCTCATCCGCAAAGATGGATCGATCACCACCTGCCTGACTCCGTCTCACGCAGCTTCCGCTCTCTCCAAATGGGGACTCTCAACTCCTGACTCTCCGGTCTCTGTGACCCTTTCTAGGCCTGGAGGTGGCGGAGGTTCCAGGGCCCGCATTACACCGGACTGGGAGGTGGCCTGAGCCCACTGCATCTATGGTTCCTGGCTAACTAAAGCAATTGTTACCATCCACCTCTCGTGTCTCCCCTTTTCCCCATAGTTTGTAAGCTTGCGAGCAGGGCCCTCACTCCTCCTGGTATCTGTTTTGAACTGTATTTCTGTTATGCTGTAATGTCTATTGTCTGTACAAGTCCCCTCTATAATTTGTAAAGCGCTGCGGAATATGTTGGCGCTATATAAATAAAATTATTATTATTATTATTATTTATTATTTTCCCGCACGGATTTATTTTGTTTTCCTTTTTCTTGTTTTTAAGCTGCGCTGGTCCCTCTTTTGAGTGTATCCGCAGCATTTGTTTGCCCCATAGGTGAACTGTTTTTTTGATTCTCACCTTTTGGACTCAGGGTATCCCTGAATGGACCTCGGTCCACTGGTTTATTTGTTATTTGTCGTATGTCTTGTTTGTGCCCTCCCTTCTCTATCTCCCCTTCTTCCAGTCTTCCCACATGTATGCTCTAGGTTACTGGCCACATGTCTTCTATTCTCATACACAGGTTATCGGTGTCCAGATGATTGCAAAACTGTTTACATGACCTCATTATGAGTATCTCGTTGTATTCAATTAATGTTAATGGTCTCAACTCTCCGGGCAAGAGGTCTGTTGTGTGGCGTCAGTTGGGCAAATCCCGCCATGATATTTTGTGTCTTCAGGAAACACACTTGCTGGAATGTGATAATCCCAGAATGCATTCAGGTTTATACCCGCACCAATTTTTTGCTAATGGCCCGTCAAAAAAGGCGGGAGTAGCCATTTTCTTTAGCAGGGCCAATTCCTTTCAGCTGGTTCGCTCTATTGCGGATCCGCTGGGTAGGTTCATTGTGGTTCTATGCCTTATTAACAATGCACCCTACACCATTGCCTCGATCTATGCCCCTAATGTAGGGCAGCTCAAGTTTCTGGAGGGGGTTTTCAAAATTCTACACGATGTCCAACATGGTCACAAACTGATTGCTGGTGATTTCAATGCTCCAATGTCTAGGGATTTGGACTGCTCTGCCTCCTCCCTGTCAAGATGCGAAGCAGGTCCTCTGACTAATTCCTTCAACCTACATGATGTCTGGAGATATCTGCATTGCGGCGAGAGAGACTACACGTTCTTGTCTCCCAGGCACGGCTCCTACAGCAGGATTGATTTTGTGCTGGTGAATGACGTGGCTCTTCCTCATTGCATCTCAGCAGATATAGGCAGAATCACCTGGTCGGATCATGCCCCGGTGTCCCTTACTCTAAAAGACCCCTTAGCCATCAGGCCTCCCGCACACTGGCATCTCAACGCCCATCTCCTTGCTGACCAATCCAACTCCCAGGGTATTGAGGAGGCCTTGCGGGAATTTTTTGCTTCCAATGATACACCTGACATATGTGACGATACCCTTTGGTTTGCCCACAAGGCGGTAATCAGGGGTTGCCTCATTAAGATGGCGGCAACGGCCAAAAGAAAGTATAATGCAGCTCTCCAATCTGCCCTAGATGAATTAACTCACCTTGAGACGGCTTACAAACTATCCCCTACACCAGCGCTTTTCTCTGATCTCTCTGCAGCTCGCATGCATGTCCGTAACCTGCTCCTCCATAAAGCTGAGAAGACTCTGAGGAAAACTAGAGCTAAATTTTATGCAATGGGGGACCGAGCGGGTGCTGTTCTGGCTAGACGTGTTAGGAGGAGAGAGGCTCAATCCAAGATCCCATTCTTGCTCAGGACTGACGGCTCCCAGGTGTGCAACCCTATTCATATTGCTGAGGAGTTTGCATCTTATTATTCCTCTCTCTATGATCTCGGGTCTGACCCAGGGATTCCCCAGCCTTCGTGGGAGTCAATTTTGGCATTCTTGGAGAAGGCTAATCTCCCCTCGGTCACTTCGGAGCAGCTCTCTTTCCTAAACTCCCCCATTGCCGAGCCTGAGCTCACGCAGATTGTCAGAGAGGCCAATAAGGGTTCCTCCCCTGGGCCAGATGGCTTTTCTTTTCTTTACTATGCCCAGTTCTTTTCTGTCCTCTCCCCTTATCTTTTGCGCCTTTTTAATAGTTGGTTGTCGACAGGCAGTATTAGGGCTGAGGGGTTGGAGGCTTCCATAGCGACTCTTAGGTCACGTCGGTCGTTCGAGGCGCCCCCGCCTTTAACAGAGGACCCGGCTCATAGGTTCTTCAGACCAGCCACTATATTGCCCCATGGCATCTCCATTATCTATAAAGCCCTCATATCCTATGGTTCCACTGACAAATTTCAATTTATGACTTCCTGGGAGTCCTCGCTGGGCTTTGAGGCCTCCCTGGAGGATTGGCAGTTTGCAATGATACATCCCTCTAAATTCTCCTTATGTATTGGCCACTTGGAACAGGTGAAAAAGATACAACTACATTGGTACATTACCCCCGTCCGCTTGGCGAGGTTTTCCCCGTCTTCCTCCCCTCTCTGTTGGAAGGGGTGTGGCGCCTTGGGGTCCTCCTCCCATGTTTGGTGGTCGTGCCCGCAGATTCAGGCTTTCTGGCGCGAGGTGGAGGCATTGATTACCGATCTGACTCGTCTCCCCCTGGCGCTGAGTGGTCAGCTCGCTGTCCTGGGCATTTCCCTCATCGATCTCCCCTTCCCTCTCCGGCCCATAGTCTCTAATGTCCTAGTTGCCGCCAGACAATGCATTGCGAAACATTGGAAGTCCTCGGATCTCCCTTCCAGAGCCGAATTGATTGCCAAAATCGACTTACACTTCTGCTATGAGGTTATTATGGCTCAGGGTTTGTCGAGGAGAACTAGGGTCCTCTCATGGTGGGACCCCTGGGTGTCCTCCGCATACATCTCCCAGTCTGCTCTTACCCTCATTTAAAACGTATGTTTCTTCAATTTCCTTTTTTTGCTGTACTTGACACTGTAATTGTGTATTTTGTACTGATTGTGTTGTGGTCTTCATGTATTTTGCACTGGATTTTTCCCCTCATCCCCCTTCCCTCTCCGATTGCCCTCCCCTCCCTTCCTCCCCCTCCTCTTCCCGAAGTTCACTGATGTGTGGTTTAACATGCAATTTCTCAATAAAAACTTATTGGTTTAAAAAGAGAACACCATGAAAATAAGTAAATATATATATACTGTACACAAAAATGATACCCACATAGCATATCACCCCATCACAAGCTAGTTATTGTCATGCTGCTGCAATGCAGGTAGGTGCAGGCTTCACTAGATGGCAGTAGGGAGGAAGCAGGTCTGCACCTAAACAGAGCTGACCTGCAGTGCAGCAGTGAGGCTACCACAGGTGGCAGCAGAACATTCAAACAAGCCGGTTCTATATAGTCAGTAGCGCAGTACCAAAGGAAAAGACAAAACTCAGTAACAGTCAGGAGCGGATAAGCCAAAGAAAGAAGACAAAAACAGGTTAGGAATCAGGATACAAGCCAAGTCAAAACCAGGGGAGTCTGCACACTAAAGGGAAACACTGAGTCAAGATGGGAACGGGAAAACAAAGACACGGATTCAGGAAGCTAGAGCAGCAGGACAAATCAGGATATACCAGAGTCAGCTACACACGCCGTAGGCAGAACTATAACTGACACGACCTGCAGGATGCAACAGAGATAAATAGCAACACCCGAAACCAGACTGAGGCAGAGAAAAGTTAACTCCTGACGTGATCAGACCAGGAAAAAGGGCAAACAGTACTCAAAACCCGGTCCGGATCATGACAGTTATTATATAGTTAGTTTATAGCTATGGATTGTAAATTAAATTTTTATACAAGTTGTCTTCTTTGTTCACTATCACCAGCTTTGTGGTAGGTTCTGATGGATACCTGTATGAAGGACGTGGCTGGCACTGGGTTGGGGCTCACACCAAGGGCCACAACTCTATTGGTTATGGCATAAGCTTCATTGGAGATTTCACAACATTGGTCCCTGATACTCGAATACTACAACTGCTTAAAGATGGCTTTTTGAAGTATGCCGTGAGATCCGGTTACATCTTGCCCAACTATACCATTCAAGGTCATCGTCAGGTTGTTAACACCACGTGTCCAGGAGATGCCTTGTTCCAAGAGATTACAAGCTGGGAGCACTTTATCAAGGTAATATAAAAAATTATAGCTAAACCTAGAAGTGCATTGGGGGGGTGTAAATCTAGTAGGATATTTAGATATGCCCCCAATGCACTTTCAGGCTAATTTACTGTATATGTGGCTTTACATTTTTATTTCTCGGCACTGACTCATTGGAATTATTTTTATTGTTGTGTAACCTATACAGCCAAACTGCTTGTTTTATCCGCCCAGACAGGACTAGCCCAGATAGGTTAGTGATTAGCCCAGATAGGTTCCCTTTAAAATTGTCAAGTACAAGTCCTCTCAATAGCTAATGTGATTCCCTAAAAGTTTCCTTTGTTAAACCAGTAATCTAGAATCTGAAATGGAGACAGTTTTCTCCTGACTCCTTCTGTATTTTGGACATGTATTAGAAGGATCTACACCTGCACATAGACATGTTGGCTACGATGTGGAAAATAATGGTTTCCTGCAGCCCTTTAAATCCCAGAAAGCACAGAACAGCCTTAGCTAACCATAGATAATAAGAGCAGAGACATCAGCCAGGTGGAAGGTGACATCAATTTATAACTTATGACAAAGCGAGAAACTTTTTGGCTGCCCTTTGGGAAACCAAGAATCTTGCCACCTTCCTTTCCCACTCATGAGTGGATGATAAAGATGTTTTTTGTAGGTCTGGTGGAAATGCAGTATGGGCAACCCCAGTTGTTACCTGAAAGAGTACCCCAGTAGGGCCATGGTCGGACACAATAATGGACCACAATGAACTGAGTTTGGAACCAATCATTGGTCCGTAAGGTCTACACAAATAAAATATATGAAGCTTTATTATTTATACCAAGTTTATAGATGAGAATCTGTATAAATGAAGGGTGAGCCCTCTGAATCTTTCCTCCTATTGGGCACAATTGAATATTTCCAGTTATATAAGCTGCTGGGAGCCCCTTATGATTAGGTTTTATTATGGAACACAATTTAAATGCTCCATTATCTTTCTGCAAGACTTCCAATAAAATCAATTTTTGTCTCAAAAATGCTGGACATAGCTTTAGGGTTTTAACTTGTAGAATGATTTTTTCGGTTTGGGACTTTCTCTGTTAAAAGGGTTATCTGGGAAAAGGAAGGAAGGAAAGGAAAGTAGGAGGAAGGAAGGAAAAGGAAAGAATGGAAAGGAAAAGAAAAGAAGGAAGGAAGATAGGAAGGAAGGAAAGAAGAATGAAAGAAAATGTCATTATGAATAAACTGATAAATATCTTTAATTGGCTAACCACATTTATTTTGTCTAGGAAGGTAGGTTTTTAAAATATACGTTGTATTGTAGGAGCAGCATTTGGTGGGAAGCTCTGCTGCCTTGACCTGGAGATAGATTGTATGTCCAAGTTATCTCGAGGTCATAGCGGTAGAGCTTTTTACAGAACATTCTCAAAGGCTCCTGTCCTGTTATGATTCTAGGACACGTTTCTGTCCGTGTAACAAGACAACAAGACGTACTTTTTAAGAGAGTCCCCTAACAATAAGCAGATCATATAGTGTCTGCCCGCTGGGTTCCACACCAATCAGCCATATTTTTTTGATAAAAACAGGTTTAGAATTTCCACAAAAGTGTCATCACAGTTGGAATTAAAGGGGTTGTCTGGGCATAGATATTTGATGGCCAATGTACAGGATAGGCTATCAATAGCAGATCGATGAGGGTCCAACACCCGGGACCCCACCAATCTGCTTTGGCAGAGGCCAGATGTAAACACTTTGAGTGGAGGTGCTGCACGCATCTCCATTCAAGTTGTAGTGGCCACTAAACTTTGAAAAAAGTAGGGAGTCGGAACCCCCCAACCAATTTGCTATTGATGACCTATTATGCAGCTAGGTCATCAAATACCTATACTATACCCAGCCAACCAATAAAAGCATAACAAAATCAAATGCTTTTTAACCCACCTCTCCACTGGCATAGAGACGAAGATCCTCAGAGGAGGACCCCTTTCGTTTTTTTACATCCCTTGCTTAATAGAGTATATAACTCTAGATCTTCTAACCTAGAAAGCCCCTTTAAGCTTCTACTATAAACCTTCATGACCACTTTTTAAGATACCTAACCTTTATTCTATTGCATTTTTAGGAATCTACAGAATCTAAAGAATAATTTATCACAGATCAAGATATCAACCCTCCTACTCTACACCCAATAAAACTTGACATCATTTTGACTTCCGTGTATTGTAATTCATTTGCGTATAACCACAATGCTCACTTACACCTCCTCTGAACCGCCTTACTAGACTCTGATCAGTATGGCTTAAGATTTTCGTGACACCACAGGTTTACTGTTATCTTAAAAAAAAAAGCTTTGTCAAATATGTTTCCTGTTGTAAGGGGAAGAAGCAGCCGAAAGATACAAAAAGAGAGGGCGACAGAGAGGGGCTGGGTTTGGTAGAGGAGGTAAACAAGCCAGCTTAACAGACAAGGTGGCTGTCGAAAAAGAAACAGGTTGACAAGCCAAGATCGGAAGAAGTTGCAAAAATAGAGAAATCACCAGAGCAAAGGTGTCTTCAAGAAGAAAAGTGGATGCTATTATAAATGCATAATATGGTACAAGAGGGATTTTAGCGGCAACCGTGAACACTGTAAACAGCCAGAAGTCCACAGAAGAGCTGCAATTCCAGAGTCAGGACATCACTTAGAAGCATGGTGGAACCTTGTGAAGACCCAGGAGCTCTAGAATGCACCAATCCAGAGCCTTCTCCTCTTGGATCTTATCAATGGAAGAAAGGACACAAGCGAAGCATGTGGGATCGACTTCAGGGGTGGAAGTCTTCTCGATCCCAGAACAAGGAACCACAAAAAAAGCCGAATAATCTGTTTAAGAAGATAAAGTCCTCCAAGGAGTCTAACGCAGGAGGCATTGTGCACTATCTGCGCTCAGTGTCGCTGCACCAGAAGGGAAGGAAGAAAGAGGTGGTGGAGCATGTTGAGGTTTTAGAAGGTAAGCAAAAGAATTCAGGACACTTTTTATATAGCTCGTCATACATGTTCCACATTTTCGTCCTTATGAAATAACAGGTGGGAATTCTTCAATGTTGGAGATATCAGATAGTTCTTGTGGTAATTTCTTTGTGATAACACAATGACGCACTTTTCTCAAATAATTTCCAAGAATAACCAGGAGTCTTATCAAGTGTTGGAAACAGTGAGACATCTACAGTATTTATGAATGCAATCCAGTTGATCCTGTTTGATCTTGTGTTACCTGAAAGGGATTTTTTTTTCTTTTATCAGATTGGCCCATACCTAACAGGGTGTTTTTTACCCCCTCATTGCAGAACATTTTATCCTTTTAGGTCACATTAGCCCATGCCTTCCAGGGTTTTTTTTAGGTCACATTAGTCCATGCCTTCCAGGGTTTGTTTTTTTTGCAGAAGATTTCAATCTTTTAGGTCAGATTGGCCAATGTCTTACAGGATGTTTTACCTTCTTCATTGCAGAACATTTTACCCTTTTAGGTTAGATACCTCACAGGGTTTTTTTTAATTGCGGGACATTTTATCCTTTACGGTAAGTCATTTTGGCCAATGCCTTATGAGTTTTTTTAACTCCTTCATTGCAGGAAATGTTACCCTTTTAACTTAGAGGCCTAGCTAGGGTTTTAGTTCTGGGGAGGGTGAAACGTCTGAGTGGGCCCCTAACATTGTAACTCTGATTAAAACTATGGTGACACACCCTAATAGTGGAGAATATCAGCAGATGACCGGGCCGTTACTGAAAATAATCTATATAGTATAGTATAGCAGGTTTTTTTAATTATTATTATTTTTAACATTACATTTTTTACTATTGATGCCGCATAGGCAGCGTCAATAGTAAAAAGTTGGGGACACACAGGGTTAATAGCGGCGGTAACGGAGTGCGTTACCCGCGGCATAACGCGATCCGTTACCACCGGCATTAACCCTGTGTTAGCGGTGACCGGAGGGGAGTATGCAGGCGACAGGCACTGACTGTGGGGAGTAAGGAGCGGCCATTTTCTTCCAGACTGTGCCCGCCGCTGATTGGTCGTGGCAGCCATGACAGGCAGCTGGCGAGACCAATCAGCGAATGAATAACTGTGACAGACAGAAGGACAGACGGAAGTGACCCTTAGACAATTATATAGTAGATAATGCACTCCCATATGCCTCCATATAGTATAATGCACTCCTCATACGCCGCCATATAGTATAATGTGCTCTCCATAGGCCTCTATAGTATACTGCACTCTCCACGAGACTCTATATAGTATAATACATTCCCTATAGGCCTCCAGATAGTATAATGCACTCTATGACTATGACTTTATGCAGTATAATGCACTCCCCATAGGAAGACTCTATATAGTATAATGCACTTACCATAGGCAGACTCTAAACAGTTTAATGCACTCCTGAAAGGCAGACTATATATAGTATAATGCACTCCCCATAGGCAGACTCTACATAGTATAATGCACTCCCCATAGGCAGACTCTATATAGTAAAATGCACTCCCCATAGACCTGTATATAATATAATTCACTCTCCAGAGGCAGACTCTATATAGTATAATGCACTTCCCATAGGCAGACGCTATATAGTAAAATGCACTCCCCAAAGGCAGACTCTATATAGTATAATGCACTCCCCATAGACCTGTATATAGTATAATGCACTCTCCAGAGGCAGACTCTATATAGTATAATGCACTTCCCATAGACCTGTATATAGTATAATGCACTCTCCAGAGGCAGACTCTATATAGTATAATGCACTTCCCATAGGCAGTGTCACGCCCTACAGACGTGTCTATCGGGTGGACCCACTGGACCGCAAATACAGCGGTTACTGATACCAGGAAGGGAGAACCAGACCAGGAAAGCAGGTTCAAACGCTTTATTGTACAGTAATAAAAACACTAGGGGAGACACCCCAAAGGAAGGCCACAGGGCCACAACACCAGAAAGCCTCTAAGGAGACCAAGGCTTGGAGTGACCCCTATACAGGGATTTCCCCTAGACCACCAATAGAGGGTCCGATGAGGCAGACACCTGTGTTAAACCGACCTAGGAGGTAGGAAGAAAAGAATAAACAAAACAGGGCTGAATGTGGAACTTGGAAGCAGGAAGAAGACTGCAGGGAACCACACAGGATACTGGACTCAGGATGCTGTGGAGACCAGACTCGATCCTAGGGAAAAAAGGAACACAGCGTAAGACAGGCAAATTGGACTGATAAGCCTAGCAGGATCAGACCTGGAGCAGCAACTTCAGGATAATAGAAGTTGCCTAGGCGGCATCCAGGAGTGACTGAGATCCTTATATACCTCCAGCCTCCAGGTGATAGGCCGGGAGGAGGGGCAGTGAGTAGGGAGGGGCTGACCCTTTAAGAAGCCAGAGAGCTCGCCTGCCCGCCCCCTATGCACTCCCTAGGAGAGGGAGAGAAAGGAGGAAGTGTAGCAGACATGGGAGCAAGGACCCGGGCAGCATGTCTGCAGGGACGGACCCCGGAGCGCCGGCAGACGACCGGAGCGTGACCCTGCTGGCTAAGGACAGGACCAGAAGAGGTAAGAGCAGGCGGGGAAGAGAAAGAAGGCGCCCCTGACTGCGAGGTGGTGACAGGCAGACTCTATATAGTATAATGTGCTCCACATAGGCAGACTCTATGTAGTATAATGCACATCAGACACAGATGGGGAATGGGCATGCTCATAGAGTTAACAGTAGTGTAGCTCCAGGTGTGCCCCTCAGAGTGCGGGGCCCAGAGCGACCGCCCCTTCTTCCACCCCGGTACCTAACCTAGTGCCTTTTAGGTAACATTAACCCATACCTTATGGGGCTTCTTTTACCTTTTCCATTGGTGGACATTTTATCGTTTTAAATCAGATGGGCCCATGCCTTACAGGGTGTTTTTAATTGCAGGACATTTTATCCTTTTAGGCCAGTTTGTCACATGCCTTATGAGGTTTTTACCTTCTGCATTGCTGGTCATTTTATCCTTTTAGGTCACATTAACCCATGCCATAAGGTTTTTTACTTTCTTCATTGCTGAACGTTTATCCCTTTTAGGTCAGATTGGCCCGTGCCTTAATTTTTTTTACCATTTTCATTGCAGGAAATTTTATCTTTCTAGGTCACATTAGTTCATGCCTAACAGATTTTTTTTCACTTCCTTCTCTACAGAAAATGTTATTCTTTTAGATCACAGCAAGGAATAAGCAGAGAATAAAGTGTTGTCATAGCACAACCTGTCACTTTAAGGAGGTTCTCCACCTCTGGCAAGATTTTTTTTTTCTTTTTTGGCTCTACTTAAATGCATGTATTTGGAACTAAAAACTATTATTTGTTTCAATGAAAAATTTGCATTGTATGGCTTTTACAGGCTCCTTTTCCCCCCCACATGTTTAAAAAATGTTAATGAAACAAAATTCCAAAAATTAATTTAAGCCAAAAAATACAGGCATTTAATTACCATAAGAATAAAATACACGTCCCCAAAGGTGGACAATGCCTTTAGGCACAGATAACGACGTAAATAAGTTATAATATCCAGGACTTGGAATCTGCAGGTATATATGAACCTCTTTTGTACGCTCCTCTATGGGGAGTAAAGCCTATGGACTCTTTCATTGTTGGACTTGGCAGACATCTGTTCAGTCGTAGATACTGTGGTTGGAACCAACGGAAATGTCAACGTTTCCTGCTCTGTCCAAGTAGCTTTACGTGCTGATTACTGAGTCTGGATTTATAATTTTTGTCAGGTTGAAATATGTTTTTGCAGCTTCTTGCCCATCACTCGCCCACTGGATTACCGCACCTAACACCAGTAATATATCAGGGGATGACTGATTAGCTGACTCACTAGTGAATATGCCGAACAGATGAGCAAATCGATCCTTAAAAAGCTGGAAGTGTTGATTCTAGCAAATCTGAAATATTTGTGATTCATTTCCATCTCCATTTTTCTGTCTTCTTTTGATACCTGGAAAGGGTTAACATAGCAAAATAAATTATACGCACCTATCCTAGACCCTCACCGATCTTATGCCACCACTGCTGCTCCATGGTCCTACGCAACCGTCTTTGTTTCTTCTGGTTAATAACTTGCCTAAGCGTCAGTCACATGGGAGAGAGTCATGTCATCATGTCGCCCTCACCAAAGTGGATGTGTGAGGCCACTCACTGGAAGAACCAAATACCAGTGTAGGGGACTGGAAATCTGCAACAGATAGTCCAGGTGAGGGCCTTGGACAGGTGAGAATAATCTGTTTTATTACTTTATAACTAGTTATGAGTGAACGTGCTCAGAAAAGGTGTTATCCGAGCATGCTCTGGTGCTTGCGGCTGTTAGACAGCTTCAACACATGCAGGGATTGACTAACAAACATGCGATCCCGGCATGTGGTGGTCGAACAGCCGCGGGGACTCGAACATACAGCTCTGGCAAAAATTAAGAGACCACCACATCAAAACCCTGTCATGGCCAGCCCAATCTCCAGACCTGAACCCCTTTGAAATCCTTTGGATATAATCAAGAGAATGAAGGATAGTCACAAACCATCAAACAAGAAGAACTGCTTACATTTGTGAGCCAGAAGCAGTGTGAAAGACTGGTGGAAAGCATGCCGAGACGCAGGAAAGCTGTGATTAAAAATCATGGTTATTCCACAAAATATTGATTTCTGAACTCTTCCTGGGGTAAAACATTAGTATTGTTGTTTCTAAATGATTATGAACTTGTTTTCTTTGCATTATTTGAGGTCTGAAAGCACTGGGTTTTTTTTGTTGTTATTTTGACCATTTTTCTTTTTCAGAAAATAAATACAAAATTTATTGCTTGGAACCTCAGAGACATGTTGTCAGAAGTTTATAGAATAAAAGAACAATTTACATTTTACTCAAAAATATCCCTATAAAGAGAAAAGTCAGACAATCTGAACATTTTGCAGTGGTCTCTTAATTTTTACCAGAGCTGTATTATTCAAGCACGCCGAAGACACTCGGTTAGCACCCGAGTATCCCATCACGTTCGCTCATCACTATTTATAACCCTTTCCCTCCCTTACACTTACTATGCTTTATGCTCTGGAGAGATTTCAGAATATAATAAATGTATTTTTATGTCATTCAGGGCATTTCGGTTTTTTAACAAATGTTATTTGGATCATAACCGGTTTGCCGGCCCAACCGAACAAATCTACTGTAAATTAAATTTTGGAGATTGGCTCGTCATTCAGTATTAGTAATGGAATCATGTGCCATCTTTAAGGGAGTCTATGTGTAATGTCGGTAACCGAATGCAATGTGCAGCCAATGAACTATTTATTTCCCTCACTATAGCGGTAACTTGCAGTAGTTAAGCAACAGCAATTAAGAACAGTCTAAGCAGAGTAATCACAAGTAGATTATACAATATAGAACATATAACGAGTTTTAAAGTACAGTTAGAATGGCAGAAAAAGTCATTCAGTGATTATACTAGTGTTCCTCTGACAGGGGTGATCCACCCATCCCTGTGGGAGCTACTACGTTGGCTCATCTTGCATCAATTGTCCTGGGGGGGGTCACCAGGTTTTCCTGTTAGGCCATAAGTCCTCTTGACAAAGTCTACTAATGCACGTTGAGCCTCTTACATTCAAACTGTCTCCCACCCAATCTGCTCTCATATCCCAGGCCGACCCCTGTACCATGCGTCAGTGCTGGAATCGATGGCCTGGCTCGCTTGTGTCTTCCTTTAAACATTGCAGGCATTCTCTTCTGGGCATAGTCTCCTCAGGAGTCCTCGGTGTTTGACCGACGACGGCTGTCTCCTGGATCTGGGAAGAAGAGGACTGGGCTCTGGATCTTGACTGGCATTGTCATTGTTCTGAATCTTGACCAGCGCAGGTCTGGGATTCAAGCATTGAATGCCGCAGTTTGCACTCTGAGTCTTAACCAGTGTAGAACGAGTCATCGGGTCTTGACCTGCATAGTGGGTTCCCTGTATCTGTTTTGGTATTATCTGGATCTCGTCTGCAAGTTGCCAGCACCCCACTGGTACATGCTTCCTACTGCGGGCTGTCACTCTAGCTGCAGTTTCTTCTCTTGCGCACGTTTGCACCTCTCTCTCTCTGTACCAAAACCAGCTCCGGTTTGGCGTGCAGACCCTTTATATCCAGCATTTCTGTCACCAGTGGCACCTAGCTGGGTGCTGCATCTGAACTCTTTTCCCAGCAACACTTCCTATTCTGGTTAGTTCCACATGGTCCTGTCTCAACAGCAGGTGGCAGCCTTCTCACACCAATTGTACACAGCGTCAGGATTTCTCAGGCGCATTGTCACCTCCTCTTGCATTTGAGCTCAAACTGACAATATATAAACTAAGCCCAAAGTTTTGTCAGAGATATAGAACCTATAAAAATTGCACCTTTAGGCTGCCGTCACACTATCAGTATTTGGTCAGGATTTTACCTCAGTATTTGTAGCCAAAACCAGGAGTGGAACAATTAGAGGAAAAGTATAATAGAAACATATGCACCACTTCTGTATTTATCACCCACTCCTAGTTTTGGCTGAGAAATACTGATGTAAAATACTGACCAAATACTGCTAGTGTGACGGCAGCCTTAGTGTTCTCATTGCTGCCTCCATTCTACAAAAACTGATGATTAATCAAACATGCTAATTAGGATGCTTGTTGCATCCTGGGTGTGGTGAAAAGGCCCAGTGCACTGTTCTGCCCACTGGTTTGGCATGCCACGCCTTTTTCACTAGTGACTGACAGCACTAGCTTACCTAAGCTTTCCCTACAGACAGTTCTTGCTCCAAATAAGTTAGCGCTCTCAAACTCCAGTGATGGAAGTTGGTGGGTGCATGCAAATGGTGCCCTGAGTGTCTCGTCCACGCCGATAGTGCACCGAGCACCTTCATTAGCGCATGCAATTAAACTTCAGTTTTTGCAAAGCAGAGACAACAATTAGATCACTAAAGGTGGCGTTTTTGTAGGAGCTATATCAACTACCAGGCGATGTGCTTAATATACCATTGATTTGGGCTGACAGACTCCCTTTAACTCTTCCGGTAAGCAACATCTCCAAAACTAACCCTAATTATAATATCAAGAAAATCCTTTGCCAAGAACTGGAGATGTAATAATATTAACAAGAATAGTGCCCTCAGCAGAGCCATCACATTAGAGAAAGTAGAATTTGCGTTTGCAACCAAGCCATAGGGCCTGGGGGTCCAATTGTCTCTCTGCCAAATAAAATAACATTAATATTATAAATGGCACATGGTAGCTGGGAGGGGTTGGGCTACAGATTATTTATTAGGGACTCAGGAGTTTCAAGATACAAGCACAATGTAATTTCTCCTACAGGGATAATCAGACGATCTGACTTTTGAAGAGGAGCTGCCTTCTGAAGAGCATTATTGGCAACCATGGTTAACACATGGAAGCAACCTTGGATCAAAGACCAAACTTGATTTCACAACATTAGTACAAATAATATAATCCCATAAGGTAAAATATAAGGGAGTTTAAACTCTGTAGCAGAAAACTTAGATCAAAATCAGAGGTGATCTTTTCAAAAAGAAGAGGAAAATGGCCGCTATAATCAGAGGTGGTGTGAGAGTTCCAGGTGTGGACAGGGTGACTGTTGGTCTATGTTTCTAAATATCAACCCACAAGAAGTGGGGAGGTGGCCACTCGTACATGTGGATCTCTTTTTTAAAATTCTCATGATTTGCCGGCTCGGACGTCTCTATAAATCTCATAGTCTGTAGTAGATAGGGCCATTGTGTAGAGACTTCATGTTCATAAACTGGAAGATGGACCAGGCATTGTGTAAATTAAATAGACCATGTAGCATCAGTAACAAAAGACATTTCTCATGAAGGCCAGAATATAATTCTGACTTTTATTTGCAAGAAAGAAGACGCATTTCAACCTTGACTTGAGGTTTTCATCAGGCTCATTTACTCAATCTAAAATAATAAATAATAATAAAACCTTAAATTCCTTGTTAATTGGAGAAAAACCCACAAATAGATAACATACAACTTCCTCTATATGTTTTCAATAAAAAAAAAAATCAAAATGCACAGTCTCAATTTTTGTAATATTGAACATCACATGTACCTCCACCATGTGACGCTGAGTTACTAATCCCCGACAAGCTGTGAGACAGGGTAATCAGAAGGTCCAAGGTCAGATACCAGGAGGGCTTATAGATCAGAGGGACAAGACAAAAGCGTGGTCAAGTAACAGTCTGGGGTCAAATGCCAGGAGGGTATGTAAAGATGAGGGGATAAGAGAAACGGATACTCTGAGGCCAAGTCCAGGTTCAAATACCTGAGGTCAGAGAGCATCAAGAGCAAAATGGATAACACACACAAATAATCAAAACAAATCAAGGTCCAGCAACAAGTTCAGGAAATCAGACACAGAGCA